>NC_033802.1:45332407-45429806 GCF_001876935.1 Asparagus officinalis | reverse complement strand
AGATGAAAATAAGCAGTGCTCTCTGAAATTCAATGTGTAGTGGAAGCTAAAATTTGGCCCAATATTCTCCCAAAATACCCTCAATCCAAAAGCATGTCCTTGTTAGAAATTTAGATGAAAATAAGCAGTGCATTCTGAAATTCAATGTGTAGTGGAAGCTAAAATTTGGCCCAATATTCTCCCAAAATACCCTCAATCCAAAAGCATGTCCTTATGTTAGAAATTAGGGGTGCATTTAGTCCAGATACGGCTCGGATATGATGCTTACCATATCCATATCCGCTTATCCATCTCGTATACGAATACGGATACGGATACAAATATACCTCGGTAAGAAAAATTTATATCCATATCCATTAAAATCGGATACTGTTACGGATATACATGCGAATAAATAAGCGGATATGCATGCGGATACAAAACGGATATGAGAAAACTAGATAGTATTGAGAAAAAACATAGTTCATGTGATACAAAAGAGTTCGTTAATATGTTCATTACAACTGAAAAGTTAAGATTAGACATATTGATCATCAAAATTAATCACAAATCCATAATCTAAGAATCGAAACTACTCTGATACTATGTAGAAAATAGAGAAAACCCTAATTGTTGTTTATTGAGATAACAAGAGAGATATATATAGCCATATAAATAGGGTTAAGGTTAACGGGTAACAGCCCATTAACCCAATACCCAATACTTAATTTAACAGTATTTTTCAAGGTTTATAATGGTCCTGTGGGTGCTACAAACAATTTGCTGAGTGGTACTGAGGAGAGTGCGAAGTTCGCGATTCCAAAGTCTTTGGAGCTGGTTTATGAATAAAGTTTCTCGTACAAATAGATTGTCGTCAAAATATAACAACAACAACAAAACCTTTATCCCACATGTTTGCGATCACCTACATGGATCCTATTCTTCTATTCCATTTAATTCTTGATCATCTCCTCCATTAAGTTAACCATTATTATATCATTATCATATCCTTCTTAATTGCTTCTAACCAAGTTCTCTTAGGTCTACCTCTGGAGCTCTTTGCCCCATTAACCATAACAATATTACTTTTCCTAACCGGTGCATGTTTATGTTGGAAATGTCTCCAACTACTCACAGTGTGATGCAACTCTATATCTAAGGACACATAATAAGTATGAGTTGTAAAAGCTCAGTCTAGCATTTTGAGACTGGTCTAGCATTTTGAGATTGGTCTATCATTTTGAGTGGAATGCATGATGATCTAATGCACGGATATCTGCTTGTGTAGGCAATGTACTAGCTATGATTACAAGATGAATTTTACATGAAGTGGCTGGCATGATCCAAGACCTCAACATGATAAGAAATCCTGTATAAGATGCACAACAGGTGTAGGTCATGCATGTTGAGGTCATTGCTAAAGAGCTGAGATGAGACAATTAACACATTCTTACAGTATCCTGACTTTGCAGTATATGTTTGTGTGACGTAGTTTGGAGTAGATAGGCTTGAGACTGAAAGCCAGAGGCTGTTGCTCTTTCCATTTAGAGATGAGAGTAGTTCAGGGAAAGGGGTTTCAAGCATAAGTGGATTTCCTATGAACACAAGTCAAGAAGGGAAGAAGATGAGTAATCCAAGAAAAGAAATTTACTAAAATATTTTAACTGTGACAAACTAGGGCGTTTTGCCCATTACGGCAAGACACACATGAAGCATTGTCCTAATGATCGTACTCATTATGACTTTTTCGTACCTAATCAAGTTTACTTGCTTGTTCTGATAGTTCATAAATTGTCAATTCAAGAGCAATGATGACACATTGTTGATGGTTATCTGCATCCTTAACCACATAACTTTCATATAAATTCCCAAAATTGGAAAACCTTGGGGTGGGGGTGGCTTTGAATAGGGTTGCTAGTAAATTTAAAGAAACTAATCCAATTAAGAAGAAAATCTAAGTTAGTACTAAATATTGTTGGAACTAGGATGCAAGCCTAGAGGTGGGGGGATTGAATAGAATTGCTACAATTTTACCACTAAACACAGAAAATGCAGCAAAAATATAATAAACGAAAAACAAAAGGCGAACAAGCAAGAAACACGTGAGATTTTTATAGTGGCTCGGATAGAAATCCTATGCCCACTCTTCATTCTCATGAATGGTCTTCTTCACTATGACCAGAGTTCACCTGAATCATAAACCGATTCAGTAGGCTTTAAAGACCGTACCCTGAAATATAGCCAAAACCAGTCGCTTAACCTAACTCTTCACAATGACCGAAAGAAACCTAGCCCTAGCTAGCCCGAACCTCCATTACCCCGGCTTGAGTACGCCGTCAAACTTAGCTCTACCTAGTGCAACCCTCAATTTCTCTGGCTTGAGTACGCCGTCAATCTTATAAGTTTGAAATACAACTCCAAAAATAATTAAGCACAAATAAAATAATCTTACAGCCCTTTAGCAAACTATTATTCACGATGAAGATGAAGATCAGTGAAGAAGTGGTATAGCGATGTAAGCGTAGGGCACTCATTTTTACTGAATCAAACTCCGATGAAAAGTGTGCCGAGAAGAAGCTTAACGAGGCTTAGGGGATTTGAATAGCTTTCTCTCAAACCCTAGAATAAAGATCTCTCCTGTTGTGTATTTGCCTCATTGAACTTCGTTGTTAGTTATGATCTCCAACTCCCCTTAAATAGACCTTTGATAGGACAGGAAATAGATACCCAAATCTAAGTGCAAACGGGAGATCAAATAGGTCGACGAACAGCTAGGGTTGCATTCGGTCCGGATACGGCTCGGATATGATACTTACCATATCCATATCCGCTTATCCATCTCGGATACGGATATACCTCGGTAAGAAAATTTTATAACCATATCCACTAAAATCGGATACGGTTACGGATATACATGTGGATATATAAGCGGATATGCATGCGGATACAAAACAGATATGACAAAACTAGATAGTATTGAGAAAAACATAGTTCATGTGACACAAAAGAGTTCGTTAATATGTCAATTATAACTGAAAAGTTAAGATTAGACATCTTGATCATCAAAATTAATCACAAATCCATAATCTAAGAATCGAAACTATCATAAGAGTATGACTAATATGTATTCGGATATTTCGAATATGGATACGGATACAGATATTTCACTACAAAACCATATTCGTAACCATATCATATTGGTTATACATTTGAATAACCATATTCATATCCTAACGGTACGGTTACAGATATTTTTTCGGACACGGATACGGTTTAGCACCCCTACGAACAGCTATGATTAAATCTTGAAAACTACCAAATTTAGTCATAACCATCGATGATGGATCACGACCATCGATGACCTCTTGGTGATCATTGATACTTCAACCGTATTGATGGTGCTGATTCTGGTTTTTGGATTTTTTGGTTGTATCCTGTTACCATCGATCTTTGTAGACCATCGATGGTGCCAATTTCTGTTTTTGTTTTTCTCTTATTCGCTCCTGTACCATCGATGAGAAGCTAACCAATGATGGATGCCTCTTGACCAGCGAAGGCTGAAATTAATGTTCTTATTGATTTTTACATCGTTTCGAACCACATCTTGCTTGGACCTGATACATCATTTCACAAAACATATCAGTAGTAAATGAAATTTTGTTATTATTCAAACAAGAGATATTGTACGAACAACATTCTAACAAATATGTTACGACTCTCAGGAAGTATTAAGAAGAAAAACTAACGAGTTAAGACTTAATATGTTACAACTCTCAGAAAGTGATAAGATAGAGATCAGAAGAACACTTGACTCTTCAACATAATAAACGTGGGATGTTCCTAATAAAGCATTGTAAGAACTCCAGTAACTGATTAGTGCATAATAATGTGTAAAATAGAGAGAGTAGAGGAGTTTCACCAACACAGACACGGAGGTATATAAGGTGGTTCCCTCTTTAACAGAGATTGGAACTCCATCCAACCCCATAAGCTGGAATTCGGACCTCTGTTCCACTTACACCAAAACGAATCTAAAATCTATTCTTCTTCACGAAGCGAATCTGAATCTGTGATGTTAGCCAAGGAAGTATATTTTTTAGCTTTTATCCTGGAGCTTTTGAAAAATAAGACTATATTCCATAGAAGTATTATCTTGCGTTGTTATGCGAGGGATTTAGAAATGTTAAGTAATATATATGACTCTGTTAACTGAAAAAAAAATTGTCACTAAAGTTTGCATCACGCTTAAGTTTCCAGATGTACTGACAAGCAAGTAAAAGGAAGCCAAGCCATGTCTTCAATGGGAAATGTTGGTGCACGCACCACAACCTGACACCAATTGCTGCGCACCAACTGGCATTCAATGCAGAAGTCTAGCCTGCGGAAGCGTCATCGAAACCTGATTAAATCTCCTCATTCGTATACCCAATCACTCACCTGGCGATGTGGAAACTCTGAGAAACCTAAGAATAGCAATCTACGGCGGAAAATAGAACATGAGATCAAAGACACGAGTTTACGTGGTTCGGCAATCGCCTACGACTATGAAAAGGAATTTGAGTCTTTTTTTACTAGAGATTTTACAAGATACAATCTTTTTTATGTTCTTGAATGAATCCACAAGACACCCTTTCTCAATCTCACCAAAAAGATCTCTCACGTACCCTAGATTCTCCCACTACTTTCCTTGGCTTTCCAATGGCTTGATTTACAATGATGAACCTCTCAAGGGGTATTTAAAGAGTTGTTCCCCTATCTTGAATTGATGTAGGAATCTTTCTTTGAATTCTATTTCTCTTCCAATTAGAATTCAATTCAATTGCAATTGATTCTTTCCAATCAAATTCAATTCTTAATCCAAGTCCAACTAGGACTACCTGAAATAGAAGGCTATTTCCAACAGGAAACATGCCTTGTAGTCATACTGCTCCAAAATCAATATTACTGTTTGAAGGAGGGAAAACTAAGAAATGTTAATACCAAGATTTTGTTAATGTGGAATAGATTAGAATCTAACGTTAACAGCATGATGTAATCTAACTTACGATTCACCGCTCTCTATGCAAATGGGTATTGGTGCTTACATCTGAGACCTCTTTGTAATTGATTTCTGTACTTAGCTGTTATATGTGCATCATTAAACTGATATTTGCCAACTAATTTCACCTTTTACAGATCTCTTGCTGCTTGTGAGCAACTCCACAATGCCGGCTACAGAAACCTGTTCTGGGTACAAGGTGGTCTAGAAGCTGCTGAAGAAGAGGTATCAAACACTGAAAATGCATTTGCTTACTCAAATGAATTAGCATCTTTTGTCAGTGAGCGAGAATTATAAACTATTATGATCCTTGAAGCAGGATTTTCAACGTGAAGGTGCTCAACCCTTCAAGCTTGCAGGAATTGGAGGAGTTTCTGAATTCTTTGGGTAAAGTCTCATGCATGAGTAGTTATATTGTTCTTTAGGTACGTACTTTCTTGAGCTTTTTTTTTGGCAGTTGGACTGATCAACAACGCGCTTTCGCTGCCAAAGAGGGATGGGGATATAGATTAGTGTTCACTGGTCGATTGGTAATCAGAAAATATCCTAGCCTGTTCTATTGAGCTAAAATCTTGGATAACTCTTGTACAAGAATGTTATTTCCTATGTTTGTAACGCAGATTGGAGCTATCGTACTAGCTGACGCCTTGTTCTTTGGAGCTCAGCAATTTGGTCCGCTGTTACGAGAACTGAGGTCTCACTGAGCAATATTCAATCTTGGTAGGGTAGCATCAATTTGTATTAGCTTTTCAGTGTTGTTATTTTACAGGCATTTATGTGCTAGCTTAGGCAATCAGCTCTTGTTTGTATTGGAAGCTGAACTAAATGTATCTATTTTTCGCTTATGGGAGGCCATGATTGATTTAGCTGATGAGCATTTTGATAATTTTTTAATAGCTTCTGAACGGGTTTATCAGAATGGTGACTACCAGAGGATGTCAGGGAAAACCGATCAGTAAATAGCATCAGAAGGATTCATGGGTTGGCGTTTGGAGGTATTGTACCCGTGATCTACGACTGTTGAAGGCTTCCATCATCAAGATATTTTACCCTGGGGAATTGTT
Organism: Asparagus officinalis; assembly: GCF_001876935.1. Taxonomy (NCBI): domain Eukaryota; kingdom Viridiplantae; phylum Streptophyta; class Magnoliopsida; order Asparagales; family Asparagaceae; genus Asparagus; species Asparagus officinalis. Next base: position 45,423,725 of record NC_033802.1, on the reverse strand, counting down.
GGATTCGTGACATACAACGCAGCGGAAAAAACATATCATGACTATTAATCAAAATTAATTAAAATTTAGAATTATACCTGAAACGCTTTCCGAATTTCTACAATAATTTGATCCGAGATCAATCTAAAAAAGCTTCCTCAAGAGAAAAACCCCCAATTGAAATCTACCCATCATCGAAGAGGAGCAATACTGAGAGATAGGTTCTCAAATTTTTATTTCTTCATATTATCTTTATAAGATTTTCTGTCTCATCATAAGATTACATATGAACTCTATTTATAGGATTAGATTAGTCTTAGATATTTTAATTTTAAACAATTCATAATTGTTCAAAACTCTATCCATAACAATTAAAGATAGTAATAGATTTGTTCAAAAACTTTCTCTATAACAATTAAAGATAGAAATAGAATTTGTTAAAAAACTTTATCCATAACAATTAAGGATAGAAATAGAATTGCATTGCATGTATACCTCTTCTCATGACATTAGTGAGACAAATTGGGTCCCATATCGAGAACTAATTATTAATCAAATTAATAATTTTAATTTAATAATCAAATCCCTATCCGACCAACTGTTCATAAAACTTCTTCCATAATATGAGATTACTTATTAATAAATAATATCTTACATTCAGTCTCCTCCAGTATCATTTATTTTATGCAACTCTTTTAAGAAAGACAACTCACCTATTTGCTCATGCCTAAATTGCAATTCACATGAACATAAATAAAAATTATTTTAAAACATCAAAATATTTTATTTTTATAAAAAAGTAAATTAAAAAAATATTTTCAAAACCACCTAACGGTGGGAATTTAATAGCTTCATGGGAATGCATAATAAATTAACTCATCATAATGAGCATACTGGATCCTATCTAGACATCCATCATTTTTCTAAAAATCATAATATTCAACGTGAATAAAATAAGGTTAATTTCACTGAACACCCATGAACTTAGAAAATTAGGTAAACAAGCCATCAAGATTTCCCTAGTTTGCGGTATAACGTGTTTTAAGGGATTTAAATTTAAAAATAAAGAGGAATACGTGGAGCCTTATCAGAGGAACGTGCCCAAGAAATAAAGAATTTTAATAATTTTTCGGTATGTTTCATGATATCTTTTTATTAAATATCTCTCATGGAGGATGCATAATATATAATAGGTTTTTTTTCTTTCTAGAAACCACCATAAAAATAGGGTAATTGTATGGAAACCGCCTTTTAATTTCAATTTATACATGAACCAGCTTTAAAAGTGGGTTTCTGTTACAACCAGCCACCTACTAGTCAAAATTTTCACTAAATACCCAAAATTACCCTTGGAAACTCACATTTAAGGCTCATTGGCTCATTTCTCACATACATTGAACTTGAATTTGTAAACTTATTTTTGGTTTTTTAGTAAAAATTTGACTAAGAGGTAGTTGATTGCAACAAAAAACATTTTTAAAGGTTGTTTATGTACAAATTAAATTTGAAATGTGAATTCCATATAATTACTCTATTTTAAGGTGGTTTTTAGGGGAGACCCCTATATGATATAATAATAGTAATAATAACTAATTAACATCTTAAATAACCATTCAATTTAGACTAAAAATCAATATGGTATTATTCTAATTATCATGATTACAAACGTATAATAAAATAAAGAAATATCTCTCCTTTACATATAAAGAGAAATTGATGGTTTGTTATTCAAGCCTTATCTTCTTAAAAAATAGACATGTGTAGCATCCAAGCATGGTATGAGGATATCTAAACCTATCAGAATTTGATGGAAATCTAATCATATCTTCATCTAAGAACTGTTAGACCCCAATGCCTTAGGAAAGAATCCTAGAGGGGGGTGAATAGGGTTTATGCTAATCTAATCCGATTTTATGCCAATTAAAAACTTACTAACAAATATCCTAGCAAATATGATATGCAACAAGATATATATGCAAGGATAAGTAATATAAACAAGGGTAAACAAAATAGTGGACAAAATAAACAAATATGCAATGGCTAAATAAGATAAACAAAAAGAGTGCGCTAATGCAAACTCAAACAAGCAATATGATCACGGAGTTGAGACCTTCCGTCATACGTCTCCGCTCCCCACTCCCGGGGAGAAATCCACTATCACACCGGGTTTTCGACGCTCACTCGAAAACGTTTACACCTCACACTCGGTTTTCTAGCTCACTGAAAACTTTACAATCAACAATCTTGTAATCACACTCTACACCCACTAAGTGTTGGTCTCTAGCCCGTTTCTCCCTCAAGTGCTCAGATTTACAACTCTCCTTAGGCTTTGTAGGCGTCTAAAAATGCCTGTAGGTATCCGCACATAGCTCTAGACAAAGAGAAGGCGATGAACGTCATAATCTAAGTCGGAGAGGATTATCCGAATCGTAAACGAGCGCATAAAGCAAATTGGCCAAACGTATCACTCAACAAAATGACGAAGTACGCAAAACGATGGAACAAGACCCATGCCGGGTCAGCACGAGCTGTCCCGCGCCCAGGCCGGGACAGCAGAACCTGCCGCGAGCCCAGAAATGCCCGTAACGTCCAAAACGCGTTTTCAGGCTGTTTCGATCGGTTTCTTCTGTTCCAAAGGTTCCCATCTGACTTGATATCATATCTAAACGTGGGTAGGTGGTTATTGACTGAAGATAAGGTCAAATCTCCCATTATTATCCAAATACCCCACATCCGGAGCCTTATAAATACAAGCCTAGGGCTTCCTTTCAGAAGGGGCGAATCAAGACGAGGAGGTGCTGCCGAGTTGGAGAGTAAGGGAGCATGAATTTCATAGGAGACTAGCTGATCTCGGCGAAGTTCTTCAGCATAAAGAGGGAGAGTTCGAGAGATCTGAAGCCCCGTCCCCCCATTCCTTGAGATTAGGCTTGGTCTTAATCTCGAAAAGAGTACTGATTTCGCTTGATCGATATCAATACTTTAGCGAATACTTCCTTGGTGAAGTAGGAGCTCTGATAAAAAGTCTTATAAAAAGACTAAATTTTTGTTGAGTTTTTTGTAACACCTGAAGTTGTAATAGATTCAATCACAATGAAGAAAATAATTTCTGACCCAAACACGCTGGCGACCACAGTGGGAGCCGACAGCCTTTTTGCGAAGGCTTATGTGTCGCAACCTCGGATTCGCATCCCGGTTGAAGAAGACGTTGAATATGAGTTCGACCAGCAGAAGTTCGAGGAGTACTTGTCCTCCTCCTCCAGATCCGCCTCTCCTCGCAAATCCAGGAAGGTCCGCTGGTCTTCAAATTTGAAGACCCAAGAAGATGATCTCCGCGTCGCTGCCGCTACAGTTACACATCGTAATGCTTCTCCAGCGTCTAACGAGACCGGATCTGCAGATCTGGACTCCTCCTCAATCAAGGAGTTATTCGCTGAAGGCGCGCTAACCCTATCAAAGAGAGCACGCCAAAGGCGACGCCAACGTCTTGCGCGCCAGCTGGCCAAAGCTTTGGAGCCACTTGATAAGATCCGCTATGAGACGGATCTGAAATCCAGAAGATGCCAAGCGCTACCACAGCGAGCGGACGGTTCCTCTTCAAAACCAGTGACGAATGAATGGGTCCGCGTCAGGAGGACCCGTGCATTGCTTGCGCACGTGAGAATCCTTGTGTAAGAAGCCAAAAAATTACAGAAAGAACAATTGGAAAAGAAGCCACCAAGATTGCACAAAGTATGGAGGTGATAAACACGTAAAATATGTATTATCTTAGTGTGTTTCAAGCATGATTTACGGATGTTTAATGCATATTTCGTGTTTAGATCGAGGATATTGCTATTATTTGTGTTCTTATATGTAGGTATTGGCTCAAGATTGAAAGATTCGATGATCGTTGGAAGTTGAACAAGATTTCGAATGCATGGTTTGAGAAAAAATGGATGCATGAGTATGAAAAACTGGAATTTCGACCATGATACAATCTGAATCCGGAAAAGCTCAAAAGATAAAAGTTATAGATCTCTTAAATAGCTTTCCAATGCAACTTGAATCACCTTATTCTGAGGTTGGACGCAAAAGTTATAGCCAAAATATTGAAAACTAGACAAACAAGCATAAAATCAGCAAAACATATTCCACCTCACCCTGGTGTGGTGCGCACCACACCCATGGCGCGGGCCTTATCTTTTTTCAGATTTTTTGGGGATATATAAATAGATATTTTAGCTTAGGGTTTGGAGATCTTTTATTATGTTCTCTTAGCCGTCAATTAACAACTATTTTAGAGTTTAAGTATTGAAGGAAGACACTAATTTCTTGTACAAGATTGGATTGCAAGTTCTTATTTTGATGATTTCAATTGAAAGACGTGTGAATTCTTTCCTCTCTTTAATTTATTTCTTCTTATGATTGATTTGCATAATTATTTGATGTATTCTCTATTCTTTCCTCTCTTTAATTTATTTCTTCTTATGATTGATTTGCATAATTATTTGATGTATTCTCTTATCCCAATCATGTGTGAGTGATTGATTTGCATAATTATTTGATGTATTCTCTTATCCCAATCATGTGTGAGTAGATTTCTTGTCTAGAATTGGGAAAGAACCCAACTTTTTGGTGATTGATGATGAATTAATATAGATTCTTAGTGAAAGTTTAAATCTTTAAACTTAGTTTCTTGTGTTTTAATTTTGTTGATTCGCTTGATCACCGTATTACCAATCATAGGTAATTAATTGAAGGACTGAAAGATGAAGATTAATACCGGGCCTCTAGAAATTAAGCAGGGCTTTCGAACCATGAAAGTAGGCTAGATTCCTTGGGGACTTGATTTGGATTAGCATAAAGCTTAATGTGTTTAATTTAATCTTGATTCCACGAAAGTAGGTTAATTAAGATTAATTAGGCACGATCTTTAGACCTTTCTAGTTTAAATCGACACCAAGAACTGAAATAATTCATCATTGAGCATCGAAGTTATGGTGAAAACCCAATCCTGGCCCTTCATTATATTGAATTCCACCTGATTAGCTATTTATTTTATTTCTTTTAATTTTCATCTCTTCTAATTTACTCATTAGTTTAGCTAGCCAAATAACGTGAAATTTGATAATTAACCCCTAGTCCCTGTGGGATCGACCTTGATAGCTACAACGAGTCTGTGCGCTTGCAGATTTTGCCTATCAGGAGGCCAAAGTCCAAAACGGCGGCCGAAATAACCAAGGAGCGCGGGGTCTCGTAACAATTTCAAAGCTTCATATAATTGGAAAACTCCTATAATTGACAACCTTAGACTGCGTTTGCATACACCGTTGGGGTCTGTGCGCTTGCATACACCCTCGCAACAATTTCAAAGCTTCCTATAATTGGAAAACTCCTATAATTGACAGCCTTAGACTGCGTGTCGAAGTTCAAAAGCTCGTTGGGGTCTCGTTCTCACAAAGTCGTGGCTCCAAACGTGCTACTCTTGAAAGCGCTAACAAGATGTTAAATCCCCAGAAGGAAACATTTTTGTCTGACGACGATAACATTATACCTGGAAAGTCGTGCCAAAACACGATAGGTTGCTCCGACAATCATGCCGATGAGTTGTATTATCGAGCTGGGGGTACGAATAAATCTCGAAAGAGAAATACCCGGGAAGCGGACTCTCACTATCCGTGTACCAAACTTATCAGGGCAGTATTATCAGCGGTAGCTGCCCCAAGACCGCTCCATAGAGGATCTCGGTATTCGAAAGGATCTACACTGAAGCGTCAAAGCCCAAATCAAGGCGTTTTCACAAAAGAAGATCGGTCGTTCGAGACGACGAACTCCCGGAAGTTACCATCAACATGGTCAATAAGAGAAAGTCTCCGATTGTTTCAAGTAGTTCTAGCCCCGACTTTTTTTCAGGAAGAAGAGTTAATTCGGGAATAGCCCAACTAATAACTCGACTCCAGCTAGCAACTATCGGACCTAAACAATCCATAGTCATGATTAACATGGCTGATAAGAGAAAGTCAACTCGACCTTCTAGTTCAGACACCCTCATATCGCATCATCTAACTCGACTACACGCAAGGACTACTAAACGTAGGGACTATCAGAGGATGAATAGAGGATTATCCTCAGATGATGAAGCATCAGATGCTAACTTTGCAGTCGTTTCTGACAATACGGTATCCAGCCCTAGACAATCCCGTGAGGTATTTTGATCAACACCGAGCAAATGACCAAGATTCTTGAAGATGCTTGGCTAAGCAGAAGGAGAACTTCAAGTTCGAAATGGAAATGACTATGCTGCGGATGAAGGAAGAGCATGACCGACAGATTCAATCTTTGTTAGGTCAAATCAGTGAATCTAGTCATCATAACAATGCCTATCGGGCAGGTGGCGATTCAGACACGGACGAACACCTCGATGCAGATAACCCTCCCGTTGACCAAAACGTTGGGGGTGGTCCCATCGATGATGACAATGCCGGGGGTGGCTTTGATGTTCCTCCTCAAAATCAACTAAGGAAGGATACGAGTGAGGATGAGAAGATGAAGGATCTCGAGGGAAAAATCAATGCCTTAATGTCCATTCAGAAGGTGAAGAAGACCGGTATTCCATGTTCCTATCCAAGTGAGTGGGAGTCGATCCCGTATCCGACAAAGTTTAACCTGATCAACTTCACGCCGTTCGACAGAAAGGGTTCCCCTACTCAACACTTGATTTATTTCAAGTCCTAGTTGGGAGTGATCTCTAGCAACGAGTCATTGATGGTCCGGTCATTCGTTGGCACCCTTCTACCTTCGATTAGTACCGCCATGTTAAGCCTGGAAACATCAACAGCTGGGATGATATGGAAAGCTTATTCCTCGACAATTTCTTTGATGATGAAACCAAGGTATCAATTAGGACACTCTTTGAGGAGAAACAGGAAGACAAAGAGACGGTCGACGACTTCGTCAAGCGCTTCCAGAATAAGGCTATGAATTGCTGAGATCCGGTCACAGAGGATTTCATTCTTCAAACCTGTCATAACAACCTATCCATTGATATTTTAGAAGTTATGGGAGTAGCACCGTCCAATACTTGGAAAGAGTTGAAGGTACGCGGAGAGCAGGCCGAACGCTTCCTTAGAAGGAAGAAAGCCGAGAGAAGTCAACCGACGGCTAACCCTCCGAACTCAAGCTTCGTCTCCCGTGGTAAGGTGAAGGCACCTGCAGCAGTTGTTAATGTTAATCAGACGTCACATCAACAACCCCGGAGATAGAAAAATACTTCGGATCTGAAACTCCAAAAAGAGTACTCATTCAAAGACGAAGACGTTCTGGCCATTTTCGAATCCCTCCTTGAAAACAACAAGATCAAGCTGCCATCTATCACAAATCAGGAGGAAGCTAATAATACTTCGGATCCAAAGTACTGTGCGTATCACAGGAGGATCCTTCATCCCATCAAGGCTTGCTTAACTCTCATAAATAGCATCCAAGTCTTGGTTGAAGTCGGCGTCTGTTACGGGGTATCACCTATTCTTCACGAATATACTATCCGCGAGCCGTCACTCCCCCAGCTGAGTAGGCTTCATTCTTCGAAGACGACTCGAAAGGCGGACTCAGTCGAGCCTCTTCGTAACAAAAGATTACCGCTTAGCAGTTAGCCGACACTCCTCCCAAGGATGGCTCATAACATTTCTTCTCAGCACTATTTAGCCTTTCATCATTATGTCTCCGTCAACAGCCGTCTGAAACCTTGTCGGCTGTGGTTTCCCCACGTCACTGAAGTGACTTCTCGGCCACTCATCGACAAGCCTCGATGGCTACGGGTTCCCCACGCCACTGAAGTGACTCCTCGCCGCTCATCGACAAGCCTCGACGGCTGCTGGTTCCCCATATCACTAAAGTGACCTTCCATCACTCACAAATCGACACGTATAAAGTAGAGGGTGACTCAGCCTCCAGCTCACCCCTCTCCACCATCTTAGACCGCACACTTACGAAGTGTCTATTCTGCACTTGATATCCTCTATAAATACAAACGCTATTTGTCATAAAAGCAAGTTCGGATTTTTCTTACAATAAACAGAAACTCTCTAAACAACACATTTTTTCGAGAGAGTACGATGTTCTTCCTTCACCCCACCTAACTCCGCTAGCTGACTTGACCGTCGGAGGTACCATGTAAGGACCATGAATTTTGATACTAGTTAAAATAATTTTCTAGTATTTTAAAATATTTAATTATGATTTTTAAAAGTGTATTTATATTTTTCTCGAATTTCTATAATTTTCTATGATTTAAAGTCTAATTTTTATATTTATTTAAATGATTTAAATATTTATAAATTTATTTAGTGTAGTAAAAATTTCTTGAATTTATACATTGAGTTACCGATACTATTACGTATCATTTTGAATAATACGTGGTATTATTATTATTATTAAGTATATTTTCGTAAAATACGTTGTATTATTATTTTATATTATTTTGTATAATTTATTGTATTATTACTACTTTTGCGCATCAGCTGTCGTATTAGCACAACTGGTACGTTTTATCGTGTCGGTAATTGTCCCATAATTATTTGATTTTAAATATAAGTAATTATATTTTTATTAATTATTCTTGTTTAATTATGCAATTTCTTGCATTATTTCTACTGTTGCGTATTATCGGTTGTAATACTACAACTGGTACGTTTTGATGTGTAGATAATTTTTACATAATTAAATTAATTTTTTCGTGATTATTATTATTTTAAATTAATTTTAAAAACCCTAATTATATATATACATATATATATTTCTCTCTCTTTCTCTCTCTTATCTTTTCACGCCGACCACGTATTCTCTCTCTCCTCTCTCTCTTCTCTCTTCTCTCTCCTTTCCTCTCTCCCGCAGCCTCGTCCAAGCTCCGACCACCAGATCCCGCTAGCCGCTGTAGTCCGTCCCATCTCCTCGTCGCTCCTCTCTCCTCCCCGACGATCGCAAGACCTCCTGCCGGTGCCCTCAGATCATCGCGATCTAGCACCCAGCTCCGACACCTTCTAGTTCCTTGATCAACCAACGCCCGCGCTAGTGCCTCCTCCTCCGCCCACCTTTAGTTCCCAACACCTCTCCTTCGTCGTCGCCATCCTGGAGATCCGCCGCTTGCGAGCAGTTTAGCCCCGACGTCCTCGATCACACAGGCATCCGCGCGCACAGTCCTCTTCCACGCCTACTCGTTCGCCAGCCCCCCTCTAACGAAACTTTTGACCACGTCGATCGCCAGTCCGCTCCCCAAAACTCCGACAACACTCGTCCTCGTCCCCGCCTGCTCTGATCTCCTCGACGAACACCGAGCTCTTGCCCATCTCGTTGTCGGATGCCAGCGACGCCCTGCAGCACCGCGCCATCCCCTCTGCTTTAGCCAGATTCGACGCGCCGTCCAGATCCGCCCAAACCCCGAGCTCCGCCCACTTCAGATCCGTCGTTGACTGTTCCACCTCAGCCCATCGTACTGCATCCGCAGCGGCGTTGCCGCCTCGTCTTAGGCCCCTTGGCCTCGTAGGCAAGATCCCGAACCTCGATTATTTTAATTTTAATTCTTAGTTTTATCGTAAATTATTATGTGCAAGATCTCACTTCCCTTTGACTCGTCTTTATAATATTTATATCTGTTATTAATTAGTTACATAGATTATATCGTAATATGTTATTATCTGCGTGGATTATTTGATGATTGATATGAGACCAGTAGATGTTAATATGTTATTATCTGCGTGGATTATTTGATGATTGATATGAGACCAGTAGATGTGAGATAGAGATCATGACTTAGTGGCTTTGAACTGATGATTGATATGAGACCAGTAGATGTGAGATAGAGATCATGACTTAGTGGCTTTGAACATCATGACCAAGACTTAGTGACCTATGTGTGTGTGTTGACTTAGAAATACAAGAAATGTTGGATTAGAAACTTTTGGTTCAGGTGATTGAATGTGATTGTTGATTATTTCCAGGCTCGCACCAGTGAAATTCCTATGTAGCACTGGGGTGGGTCTGAGGAGCAGTGATATTATGATTGTTGATGTATTTCCAGGCTCGCACTAGTGAAATTCCTGTGTAGCACTGGAGTGGGTCTGAGGAGCAGTGATATGGTGATTGTTGATTATTTCCAGGCTCGCACCAGTAAAATTTCTGTATAGCACTAGGGTGGGTCTGAGGGGGGTAGTAAAACATTGCGCGTAGATGATTTTGTGAACAACCGGTTATCCGAGAATATGAACTTTGACTCTATGTGAGAGGTGGACCAATGACCTGTTATAGGATGACTAGTTACATGACCCTTCGGTCGACTCCCACAGTCACCTCTCGGCCCTAGGGAAAATGGAAGACCTAGTCACCTAGGCACTTGACTCCTCAGTCGATAAAAAGCCATTACCTTATCAGGAATAAACCCAAGGTACAACCCTTTAGTCGACTCTCACAGTCGCCTCTCGGCCCTAGGGGAAAATAGAAGACCTAGTCACCTAGGGACTCGACTCCTCAGTCGATAAAAAGCCCTTGGTACCTTATCAGAAATAAACCCAAGGCACAACCCTTCGGTCGACTCCCACAGTCGTCTCTCGGCCCTAGGGAAAATGGAAGACCTAGTCACCTAGGCACTCGACTCCTCAGTCGATAAAAAACCCTTGGTACATTATCAGGAATAAACCTAAGGCACAACCCTTCGGTCGACTCCCATAGTCGCCTCTCGGCCCTAGGAGAAGGAAAAGACCTAATCACCTAGGCACTCGACTCTTCAGTCGATAAAAAGACCTTGGTACCTTATCGGGAATAAATCCAAGGCACAACACTCAAAATGAATTTATTTCTTCATTAGCTTTTCCTGTTTACAAAAGTACCGATTACAACCACTGATAAAAAGAAAAAGGGAAGAAGAAAGGTAACATTGTTAGACCCTAGAGGGGGGGGGGGGGATTAGGGGCTTATGCTAATCTAATCCAATTATATGCCAATTAAAATTAATTAACAAGTTATCCTAGCAAGTATGAAATACAACATGATATGTGAACTAGGATAAGCAATATGAACAATGAAATATATCCTAGCAAAGAGATATACTATGAGGTATATATGCAAGGATATGAAACTAACACAAGGGTAAACAAAATGAAACAAGATAGTGGATGATATAAAATAATGAGACAATGGCGAAATGAGCAATGAGCACAAATAAGAATAAACGTCAAAGCACACTCAAACACAATCAAATGATCATGGAGTTCGGACCTTCCGTCCTACGTCTCCGCTCCCCACTCCCGGAGAGAAATCCACTATCACAACCGAGTTTTCTACGTTCACCCGAATAACGTTTACACCTCACACTCGGTTTTCTAGCTAACCGAAAAATTTACAAGCGACACTCTTGCAATCACACTTTACACCCTCACAAGTGTTGGACCTAGCCGTGTCTCCCTCAAGTGCTCGGTTACAACCTCTTCCTAGGCTCGTCAACCGACGCCACTCCTCTTGGGACGATCCCCGACTCTCACCACACACTCCTCTCGGTGTACAAGTGTATTACAAAGTGAATATCACAATTAGGCTCAATAACAAGGTGTTTGTTCTCTAATACAAGGTGAGAACACAATGTAGGCTCACAGTGTGTGCAACAATGAGTAAAATCAAATCTAAACTCAATATAAAACTAGCTTTAATAGAAATGATAATTAACAAATAATTGATAAATAAAAGCTAGAGTAGAGTTTAGAAAACTTCTCAATAGATGACAAGATGGAGAGATGGAGATTGAAGCCCAAACAAGAAGGTGATCTCCTCCATTTGTGAAAACTTCTTCATAAACCAAACAAACACTAAAAACATACTTAAATCCTTGTTTAAAACTTTCTTAAACTTGTTTAAAACACTTCTTAAGTGCCCTTAGAAGTATGAGGGCATGGAGTATATATAGGCTCATGAAACAAGCCCAAAAACCCAAGAAAACCAAGCAAAAAATATAAAATAACGGATATATCAAAATCTGAAAAATATAGCCGTTATGCTACAGTAACTTCTAGAGAGTTTGGCGGTCGACCGTGGGGTCGACCGTGGGTACTGTAGCAATGCATATCAACTTTGTAAAATTAGTTAAAAATAGTAAAACAGATCCAAAAATTATGAAATTTTGTGGGAAGGATCTAGACATGTATAATGACATGTTAGAGAAAGAATTTATGAAAAAGCATTTCCCAGTTGAGAGCAATAAATGTTTGAACACAGATATACAGTTTCTGAAAATCTGCTGACATACATAATTTTGTAAAATCAATTGGGCATAGTAAATCAACTCCAAAAATAGTAAAATTTTGAGGGAAGTTTCTAAACATGTCAAAGAAAGAATTTCTTGAATATCACTTCCCATTTATGAAAACTTATCTGTTTTGTAAAACATGCACGAACATATGCACGAACAAAAACATGATTTTGTAAATTCCATTAAACATAACAAATTAATTCCAAACTTGATGAAACTTTGCGAAATGTTTATAAGCATGAAAACAAACATGTTAGAAAAAGAATTTCTCAAATTGAATTTCCATTTGTGAAAACTCATGTATTTTGCAAGTGTGTCCAAAGCATGAAAACTCAAAACCATGCATGTATATATATAACTATATATATTTATAGAAACCAAATACGTGTGTGTATATGATATTGAGCTTAAGGTACTTAACACACATAATATAAAACCTAAACTAAGTTACCCAAGCTAGATCTTGATCTTCAATAATCTCGACTTGGTACACTTACGGATGAAGCTTGAACTTGATCTTTAACTTTGAATTGCGTAGGCTTCAACCCGACATTCCGCCAACCTCCTTTAGATATGATCGTTAAAGCTCTATTCCATCCATCCTCCAACACGTTGTTTGCCTAGAATAAATACGAAAACACAAACACTAGACAAACAACATTAGATATAAATTGTTTGCTAAATCACCATCAAAACAAGAAGGCCAACAAACATGACTCATTATTATTATTATTTTTAACCCACGAGGGTCTCCGGAGGTGGAGCAGCCGCCTCAGCAGTTGCCGAAGCCTCTTGGCCCTAGGCATCAGCAATAGTAGGAGGAGCAGGCATCACAGATGCCTCAGTCCCCCCTTCCATTAGTTGGATGAAAGCTGTCGTTTCCTCATCCGCGCCATCTAAAGACTCGCCGTCATCACCGATAACAATCTCCCTTCTCCCGCCTCGAAATTCTTAAGAAGATTGAGACATCAAGAGACTTGAAGGGGTAAAAACTCCCAGAAGGAGGATGTGAGCTGGAGGGTACTAAAGCGGCGAAGTAATCAACTCCGGCTTTGCACGCCAGAGCTACCTTAAGTTTTCCAATGGGGCTATGGCGCCAATCTTCAACTATCTTCGCCCTATGCTGAGGCGACTGATCTTTCTCAAGATCCCACCTCAGCTGCTCGATTGAGAGGCGACTCGATTGAACGACTTCCTCGGCGACTACTCTAAGAGCCCTCTCAGAATCAACCTCCTCGGCGAGAGTAGTCAGCTTCTCGTCTCGATCAATGACGTCTCATTGAAGACGATTGATCTCCTTCCTATGTCGAACTGCTTCGCCTCTCAACTCCATGATTACGGACACCTGCTTACACCCCTCGGCCCGAAGCCCCTCCAGAACTCGTTCTCTGGCGTCCACTTCTCCGCGCCGATAAGCTTTGGCGCTCTTTGCCTCAGCCTCGAGAGCGATGGCCTTCTTCTCGGCCTCTTCCCTGGCCACCTTCTCCTTTGCTAGCTCAGACTCCCATTCCTTCGGAGCATCATGCATATGGGCGACCGCTCATATAGCTCCTGCTCCAATAAAGTCCCTCAGACTAGATGAGCCTTAAGGGCTAGATGCAAGACGAAGCTTGGCATCCTCCTTAAGACCCGATTGTCTTTTGGCAGAGAAAATTGTTGCACGACCATAATGGGAGCCGAAAGAGACCCAAGAATTGAAGTCTCCCTATCGAGAAAAGCCGAAGGGATGAACTTATCATCTTCGGAGAGCTCCCTCCTCGGGGAGCAAGGGCCTAGCGGCACTCCCAATAGCATCGCCCTGGCCCTCTCCCATTCCTCGGGTTCTACCTTCGAAATCTAATGAGGGAAAGGCCAAGCACCTCCCTCTTCCTCACTAACATTGTAATATTCAGTGGTCTCCTCTGCTTGGGGCTCGGAGGAGAGGGGTGCCTGACTAGCGGACTCCCCTGCCAACCCAGTCGGTTCCTTGCCTGGTCGGCTGGATAATACAAGTTGAGGAGCCGGATCGACTGTTCCAGTTATGGTGTCGGCAATGGTCTCAATCTCACTTGCCTGGACGACTGATTGTTCTTCAGATAGATGTTGCTCCAGAGGTGGATCGGCTCGAGTCAACCCAAAAATTTGAGCCACGATGATAGGACCATGGCAACGAATGGACAACTTCTTGGATCTCCTCCCTATCCCCAGCTTAGCGGCTAATTCGCCCATCTGAGACCTCAATTGGGACGCCTCCTTAGGGGACACATACCCTCTCGGTCTTTTTTTAGGCCTATTAGCAGACCCTGGTCTCTCGACCATAGACCCTACCTCCTGGCCCCCGGGAAGAGGAAGCGCCAATAGGTTCACCCTAGCCCGGTCGGCCTCTGAGGGTAAACCAACCGAGATGTGCACCACACGAAGCGACGCCGGGTCAAACAGATTGCTTCTCTCCCGAGACCCGGCATAAGATCGGATCTTCTACAACTGTCTCCTCTCTTCAGCCTCAAGAGGGCCCGGCCTCAAAGCATCCTTGTTTATTTCCGACCATTTTGAGCAGGAGAGAATCCCGTCGGCTCCGGAAACCTATATAAAATATTCCTTCCAGTCCTTATTGGACTCCGAAGCATCAGAAATCAATTTGAAGCCGCCTGTATAATGAAAGAAGAAGTGCAGATTCTTTTTGGTTAACTTGATGCCGACCAATTGCCCGAACAACTTCATGGAAGGCAAGACGCTGACTCTGGAGCAGATAACTATGAAAGCTATCAGAATTCCCACCGCGTTCGAGACAAGCTAGGAAGGAGAAATCCCCATGGCCAAGCACGCCTCCTTCACGAAGGGATGAAGAGGCAATCAAAGTCCCTGTTCTAAATACGCCAGGTACAGAGGAACTCTACCAGGGCCATGGTGGTAGATCGGATCCGTTCCCTCGGGGATCTCCAATTTGAAGTCCCGATGGATGTCATTGAGGCTGTAGAACCTCTCAAGGCTCTCAACGGAAACCTTCGAATGAATGGAACGAAGAAGGCTGATCCTTTCCTCACTGTGACCGCTAGCAGAACTTAGTGAAGCCATTAGTAACTCTGATTGAAGAAAGATCAGGAGTAGGATAAGAAACGCTACGAAAGCAAGAGAAAAAGATGAAAGGTTTTCTCTCCCCTTCTCTCCAGTCAATTTATAAACTTTCAGAGGCCAGGGGGAGCTATCCAAACAACCTTCATCGTCTACAATAAACGGCGGAGATTCAACAAAGAGAGAGGGGCGTTTTTGAAATTTGAATTTAGAACGTCACATCCGCTCCGCAGCCTTACGCCACATGGATCTCGAAAACTTGAGAGCGTCATTATTGAATCCCCGACAGCTGATAGACAAGCTGTCACGTCATGTCAGGCAGCAATAGTCCAAATCCTCTCAGGAATATATTGAAAAGAAATAAGACGATCCCGTCGACCGACGCCTTCGCTGGCCAACGAAATTAAATCACGTCCTCTCTACTGACGACATGAATGGCGACGCTAGTCGACATAAAAGACTCCAACTAGTTAGACAAAACGACTTAAGAAGAAAGACCCGCCGACAAAAAATAGTATCTCAAAAAGTCGACACATCCCCTTGATAACTAAGCCAAGACGATGCCTCCTAGTATCAACTCAGGAGGCAATACTGATCGACTCAGAGACAATAAGCAAATTCTTCCAAACCTGCAGAGAAGATCTCACCTCACTCAAGCCTTACAAAATAAGGGGATAATAAGCAAAAGTCTGAGATTTTACAAAATAAGGGGATAATACTTTTTCATTCATTAGCCAGGCTTTACAAAATAAAATCTACAATGACAAAAGAAGAAAACTCCAACGAAGACTATTGTAGATCCATTTCGGCTCCTGAGATCGGAGGTGGAGAACTTCTCGGAGTAGTCGACGGAGGAGTCGATCGATCTGGTTCCTCGTCCGAAGTACCCCCAGACCCACTCAAGTCAAAGCCTGCTCCTCGTGCCTCCAACTCTTCCAACTCGCGCAAACAGTTGGCGACCATAGGACGATAATGAAGGCGATTGAGGCTATTCTTCATCTCGGCCGGAATCTGAGCCGACATATAATCACATCTAGCCTTGCAAGCTAGCGCCACTTCGGTTCGACCAGCTAAACTCCCCCAATATTCGTCAACAATGTCCTGACGACAGCTATCAAGAATCTCCTGACGATGCTCGTCGACAACCTCCTGGAGGGGTTTAGACTTCAGGCGCGTGATCTCTTCTTGAAGTTTGGCAACGGTCACCTCCGTCACGTCTGACTGACATTCGCATGAGCCGCCGCCGACTTTTCCGCTTGGACTAAGACCTCAGCACGATCCTCTCCTGAAGCGCCTCATTTAGCTCCTATCTAAGCTTAGCAACTTGAGAAACACCGGAGGAGGAACCTTCGGCGAGCTGTTGACGAAGGGCTTCATCGTTGGACCTTAATAAATCAACCTCCTCAAGAAGCTCCTGATGCGAGGCCCAAAGATGATTCACTTGACTGAATAGCTCGTTTTCCAATAGAGCCCATCAGGAAAAAAAACTACGAAGAGCTTGATGAAAGCCAGGGTCAGGTATTCTCCTGAGAAGTTTCTCATCCTTTGGGAGATAGAGCTGACCGATAGCCCTCCCCTGGATTCGACAAGACCTAATGACGGACCCCTAGCATCAAGATGGTGTTCAGCTTCAAAGCGGAACTCTATCTAGGGCTCCTTCGCATACTTGGCAGCAGATGAAGGATGCCTAATAATGCAGGACCTCAGCTGGTCCCATTTTGTCTCATCCACATCGGAAAAGCCATGAGGAAAAGGGTACTTCCTATCGGCGTCTGCTTGAGCAGGCTCCTTCCCTCGCCGTGTCGACTCCGACGGATGTTCAAATTCCTCGGCTCTATCCCCTGGGAGGGGCTCAACCGACCCTCTTAGGGTGGAACCCCCTTGTGAACTACCCAAAGGGATGATAACTTTCCGTGTCCCTTCATTTGTTGGTTGAGGTACCCCTTCGGCCTCCCTTCTTCTCCTTTTATGAGTAAGAGAGGACGCCCTCTCCTCGGTGACTGACAAGGCCTCTGAAGGAGGGACATTTGATCGAAGACGCTTAGCCGGCCTGGCAGAAGATTCCTCTTGGGGATCGGCTAACCTGGCTGGGGACATTGTAGTTACTCCCACTGACCCAGTAATAAGGGCAATGGCTCTATCCGTGTCAGGATTAGTTGTCGGCATGACCGACACTGCGATCATCCGTAGAACGGACCTATCAAGAAAAAACTCGAAGCAACGAGAGCCCGTGAACTTCTTGATCGATTCAAGATAGACTTTCTCTTCTTTGGACAGAGCCCTCTTGATGAGTGCATCCCCCCGAATCTCGGGCCAATTGGAACAACCCATCTCTAAATCATCTCCGGCCACCCATACAAACTTCTCCTTTCATTCCTTGTGGGAATCTGGGAGGTCTATGATCAACTTGAATGATCCTGACATCTAAAAGTAATAATGAGGCTCCCTCTGGCTCGCCTTTACGACCACAAAATAGGTGAATAGTTTTGTTGTAGGTTTAATGGCCAACCAGCAGCATATAACCGCAAAAGCCACAATAATGGCTATGGCGTTCGGTTTCATTTGACGGGAAGTTCCCAGAGAATTTTATACATAATATTCTTAAGGATAACCCGATTATGCAACTGAGTACAATGTTAGGCCTAGTTTCGCAAAGAAAACCGGGGGTGGATAATTAATATAACGGAAAGTTCCCGAAAGAATGATATATGGTGTATTCTTAGGGATAACCCGGTCACTACAAAAAAGTGATGAATAAGAAACTCCCACTTGGACTCTGAATGCTTACAAGATTGAAACACATCCAATTGCCTGGATCAATTTCACCAACTTCCAAGCACTCTTTTGTTAATATGAGATTCGATCACTTCGTCGGATCAATCTTCCCTCACAAAACACTCCTACTGGTGTTTGATGATTGTAAAACCCCGTATTTTTGTTAGAAGTATATGTGAATTATTGGTGATAGATAATTCTATTGTGGTAAATGACTTGAGGTCATATATATACTTGATAACAAGTTATCAGATATGTATGAGTGTATTTTTATAGAGTTTTGTGTATTGGTTTTGGCAAATTAGCAAAACACGCACGAATCTGGAAAACATCGGCTTAGTCGACTCATGAGTCGACCTATGAGTCGATTTACAGGCAGATTTCTAGATTTTTCAGTTGCGGGTTTGGATGAGTTTTCTTTGGGTTTTAATCGTATTATATATATTTTCTTTTACCCGAAACCAAGCCCAAACCCATCAGAATCCTAGAGAAACCCTAGCCCCTCTCTCCTCTCAAACCCTAGTTCGTTTTTGGTGATTTTTGGGGGATTTTCGGAGGATTTCAGCGGGTTTTGGCGAGGTGCAGCGAAGGGAATCATCCTCTCTCGGATTTAGGAGTTGTTCTAGCATACCAGAGGCGAGTAACATCTCGTCCAGCCCTATCCCACTGTTTGTATAGTTTTCTTTGAGATTTATTTCGAATTCTTGAGCCTAAAACGTATTTTTGTGCATAAAGAGAAATGCTTTATATTATGAGTTGTAGATCTACATTTTCAGTTTAATAAAAACTCACCAACATTTTTGTAATATAGATCCAGATCTGGAGTTAGTTTTAAACATGTGTTTCTTTGTGATTTCTTTGTTTTTAAACGTTTTTAAACATGGATAAAAATGTTTAGAGTTTTAATGTAAGTTATTACATGCAAATCTTTCGTTTCTGTTGATACACATGTGTTAGAATCGAAAATATTTTGTTGGATATGATGAAGAAGAACTTTAGATTTAAATTTTTCATATAAATCATCGTATGCAGAAAAACATGGAATTTTCTGCTCAGTAGACTAATAAGTCGACTTATCAGTCGACTTATGAGTCGACTGATGAGTCGACTGATGAGTCGACTGACGAGAAAATTTACAGTTTTGTATTTTGTTCTGGTCGACCAATGAGTTGACCAATCCCAGTCGACTCATGAGTTGACTGATGAGGAGTTTTCCAGTTTCCTCGGTTTGAATCTGTGTGGGTTGTTTCAGTTTAACTGAAACTGTTTATGCTTGTTTATTGTTGTTGCGTGCTTTAATATGAACGAGGAGTCGCCTCGAATAATGGGTATTAAAAATTATTGCTTAACCTGTATCTTTACATGTGAGATTATATGCGGACACGAGTTTAGGTTTGCACACCGAGACACGTGAGAAATTAGGGTATATGCATCTGTTCATATATTTCATCTAGTCCATGTGTTGGGCAATTATGATGTATAGTGCATGTGTTGGACATTTATCATATTCAGTCCATGTGTTGGACAATTTTCATATGCAGTCCATGTGTTGGACATCCACTACATCTAGTTTTAGTCCATGTGTTGGACATCAGTTTAGACCTTGAGATTGACACTGATATTTGCATAGGCTGGACATGACACTTATGTGAGTTATGACATGACACCGATTTAAGTTCTGAGATGGCTTTGTCTTCTTTTATTATTGTTCATGTATTAGATTTCGGGTTTGGTATTTAGGGATTTACAATTTGAGATACAAAGTATATACATGAGGGTTTCCTTGTTTGGATTATTTCGCTCGATGTACCTATGCTCGTGTTGTAATTTCCTAAGTACTAAAACCCTCTTATCATTAGGGATCTACAATTTGAGCTACAAGGTATATACATGAGGGTTTCCTTGTTTGGATTATTTCGCTCGACGTACTTAAGCTCATGTTGTAAGTTCCTAAATAGGATCGGTGATTTTATATATATATGTATTAACTGTATTTTCTGTATACAACGAGCCTTTTCCCTTGGGGTTGGTTGTGATGTTTCTCACTAGCGCTTTGACGCTCGTTGTCCCTCCCCCTTTCAGGTAACGAGCCAGGAGCCCGGAGAGTCGCAGGTTGATGGCGATGCACTTTAACTTCAGCTATCTGTTTTAGTTATATTTTTCTTCTGAGCTCCACTGTAGACTTCTGTTTAGACATTTAAGGATTTTATTTCTAGAAGTTGTAAAGGCTGTGTGCCTTATTTCCTCTTATTCAGACATTTTGTATTTGAGACTTGTTGAGAACTCCAGTTTATTTATTTCAGACATTGACTTGTACTTCAGTATGTTAGCTGATGAAATATTAATTTGATCTCTATTATTTCATCAGTTGATTCTTATATTATCTTTTACTTGCTTTTGTACCTACACCTGTTATTGACTCTACTAGAGAGATAGTAATTGTGATGGTGAAACATGTTTATTGCATGGTGTGGTGCATGACAGGTTTGACATTCTTGGTTTTAACTTGGACTGCAGTCTTGTGTGAACCCAGGGGCGTCACAGTTGGTATCAGAGCTCTAGTTCCAGTATCTTTAGGATCATCCTGTCTCGAGTCGTAGAGTTAGGATAGAGTTTCTTAGGATTCATGTATAGAGTCCGTAAGGATTCCTTAGTATGAGTGAGGACGATATATACGTATATCTCAAAATTTGAGGATATT
The DNA here is from genome assembly GCF_001876935.1 of Asparagus officinalis. Taxonomy (NCBI): domain Eukaryota; kingdom Viridiplantae; phylum Streptophyta; class Magnoliopsida; order Asparagales; family Asparagaceae; genus Asparagus; species Asparagus officinalis. The sequence goes on along the minus strand of NC_033802.1, from coordinate 45,402,951 downwards.
TTTTTTATGACAACTATTTTTGTGTAAGTTTAAAGTATTTGTGTGAATACTAAATTGTTGTAAAAATCATATTGTGATATGCTATGTATGTGTATATGTCTATTTTGACTCATAAACTCTTATTTTCTTATGATCAGAGAGATGGCAGGACCTGAGCCGCAGCAGGCTCCCCAGTACCTGATAGATTTTATGGCTTCCATCGTAGCTAGGTTGGCAGCAATTGAGGAGCTTGTGGCGAATCATATCGCGCCACCAACGCCACCACCACCACCAGCAGATCAAGCACAGGGGATACCAGCCGTTCCTATCAGCAAGAGACCCCCAGAGACCGCACCTGTAGCTATTCCACCAGCAGTTCCGGATAGACCCACATGGCAGGAGGCTTAGCTCCGTATAGTAGAGAGGTACCATAAGATGAGGGCACCGGAGTTTCAGGGGTCATCAGACCCTCTTGCAGCTCATAAGTGGAAGGAGTATGTGAGTAACACCCTCGCCATACTTAATGTGGATTCAGTCCAGAAGCAGAGATTAGCATCCTACAGTCTGAAGGGAGACGTCGGGAGATGGTATCGACTCCAGTTCACTCTAGAGCACCGGATGATCCTCACATAGGAGGACTTTATCTACTTCTTTGACGGGCGGTACATTTCTTCTGCTGCACGGACTGGGATGGAGCTTGAGTTGTCCTGGTTGACTCAGGGTGACATGTCAGTGGCAGACTTTGAGAGCAGATTTATGGAGTTGCTGCACTTTACGGGTATATAGCAGACAGGAGAGCGACATGCTCAGATGTTCCTAGCAGGGCTCCGCCCTAATCTTTTTCGATACCTTGTATCGAGGAAGTTCTATTCAGTTCGAGAGGTAGCAGAGGCCACCACCTCACAAGAGATGGAGACTGCCATGTTCCAGAAAGATAAGGAAGGGAAGACTAAGGCAGGACAGAATGGGGACAAGGGTAAGAACAAGAGACCTTTTTCGGAACCTCAGTAGCAGCATCAGGGCCCTCATAAGAAAGGACCCCAGCAGGATCAGAGAGTGCATCAGCAACGCAAGTTTCAGGGAGTTTACTATAACTATCACAAGGTCGGACATAAGGCATCAGAGTGTCGCAGCGCACCAGTAGGAGCTCAGCAGGGGAAGGGCCCGAACCAGCAGCAGCAGAGAGTTCAGGGCTATGGTCAGGGTCAGCACATGAAGCTAGAGGCACCGCCAGTAGCTCAGAAGACTGAGGGACAGATTCGTGCAGTTCAGGAGGTTCCTCAGGGGCAGATAGTTACGTACTCTCCAGCACTAGCAACAAAACAAACGTCAGCCACAGGTAGAGTATATGCGGTAGTACCCCGTGATCATGGAGCTAGCAGAACAGTGGTGAACGGTACGTTCCTTGTGAATTCTTTTCTCACCTGTATTCTCTTTGTATCGAGAGCTTCACATTCCTTCATTTCGTATGATTTTATGTCTAGACTCCAGCTTGTAGCTCAGCCATTAGACACCCCTTTATCAGTTTCAGGTGAGACATCGCTTCTGGAGAGCGTTAGTAGGAGGTGTACTATCAGTTTAGATGAGTCGGAGTTCATTATCGATTTGATAGTGTTGCATATGTCCGAGTTTGATATTATCCTTGGTATGGATTAGTTGTCATCCTACCATGTTAGTATTAACTGCTTTGCGAAGACAGTCAATTTGTGGGCGTTCGATGGGTCCGAGATAATTGTGGTAACCTCTCAGGGCAACCATTTTGTGGGTCATTTCTGGCGTACATCGAGGAGGTGTTGATTTATTGGAGACTAGAGTTGTCTCAGATTGTTAGGATGTCTTTCAGGACATACCTTGACTACCTCCTTTGAGAGAGGTTGAGTTCTGTATTGAGTTGCAGCCAGGCACAACCCCGATATCCCACGCACCCTATCGTATGGCACCAGCTGAGATGATGGAGCTTCAGACCCAGTTGGACGAGTTGTTAGCTCAGGGTTTTATTCGTCGGAGTCATTCTCCGTGGGGCGCACCGGTCCTCTTCGTGAAGAAGAAGGACGGTAGTATAAGGTTATGCATTGATTATAGAGAGTTAAACAAGGTCACTATCCAGAATAGGTACCCATTACCTAGCATTGATGACTTGTTCGACCAGTTACAGGGAGCATAGTATTTCTCGAAGATTGATCTTCATTCTGGTTATCATCAGTTATAGGTTCGGGAGATGGATATTCCCAAGACTGCTTTTCTTACTCTATATGGATCATTCGAGTTCATAGTCATGCCATTTGGGTTGACCAATGCACCCGCTGTATTCATGGATTTAATGAACCGGGTTTTTCGTCCCTTCTTGGATCAGCTCGCGATTATTTTTATCGACGACATCCTCATTTATTCGAGATCGGAGGCAGAACACGAGCAACACCTACGTTTAGCTTTGAGGACTCTGCAGGAGCATCAGTTATATGCCAAGTTCAGTAAGTGTGAATTTTGGCTTTCAGAAGTCAGATTTCTCGGCCACGTCATCAGTAGAGAGGGCATAGCAGTGGATCCGACTAAGGTTACAGCAGTTCTTGATTGGGAACTGCCGAGTACGGTGACAGAGATTCGTAGCTTTTTAGGCTTAGCCGGCTATTACAGAAAGTTCATCCAGGACTTCTCGAAGATTTTGACGCCACTTACACGCCTCACGAAGAAGGGTGTACAGTTCATTTGGAGTGTGGAGTGCCAGAAGGCCTTTGATATCTTGAAGACTAAGTTGACTACAGCGCCAGTTTTGACTATTCCGAGCAGCGACAGGACATTTGTGGTCTACACAGATGCATCATTGGCAGGTTTAGGAGGCGTCTTGATGCAAACTCAGAGGGTAGTAGCATATATCTCACGGCAGTTGAGGATACATGAGCAGAACTATCCCACTCATGATTTGGAGTTAGCAGCAGTGATATTTGCACTGAAGTCTTGGAGATACTACTTGTATGGAGTACAGTTTGTGCTGTTCACAGATCACCAGAGTCTGAAGTATCTTTTCTCTCAGAAGGAACTCAACCAGAGACAAAGGAGGTGGATTGAGTTTATCAAGGATTACGAGTTCGCGATCCAGTATCATTCGGGAAAGGCGAACGTCGTAGCAGTTGCTTTAAGCAGGAAGCGTCGACATCGGGTTTCGGGTTTGAGGTGTTCATTGTATAGAGATCTTCTTACTCTTAGCCAGTTTGATTTCAGACCCGAGATTGGTGGAACCAGTGCATTTTTGGGAGCTGTGTCAGTGCAGCCATCTTGGAGTGTCAGAGTTGTCAGAGATCAGCTGGAAGACTCTTGGATTCAAATCCGAAAGTAGGAGATTTCCAAAGAACCTAAAGCTGATTGGACCATTGGAGCAGATGGAGGTCTACGGATGAAGGGTAGATCTGATTGGACCATTGGAGCAGATGGAGGTCTACGGATGAAGGGTAGATTGGTTATGCCATCCAGTGCCGGGCTGAAGAGCGAGCTATTTGATGAAGCTCATCGTACTCGGTATACAGTGCATCCAGGAACCACCAAGATGTACAAGGACTTGAAGAGACACTTCTGGTGGCGTGGTATGCGTAGAGAGATTGTAGAGTATGTGGCTAAGTGTTTTACCTGTCAGCAGGTGAAGGCAGAGCATCAGAGACCAGCAGGAACACTTCAGCCTTTACCCATCCCAGAGTGGAAATGGACGGATATTTCTATGGACTTTATTGTAGGGTTGCCGAAGTTGAAGAAGGGGAATGATCCAGTTTGGGTGATTGTGGACCGGTTAACGAAGTCAGCGCATTTTATTCCAGTGAAGACTACATATACAGCTGAGGCGTATGCGAGAATATTTATTCGGGAGATAGTCTGACTTCATGGAGTTCCTGATACGATTGTGTCGGATCGAGGTTCAGTGTTCACTTCGCATTTTTGGAGGAGTTTCCAGGATTCGTTTGGCAGCAGATTATCCTACAGCAGTGTATTCCACCCACAGACAGATGGTCAGACGGAGAGGGTGAATCAAGTGTTGGAAAACATGTTGTGAGCTTGTGTCATAGACTTTCAAGGTAGCTGGGAGGAGTATATTCCACTGATAGAGTTCACTTATAACAATAGTTATCAAGCGACGATCGGTATGGCCCCATATGAGGCATTGTACGGGAGACCTTGTAGATCACCGATATGCTGGGCAGAACCGGAGTATAGCTTAATGCTTGGGCCAGATCTTGTGAGGCAGACTACTGAGAAGGTAGCATTGATTAGAGAGAGGATTTTAGCCACTCAGAGTCGGCAAAAGAGCTATGCAGATAAGAGAAGAAGACCCTTGGAGTTTTAGGTTGGAGATTCGGTTATGCTGAAGGTATCGCTTATGAAAGGCGTTCAGCGATTCGGGAGACGGAGAAATCTTGTACCGAGGTATATTGGACCCTTCCGGATTTTGGAACGCATTGGAGCTGTGTCATACAGACTAGATCTTCCAGCATCGATGTCTAGTATACACAATGTATTTCATGTTTCTATGCTCAAGAAGCACTTGCATGATGAGGAGCAACAGAGAGTGTTGGATGCAACAGAGATTGAGCTTTAGGAGGATTTGACTACTATTGAGATTCCGGTTTGTATACTTGTCAGAGAGGACAAGAGGCTTCGAAACAAGATAATTCATTTGGTGAAAGTTCAGTAGAACCGAAGAGGCGTTGAGGAGATTTCTTGGGAGCGAGAAGAGGACATGTGTCGCGACTATCCACACATGTTTGAGCAGGTAAATTAAATCTTTTTGTATGACTTATATATGACTTATAGATTCAATTATGGCGATGTTTATACTTAACACTAAAATGAGGGTATTACCACTTATCTCCTAAGTACTCGGAACATATGGTATATATATGAGGGGTTCCTTATTTGGATTTTTCGCTCGATGTACTGGTTCCATTTAGTTAGGGGTTAAGTGGGGGTATTTATATTTTAGTTGGTTAAGTGTGGACATCGAAGATGATTTTCGATAGCGTGAAGATGCTATGTAGCGCTACTTCCTACATTTATTGAGGAAGTGGATTGATTTATGTGTATGATTATTTTGTTAGACCCTAAGGTCGCTATGAAAGAACCCTAGAGGGGGGGGGGGGGGGGGGGGGAGGGTGAATAGGGTTTATGCTAATCTAATCCGATCTAAATACCAATTAAAACTTATTAACAAATATATTCAACTAATTATGAGCAAGAATATGCAATATGAACAAAGAGATATATCCTAGCAATAAGATATACTATGACATATATGCAAGGATATACAGATCACTTAAGTGTAAACAAACTAAACTAGATAGTGGGTTATATAAACAATGAACAATATACAAAGGCGATATAAGATATGAACATAAAAATAAGTGCACCAATGCAATCACAAACAAACGATATGTTCACGAGATTCAGTCCCCATGACCTACGTCCCCACTCCTCACCTCAAGGAGATCTCCACTATCACGACACACCCGGTTTGGAAGCCGGAACTTCTCTACACACTCGGTTATCAAGTCAACCGATTACTCTCACAAAATCTCACAATGTACATACACAAGCTACAACCTCAAGTGTTGGTCCTCACGTATCGACTCCCTCAAGTGCTCGGAATTATCACCTCTCACTAGGCCACCGACGCCACTCCTCTTGGTATCGACTCCGTCTTCACCACACACTCCTCTCGGTGAACAAATGTATTACAAGTGATCTCACGATAAGCACGAATATAAATAAATTTGTTCTCTACAATGGATAAGAACACAATGTAGGCTTACACTCTAAGTCACACAATCCCACAACCCAATTATATAATGTATGTAAATACAATAAGCTCAATGGTTGTGTGTGTACAAAGAGATAAATAAAATCAACTAAACTCAATATAAACACTAGCTTAATAAAATGATAATCAAACAATAAAATGTAAAGCTAGATTGAGTTTAGAAAACTTCTCCAATAAATGACAAGAGTGAGAGAGAGATTATTTGAAGCTCAAACACCAAAGATTATCTCCTTAAACCCTTGTGAAATTATCTTCACAAACCAAACTCTTAAAGACACTAAGAAACCCTTAAACAAACTTGTAAAACTCTTTAAAACTTTTCTCTTTTGTTAGTGAGAGAGTTGAATACAATAAGGTATTTATAACAACCCAAAACATCAGGCAAAAATACCCCAAAACAAAAACTAGCCGTTACTAGCCGTTATAGGGTGAAAAGACCAAAATACCCCAAAATCCAGCATTATGGAAATTTGCGTATCTAGCTTTGTAAAATTAATTAAAAATAGTAAATCAACTCTAAAAATCATAACATTTTTAGTTAATATTATAAACATATATATGAACATGTTAGAGAAAGAATTTCTGCAATACCACTTCCCAGTTGAGAGAATTAATTATTTTAACACAGATATACAGTTTCCGAAATCTGCTGACATACACGATTTTGTAAAATCAATTGGGCACTGTAAAACGACTCCAAAATCATGCAATTTTGAGAAACGTTTCCAAACATGTATATAAACATATCAGAGAAAGAATTTCTGAAATATCACTTCCCATTTATGAGAAATAACTTTTTTTAACAAAGATATACAGTTTCTGAAAAACTGCTAAAAACTCGTTTTTGTAAATTCAATTGAAAATAACAAAACAAGTCTAAAATTAGTAAAACTTGGGGAAATGTTTGTATATATGAATATAAACATGTATACAAAGAAATTTTTTAAATTGTATTTCTCAATTGTGAAAACTCATTTGTTTTGTAAAAACATGCACGAACATGAACTTTAAACATGCACGAACAAAACTTGTTAAAACTTGATTTTGACAAATTCATTCCAAACAAGTTTCAAAACACTTTCCAATAGGTTTATAAACTTGATAAAAGATATATCATCGTGTTAATAAGTCTATAATCCAAAACAACGATAAATCAAAATAAACGTGTGTGTGTGTATGAAATTGAGTTTGAAGTATTGAACACACATAATATAACACCTAAACTAATTTACCAAAACTTGTGATCTTCAATGAAGCTCTTCTTGGTAAACATTACGGAAGAAGCTTGAACTTGGATCTTGACTTGAATGCATAGGCTTCACTCTACTATTCCGCCAACCTCCATTGAATATGATCGTTGAGGCTCTATTCCATCCATCATCCAACTTGTTGTTTGTCTACAATAAATAGAATTATACAATCACTAGACAAACAATATTAGAAGTAAATTGTTTGTTAAACATCATCAAAATAAGAAGGTCAACAATCTCCCCCTTTTTGATGATGACAAATGATTTACAAAAAGGATATATGCATGAATATAAATGAATATACAATATTATAATTATCATGTATATAAACAAAAAGAATATACTCACAATATTTCTCCCCCTTTGACAACATCAAAAAGGGCAAAACACCAAGAATGAAGAGAGCGAAAGCTCCTCCTATCAATATGCATGGGTGAGTATAAAAACAACAATAGAAAAGGGAAGGCTCCCCTATCAAAATGCCTTAATGGATATATAAAATGAATGCTAAGGAAAAAAACATGTGAGTAAGCATAAATGAAGGATATGCTAAACATAACCCACATACAAACAAGACAATAAGAACACATATTGATATGTTATTATGAAATAATGTCTCATTACTCAAACATAAAAATCATGTATGAATAAATTTATGAAAACAAAGGAATGAGGAAAACATGAGAACCATGAAAAGAAGTTTTCAAATAAAAACAAATCACTCAAATGAAATCATAAATCAAGATTTGAGTCCAAAAACAATGTTTGATAAAAAAAAGAAAATTTTCTTTGTATAACTTGATCAAACCACTCATAGAATACATTATAAGGCACGAATAGATGATCCATGAGCACAAACATATAAATATCATCATATAAGTGAAATATAATGAATTCAAAGAAAGAAATCAAAATAAAATCTTTGATAAAAGAATTTTAAGAGAGGCAACAATATATCAAGCTCTTAAGCTTGTTCCAACCCATATAATCATTTTAGCATCCGGTAAACATGATTTGGGAATAAACACCCAATAAACCCGGGGGGTTACATAAATATAAACCTCTTATAAAAATTGAAACTCATAGTCATGAAAACAAAAGAATTGATCAAAGAAAAATTGTTTTCATGTTCAAAGATTTCAAAGTATAATTTTCAAAACAAAGAAAAAGAAAAAGAAAAACATTAAAATTCTTGGCTTAAAATCATTATGGTACCAAAGCATTCTTGGTACCAGATTGTTTAGGGACATGACCCCTATCAACAAAGTTCAAAGCCCTAGGGTTATGAACCCTCTTGGGCGCATATGGTGCACTAGCACGGTCAAAACAAAAATTGTACACATGACCTTTCCGATTGCAATATGTGCAATGAAGAGGGTTAAATGATTTGTGTTGACCAAGTGGGCGTGCACGAGAATCACTTGCAAATAAAGATTTTTCTATTAAATTATTTCACAAATGAGAAACATCATTAAACAAGGGCGATTTATTTGAGAAATTTGGCAAGTTTGAACATCTATCCAAATTATAACAAAACTTCGGCCAAATGACCAAAACGACCACAATGATCACAATGATACACATTAGCATGCTTATTATGAACTTTATGAGAAAGAGCATGTGAATGTGTATGTGTACATGATGATGAAGCTACATGAGATGCACAATGAGCATTAGCATTCTTTGGTTTGTGTGCATCATAGCAAAATTTAGCTAAATGGCATTTTCGGCCGCAAATGGAGCATTTATAAATCTTGCTATACATGTGTGCATGATGTGTAATATGTCTAGGTGTAGTAGCATGAGACTTAGCACACATGTCCATAGCACACATGTCCATAAGCTTATCATTGTTAACCATACATGTTTTCAAGGTTGAATGTTTAACTTGACTCAACTCATCATTTTGCATACATGTATTGGACATAGAAGTAGAGCATGGATGATTATTCTTAAGAGAATCAAATTTATTTCTAATGCATTCTACTTCTAGCATGGCATCATCATTAGCATGAGTTAAGCTAGAAATGGATGATGTCAATTTTTTATTTTCCAAATTTAACAAGTCATTGTTTTCTTTAAGCATAGTATTTTCTTTTGCAATGACATCAAATTTGGACAAGGTCCCCCGTACAATGCCTCATATAGGGCCATACTGATCGTCGCTTGATAACTATTTTTATAAGCGAACTCTATCAGTGGAATATGCTCCTCCCAGCTACCTTGAAAGTCTATGACACAAGCCCATAACATGTCTTCCAACACCTGATTCACCCTCTCCGTCTGACCATCTGTCTGTGGGTGGAATACACTGCTGTAAGATAATCTGCTGCTGAACGAATCCTGGAAACTCCTCTAAAAATTCAAAGTGAACACTGAACCTCGATCAGACACAATCGTATCAGGAACTCCATGAAGTCAGACTATCTCCCGAATAAATATCCTCGCATACGCCTCAGCTGTATATGTAGTCTTCACCGGAATAAAATGCGCTGACTTCGTCAACCGGTCCACAATCACCCAAACTGAATCATTCCCCTTCTTTGACTTTGGTAACCCTACAATGAAGTCCATAGAAATATCCGCCCATTTCCACTCTGGGATGGATAAAGACTGAAGTGTTCCTGCTGGTCTCTGATGCTCTGCCTTCACCTGCTGACAGGTAAAATACTTAGCCACATACTCGGCAATCTCTCTACGCATACCACTCCACCAGAAGTGTCTCTTCAAGTCCTTGTACATCTTGGTGGTTCCTGGATGCACTGTATACCGAGTATGATGAGCTTCATCAAATAGCTCCCTCTTTAGCTCGGCACTGGATGGCATAACCAATCTACCCTTCTTCCGTAGACCTCCATCTACTCTAATGGTCCAATCAGCTTTAGGTTCTTTGGAAATCTCCTCCTTTCGGATTTGAATCCAAGAGTCTTCCAGCTGAGCTCTGACAACTCTGACACTCCAAGATGGCTGCACTGACACAGCTCCCAAAAATGCACTAGTTCCACCAATCTCGGGTCTGAAATCAAACTGACTAAGAGTAAGAAGATCTCTATACAATGAACACCTCAAAGCTGAAACCCGATGTCGACGCTTCCTGCTTAAAGCATCTGCTACGACGTTCGCCTTTCCCGGATGATACTGGCCGATGTCGACGCTTCCTGCTTAAAGCATCTGCTACGACGTTCGCCTTTCCCGGATGATACTGGATCGCAAACTCGTAATCCTTGATAAACTCAATCCACCTCCTTTGTCTCTGGTTGAGTTCCTTCTGAGAGAAAAGATACTTCAGACTCTGGTGGTCTGTGAGCAGCTCAAACTGCACTCCATACAAGTAGTGTCTCCAAGACTTCAGTGCAAATACCACTGCTGCTAACTCCAAATCATGAGTGGGATAGTTCTGCTCATGTACCCTCAACTGCCGTGAGATATATGCTACTACCCTCTGAGTTTGCATCAAGACGCCTCCTAAACCTACCAATGATGCATCTGTATAGACCACAAATGTCCTGTCATTGCTCAGAATAGTCAAAACTGGCGCTGAAGTCAACTTAGTCTTCAAGATATCAAAGGCCTTCTGGAACTCCACACTCCAAATGAATTGTAAACCCTTCTTCGTAAGGCATGTAAGTGGCATCGAAATCTTCGATAAGTCCTAGATGAACTTCCTATAATAGCCGGCTAAGCCCAAAAAGCTACGAATCTCTGTCACCGTCCTCGACGGTTCCAAATCAAGAACTACTATAACCTTAGTCGGATCCACTGCTATGCCCTCTCTACTGATGACGTGGCCGAGAAATCTGACTTCTGAAAGCCAAAATTCACACTTGCTGAACTTGGCATATAACTGATGCTCCTGCGGAGTCCTCAAAGCTAAACATAGGTGCTGCTCGTGTTCTGCCTCTGGTCTCGAATAAATGAGGATGTCATCGATAAAAACAATCGCGAACTGATCCAAGAAGGGATGAAAAACCCGGTTCATCAAATCCATGAATACAGCGGGTGCATTGGTCAACCCAAATGGCATGACTATGAACTCGAATGATCCATATCGAGTAAGAAAATTAGTCTTGGAATATCCATCTCCTTAACCTGTAACTGATGTTAACCAGAATGAAGATCAATCTTCGAGAAATACTACGCTCCTTGTAACTGGTCGAACAAGTCATCAATTCTAGATAATGGTTACCTATTCCGGATAGTGACCTTTTTCAACTCCTTATAATCAATGCACAATCTCATACTACCGTCCTTCTTCTTCACGAAGAGGACCGGTGCGCCCCAAGGAGAATGACTCTGACAAATAAAATACTGAGCTAACAACTCATCCAACTGGGTCTGAAGCTCCCTCATCTCAGCTGGTGCCATGCGATAGGGTGCCTGGGATATCGGGGTTATGCCTCGTTGCAACTAATTACAAAACTCAACCTCTCTCACAGGAGGTAGTCCAGGTATGTCCTGAAAGACATCCTGATACTCTGAGACAACTCTAGTCTCTAATAAATCAACACCATGATCCCGTCACATCACTTCCTCGATGTACGCCAGAAATGACTCCGCAAAACGGTTACCCTAAGAGGTTGCCACAATCATCTCGGACCCATCGGACGCCCGCAAATTGACTGTCTTTGCAAAGCAGTCAATACTAACATGATAGGAAGACAACCAATTCATACCAAGGATAACATCGAACTCGGACATATGCAACACTATCAAATCGACAACGAACTCTGACTCATCTAAACTGATAGTACACCTCCTACAAACGATCTCTAGAAGTGATATCTCACTTAAAGGGGTGAAAACTAATAAAGGGGTGTCTAATGGCTGAGCTATGAGCTGGAGTCTAGACATAAAATCATATGAAATGTAGGAATACGAAGCTCCCGAATCGAAGAGAATACGGGCGGGAAAAGAATTTACAAAGAATGTACCCTCCACCACTGCTCCGCTAGCTCCATGATCATACGGTACTACCGCATATACTCTGCCTGTGGCTGACGCCTGCTCTGCTGCTAGTGCTGGAGAGTACGAAACTATATGCCCCTGAGGAACCTCCTGAACTGTACGAATCTGTCCCTCAGTCTTCTGAGCTGCTGGCGGTGCCTCTAGCCTCATGTGCTGACCCTGACTTCTGCCCTGAACTCTCTGCTGCTGCTGGTTCGGGCCCTTCCCCTGCTGAGCTCCTATTGGTGCGCTACGACACTCCGATGCCTTATGTCCGACCTTGTGACAGTTATAGTAAACTTCCTGAAACTTGCGTTGCTGATGCACTCTCTGATCCTGCTGGGGTCCTTTCTTATGAGGGCCCTGATGCTGCTGCTGAGGTCCCAAAAAAGGTCTCTTGTTCTTACCCTTGTCCCCATTCTGTCCTGCCTTAGTCTTCCCTTCCTTATCTTTCTGGAACATGGTAGTCTCAATCTCCTGTGAGGTGGCGGCCTCTACTACCTCTCGAACTGAATAGAACTTCCTTGAGACGAGGTATCGATGAAGATTAGAGCGAAGCCCTGCTAGGAACATTTGAGCCTGTCACTCTCCTGTCTGCCACATACCCGTGAAGTGCAGCAACTCTATAAATTTGCTCTCAAAGTCTGCCACTGACATGTCTCCCTGAGTCAACCAGGACAACTCAAGCTCCTTCCCAGTGCGTGTTATAGAAGAAATATGCTATCAGTCAAAGAAGTAGATGAAGTCCTCCCATGTGAGGGTCATCTGGTGCTATGGAGTGAACTGGAGTCGATACCATCTCCCGGCGCCTCCCTTCAGAATGTAGGATGCCAATCTCTGCTTCTGGACCGAATCCATATTAAGTATGTCGAGGGTGTTACTCACATCCTCCTTTCACTTATGGGCTACAAGAGGGTCTGATGACCCCTGAAACTCCGGTGCCCTCATCTTCTGGTACCTCTCTACCATACGGAGCCAAACCTCTTGCTTTGTGGCTCCATCTAGAACTGCTGGTGGAATAGCTGTAGGTGTGGTCTCTGGGGGTCTCTCACTGATAGGAACGGCTGTTATCCCCTGTGGCTGATCTGCTGGTGGTGGTGGTGGCGTTGGTGGCACGATATGATTCGCCACAAGCTTCTTAATTGCTACGATCCTAGCTACGATAGGAGCCATAAGATCTATCAGGTATTGGGGAGCCTGCTGCGGCTCAGGTGATGCCTGCTGTGACTCGGGTTGAGCTTACTGTGGCTCAGGTGGAGCCTGCTGCGACTCTGCCTGTCCAGCTCTCCGAGTACGAGGTATACCACGTCCTGCCATCTCTCTGATCATAAGAAAATAAGAGTTTATGAGTCAAAATAGACATATACACATACATAGCATATCACAATATGATTAATTTACACAAAAATAGTTGTCATAAAAAAATATCCTCAAATTTTGAGATATACGCATATATCGTCCTCACTCATACTAGGGAATCCTTACGGACTCTATACATGAATCCTAAAAAACTCAATCCTAGATCCACGACTTGACACGGGATGATCCTAAGGATATTGGAACTAGAGCTCTGATACCAACTGTGACGCCGCTGGGTTCACACAAGGCTGCAGTCCAAGGTAAAACCAAGAATGTCAAACCTACCATGCACCACACCGTGCAATAAACATGTTTCACCATTGTAATTATTATCTCTCTAGTAGAGTCAATAATAGGTGTAGGTACAAAAGCAAGTAAAAGATAATACAAGAATCAACTGATGAAATAATAGAGATCAAATTAATATTTTATCAGCTAACATACTGAAGTACAAGTCAATGTCTGAAATAAATGAACTGGAGTTCTCAACAAGTCTCAAATACAAAATGTCTGAATTAGAGGAAATAAGGCACACAGCCTTTACAACTTCTAGAAATAAAATCCTTAAATGTCTAAACAGAAGTCTACAGTGGAGCTCAGAAGAAAAATATAACTAAAACAGATAGCTGAAGTTAAAGTGCATCGCCATCAACCTGCGATTCTCCGGGCTCCTAGCTCGTTACCTGAAAGGGGGAGGGACAACGAGCGTCAAAGCGCTAGCGAGCAACATCACAACCAACCCCAAGGGAAAGGGCTCGTTGTATATAGAAAATACAGTTAATACATATATATATAAAATCACTGATCCTATTTAGGAACTTACAACATGAGCTTAAGTACATCGAGCGAAATAATTCAAACAAGGAAACCCTCATGTATATACCTTGTAGCTCAAATTGTAGATCCCTAATGATAAGAGGGTTTTAGTACTTAGGAAATTACAACACGAACATAGGTACGTCAAGCGAAATAATCCAAACAAGGAAACCCTCATGTATATACCTTGTATCTCAAATTGTAAATCCCTAAATACCAAACCTGAAATCTAAAACAGAAACAATAATAAAAGAAGACAAACCCATCTCAGAACTTAAATTCGGTGTCATGTCGTAATTCACATAAGTGTCATGTCCAGCCTATGCAAGTATCAGTGTCAATCTCAAGGTCTAAACTGATGTCCAACACATGGACTAAAACTAGATGTAGTGGATGTCCAACACATGGACTGCATATGAAAATTGTCCAACACATGGACTGAATGTGATAAATGTCCAACACATGGACAACACATCGTAATTGCCCAACACATGGACAAGATGAAGTATATAAACAGATGCCTATACCCTAATTTCTCACGTGTTTCCGTGTGCAAACCTAAACTCGTGTCCGTATGTCATCTCACATGTAAAGATATAGGTTAGACAATAATTTCTAATACCCGTTATTCGAGGCGACTCCTCGTTCATATTAAAGCACGCAACAACAATAAACAAGCATAAACAGTTTCAGTTAAACTGAAACAACCCAAATAGATCCAAACCGAGGAAACTGGAAAATTCCTCATCAGTCGACTCATGAGTCGACTAGGATTGGTCGACTTATTGGTCGACCAGAACAAAACACAAAACTGTAAATTTTCCCATCAGTCGAGTCATTGGTCGACTCATCAGTCGACTGATAAGTCCACTCATTAGTCGACTGAGCAGAAAATTCCTAGTTTTTCTGTATACGATGATTTATATGAAAAGTTTAAATCTAAAGTTCTTCTTCATCATGTCCAACAAAATATTTCCGATTCTAACACATGTGTATCAACAGAAACGAAGGATTTGCATGTAATAACTTACATTAAAACCCTAAACATATTTATACATGTTTAAAAACATTTAAAAACAAAGAAATCACAAAGAAACACATGTTTAAAACTAACTCCAGATCTGGATCTACATTACAAAAACGTTGGTGAGTTTTTATTAAACTGAAAATGTAGATCTTACAACTCATAATATAAAGCATTTATCTTTATGCACAAAAATACGTTTTAGGCTTAAGAATTCGAAATAAATCTCAAAGAAAACTATACAAATAGTGGTTGAGGGCTGGGCGAGATGTTACTCGCCTCTGGTATGCTAGAACAACTCCTAAATCCGAGAGAAGATGATTCCCTTCGCTACACCTCACCAAAACCCGCTGAAATCCTCCGAAAATCCCCCAAAAATCACCAAAAACGAACTAGGGTTTGAGGGGAGAGAGGGGCTAGGGTTTCTCTGGGATTCCGATGGGTTTGGGGTTGGTTTTGGGTAAATGAAAAAATATATAATATGGTTAAAACCCAAAAGAATACTCACCCAAACCCGCAACTAAAAAATCTAGAAATCTGCTCGTAAGTCGACTCATAGGTCGACTCATAAGTCGACTCATGAGTCGACTAAGCTGATGTTCGCGGGAAAAATCGTTTTCTTTATTGATGTCATTGTGATCTCAAAATAACAACTTTTTGTGGTTACAAAAGATCCGGTCTTTTTTAGATCCGGTTACAACGAAATCAAAAAAGAAATAAAAATTACAACTTTCTCCTTGTGAACAAATCACGAGCTCCTGTTTTGCGGTCACTCGCTTTTGTGGGTTCTTTGCCAACGCCAAGGTTAATTCGTGGACCACCGCGCGATCTAGATCCGGTCGGATCTACACGATTTGACGGGTATTATTCCACGAAGGGAATAATAGCCGGGAGGGATTAGTTCACTAAGGAAATAATCGCTCGGATCTCGGGATCTAAGACCAAGCTTAGATCCGGAGTGTGATCTCGTGTAGATCTCAGATCTGTTCTTCCCCTCTCTCGAACTCCTGCCTTTTGTGACGTGGATGCTCGCCGAGGATCAGATCTGGATGTCCAAGTCTTCAAGTCTTCAAAACTCTAAGCTCGATCTTCAATCCGGCAGAGTTTCGGCTCTCAAAAGTCCAACCTTTGAAAATGAACAACCCTTGGCCTATTTATAGGCTCTCTTTACTGTGCCCGCGCACGGAATAGTGTCGGCCACCTATAGGTGGCCGGCACTGGGCCGAGCCACCCATAGGTGGCTCGGCTCTTGGCCGAGCCACCTTAGGCGGTTGTTTTCCGTCGTTCGTCCGAGTTTGTCTTTGGTTGGATCACTCATTGACTCTTTAACATTTGGCTTGATTCCGAACGCGAATGGATTTATTCCGTTGCTTGCGTGCGATTCGTCGCCTCGTTGGTTCGTCGGTTTGTGCCGAGCTGTGCTAAGGGACCTATAAGTAATTTTATATGCCTACAGATACCCCCTCCAAAGTATTTCAGCCTCGTTCTTTTATAGAAGAGTCTGGAATACTTTGGATATGATTGTCCCAACCTTCAGTCGGCGTAATGGGACTTTGGAATGACTTCCGTTCTTGATTCCTTCAATCTTCCAGGCTATTCGGTGCTTTGTCGAATGTCTGTAAGAGTTCCGGTGCTGCATTTATTGTCTGACCGTTGTCGGAATTTTAAACTTGAAGTCGATTCCTGACTTTCTAATCTTTAGCTGACCATCGATTGTTGGCGTCGAGTCTTTATCTGCAACGCGTTGTCCGGCGTAGTGTTGTTGAGTTATCCTTAAGAATATTTTTAGAAAAATACTCTCCAGAAACTTCTCAACCAAAATTAGGGAACAGTTTATACTCATATACCTTATTGGAGTATTTTCTGTGTCCAAATGAGCTGAACCGGCTTGATAATGAGCCAAAAAAGGCAGTAATTCGGCTCAAAAAATTTTCTGATCCTTCCGAACATGTGGGATAGGCAAGAATAAACCAAGGACTGAACCCTCGGTCGATTTGAAGTTGTTTCGATGCTTGATTCAACTTCAATTTGAATTCTGGTTCAAACCAGGTCTGGTCCAGTTCAACTTGGTCTGGTCCGGTTCAACTTGGTCTTGGTTCACATTATAAAAGAGGGTTTTTTACCCCTTACTAGGGCCGGCCCCCCCTCTCTCTCTTTCTTTTACTTTTCTCTTCCCTCGAGCGTCCGTTCTTCCTCAAAACTTCATATTTGCGTTAGATCTAGTCTTCCTTTGGATCTTTGACTGAGAAATCCCTCCAAACTTCCATTTTTAGAATTTCTCTCAGGCCCCTCGAGCGCGTGGTTCGAACACTTTTCAAGATCTAATTTTTAATGGATCTTCGAGCTTTCCCTCAGGTATATCTTCCATAATTTTAGCATTTTTTTATGCTTAATTTAATTTATGAACTTGTGGGATTGCATGCGAGGGTTAGGATTATGATTTGGCGCCTCGAGCTTATCTTTCAGGGGGTAGAATTGCAATAAAAAGAGGATTTTTTCTAGATCTGACCTCTTGATTTATTTTGTAGGTCATTATGTCGCGAGTCTCGAGAGGTCGTTCCCCTGCTGCATCGGCTGACAGCGTGCTTCCTTCATACGCTGGTGAGCTATTTTTGAATTTTTACAAATTAGCCCTCTTTTTTCTGAAAATTTGCAAATTGGTCCTTTTAACCCCACGTTGTTCTCCTTGGTGAGGCAATCGGGAAGAGCCTTGATTCTCCTTGGTGAGGATCGACGCTTTAAAGATAGAAATTTTACAAATTAACCCTCTTTTTTCTAAAAATTTGCAAATTGGTCCTTTTACCCTACGTTGTTCTCCTTGGTGAGGCAATCGGGAAGAGCCTTGATTCTCCTTGGTGAGGATCGACGCTAAAATTAACAAACATTTAATTGCTTGTTTTCAGTGGAGTATCCTTCCGGAGCCTTTTCATCGCATGCGGTGAATGGACGTCGTAACGAATATTATTCGACGTCTGATGATTTTTCACCGATTCCACCTGCTTCCCAGTTTGTTCCGGGCACGTCGACAGAGGTTGCCCAAGTGGTGAAGGAAGGTGGACATCAAGCCCTTCGCCAGCTGATCACAGATGCGCCTCTCGTGCAGGATGCCGGTTCCGTTCAGTCTCTTAGGAAGACTGACTTCTTGTTTGGCGACTCTACCAGGGATCCCGATGCGGCATTTATTGAAGCTGAGCAGTGGCTTTACCAGACTGGCAGTCGTTTTATGTATTTGCCGAAGATTCCTCGACACCGTTCTTTGACTGAGCTCAGGCGCCAGGCTGTGAAACGGGAGATGTCGTGGCGTTTGACAAAGGAGCATGAGAGCGTTCACTGTGGCTATATTACTCATCAGGCAGTTCCTGGTTCGAGCAGGGATCACATTGTTGGACTGCGTCCTGGAGTACTGGGGCTAGATACTCCGCCTCGCAATGAGTTCCTCACCACCGCTTCTACTTTGAGGAATCGTCTCGCTAATTTAGGACGGGAGATGCCTGCACCGCGCCACAGATTCTATGGTTGGGTCCATTCTTTGGACAAGTTTTGGTGGGCTCGTATGACGAAGTACGTCTTGAGTCGATGGAGCGAGGAGTTGCATGCTTGCAGTCTTTATGCAGCTATTCGTGCCACCATGCATGGTTTACCTGTTAGTGCTAAGCATTTCTTTGCCTTATGCGAGCTTTATAATCCGGATTCGAACACCTTTCTGACTAGGCACGGAGAGTTGGGTTTGGCTCTTCATGAGATGCATAAGATTTCTGGTTTGCCCATGGGTCAGATGTTATACCAGGAGTATTTTCCTTCCAACCATGAACTGAGTCAGCTGAAGGATCGCATGCCCGACCGCTACGAGACCTTATGGGACCTCACTTGTCACTATCACATTGCTTTGGCGCAGTCTAAGCCCCTAGCGAAGAGGACCAAATCAAATGTGAGCCTGAAGCAGTTCGCATCATATTTGTTCAGGAATCTGGAGAGCCATTCTGGCCAATCTATTTGTGAACTGGCACCGCTGACTCCTTCAGAAGTTAATAAGCTGCTGAAGAAGACTGACGCCCGCTCCTATACCAATAGCAGTCCTGAGAGCGGCTTTCCTGCAGGGACCAAGTTCAGATCATTTTTATTCCATGCGACTGTGCCGATTCGTCCGATGACCCTTCTTGCCGGTTACCTCGCTATCTGGTTAAAGAAATGCGTGGTCCCGTATCAGTCCGGTGACGCTCTGCCACTGGAAGTGCTCTATCCTGCGGTTCAACTTGCCTACAGAAAGGAACTTTCACTTCTTCCGGTGATGGTGGCTAACATTCATCGAGGGCTTCGACAGATTTCCGATGTTTTTACACGGAAGGGGAGTGAATCGCTGACTCAGATTCCTACTACTAAGGTGGAGCTTCCGTATATTTATTTGATGGCTTGGTTCATCTTTCATCGTTCTGACATGATGTCGGTACCGCATGCCATGGACCATTCTGTTCCCTTACTACAGCTGCTTGAGAATGGCGAGTGGGAAGGGCGAGGATTCTCTGATATCAGGAGGCAGCTACAGGTCCACAAGTGCTGGGCGTTCTCTACTTGTTTTCCGCAGTTCTCCAGCCGGTATGGCGAATGTTTGATTGATGAGGAGAAGCCGAGGGAGTATCGCCCCCCCTGCCGTTTCGCTCGCCAGTTTGGTTATGACCAGCTTTATGTCGGGAACCCGCGCCAGCAGCTTCGGGCTCATGGAGGTTTGGTGGACGGTCTTCGTGCATGGTTGTGGACCGTGACAGGCTGCACTGGTGCTAGGTTCAGTCTCCCGGGTGCTGAGCGACAGTTGAACCTTACTTTCTTGAGCTGCAGGTGGTTGTTAGCAGCTAATAAGATTGTCCCTGTGAAGCCTATTGAAGAGTTGGTGACCGAAGAAGACTCTCAGATTGATTCTCATATGATCCGGGACGGTGCTCGGTCACAGAGGGCGCGGGGCAAGACCCGCCGACTTGATGCAGAAGGTCATAGGGCCTTTAGTTCTGCTGGAGAGGCTTCAGGCGGAGATCCTGAAGACTACGAGGCAGATTTCGAGCGAGGTTAGTCACCCATCTTTTCTTTCTACATTTCCAGAAATATTGAAACTGACTATGGTTTGATGTTTCAGGGACCACAGTTGACCAGGATGAAGAGTTCCGTCCCCCTGCAAGACCTTCGACTACTGTCCGTGCTGATAGGCGGAAGAGACTAGCCCATAAGCCACCTGCAGATTCGCGGGCATCTGAGATGGACTTGGCTGGTGATGATCCTGCTAGCGACAGAGGTAACATCTACTCTATAGATCATTCTCTTGATCGTTTAGATTTTTAGGCTCATGCTTTCCCATTCTATGCAGGAGAGCGCGAGGAAGGGGAGATGAGTTTCGATCCTGCTCCTCATGAGTTTGTATCTTCTAGTGAGCCTGACTCACCTTACCAAGTAGAAAAACCTGCAGAAGCCGTCGACTTTAGGGAGGCTACCAATGTAGGACCTGATTCAGTGAATTCAGATACATCTACGAGAGGTAACTTAATTCCATTGGTCATATTCTCTTCATTCTTCTTTCGTACTTACATTTCTTTGTGTCAGATTTTTCGATTGACGATTTCGACGAGGCAGGTTTGCCTGCAGACACTTCTATGTTCCACTTCATGTATGACTCTCCTCAGATCGATGGCCCGCTGCCCGAGGATATGTTTCCTGAGCCCATACTCCCTCAGGATCCCGAGAATGGTTCTTTTGAAAGTACGTCCCTCTTCTCGAGTTAATTATAGGATTAGCCAATTTTTTGACTAATGCAGCTATAATGTAATGCATCTGAGCATTCTGTTCTGTGTTTAACAGGAGCTTTTGCCGAGGCTGATCCTGCTGAGCCGGCTGTGAGACCAACCCCACCAGTTGACACACCCACAGCCATTACGTCTCCGCTACCCCCAACGACTCAAGGGGAAGGAGGTATAAATTAAGCCGCTGAAAATGTAATTTATTTCCTTATTAAGGCTTTTTTGACGGATTCCTCCTTTTTGTGTAGGGCTTTCCTCTCGGCTTCATGTCCTCGTGAAGGGGTTGTTATCGGACAATGACCCTGAGAAGATCATCATTTGTGTAGAAGTCCACTCTTTCTTCTCCTTTATGAATGTTATGCTTGGCAAACTCCTCCACGACGGACTTTCCCTTCGCCAGTTTAAACCATTCCTTGATTCTAAAATAAATTTAATAAGGGATGCGGGATACGTGAGCTTCAGATGTTTTACGAGCTCCGGGATGCAGGTGCCTCTTCATTCATTGCTGCCGAGTTGGATACTCGCTTACAGTCATGGCGCAGTACTCGGATGGTTGCTGAGCTCGAGATTCAGGTGCAGCGGGGCCGAATAGATCAAGTTGAGGCTAACCTTGCTACTAAATCATCCTCACTTGACGAGCTTGATTCTTCCATCGCTTCTTGTGAGACCCAGATAGATCAGCTCCGACGAGAACTCCGTGAGAAGGAGGAGACTTTGAGTATTCTCCAGATGACAAAGCTGCAGGATCAGCAAACACACACTGCTTTATCTGATGAGCTGAAGTCCTTGAAGCAGCAGCTGGTCGAGACAGAGGAAGTTGCGGTGAAGACTTTAGCCGCCAATGAAGAGTCCATCAGAGCCGAGTTGCAGGATGAGCTTAGGCAAGCTTATGATGAGAAGCTGTCTAAGTTTAGTCAGCAGATCCTTAGCCATGGGCTTGATGTATGATTTTATTTGCTGAAAACTTTGACACTTGATTCTCTTAGTGAAACTGGTTTTTATCTTTATCTTTATTATGATTCCTCATTCCGTTTGAAATGATTGACCATAATACTCATAGGATTTTTGGCAAACCCTCAGCCTTCAACGGGTTTGATTAGCCTTTACCGACTACCGTTTGAGTCGGGCTAGCATGCGGATTGTCGAAATCCGTTCCGCATGTAACGTTGTGCTAAGGGAGTAAACTCCCTTAGACTTCGTGCTATGATGTCGAATACATAGACTTCGCCATTGTTACGGGAATAGACTACCCGGCGACACGTGTTAGGTGTTGACTTTAGGATTTTTGGCTAACCCCCAGCCTTTAACGGGTTTGATTAGCCTTTACTGACTACCGTTTGAGTCGGGCTAGCATGCGGATTGTCGAAATCCGTTCCGCATGTAACGTTGTGCTAAAGGAATGAAATCCCTTAGACTTGATGCTACGACTTCGAATACGTAGACTTCGCCATTGTTACGGGCATAGGCTACCCAGCAACGTGTATTAGACGCTGACTTATCCCTACTTAGGCTTCGGGATAAAAGGCCCCAGAATCGAACTCTGGTGTCTTTTTCTTCAGAGAAAGACTAAACCAGCGACGCGTGTTAGGCGTCGGCATATCCTTTCTTAGGATTCAGGATGAAATTCCCCATGCGTGTAAGGCATGGATTCTGGTGTTATTAATAACAACCTGTCACAATGTCGAATATGTGAACGGGTGTTCTTTTTAAACGGTTAAGAACTAACCGGCAGCGCGTGTCAGGCGCAGACTTATCCCTGCTTAGGATTCGGGATAAACTTCCTAGGATGAATCCTAAATTGATAAATTTCGGAAAAGATCGATGCGGGAAAGGCAGAATTTTATATTCTATTTCCCGGTCTTCTTTTAGGGTGAAGGCGAACCCGAAAACAAGGAAGGAAGAATTTTATATTCTATTCCCTGATCCTGGAAAGGAAGAATTTTATATTCTATTTCCAGCGAGGAAGAAACTAGAAGTGGGGTGTCCACTCCGAGAATCTGGAAGATCTAGATAAACTTACCTTTTATAGGATTGGTTATCTGATCGAAAGATGAATTCTTCGTTTATCGAAGCGAAATTTCAACTTTGATTATAACTATAAAAAAGTTTAACCAAAGAGAAAGGAGGGGAGTTCTTTCGTTTATCGAAAGGGGACTCCGAACTGAAAATGGACTTCTTGTTCATGGACGGAATCAAGAGGGCCGGATAAACATTTTTGTGGATTCACCGCCAGTTGGACTTGATCAGTGAAAGATTTTGGTGGTAAAGATGTTTTTGGGTTATCCTCTAGAATATTGAGTGTAATATTCTTCGAGGAACTTCCCGGTAAATGGGTTATCCTGAATGTACTAGGGATAGTACTTTTTCAGGAACTTCCCATTTATTGGCATTAATTGCCTGGCGCCTTCTTGAGTAATCAGGCGATATGCGCCGTTTGAATAGACTGTGTCTATTATAAACGGTCCTTCCCATTTGGGTTCGAATTTACCTTTCTTCTTGGAGGTGAGAATTATTGGTCGGCGAGCAGCGAGGACCAGATCTCCTTCCTTGAAGCTTCTTCGGCGGACTCTTTTGTCAAAAGCCCTTGACATCCTAGCCTGGTAGAATTCGATATGTTGTTGAGCTTCCAAGCGCTTTTCATCCAGCCTCTCGAGCTCTTCGAGACGCTTCTGATGTTGTTCTTCGGTCGTCATCTCCGTTGCGAGAGCGATCCGAAGGGAGGGAATTTGAATTTCCAAAGGTAGCACCGCTTCGCATCCATATACTAACGAGTACGGAGTAGCTCCCGTAGGAGTGCGTATGGTGGTGCGATAAGCCCAGAGTGCCTCCCCAAGTTTATCGTCCCAGTCTCGTTTGTTGGTCTTCACGAGCTTAGACAGGATCTTAATGATCGTCTTATTGAAAGCTTCAGCTAATCCGTTTGCAGCTGGATAATACGCTGTTGACGATACATCCTCGATCTTGAATTTATCACAAAACCTGATGAAAGCGTTGCTTATGAACTGTGGACCGTTATCGTGGATGATCCGTCTCGGCACGCCGTGTCGGTATATGACATGATGCTTGATGAAGTTGATGACGTTGTTTGTCTTCACTTCCTTAAGCGGAATCGCCTCAGCCCACTTTGAAAAGTAGTCAGTGATAGCGAGAATAAACCGATCACCTTTGACTGAAGGGGGAAAAATTGGACCGACAATGTCCATACCCCAAGTCTCGAATGGCCAGGATGTAGTTGATGTGTGTAATCGTTCTGGCGGTTGGTGCATATAATTTGCATGCACTTGACAGGCGTGACATTCTCGTGCATATTCGATTGCGTCACGTACCATTGTTGGCCAATAATATCCCATTCTTCTGATTCGATCATATAGCTTGGGACCAGGCTGATGCGCACCGCATTCTCCTTCGTGCGCTTCCTTAAGCACTTCTTTTGCTTCTTCGTTCGAAAGGCATCGGAGGAGCAAATCGTCATACCCCCGGCGGTATAACGTACGGGTCTCGATATTGTAAAAGAACCGTGGTGCTCTTCGGCGAATAGATTCTTTTTCTTTTACATCCTCCGGCAAGATGCCATATTGGACGTAGTCAATGATAGGAAAGCGCCAATCTCGGGACTCAGACCCGATTTGAGTTGAGGCCATTCTGATGGCTTCCTGGTGGTATGGGATCAGGTCATGATTCCTGACTTCATACTCTCCGCGAACTTGGTTGACTATCAATTGAGAATCCCCAAAGTTGATGGCCTCCTGGTGGTACGGGATTAGGTCTTGGTTCCTGACTTCATACTCTCCGCGAACTTGGTTGACTATCAATTGAGAATCCCCAAAGGCTTCGAGATATTCGACCCCCAGCTCTTTGGCGAAACTGAGTCCAATGAGAAGTGCGTTGTACTCTGCTACGTTATTGGAGCACGGACTAGTCAATGAATAAGCCCGAGGCATCACATGTTTTCCCGGGGAGATTAAGACAACTCCGGGGAGATTAGGACAACCCCAACCCCGGAGGAAACTATAGAACCTCCCGGGGTTATTACCCTATTAACTGCCCTCGAAGCACCATCGAAGTATAATTGCCATACTTGTTGGTGCGACGTGGTGTTAACCTCATGGGTTTCATCCGGCAAGTCATCATATACTTCTGCCGTATCTGTGGTCGGGTTTGCCGCCAAAAGATCACAAATCGCTTGTCCTTTAATCGACTTCTGTTGTTTGAAGTGCAAATCATACTGGGATAAGAGAAGGGCCCACTTCGCTAACCGCCAATTCATAGAGGCCGGTTGCGTCATAAACACCCGTACTGGATTAACGTTGGAGCCGCATCTTTTGCATTGCGAATACTAATGCGAGGCATTCTTTCTCAATCATCGGATATCGAGATTCCGCACCTACCAAGGTCCGACTTAGGTAATAAACTGCCTGTTCGTGACCGCTATCATCGTCTTGTGCTAGTAAGGCACTTATCGAATGGTTCATCGCTTTGAGATAAATCAAGAACGGTATACTAGATTTCGGTGCAACGAGAACAGGGGGGTTCGCTAGATATGTCTTGATATCTTCGAATGCTTTTTGACAGGCATCATCCCAAATAAACGATACTCCTTTCTTGTTCAGCTTAGAGAACGGTTGGCACTTCCCAGAGAGATTTGAGATGAATCGCCGGATGTAAGCTAAACGCCCTTGCAATCCTCTGAGCTCTCGTAGATTTCTAGGGGGTTACAGTTCATGTATCACCTTCACCTTATCGGGATCGATATGTATACCTTTAGTGGTGATGACGAATCCTAGGAATTTTCCGCTGGACATTCCAAGGAATGATTTAGTGGGGTTCATCTTCAATTGATGACTCCTCATGAGATCGAACATCGTCTTCAAATCCTTGATGTGATCTTCTTTGTTACGGCTTTTTACAACCAAATCATCAACGTAGCATTCGACTGTTTTCCTGAGATGTTCTTGGAAAATCTTAGTCATCGCTCGCTGGTATGTGGCACCGGCATTCTTCAGACCGAAAGGCATCACCGTATAGCAGAAGACGCCAAGGGGTGTTCTAAACGCTCTGGGTGCATCTTGATTTGGTTATACCCTGAGAAACCATCCATAAAAGACATTCTCTCAAATCCGCATGTATTGTCGATAATGACATCTGTGATTGGGAGAGGAAAGTCGTCTTTTGGACATGCCGTGTTCAGGTCCCTGAAGTCGATACAGATCCTGATTTTACCGTTCTTATTCATGACTGGAACGATATTGGCTAACCAATCTGGATGTTGCTCCTCTCGGATAAATCCTGATTCGATCAGTTTCTTAACCTCTGCCTCGATAGCTTCCATGATCTGCGGACGAAACCGTCTTTGCTGTTGCTTGACAGGTTTGGCATCCGTCTTGATATCAAGGCGATGCATTGCTACATTGGGGTCGAGCCCTGGCATGTCTTCATAGTTCCACGCGAAGACGTCGATATATTCCCTGATGAGAGCAATCAATTCTTCCTTCTCATCTGGGGGAAGACTGTCACTGACGAATATGGGCTTTGGGTTAGCCTCATCACCCATGTTGACTTGGACTATTTTATCTTCAGTGGGGGGTTCTTTCTGCTCGAACCTATCACCATACTGCATGTTCAGATGATGAACCCACGGGTCTTCCCATGTTGGCATCTGATCGTCGTCTTCCATTGTGGATGGATCAGCTGTAGCCATGTTTGCCATTAGGGCTTTGAATGCCTCCCCTAAACTTGCGTCGGAATCCTCAGCTGAAGAATCAGAAGAGTATCCTCTCTTAGTTCTGTTAGCAATTTGATCGATAATTTGCCAACCACATTCATCCTCAGACGAGGAAACATAACCTAAGCCTCTCCAGTATTTATAATAATCGCCGGGCCTCCCTTTTGGTACATATACTGCTTTGGCTGGAACGCGAGGACCTCGATCGAAGTATAGACCTTCTCCGAGTGTGAAATTGTATCCCTGTTTTTCCATGAGCTTGCGCGCTTCTGGACTATACTTAGATAGATGTCGACCAGGTTTGTCATCATCTTCATCTTCGCTTAAGAAATGGTGTGGTAATGGGGAGCTTTTTCCTTTACCGTAAATCACTTCTTTAGCGCCTCTTATTTTGTTCGGGATGACCATGGTTGTTCCGAGAGAATGCTGGAGGCGTTCCTTTGTTACATAGGATGATCGGATCGGCATATACAGCTCTTTTATCACATCATCAAGAGACAAGGAGTACTCTAAATCATCTTTTATTTCAATATCGGCAAGTTGCCAGTTACAACCTCCATCTGACGATTGTTCATCGTCAAGGGTACAATGTCATTTAAAACAAAACCTTAAAACAAAACCACCATCGTAATCGAATCCGGCTTCAGAATCAGCTTCTTCTCCGCTGTCTGTGCCCTGGGCCGATGGTTCAGTATCGGATTCGTTACCATAAAGGAGAGAATCGGTGAAATAATTCTCATACCCCTTGAATGGTTGCTTATCCGCGACCACCGTCCTAACCTCATTGTCAGTGTCGACATACTTCAAACACTGATGGAGAGTAGAGGGAATTATCACATTACTATGGATCCAAGGCCGACCCAATAGTAAGTTGTACGAAGTCTCCGCATCGATCACATAACACGTGACTTCTGTCTTCAGATCTCCCATCTGGCACTTCACCCGGATCTTACCCAAGGGTCTTGACCCACTAGTGTTGAATCCATAAATAACAGTGCCTGTGGACGCCAACTTGCTTACCGGGATGCCGAGAAAATGCATCAAGCGAAGCGGCATAATACTCACAGCAGAACCCGGATCCACTTGGATTCGGTTGACTTGGCTGGAGCCAATGTATCCGACGAAATATAACGGCCGATCGTGGTTCGAATTCTTCGTCTGCATATCTTCTTTGGTGAAAGTAATGCAGGGAAGGTTCTTAGTCGCTATGTTGCACTGTTGACTCAGCGGTTCTGGCTGTTCAGGCACCGGCTTGACTTGAGTCAGAAATACCTCTGCATTGGCCAAAGCTTCTTGTAGGGCCTCCCTGGTTTCTTTGCCCATCTCCGTGAGAGTTTTGGCTGGTCCCCGTTTATTCACCCCCTGCTCACTAGGTGGTGGATAGTTGTAGTGATATTCGTTTCCGCTTCGGGTCGCAAAAACTTCTTGTTCTTCTTCGGAGAGCGGGAAAGCTAGGATTCTTTCGTCATCTTCCCCTGGGATAGCAGAGACTCCGCAACAAGACTTTCCTTTCCCTTTAGACTTCTTCCCGGATGATGACCCGGCCCACTGTTCATCTTCAATCAGATCGGGGTGAACCCAAAGGATTTCGCCGTTTAGGGCTGTGTGTGGCACAAGCCCTTTTTGGCGCTGTCCACGTGGGTCATCATTCACCGTCTTCATTCCCACCTTGGTGACGCATTTTGGTTCGAACCATGTTGTGGGCACCGATCCATAGCTGATTGACACTGCGTTTGCTCCCACATTCTTGGCAGGCTTCGGGGTTATGACACTCACATCAATTAGCGCCTGGAACTTGTCCTTGAGGTGATAGCAAGACTTCGTAGGGTGATGGACCGCTCTATGGTATGCGCAATACTTCGGATCCGTCACCTTGTTTGCTCCTTCTTGATCCACGATCGCCGACAGCTGGATCTTGTTGTTCTCCAGCAGGTATTTGAAGATGCCGGGAACTTCGTTATCCTTGAAGGAGTACACTTTAGGAAACCTCAGCTCCGCAGATTTCTGCTTCTGAGGCCGTTGTTGCCATTGTCCTCGAGATTGTTGTGGTGCTTGTTGCTGCTGCTGTTGTTGCTGAGGTTGCAATTGGAAAGTTTGATTAGCATCAACTGCATTAGCATGTGCCTTACCTTTCCCCCGTGGGACGAAATTCTGCTTTGGAGCATTCGTCGCCTGTTGGCCTCTTTTTGCCTTCTTCCTTTTGAGGAACCACTCGGCTTGCTCTCCTCGGACTTTCAGATCCTTCCATGTCTTAGACGGTGCTGTCCCCATTGCTTCCAACACGTCCAGCGCGAGATTGTTGTGGCAAGTCTGGAGAATGAATTCCTCAGTGATTGGGTCCCTGCAGTTCATCGCCTTGTTCCGAAACCTTTTGACGAAGGTGTCGACTAACTCCCCGTCCTTCTGCTTCTCATCGAGCAACGATCCGATAGATACCTCGGTGTCGTCATCGAAGAAATTGGCAAGGAACTTGGTCTCCATGTCGTCCCAGCTATTTACGCTGCCTGGCTTGAGGCGGCGATACCAATCGAAGGTGGCTCCGCGAAGAGGGCCGACGAATGACCGCACCATCAGAGGCTCATTACCAGAGATAACTCCCAAGTGCGATTTGAAGTAAATCAAATGCTGGGTAGGTGAACCCATCCCATTAAACGGCGTGAAGTTAATTAGATTAAACTTCGCCGGATATGGGATCGATTCCCATTCTCTTGGGTATGGGCAAGGAATGCCTGTTTTCTTCGTCTCTTGAGCGGAAATCAATGTATTGATTTTGCTCTCGAGGTTCTTGATCTTCAAATTTTCACCGGTGTTTTCGCCATCATTCTCATTACCACCCCCTGCATTGACGGGAGGATCATTGATATTATGAGCATTCGTATCTTCATCTTCCTGATGGACTTGGTTGCGACGACTTGGTTCACCTTGCTGGTTCGTCAGTGCTTGAATTTGCTGCTCATGCATTTCTCTCATGTTCTGCATGGCCATCTGCATTTCGAACCTGAATGTATCCTGTTGTTTAGCCAATGCGTCTTCAAGCATCTTGGCCACCTGCTCCGCACTTATCATAAGTGCCTCGCGGGGTTGTCCCTCGCTGGATACCGTATTATCTGATGCAACCGCTGAGCCAGCATCAGATTCTTCATCTTCTAAAGGGATTATTGTCCGAACCCTACCATAGGTTGCTCGCTTGATGGTTCCGGACAGCAGACGGGTTCTAGGCCGGGAGGCTCTCAGAATCGACTCGAAATCATCCCGTGCCGATGTCCCCTTGCTGGTCATGTTGGTGGTGACCCTCGGAAATTCTCCGTCTTCAATTATCCTTCTTCTTCGTTGAAAACGCCTAGGCCTGGGTTTTGCGTCTCCGCACTGAGTCTTTCAAAAACTGAAACTCTTTCGGGGACCGCCTTGATGCAGTTGCATTCAGACAATACCGCCCGAATGAGTTTGGAACAGGGGCATTGAATTTCCTGTTCTCGGGAACTCCTCTTCCTGGTTCTATTCGTACCCCCAGCACGATAGTACAACTCGTCATTTTGACAGTCGGAGTAACCTATCGTGTGCAGGAACGACTTCTCAGGAATAACACTATCACTATCAGATGATAATGTCTCCATCTGAGGTTGGATGGCCTTCTTTGGGCTTTCAAAAGTTACACGCCTCGAAACGTGCCTTTGTAGGCACGAGTCTTCAGTGTGCTCTTGGACTTCGATGCGCAAATTGGTGCGCGCAGTTGCCTTGAGCTCTTTGTCATACTGGAGGTGACGGCGACCCCCAACGTGTTGAGTCGTTCTGGGCTTCTTTATTGGGCCCAAACGCTCGTGAACTGGAACTTTGCCTCTCTTGTCGGGAACTGGACCGAGGCGCTCCAAAACTGGCTTCCTCCTTCGAGATGATTCTGCATGATCTCCCGGAGTAACCATAGGAATTAACGGTGACTTTGGTTGGTTCGCTGGAGTTTGACCTTGCTTAGAAGGCTGTGATGGTTGCTTTTTGGCCTGAGTCGCCACTTCAGACTTCGGCTTCCAGACTTGGCGGGTTGGTGGTGGCTTCTTCATCACCTCCTTTTGCAGTCTTCTACGGGCTTCCTGGACTTTAGCCCGTGCCTGTGCTGACATCGCGCGGCGCTTGCAAATACGCTCCTCGAGCGTCGAACGGTTCCATTTGACGCGGACCCATTCGTTCTTTGGCGGCTTGGAGGAGTCGCCGTTCATTGGTGGTTGAGGCTGTTTGCCTCTTCTGTTCTTCAACTCCGCGTGGTAGCGGAATCCGTCCGTAGACTCCATCGCCTTAGCGAGTTGCTGCGCAAGGCGTTGACGACGCCTCTGGCGGGCTCTCTTTGAGAGAGTCACAACGCCCTGAACAGTAGAGGCGTTGGCGGGAGTTGGGTTGACCTGATTGGAGGTCGGTGGAACTTCATTTGACGCAACTTCGGCGTCAGTTGGGTTGAGAGCTTCGTGGGCTTCCCGAGCAGCT
This sequence comes from Asparagus officinalis, assembly GCF_001876935.1. Classification (NCBI taxonomy): domain Eukaryota; kingdom Viridiplantae; phylum Streptophyta; class Magnoliopsida; order Asparagales; family Asparagaceae; genus Asparagus; species Asparagus officinalis. Next base: position 45,371,804 of record NC_033802.1, on the reverse strand, counting down.
TCAAACCAACGAGCTTTTCTCCCGGAGGAGAACTTCTTGGACTTGCGGGGGGAGATAGAGCCGGACGAGGACACGTACTCCTCGAACTTGGCTTGGTCGAACTCATACTCGACCTCCTCCACGACCCGGATTGCAATCCGCGGCTGCGACGCATCGATCTCGTTGGCGAGATCGTCGGCTCCCACTGTGGTCGCCAGATTGTTCGCGTGGAAAACTGTTTTCTTTTTCATTGATATGATTGTCATCTTGGGTTACAAAGATCCGGTCTTTTATAGATCCGGTTACAACTAAATCAAAGAAAAAAAAATAAAAATTACAACTTTCCTCTTGTGAACAAATCGCAAGCTCCTGTTTTGCGGTTGCTTGCTTGTGTGGGTTCTTTGCCAACGCCGGGGTTAATCCGTGGACCACCGCGCGATCTAGATCCGGTCGGATCTACACGATTATGCGGGTATTATTCCACGAAGGGAATAATAGCCGGGAGGGATTAATCCACCAAGGGAATAATCGCTCAGATCTCGAGATCTAAGACCAAGCTTAGATCTGGAGTGTAGTCTCGTGTAGATCTCAGATCTGTTCTTTCTTCCTCTCGAGATCCTGCCTTTTCTGACGTGGATGGTCGCCGAGGATCAGATCTGACCCCTGGGGTGGCTCGGCCACCGAGCCACCTCAAGGTGGCTCGGCTTGGGCCGAGCCACCTGAAGGTGGCTCGGTTTCGGCCGAGCCCCTCTAGGTGGTGGTGTTGGGTTCCGTCGTGTTTTCGTCTTTCGGTTCTGTCCGTGATTTGGTTGATTCAGACTCTGATTCGTTGATCTGATTTGGTAGTCGATCCGAATCCTGATTTGGCAGTAAATCCACTTCTGAGTTCGAGTCCGAAACTGATCTTGATTCGATCGTGATTCGTCCGAGTCCGCTCTTGTTTGAATGACTCGTTGATTCCCCGAACCGTTGGCTTGATTCCACGCTCGAATGGATGTATTCCGTTGCTTGCGTGCGATTCGTCAACCTCGTCGTCTCGTTGGTTCGTCGGTTTGTGCCGAGCTATGCTAAGGGACCTATAAGCAAATTTATATGCCTACAGCTGACGTTTTCCAGAGTCGTGCATGTTTTGCTAATTTACCAAAACCAATACACAAAACTCTATGAAAATACACTCATACATATCTGATAACTTATTATCAAGTATATCTATGACCTCAAGTCATTTACCACAATAGAATTATCTATCACCAATAATTCACATATACTTCTAACAAAAATACGGGTTTTTACACCTTGTTTGGATTTTTCTCCCGACGTACTAGTTCCATTTGATTAAGGGTTGAGTGAGAATATAGTCATCCTGAATTGTTAAATATAAATATCGCTATATGCTTGTCTAGAGTAATATTATTTGTTTGAGTATGATTTCTGAATTTCGAGGATGAAATTCTTTTAAGGGGGGAAGAATGTAAAACCCCGTATTTTTGTTAGAAGTATATGTGAATTATTGGTGATAGATAATTCTATTGTAGTAAATGACTTGAGGTCATAGATATACTTGATAACAAGTTATCAGATATGTATGAGTGTATTTTTATATAGTTTTGTGCATTGGTTTTGGCAAATTAGCAAAACATGCACGAATCTGGAAAACGTCGGCTTAGTCGACTCATGAGTCGACTTATGAGTCGACCTATGAGTCGACTTACGGGCATATTTCCAGATTGTTTAGTTATGGGTTTGGGTGAGTTTTCTTTCGGGTTTTAACCATATTATATATATTTTCTTTTACCCGAAACCAACCCCAAACCCATCATAATCCCAGAGAAACCCTAGCCCCTCTCTCCCCTCAAACCCTAGTTCGTTTTTGGTGATTTTTAAGGGATTTTCAGAGGATTTCAGCGGGTTTTGGCGAGGTGTAGCGAAGGGAATCATCCTCTCTCGAATTCAGGAGTTGTTCTAGCATACCAGAGGCGAGTAACATCTCGCCCAGCCCTCACCCACTGTTTGTATAGTTTTCTTTAAGATTTATTTTGAATTCTTGAGCCTAAAACGTATTTTTGTGCATAAAGATAAATGTTTTATATTATGAGTTGCAAGATCTACATTTTCAGTTTAATAAAAACTCACCAACGTTTTTGTAATGTAGATCCAGATCTGGAGTTAGTTTTAAACATGTGTTTCTTTGTGATTTCTTTGTTTTTAAACGTTTTTAAACATGGATAAAAATGTTTAGGTTTTTAATGTAAGTTATTACATGCAAATCTATCATTTCTGTTGATACACATGTGTTAGAATCGGAAATATTTTGTTGGACATGATGAAAAAGAACTTTAGATTTAAAATTTTCATATAAATCATCGTATGCAGAAAAACTGGGAATTTTCTGCTCAGTCGACTAATGAGTCAACTTATCAGTCGACTTATGAGTCGACTGATGAGTCGACCAATGAGTCGACTGATAGGAAAATTTATAGTTTTGAGTTTTGTTCTGGTCGACCAATGAGTCGACCAATCCCAGTCGACTGATGAGGAATTTTCCAGTTTCCTCGATTTGGATCTGTTTGGGTTATTTCAATTTAACTAAAACTGTTTATGCTTGTTTATTGTTGTTGCGTACTTTAATATGAATGAGGAGTCACCTCGAATAACAGGTATTAGAAATTATTATTTAACCTGTATCTTTACATGTGAGATGACATGCGGACACGAGTTTAGGTTTGCACACCGTGACACGTGAGAAATTAGGGTATATGCATTTGTTCATATATTTCATCTAGTCCATGTGTTGGGCAATTATGATGTGTAGTCCATGTGTTGGACATTTATCACATTCAGTCCATGTGTTGGACAATTTTGATATGCAGTCCATGTGTTGGACATCCACTACATCTAGTTTTAGTCCATGTGTTGGACATCAGTTTAGACCTTGAGATTGACACTGATACTTGCATAGGCTGGACATGACACTTATGTGAGTAACGACATGACACCGGATTTAAGTTCTGAGATGTGTTTGTCTTCTTTTAGTATTGTTTCTGTATTAGATTTCGGGTTTGGTATTTAGGGATTTACAATTTGAGATACAAGGTATATACATAAGGGTTTCCTTGTTTGGATTATTTTGCTTGACGTACCTATACTCGTGTTGTAATTTCCTAAGTACTAAAACCCTCTTATCATTAGGGATCTACAATTTGAGCTACAAGGTATATACATGAGGGTTTCCTTGTTTGGATTATTTCGCTCGACGTACTTAAGCTCAAGTTGTAAGTTCCTAAATATGATCAGTGATTTTATATATATATGTATTAACTGTATTTTTTGTATACAACGAGCCCTTTCCCTTGGGGTTGGTTGTGATGTTTCTCGCTAGCGCTTTGACGCTCGATGTCCCTCCCCCTTTCAGGTAACGAGCCAGGAGCCCGGAGAGTCGCAGGTTGATGGCGATGTACTTTAACTTCAGCTATCTGTTTTAGTTATATTTTTCTTCTGAGCTCCACTGTAGACTTTTGTTTAGACATTTAAGGATTTTATTTCTAGAAGTTGTAAAGGCTGTGTGCCTTATTTCCTCTTATTCAGACATTTTGTATTTGAGACTTGTTGAGAACTCCAGTTCATTTATTTCAGACATTGACTTGTACTTTAGTATGTTAGCTGATGAAATATTAATTTGATCTCTTTTATTGTTCGCAGGAAAAATTGTTGCTTTCTTCATTGATTCCATCGATTACTTTGTTAACAGTTTATCGGTTACAAAGATCCGGTCTTTTTATAAGATCCGGTTACAACAAAATCAAAGAAAAAATAAAAATTACAACTTTCCTTTTTCGAACAAATCGCGAGCTCCTGTTTTGCGGTCACTCGCTTTGGTGGGTTCTTCGCCTGCGCCGGGGTTTATCCGTGGACTACAGCGTGATCTAGATCCGGTCGGATCTACACGATATAACGGGTATTATTTCGCGAAGGAAATAATAGCCGGGGGGGGGGATTAATTCACCAAGGAAATATTCGCCCTCTCGGGATCAAAGGCCAAGCTTTGATCCGGAGTATAATCGCGTAGATCTCAGATCCGATCCCTCTCGAACTCCTGCCTCTTTTGACGTGGACGATCGCCGAGCACCGGATCTGAAAGAGCAAGTCTTCAAAGTTCCAAAGCTTCAATCTTTCTAAGTTTTGAGCCTTCAATCCAGCAGAGCTTCGCCGGGACTTCATTCGTTGACCTGATTTGGTAGTAAATCCGGATCCTGATTTGGCAATAAATCCACTTTTGAGTTTGAGTCCGAAACTGATCTTGATTCGATCTTGATTCGTTCGAGTCCGCTCTTGGTTGGAGGACTCGTTGATTCACCAAACCGTTAGCTTGATTCCGCATGCGAGTGGATGTATTCCATTGTTTGCGTGAGGTTCGTTAGCCTCGTCGCCTCGTTAATCCGCTTCGTTGCGTGTCACTTGGCTTCGGTGTTGTGGACTGACGCTCGTTTTTGGATATGTCGCCCGATGGTTCATTGGTTTGTTGAATCATCGTGCCGAGCCGTGTTAAGGGACCTATAAGCAGTTTTATACGCCTACAGATACCCCCTCCAAAGTATTTTAGTCTCGTTCTTTTATAGAAGAGTCTGGAATACTTTGGATATGATTGTCCCAACCTTCAGTCGGTGTAACGGGACCTTGGAATGGCTTCTGTTCTTGATTCCTTCAATCCTTCAGGCTATTCGTTGCTTTGTCGAATGTCTGTAAGGGTTCCGGTACTGCATTTATTGTCTGACCATTGTCGGAATTTTGAACTTGAAGTCGATTCCTGATTTTCTGATCTTTTAACTTGTGTTTGCTGGTTCAACATAGAACTGACCATCGATTGTTGGCGTTGAGTTCTTATTTGCGACGCGTTGTCCGGCGTGGTGTTGTTGAGTTATCCTTAAGAATATTTTCTAGGAAAAATATTCTCCAGGAACTTCTCAACTAAAAATAGGGAACGGTTTATACTCGTATACCTTTCTTGGAGTATGTTCTGTGCCCGAATGAGCTGAACCGGCCTAATAATGAGCTGAACCGGCTTGATAATGAGCCAAAAAAAAGCAGTAATTCGGCTCAAAAAATCTTCTGATCCTTCCGAATGTGCGTGAGAGGCAAGAATAAACCAAGGACTGAACCTTCGGTCGATTTGAAGTTGTTTCGATGTTCAATTCAGCTTCAATTTGAGTTCTGGTTCAAATCTGGTTCAAACTGGTTCAACCTGGTTCAAGACTGGTTCAACCTGGTTCAAGGCTGGTTCAGGACTGGTTCAAGACTGGTTCAAACTGGTTCGTCCTGGTCTGGTCTGGTTCAGTCTGGTTTGGCCTGGTTCAGCCTGGTTTGGCCTGGTTCAGCCCCTTTTGAACTGATTTGGACTGGTCTGGTCTGGTTCAACCTGGTCCGGTCTGGTTCAAGGCTGGTTCACACTATAAAAAGGGGTTCTTTTCTTCCCTCTTTTCCTCTTCTAGGGCCGGCCCCCCTTGTCCCCTTTTTTGGATTTTCTCTTCCCTCGTGCATCCTTTCTCCCTCAAATCTTCACAATTGTCTTAGATCTAGCCTTCCTTTGGATCTTAGACTGAAAAATCTCTCAAAAATCTCCATATACAAATTTCTCTCAGGCCCCTCGAGCACGTGGTTCGAGCCTCTTTCAAGATTTGATTTTTGTCGGATCCTCAAGCTTTCTTTCAGCATATCCTCCATAATTTTAGCATATTTCATGCTTAATTCAATTTATGAACTCGTGGGATTGCATGTAAGGGTTAGGATTATGATTTGGCGCCTCGAGCTCATCTTTCAGGGGGGTAGAATTGCAATAAAAAGGGGAATTTTTTCTGGATCTGATCCCCTAATTTATTTTGCAGATTATCATGTCGCGTGTCCCGAGAGGTCGCTCCCCCGCTACGTCGGCTGATGGCGTGCTTCCCTCGTACGCTGGTGAGCTATTTTTGGCATATTTAGAAATTTACAAATTAGTCCTCTTTTTCCTGGAAATTTGCAAATTAGTCCTTTTTTCCCACGTTATTCTCCTTGGTGAGGCAATCGGGAAGAGCCTTGATTCTCCTTGGCGAGGATCGACGCTTTAAAGATGGGTTTTGCTTGGCAAGTTCAAATCTTCCGGTATATTGGGGCGATTTCGTGTTATTTTACACTTTGTAGGTCGCGGTGTATGTTACCACGTTATTTACGTGATGATGCATACCGTTCTTCCAGTGTAAGACACTCAAAATCGCCTCTCCAATTACCCCGTAGATGATCTTATTTCGCTCTTTTATAAGACGGATTTAATTCATGGATAATTTTCTGACTCTATCCTTGTTTTGTTGCAGTCGAGTTCCCCATGGAGGTTTTCTCTTCGGTTTCCACCAGACAGGCTATCTGTCCACTTCCTCGGTTGAATTCTCGCGATAGGAGGATGGTGAGACCCAAAATCATCCTGATATCCGACGATGAAGGGGAAGAGGATCCCATCGCTGCAATTATGCCTAGCCAAGAATTTGTCCTCCCGGTCCCTGAATCCGTGCGAGGCATCCTCCAAGAATTAGAGAAAGTCATGCAACAAACGGCCACCGCCATTAGTTCTGGACGGGGAAGATTTTATGATTTGCTCCCTTTCATAGCAGATAGTCTTAAAGACATTCGGCGTGTAGGTGGCATCCGGCTAGCTAGACGATGTGAGTTGAAGTTGATTTGCTTAGAGGAACTCATGTATCGTTTGGAAGAGCTAGTACACTCCGACCCACATGATGAGGCCACGCCGCTTATGATCGATGCTCAGATTCAGAGGATGCACGAGCGTAAGGCCCGAGCGAGACGCATATCGGAGCAAGAAATCATTACTGCGAACTTGTACGAACGGCAACGTCGTCTGCGGACTAAGATAGATGCTTATAACAGCATTGCTGATAGTACGGGGATTAGGACCGTCCAAGGGGAGAGGACTCTAAAAGATTTTGAGCTCGAGAGCAACAGAGTTCAAAATGTTTATAGAGGAGAGCTTGAGGCTCTTCACGCGTTGCGCCGAGAAGACGTAGCTGCCGACGCTGCCGCCGTTCTTGCTTATGCCAAGCTTCAGAAAGAAGAAGAGGAGAAGGTTCGAGCGGAACACGCAGAGAAACTTGCCGCTATTAAGGCTAAAATTGCTTCCTTCAGTTTGTTAGATCTGATTTGAGACGTCTTCTTGTATCTCCACTTGGTCTGATTTTATTAATGAAATAAAGTCTTTTCTTTAGCGCACTCCTCTTTTTATCATTATGTTTCTCTGTTGATTGTGAACCCAACGGTCATAATACTCACAGGATTTTTGGCAAATCCTCAGCCATCAACGGGTTTGATAAACCTTTACCGACTACCGTTTGAGTCGGGCTAGCATGCGGATTGTCTAAATCCGTTCCGCATGTAACGTTGTGCTAAGAGAGTGAATTCTCCGAGACTTTGTGCTATGATGTCGAATACATAGACTTCGCCATTGTTACGGGAATAGGCTACCCGGCGACACGTGTTAGGTGTTGACTTTAGGATTTTTGGCTAAACCCCAGCCTTCAACGGATTTGATTAGCCTTTACTGATTACCGTTTGAATCGGGCTAGCATGCGGATTGTCTAAATCCGTTCCGCATGTAACGTTGTGCTAAGAGAGTGAATTCTCTAAGACTTTGTGCTATGATGTCGAATACATAGACTTTGCCATTATTACGGGAATAGGCTACCCGGCGACACATGTTAGGTGTTGACTTTAGGATTTTTGGCTAACCCCCAGCCTTTAACGGGTTTGATAAGCCTTTACCGACTACCGTTTGAATCGGGCTAGCATGCGGATTGTCTAAATCCGTTCCGCATGTGACGTTGTGCTAACGGAATGAACTCCCTTAGACTCGCTGCTACAACTTCGAATACGTAGACTTTGCCATTGTTACGGGCATAGGCTACCCAGCAACGTGTATTAGACGCTGACTTATCCTTACTAAGGCTTCGGGATAAAATACCCCAGAATCAAACTCTGGTGTATTTTTCTACGGAGAAAGACTAAACCGGCGGCGCGTGTTAGGCGTCGGCATATCCTTTCTTAGGATTCAGGATGAAATTCCCCATGCGTGTAAGGCATGGATTTTGGTGTTATTAATAACAACCTGCCACAATGTTGAATATGCGGACGGGTGTTCTTTTTAACGGTTAAGAACTAACCGGCAACGCGGGTTAAGCGCATACTTATCAAAATGAGTTTTTCGTTTATCGAAATGAACTTTCAACTTAGGTTATGACCATGAGAAGGCTTAACCAAAGAGAAAAAGGAGGGAGTTCTTTCGTTTATCGAAAGGGAACTCTGAACTGAAAGTGGACCTCTTGTTCATGGAAAGAGTCAAGAGGGCCAGAAAGACACTTTTGATGGACCCACTATCAATTGAAATTGATCAGTGAGGGATTTTGGTGGTGAAAATGATTTTGGGTTATCCTCTAGAATATTAAGTGTAATATTCTTCAAGGAACTTCTTGGTGAATGAGTTATCCTGAATGTACTAGGGATAGTACTTTTTCAGGAACTTCCCATTTATTAGCATTAATTGCCTGGCGCCCTCTTGAGTGATCAGGCGATATGCGCCGTTTGAGTAGACTGTGTCTATCATAAACGGTCCTTCCCATTTGGGTTCGAATTTACCTTTCTTCTTGGAGGTGAGAATTATTGGTCGGCGAGCAGCGAGGACCAGATCTCCTTCCTTGAAGCTTCTCTGTCGGACTCTTTTGTTAAAAGCCCTAGATATTCTGGCTTGATAAAACTCAATGTGTTGTTGAGCTTCCAAGCACTTTTCATCCAACCTCTCGAGTTCTTCGAGACGTTTTTGATGCTGTTCTTCCGTCGTCATCTCGGTTGCGAGGGCGATCCGAAGGGATGGGATTTGAATCTCCAATGGTAGCACAGCTTCACATCCGTATACCAACGAATATGGGGTAGCTCCTGTAGGTGTGCGTATGGTGGTACGATAAGCCCAGAGTGCTTCACCGAGTTTATCGTCCCAGTCTCGTTTATTGGTCTTCACAAGCTTTGATAAAATCTTAATGATCGTCTTGTTAAAAGCCTCAGCTAATCCATTCGCAGCGGGATAATAAGCTGTTAACGAAACATCTTGAATTTTGAACTTGTCACAAAACCTGACGAAGGAGTTGCTTATGAACTGTGGACCGTTGTCATGAATGATCCGTCTTGGCACGCCGTGTCGGTATATGATATGATGTTTGATAAAATTAATGACGTTGTTCGTCTTCACTTCTTTAAGCGGAATTGCTTCAGCCCACTTTGAAAAGTAATCCGTGATTGCGAGAATGAATCGATCACCTTTGACTGAAGGGGGAAAAATAGGACCAACAATGTCCATACCCCATGTCTCGAATGGCTAAGACGTGATTGATCTGTGCAACTGCTCTGGTGGTTGATGCATATAATTTGCATGTATTTGACACGCATGACACTCTCTGGCGTATTCGATTGCGTCACGAACCATCGTTGGCTAGAAATATCCCATTCTTCTGATGCGATCATACAGTTTAGGACCAGGCTGATGCGCACCATATTCTCCTTCGTGTGCTTCCTTAAGAACTTCTTCTCCTTCTTTGTTCGAAAGGCATCGGAGTAACTAACCATCATACCCTCTACGGTATAACGTATGAGTCTCGGTATTATAGAAGAATCTTGGTGCTCTTTGACGGATTGATTCCCTTTCTTTTACACCCTCCAGCAAAATACCATATTGGACGTAGTCAATGATAGGAAAACGCCAATCTCGGGACACGAACCCAATTTGAGTTGAATTCACCTCCTTGGCGTCTATGTTTCTATCATCTTCCTCTTCAATATCCATCTCGTATATGGGTATGCAGAGTTGATGCGTCCTCACTATGACTAGTAGTTCAGTTTCGGGAGGCTGCGCAAGTGATACCGCTAGTGCTGCCAGTGCATCCGCATTAGCGTTCTGGAGACGATGGATGTATTCAATAAAGAATTCTTCAAAAGAGTCTGCCATTTTGATGGCCTCCTGGTGGTACGGGATCAGGTCTTGGTTCCTGACTTCATACCCTCCACGGACTTGGTTGACTATCAATTGAGAATCCCCAAAAGCTTCGAGATATTCGACCCCCAGCTCCTTGGCGAAACTAAGTCCAATGAGAAGCGCGTTATACTCAGCTACGTTATTGGAACATGGACTAGTCAATGAATAAGCCCGATGCATCACATGCTTCCCCGGGGAAATTAAGACAACTCTAACTCCTGAGGAAACTGTAGAACCTCCCGGGGTTATTGCCCTATTAACTGCTCTCGAAGCACCATCGAAATATAATGGCCATACTTGTTGGTGCGACATAGTGTTAACCTCGTGGGTTTCATCCGGCAAGTCATCATATATTTCTGCCGTATCCGTTGTCGGGTTTGCCGCTAAAAGATCACAAATCGCTTGTCCTTTGATCGACTTCTATTGTTTGAAGTGTAAATCATATTGGGACAAGAGAAGGGCCCACTTCGCTAACCGCCAATTCATAGAGGCCGGTTGCGTCATAAATACTCGTACTGGATTAATGTTAGAAATGACGTAAATCGTTTGTCCAACCAAGTAATGCCGCATCTTTTGCATTGCAAATACCAATGCGAGGCATTCTTTCTCAATCATCGGATATCGAGACTCGGCACCTATCAAGGTCTGACTTAGGTAATAGACTGCCTGTTCGTGACCATTATCATCGTCTTGTGCTAGTAAGGCACTTATCGAGTGGTTCATCGCCTTGAGATAAATCAAGAACGGTCTACCTGATTTTGGTGCGACGAGAACAGGAGGATTCGTCAGATATGTTTTGATGTCTTCGAATGCTTTTTGGCAGGCGTCGTCCCAAATAAATGACACCCCTTTCTTGTTTAATTTTGAGAATGGTTGGCACTTCCCAGAAAGATTTGAGATGAACCGCCGGATGTAAGCTAACCACCCTTGCAATCCTCTGAGCTCTCTTAGATTTCTAGGAGGTTGTAGTTCATGTATCGCCTTCACCTTATCAGGATCGATATGTATACCTTTAGTGGTGACGACGAATCTAAGGAATTTTCCACTGGACATTCCAAGGAAGGATTTAGTGGGGTTCATCTTCAATTGATGACTCCGCATGAGATCGAACATCGTCTTCAAGTCCTTGATGTGATCCTCTTTATTGCGGCTTTTTACAACCAAGTCATCAACGTAGCATTCGACTGTCTTCCTGAGATGTTCTTGGAAAATCTTAGTCATTGCTCGCTGGTACGTGGCGCCTGCATTCTTTAGACCGAAAGGCATCACGGTGTAGCAAAAGACACCGAGGGGCGTTCTGAACGCTGTATGCTTCTCGTCATCTGGGTGCATCTTGATTTGGTTATACCCCGAGAAACCATCCATAAAAGACATTCTCTCAAATCCACATGTATTGTCGATAATGACATCTGTGATTGGGAGAGGAAAGTCGTCTTTTGGACATGCCGTATTCAGGTCCCTGAAGTCGATGCAAATCCTGATTTTACCGTTCTTCTTCATGACTGGAACGATATTGGCTAACCAATCTGGATGTTGCTCCTCTCGGATAAATCCTGATTCAATTAATTTTTTAACCTCTGCCTCAATAGCTTCTATAATCTGCGGACGAAACCGTCTTTGCTGTTGTTTGACAGGTTTGGCATCCGGCTTGATATCGAGGCGGTGCATTGCGACATTGGGGTCGAGCACTGGCATGTCTTCATAATTCCATGCGAAGACGTCGATATATTCCCTGATGAGAGCAATTAATTCCTCCTTCTCATCTGGGGGGAGACTATCGCTGATGAATATAGGCTTTGGGTTGGCCTCATCACCCATGTTAACTTGGACTATTTTATCTTCAGTGGGGGGTTCCCTCTGTTCGAACCTATCACCATACTGCATGTTCAGGTGATGAACCCACGGGTCTTCCCATGTTGGCATCTGATCGTCGTCTTCCATTGTGGATGGATCAGCTGTAGCCATGTTCGCCATTAGGGCTTTGAAAGCTTCCCCCAGACTTGTATCGGAATCCCATTCCGAGGAATCTGACGAATTTCCATCTTTGTATTGCTTAGACGGTTGATCATTGATTAACCAGCAACACTCGTCTTCTGAAGAAGAAACATAACCCAGTCCTCGTCTGAATCTATAAAAATCGTCCGGTTTCCCTTTTGGCACATACGCTGCTTTGGCTGGGATTCGGGAACCTCGATCGAAGTATAAACCTTCCCCGAGTATGAAATCATATCCCTATTTTTCCATGAGCTTGCGCGCTTCCGGACTATACTTAGATAAATGCCGACCAGGTTTGTCATCATCCTCATCTTCCCTTAAGAAATGATCTGGTAATGGAGAGATTTTTCCTTTACCGTAAATCACTTCTTTTGCGCCTCTTATTTTGTTCGGGATGACCATGGTTGTTCCGAAAGAATGCTGAAGGTGTTCCTTGGTTACATAGGATGATCGGATCGGCATATACAACTCAGGATTATCATACAGCCCTTTCATCACATCATCAAGAGACAAGGAGTACTCTAAATCATCTTTTATTGCAATATCGGCAAGTTGCCAGTTACAATCTGCATCTGACGATTGTTCATCGTCAAGATTGATTACAAAGGGTACAATGTCATTTAAAACATAACCTCCATTGTAATCAAATCCGGCTTCGGTATCAGCTTCTTCTCCGCTGTCCGGGCCATGGGCCGATGATTCGGTATCGGATTCGCTGTACCATAAAGGAGAAATCAGTGAAATTAATTCTTCATTACCCTTTGAATGGTTGCTTCATCGCGCACCACCGTCTGCCTAACCCTATTATCAGGTCGACATATTCAAACACTGATGTCGAGAGTGGAGGAATTATAAAGTTACTATGGCATCCAAGGCGAGGCGACCCAATAGTAAGCTTATTATGAAGTTTCGGCATCGATCACAAACATGTGACTTCTGCTTCAATCTCCATTTGACACTTTACTCGGATCTTACCCAAGGTCTTAACCCGCTAGTGTGATCCATACGATTAACAGTGCCTTGGACGCCAACTTGCTAACTGGAATGCACCCGAGGAAATGCATCAGCCGAAGCGGCATAATACTCACAGCAGAACCCGCGATCCGACTTGGTTCGGTTGACTTATGCTGGAGCCAATGTACCCGATGAAGGCTATAGCGGGTCGATCGTTGGTTTGAATTCTTCCGGCTGCCATATCCTCTTGGTGAAGTAATGCAGGAAGCGTTCTTGTCGCTCATATTGCTAGTGTTGACTCAGGCGGTTCTGGCTGTTCAGGCACCGGCTTGATTTGAGTCAAAAACACCTCTGAGTTGGCCAAAGCTTCTTGCAAGGCCTCCCTGGTTTCCTTGGACAACCGCAGCAACTCATACAGCGTTATCCGTGCTGGAATGTTGGCTAGTTGAGCCATTATATCGAAGACTTGCGGAGTTTTTGAGCTTTCCGGTTTGTCTCTTCCAATCGGACGACTGAAATGAGACTGCTTTGGATTCTGCACCTCCTGGGGATTCTTCTCTTTCGGTTTATTTTCGAGCCTCTTCGCCCGGTGTAGGACTCGTAATCACTCCTATCTCCGTGAGAGTTTTGGCTGGTCCCCGTTTATTCACCCCCTGCTCACTAGGTGGTGGATAATTGTAGTGATACTCATTTCCGCTTCTAGTGGCGAAGACTTCTTGTTCTTCTTCGGAGAGCGGGAAAGTAGGAGCTTCTTCGCCATCCTCCTCGAAGATTGCCGATGTAGCATTGCAAGACTTGCCTTTACCCTTTCTTCTCGAGAAAGTCGCCCACTGTTCGTCTTCAATGAGATCGGGATGAACCCAGAGGATTTCGCCGTTTGGGGCTGTGTGTGGCACAAGTCCTTTTTGGCGCTGTCCATGTGGGTCATCGTTCACTGTCTTCATTCCTACTTTGGTGATGCGCTCTGGTTTGAACCATGTTGTGGGCACCGATCCAAAGCTGATTGAAACCGCATTTGCTCCAACATTCTTGGACGGCTTTGGGGTTATGACGCCTACATCAATTAGCGCCTGAATCTTGTCCTTGAGGTGGTAGCACGACTTGGTAGGGTGATGGACCGCTCTATGGTATGCGTAATACTTCGGATCCGTCACTTTGCTAGCCCCTTCTTGATCCACGACCGCTGGCAGCTGGATTTTGTTATTCTCCAACAGGTACTTAAAGATTCCAGGAACTTCGTCATCTTTGAAGGAATACACTTTAGGAAACCTCGGTTCTGAAGATTTCTGCTTCTGAGGCCGTTGTTGCCATTGCCCCCGAGATTGTTGAGGTGCTTGTTGCTACGGCTGTTGCTGAGGTTGCAATTGGAAAGTTTGATTAGCATCAACTGCATTAGCATGTGCTTTACCTTTCCCTCGTAGGACGAAATTCTGTTGCGGAGCATTATTCGCTTGTTGGCCTCTTTCCGCCTTCTTCCTTCTAAGGAACCGCTCGGCTTGTTCTCCTCGGACCTTCAAATCCTTCCAGGTTTTGGACGGTGCTGTCCCCATTGCTTCCAACACATCCAGTGCGAGGTTGTTGTGGCAAGTCTGGAGAATAAACTCCTCAGTGATCGGGTCCCGGCAGTTCATCGCCTTGTTCTGGAACCTCTTGACGAAGGTGTCAACCAATTCCCCGTCTTTTTGTTTCTCGTCAAGCAATGACCCGATGGATATCTCTGTGTCGTCGTCACGAAGAGTGCCAACGAAGGACCGTACCATCAGAGGCTCATTACCAGAGATAACCCCCAGGTGCGATTTGAAGTAAATCAAATGCTGAGTTGGTGAACCCATCCCATTAAATGGCGTGAAGTTAATTAGATTGAACTTCGCCGGATATGGGATCGATTCCCATTCTCTTGGGTATGGACAAGGAATGCCTGTTTTCTTCGTCTCTTGAGCGGTAATCAATGTATTGATTTTGCTCTCGAGATTTTTAATCTTCAAGTTTTCACCTGTGTTTTCGCTAGCATTCTCATTACCACCCCCTGCATTGACGGGAGGATTATTGGTATTACGAGCTTCATTCGTATCCTCATCTTCCAGATTAACCGGGTTACGACGACTTGGCTCTCCTTGCTGGTTCGTCAATGCTTGGATTTGTTGGTCATGCATTTCTCTCATGTTTTGCATGGCCATCTGCATTTCGAACCTGAAGGTCTCCTGTTGTTTAGCCATAGCATCTTCAAGCATCTTGGCCACTTGTTCCGCACTTATCATAAGTGCCTCGCGGGGTTGTCCCTCGCTGGATACCATATTATCTGATGCAACCGAAGAGACGGCATCAGATTCTTCATCTTCTGAAGGGAGTCTTGTCCGAACCCTACCATAGGTTGCTCGCTTGATGGTTCCGGACTGCAAATGGGTTCTAGGCCGGGATGCTTTCAGAATTGACTCGAGATTATCTCGCGCCGATGTCCCTCTGCTGGTCATGTTGGTGGTGACCCTCGGAAATTCTCCCTCTTCAACCACCGTTCTTCTTCGTCGGAAACGCCTAGGCCTTGGTTTTGGCGTTTCGGTACTAAGTCTTTCGAAAACCGAAACTCTTTCGGGGACCGCCTTGATGCAGTTGCACTCAGACAATACTGCCCGAATGAGTTTGGAACAGGGGCATTGAGTTTCTTGTTCTCGAGGACTCCTCTTCCTGGTTTTACTCGTACCCCCAACACGATAGTACAATTCGTCTGCTTGACCTATCGTGTGTTGGCACGACTTCTCAGGTATAACATTATCGTCATCAGATGATAATGTTTCCTTCTGAGGGTGAACTGCCTTCTTTGGGCCTTCAAGAGTCACGTGTCTCGAAACATGCCTTTTTGGGCGTGAGTTCTCAGCGGGCTCCTGGACTTCGATACGCAAATTAGCACGCGCAGCTACCGTGAACTCCTTGTCATGTTGAAGGTGGCGGCGACCCCCAGCATGTTGATTCGTTCGGGGCTTCTTCATCGGGCCCAAACGTTCTTGAACTGGAGCTTTGCCTCTCTCATCGTGAATTGGACCAAGACGCTCCAAAATTGGCTTCTTTCTTCGGGATGATTCTGCATGATCTCCCGGAGTAGCTATGGGAATTCTCGGCGACTTAGCTTGGTTCGCCGGAGGTTGAATTTGCTTCGAAGGCTGCACTGATTGTGCCTTAGTCTGAATCGCTGCTTCAGACTTCGGCCTCCAGACTTGGCGGGTTGGTGGCGACTTCTTGGCCACTTCCTTCTATAGCCTCCTACGGGCTTCCTGGATTTGAGCCCGTGCTTGCGCTGATAGTGCGCGACGCTTGCGAATGCGCTCCTCAAGTGTCGAACGGTTCCGTTTGACACGGACCCATTCGTTCGTTGGCGGCTCCTGCTCTTTAGATCCGCGTGATAGCGGACTCCGTCGGTAGACTCCATCGCCTTTGCGAGTTGCCGCGCTAGGCGTTGACGTCGCCTCTGGCGGGCTCTCTTCGAGAGAGTCACAACGCCCTCAACGGTGAAGGCGTCGGCAAGAACAGGGTTGACCTAGTTGGAGGTCGGCAAAACTTCACCCGACGCAACTTTGGCGTCAATTGGGGTGAGAGCTTCGTTGGCGTTCTGTACTTCTTCGTACCAACGAACTTTTTTCCAGGAGGAGAGCTTCTTGGACTTGCGGGGGGAGGTGGATCTGGACGAGGATGAAAGATACTCCTCGAACTTAGCCTGGTCGAATTCATACTCGACCTCCTCCTTGACCGGGATTGAAATCCACGGCTGTGACGCGACGATCTCGGCAGCGAGATCGGTGGCTCCCACTGTGGTCGCCATATTGTTCGCAGAAAAAATTGTTGCTTTCTTCATTGATTTCATTGATTACTTTGTTAACAGTTTATTGGTTACAAAGATCCGGTCTTTTTATATGATCCGGTTACAACGAAATCAAAGAAAAAATAAAAATTACAACTTTCCTTTTTCGAACAAATCGCGAGCTCCTGTTTTGCGGTCACTCGCTTTGGTGGGTTCTTCGCCTACGTCGGGGTTTATTCGTGGACTACCACGTGATCTAGATCCGGTCGGATATACACGATATAACGGGTATTATTTCGCGAAGGAAATAATAGCCGGGGGGGATTAATTCACCAAGGAAACAATCGCCCTCTCGGGATCAAAGGCCAAGCTTTGATCCGGAGTATAATCGCGTAGATCTCAGATCCGATCCCTCTCGAACTCCTGCCTCTTTTGACGTGGACGATCGCCGAGCACCGGATCTAAAAGAGCAAGTCTTCAAAGTTCCAAAGCTTCAATCTTTCTAAGTTTTGAGCCTTCAATCCAGCAGAGCTTCGCCGTCAAAAGTTCTGGCTCGGCTTTGGCCGAGCCACCTAGAGGTGGTTCGGTTTCGGCCGAGCCTCTCTTGGTGTTGGTTTTTTTCGCCGTTGTGTCCGTTCTCCGGTTCTATGGCTGATTTATCCAGACTTCATTCGTTGACCTGATTTGACAGTAAATCCGGATTCTGATTTGGCAGTAAATCCACTTTTGAGTTTGAGTCCGAAACTGATCTTGATTCGATCTTGATTCGTTCGAGTCCGCTCTTGGTTGGAGGACTCGTTGATTCACCAAACCGTTAGCTTGATTCCGCATGCGAGTGGATGTATTCTATTGTTTGCGTGCGGTTCGTTAGCCTCGTCGCCTCGTTAATCCGCTTCGTTGCGTGTTACTTGGCTTCGGTGTTGTGGACTGACGCTCGTGTTTGGATATGTCGCCCGATGGTTCATTGGTTTGTTGAATCATCGTGCCGAGCCGTGTTAAGGGACCTATAAGCAGTTTTATACGCCTACAATTATTTCATCAGTTGATTCTTGTATTATCTTTTACTTGCTTTTGTACCTATACCTGTTATTGACTCTACTAGAGAGATAGTAATTGCGATGGTGAAACATGTTTATTGCACGGTATGGTGCATGGTAGGTTTGACATTCTTGGTTTCACCTTGGACTGCAGCCTTGTGTGAACCCAGGGGTGTCACAGATGATTCACAATCTTCTACCATAAAATCCCTCACTGATCAAATTAATTGATGGTGGGTCTCCCAATTTTTTTTTGGTTTAATCCACTCAAACTCCCATTGTGTCTGTGCACTCAACACTCCCATTGTTAGAGTCCATATATAATGCTTGGAATTTTAGTCTGCTAATCTTTGACAATTGTCAAACCCCTTTGTGTTAAGACCTTATCACTTGACACCAAGAACCCCTATTGAGTGATTTGTACAAGTCAATACTCCCACTTTGATTTATACTCTCACTCCCACTTGGTCAAACATTTAAACAGTTAGGACCATAACCAAAATCCCCTCTCGATTTTTTCTATGAACGAGAGGTCCACAAATTGAACGATCAAACATTTAAATAGTTAGAATCGTCTCAAACCCTAATTTGATCAAAACTTCCTACAGTTAGGGCCAAAGACAAAATACCTTCTCGATTCCTTCCATGAATGAGAGGTCGACTTTTAAATCGAGTGATCAAACCTTCCTACAGTTAGGATCACCTCAAACTCTCACTTGGTCAAACCTTCCTACAGTTAGGGTCAAAACCACAATTCACTCTCGATAAATAAGAAATTCACCTTTAGTTCTGTAATCAAACCTTCTGACAGTTAGGATTATCCGAATCTTTTTGATTCTCGAAGTGGAGATCCCACTCTTAGTGTCACTCTTTAGATTCTCGAAGTGGATATCCCACTTTGAGTTTCCTTTGTGACTGGAGATAGAGTATAAAATTCTTCCTTTCCAGTATCGGGTTCGTCTTCGCCCTAAGAGAAGACACTGCTTTTTCAACTCTCTAAATCCGTGTCTTACACGCACGAAGAATTTTATCCCGAAATCTAAGTAGAGATAAGTCGGCGCCTAACACGTGATGCCGGTTAGTCCTTGACTGTAAAAAAGGACAAAAGCCCACATATTCAACATTATGGCAGACTGTTATTAATAACGTCATAATCCGTGCCTTACACGCAAGGAGAATTTTATCCTGAATCCTAAGTAGGGATAAGTCAACGCCTAACATGCATTACCGGTTTAGTCTTTCACTGAGTGAAGAAGACACCAGAATCCAAGTCTGGAGAATTTTATCCTGAAGCCTAAGTAGGGATAAGTTTACGTCTAACACACGTTGACAGGTAGTATATTCCCTAAAGAAGGACGGAGTCTACGTATTCAATATCGTAGCACTAAGAGAGTTGACTCTCTTAGCACAACGTTACATGCAAAACCGACTTAAACAATCTATTTGCTAGGCCGACTCAAACGGTAGTCGGTAAAAGCTCATTAAACCCGTTGATAGCTAAGGGTTTGTCAAAAATCCTATAAAGATAAGAGTCATTGACGCACCAGCTTCATTAGTTGGTCTCGTGACTTGAGCATCCAATAACCTCTGGATAAGATCCATACCTACAGACAAAACAACTTTAATAAATGGTCCTGCAGCCTGACATTTGGGACCGATACTCTCCAACGCCTTAAGAGCTTAAACTGTATAGACTCTAGTAAACGTACGAGTATAAACTATGTTAACGACGGTCAACGCGTTACAGTAAAGGTCTATGCCGGTCAGCCGGTTAACGCATCGATAATTTCGCCAAAATAAGGCTAAAAAAAATTCTGGGCTAAAAGATAATTCCAAGGAGTTCAATTGCGATTCAGATATGAATTCCTAACGAGGACGATCAGTTCAATGTCAACTCAATGATAAGAGCTAAGTTCAAATACTTATACACCAACTTCAGTTTAATATTTCGACATTGGTCAGATGATAAATGCAACACCGGAAGTACTTCATCTATTCGACAAAATACTGAGTAGATTGAAAGCTAAAGAGGTCAAAAGTTGAAGCCATTCACAGGTCCTTCTACCCGATCTCCTCGACAAAATACTAAAGGGATTGAACAGGGCCTATCTGATCCAAAGCATCTCAGGCTCCTTTATGAAAGAATGAGTTTGAAATACTTTGGAGGGGGTATCTGTAGGCGTCTAAAAATATCTGTAGGTGTCTGCACATTGCTCGAGACAAAGAGAAGGCAATGAACGTCATAATCTAAGTCGGAGAGGATTATCTGAATCGTAAACAAGCGCATAAAGCAAATTGGCCAAACGTATCAGTCAATAAAATGACAAAGTACGCAAAACGATGGAATAAGATAACCCGGAGAAGCCCCCGGTAGCCGAGTCGCACCAAAAGGCTTGGCCGAGGCCAAACGACCCGGCCAAGGCCAGGACAGCCTTGGCTAACCCGGCCCAGGCCGGGTCAGCACGAGCTGTCCCGCGCCTATGCCGGGTCAGCATGAGCTGCCCCGCGCCCATGCTGGGTCAGTACGACCTGTCCCACGCCCAGAAATGTCCGTAATGTCCAAAATGCATTTTCAGGCTATTTCAATCAGTTTCTTACGTTCCAAAGGTTCCAAATTGACTTGATATCATATCTAAACGTGGGTAGGTGGTTTTTGACTAAAGATAAGGCCAAATCTCCCATTCTTATCCAAATACGCCGCATCCGGAGCCCTATAAATACAAGCCTAGGGCCTCCTTTCAGAGGGGGCAAATTATTATCAAGACGAGGAGGTGCTGCCGAGTTGGAGAGCAAGGGAGCACGAATTTCAGAGGAGGCTAGCTGATCTCGGTGATGTTATTCAACATAAAGAGGGAGAGTTCGAGAGATCTGAAGCCCCGTCCCCTATTCCTTGAGATTAGGGCTTAGTCTTAATCTCGAGAAGAGAACTGATTTCGCTTGGTTGATATCAGTACTTTAGCGAATACTTCCTTGGTAAAGTAGGAGCTCTGAATAATCCTTCCGTCAACTGGATTCGATCCGTAGGCGGTCCACGGATATCAACGTCCCCGGCACAGGCAAAGATCTCATGCAAACAGAGACTAATAAATAGGATCAGTGTGTTATTTGAAAGAGATTGTAATCAGTTATTTCCATTTGTAAAAGTATTATAAAAAGACTAATTTTTTGTTGAGTTTATTGTAACGCCTGAATTTGTAATAGATTCAATCATAGTGAAGAAAATAATTTCTGACCCAAACAAGCTTTACTACCGACGCCACTCTTCTTGGGACAACCTCGTCTCTCACCACACACTCCTTTCGGTGTACAAGTGTATTACAAAGTGTATCCCACAATTAGGCTCTCTACAACAAATGGTTGTTCTCTAATTTGGATGAGAACACAATTAAGCTCACTCTCAAGGTCACAATTCCACAACTCTAATATATACTATATATGCAAATACAATAAGCTCAATGGTTGTGTGTGTAAGCAAAGAGATAAATCAAAAATTAAACTCAATGTAATTTTAGCTAATAGAAATTATAATGAAAACAAATAAATAGCTAGAAAAGAGTTTAGAAAACTTCTTCAATGAATGACAAGAGAGAGAGGGAGATGAGTTGAATGCTCAAACACCAAGAGATGATCTCTTTAAACTCTTGTGAAATTCTCTTCACAAACTAACTCTTAAACACTTTTAAACAAACTAAACAAACACTTAAACTCACTTAAAAACTTGTTTAGAACATTCTCTTGGTTGGTAGGAGAGATAAATGTCATGGGGTATTTATAACAACCCAACACATCAGCCAAAACCCCAAGGAAATGACCAAAAACTCACACAAAAACAGAATCTAGAAATAGCCGTTACTGTGAAACGGTCATATTGGCGGTCGACCGCAGAGCCATGTTCGGTCGACTAGAGCGAAGTCTCTAGACAATTGGCGGTCGACTGCCGCGACAACTCCGGTCGACCGCGGACTGATATTTCAGAAACATAGGTTTTGAAAATATTTTTCTGACTTTTAAACTTGATTTAAAAATAGCAAATAAATTCAGAAAAATATAAAACTTTGGGGAATGCTTGTAAACATGAAAATGAACATGTTAAATAGCACCTCCCATTTGTAAAATATCATCATTTTGCAAATATGTCCAAAACATGAAAATATGAGATACTTGAATTTTGATGTTTTGACATAAACCAAGTTTTGAAACTTTGTAAAACAATTTTATAGACTTGATTAAAGATATAAACTATTGCTGTTAAGTCTATAAACCAAAAACTCAATATTATGCAAAAATGAAGTTTTGCATAATATGCATTTAGCAAAATGATATATATGAAACATAAAATATGTATATGAATGTATATGTTTATATTATACTAAGGCATCACAACATATATATGAAATATGGTAAATTTCATATTGTATATAAACTTGAAAACCAAAATAATGTATGTATTATATATAACTATAATGTTTAGACCGCTAGAGAGGGGGGGGGGGGGGTGATTAGGGTCTTAAGGCAATAATTGTGCAATAAAAATTAAGACAAGTGAACACCACAAAATATAATGCTAAAATAAAAAGAGATAAGATAGAAGTCGTTATCCAAATGATGCGCGATGTGTTCAAGAGGTTCGGCTCTCTAGCCTACGTTCCCGCTGTCCACTCTCGAGGAGAATCCACTACACAACCCGGTTTGGAAGCCGAAACTTCTTCTACACAGCGATCTCTACGAGATCTTACGACACAGTTGATCTCCACGAGATCTCACGACATAGTTGATCTCCACGAGATCACCACACAATCAATGGTAACAAATAAAGAATTGTTCTCTCTTACAACAGCCCTGTGGCAAGGAAAGAGATTGCACTTGAAGCTTTGGATGTGGGATGTGCAAATATAAAACAAGGAATTGGATTTTGAAAGTTAAGGCTCTTGAACTCAAGAATTAAACACAATTGATTTTTCTCTTACAAAGTTGGTGGGAAAAATAAATGGGGTAGTTGGGTATTTATAGTGAAAATAACAGCAGCGAAAACCCCAAAGAAATCATCAAAATCCCCCAAAATCCGGTTTTCTGAAACTAGCCGTTACTGTGCAAAAGCTCTCTGATAAGTCGACTTATGAGTCGACTCATGAGTCGACTTATGAGTCGACTAATGAGTCGGCTTATATGAGTCGACTCAGTAGAAGAAAAATCATAACTAGGCTGTACTTCGTCAGTCGACTTATGAGTCGACTAAACATGCACAGACCAGATTTGCACAGGAAAACTGAACTTAAAAACATGTTTAAAATATCAGATAAATTCTAAAAAATATGAAACTTTGGGAATAGTTTATAATCATTTTGAAAAACTTGTTTGAAAAGGAATTTTGCAAAAAGGTCCTCGTATTTATGAAAAACATCATTTTGACAAAAGTACTAAAATACAAGTTTTGAAAGTGTGCAAGTGTGTGTGATATCCCGAATAGCTTCAAATAAAATCTACAACTACTTGCCTACAATCTAGCACTAAAGAGAAAAGAAAAACTAGCAAATATCCTCACATAGAATAACATTTCTTTGAGTCTTGATATTGCTTTGATTTGATGAAGCTTTCACTTGTATATGTTGTTCTTGATTAACATTTGCTTCATCACATTGCCTCCACCTCCTATAGATATTGATGTTGTAGCTCATATTCCATCCAATCCTCCATATATGGTACTAACATGCTTGATTTACATATTAACTACAATATCACTCAACAAGTAATTAGTATCGATAATAGTGGTTATAAATTATCATCAAAACATAAGGGCTAACAATCTCCCCCTTTTTGATGATGACAACCAACCATTATTTATGAGCTAAATAAATATAGCTCATGGATAGGTCCTCCCCCTATCTATGAGCTCCCCTTACTATGTGCACAAATGAGGAGATTTCTCTCCCTCTTTGTCACCATCAAAAAGTGGGAAATAAAAAGAGAAACATGCTTAAATACATAAAATATACCTCAAGTGTTGGTCCTCACGTATCGCCTCCCTCAAGTGCTCGGAATTACCACCTCTCACTAGGCCACCGACGCCACTTCTCTCGGTATCGACTACGTCCTCATCACACACTCCTCTTGGCAATATGTATGTGCTTAAACATGTTATGAAAATGAGGCATATATAATATGTGACCAAGCAAACAAGCAAGCAAAAAGATTTTTAAATAATGCATAGGCCCAAACCATTTCTTATGCGACAAAAATCTTCTTCCCTAAGAGGCTTGGTAAATATGTTCGCTAATTGAGATTTAGTATCAATATGAATAAGGGATACATCTTTCCGTTCTACATGATCACGTAAGAAATGTTGGCATACATCAATATGCTTGGTTCTAAAGTGCAAAACGGAATTTTTGGAAATGTTTATAGCACTAGTGTTATCACAAAATTTTTTTGTATTTTGAACATGCAAGTCATAATCAACCAAACTTTGTTTCATCCATAAAAGTTAGGCACAACATAAGCCGGCGACAATGTATTCTGCTTCCGTAGTGGACAAGGCAGCACAATTTTGTTTCTTGGAAGCCCAAGAGACAAGAGAGTTACCCAAAAATTAACATGTACCACTCGTACTCTTGCGATCTACCTTACATCCGGCAAAGTCGACATCACAAAAACCATAAAGATCAAAAGAGGTGCTTTTAGGATAAAATAAACCTAGATCAATAGTACCATTTACATATTTAATAATTCTTTTAACCGCAAGCAAATGAGATGTTTTAGGAGAAGCTTGAAAACGTGCACATGCACACACACTAAACATGATATCGGATCTACTAGCGGTAAGGTAAAGGAGACTACCTATCATACCTCGGTATAGTTTTTGGTCTACATCCTCACCACTATCATCCGCATCAAGCTTGATACTTGTACTCATGGGAGTTTGTGCATGCTTAGAGTTCTCCAATCCAAACTTCTTCACCAATTATCTAGCATATTTGCTTTGAGAAACGAAAATCCCATCCTTAGTTTGCTTGACTTGGAGCCCAAGAAAAAATGTGAGCTCTCCCATCATACTCATCTCAAAGTGATCTTACATAACTTTAGAAAATTCTTTGCATAAAGTTTCATTAGTAGCATCAAAAATGATATCATCAACATATATTTGAACCAAAATAAAATTATTTTTCCTTTTTCCTACAAAAAGTGTATTATCAATCTTGTATTATCAATCTTCTCTTTAGAAAAATTATTTTTAATAAGAAAACTAGAGAGGCGAGCATATCAAGCTCTAGGAACTTGTTTAAACCCATATAAAGCTTTTTGAACCCGGTAAACATGATTAAGAAATGAATGACCCACAAAACCAGGGGGTCACACAACATATACTTTCTCTTCTATAAAACCATTTAAAAAGGTACTTTTAACATCCATTTGAAATAATTTAAATTTTTTAAAACTTACAAAAGCTAAAAACATTCTAATAGATTCTAACCTTACAACCGGTGCAAAGGTTTCATCATAGTCTATGCCCTCCTCTTGATTGTATCCTTGGGCAACTAAACGAGCTTTATTTCTTGTTACAATGCCATGTTCATCAAGTTTGTTTCTAAAAACCCATTTTGTTCCAATCACACTCACAATGTTAGGTCTAGGAACTAGTTTCCAAACATTATTTCTTTGAAAATTGTTTAGTTCATCATGCATAGCTAAAACCCAAAACTTATCTTTTAAAGCATCATTAATCTTTTTAGGTTCTATTTGAGATAAGAAAGCAATGTTACCACATTCACTCAAGGCCTTTGAGCGGGTTAGAACTCCTTGTGAAGGACTCTCTATAATTTGCTCCTTTGGATGATTTGATGCGAATTTCCATGCTTTGGGAAGTTCTTCTTGCTCATGAGTGTTGACACTTTCCACATCCTTTTGTGCGTCTATTGACGATGTTTCATTTAGTTACAAGCCTTCCAATCCTCCCTTAATATCATCATCATCATTATTCCTAGGCAAACCATCTTGTAAACTAATAATAGTCTCATCAAAAGTAACGTTTATAGACTCTTCAACAACAAGTGTTCTTTTGTTGAAGACCCTATAAGCCTTACTTCTAGGTTCATATCCTAAGAAAATGCCAACATCAATTTTTAAATCAAATTTATCATGGTGATCTTTTGTATTTAAAATAAAACATTTACAATCAAAAATACGAAAATACCCAATAAATGGAGTTTTGTTATAAAAGAGTTCATAAGAAGTTTTCTTGAGCTTGGGTCTAATCAAGACACGATTTAAAACATGGCAACCCGTATTAACGGCTTCCGCCCAAAAACATTTAGGCAAATCAAAAGCATTTAATATAGTACGTACTATCTCTTGTATGGTACGATTTTTTCGTTCAACAACACCATTTTATTATGGTGTTTTTGGGGCGAAAAATACATGAGTTATATCATGATGTGCACAAAAATAATTGAAAAAATTGTTTTGAAATTCACTACCATGATCACTTCTAATTTTAACAACTTTTAAATCTTTTTTATTTTCTATTCTTTTTACTAAAAAGGAAAATTCCTCAAAACATTCATCTTTATTTTTAAGAAAGATTGTCCATGTAAAACGAGAAAAATTATGAACAACAACAAACACATAGTGTTTTCCTCCTAGAGAGGTAACACACATAGGACCAAATAGATCAAGATGTAATAATTACAAAGGTTTAGAAGTTGATACGTCATTGATGGATTTGAAGATAGATTTGGTTTGTTTACCTTTAGCACAATCTTCGCAAACGGTATCCTTGATGAAGTGTAAGTTTGGTAACCCCTTTACAAGATTTCTTTTGGATAGCTTGGATATCAATTCCATGTTGGCATGACCAAGTCTTTTATGCCAAATCCAAGGATTCTCATCAATTGCCGCAAGGCACTTCACATCTTGATAAACTAATTTATTCATCTCAAAAATATATACATTAGATTTTCTATTAGCAACAAAAATAATTTTTCCATTCATGCTAATAATGCACTTATCCGGTTTAAAAGAGATATCAAGACCTTTATCACTTAATTGGCTAATACTAAGAAGATTATGATTCAAGCCTCTAACCAAATAAACATCTTCTATAATGGGAGAAGGAATCTTACCAATACTACCAATGCCAATGATTTTACCTTTCTCACCGCCACCGAAGGAGACATTGCCTCCTTCAATCCTTGATAGGGTTGCAAATAGCTCTTTGTTGCCCGTCATGTGATGTGAGCAACCACTATTAAGGTACCACATCCCTCTACGCCATGTTTGTGATGTTCCCTACATAAGATGACGTAGAAACTTTAGGTTCCAATTCTTGGGTCCTTGGGAGTTAGTGTATTTGGTACCTTTGGGTACCCATGTCATATTATAAAAATTCACATTATTCTTAATTCTACAGTGGGTGTATATGTGACCATGCTTCATGCAATATGTGCATACAAAGTGTTTCTTATGTGTAGAAGCATATGATTTATAATGTTCATTTCTTTGAAAACGGTAATGTCTAGAATATGCATGAGTGGGTTTAATTTTACCATTAGCTATTTCTAATCTTTTAATTTTAGATTTTAATTGTTTGTTTTCAAAATCAAGATCTCCTAATAATTCATCTTTTTGAGCAAGAGAGGATTGTAATTGCTCAACCATAGAAGCATGCAATTTTTTAAATGAAGAGTATTCTTTAACTAATCTTTTAAATTCAAATTTTAACTCTTCTAATGCGGTAGCTAGATCACATTGCATATAAAAAGATTCACTTTCGGAGTCGGATATAATTACCTCATCTTCATTGGCCATAAAACAAATGCTATGGTCGTGAAGAGCAAACTTAGCTCCCTCCTCATCGCATCCGAGTCACTTGGCTCGGATTCATCCCATCCGGCATACATCGCCTTCTTCTTCTTGTACTTCAAGTATTTTTCTTTGATGTTTAGGCACTCCTTGGCTTGTTGACCCGGTTCATTGCACTCAAAACATTTTCCTATACGAGGAGAAAAATTATTGTTAGATTGCTTAAGATTTTTGTTTAATTTTATTAGTTTAGAAATTCTTCTAGAGAGGTGAGCCACTTCTCTAGAAACACTGCTTTCACTATTCGAGGATGAGGAGTCATCAATAGCTCCTTTAAGAGCAATTGTCTTCTTTTGGGATGGTTTCTCAATTACCCGTGGGGGTTCTTCCTCCTTCTCCTTCTCTTTGATTTTCTTCTCATGGACCTTGAGCTTGCCAATGAGACCATCAAGAGGAAGTGTGGTGAGATCGTGAGCTTCCTCTATGGCCGTAGCTTTGGGTTCCCACACCGGAGACAATGATCGAAGAATCTTGTAGTTCATCTCTTGGGGTGACAACTTATTATCTAAGCCATGAAATTC
Source organism: Asparagus officinalis (assembly GCF_001876935.1). Taxonomy (NCBI): domain Eukaryota; kingdom Viridiplantae; phylum Streptophyta; class Magnoliopsida; order Asparagales; family Asparagaceae; genus Asparagus; species Asparagus officinalis. Next base: position 45,343,616 of record NC_033802.1, on the reverse strand, counting down.
ATTGATAATATTAGTGAAGCAAGAAAACATAGCATCAACGGATTCATTAGGAAGCATTTTAAACAATTCATAATCATGCATGAGCCCACTAATTTTTGATTCCTTAACTTGGGGGTTCCCTCATGTGTGATGCAAAGTTTGGTCCAAATCTCATATGCGGTAGCACAAGTAGAAATCCTATTGTATTCATTTAGTGTGAGGCCACAAATTACGGTATTCATGGCCTTTACATTGAGATTGGCTTGGAGCCTCTCACCATCGGTCATAGAACTAGTTTTAGGCTGTTCGCGGGAAAAATTATGTTCTTCATTGATGTCATTGTATACTCTTTAGTAATAGTTTATCGATTACAAAGATCCGGTCTTTTTATAAGATCCGGTTACAACGAAATCAAAGAAAAAGAAAAAAGATTACAACTTTCCTTTTGAACGAATCACGAGCTCCTGTTTTGCGGTCACTCGCTTTGTGGGTTCTTCGCCTGCGCCGGGGTTTATCCGTGGACCACCGCGTGATGTAGATCCGGTCGGATCTACACAGTATGACGGGTATTATTTCGCCAAGGAAATAATAGCCGAGGATACTATTTCGCCAAGGAAATAGTAGCCTTTAGTTCTCGGGATCAAAGGCCAAGCTTTGATCCGGAGGATGACTACGTATATCTGAGATCCGGTTCCTCTCGAACTCTTGCCTTATTTGGCGTTGACGATCGGCGAGCACCGGATCTGGAAGAGCAAGTCCTCAAAGTCCCAAAGCTTCAATCTTTTTAAGTTCTGAGCCTTGAATCCAGCAGAGCTTCGCCTCCAAATTTTCCAACCCCTCAAAATGAACCAAGGTGGGCCTATTTATAGGTAACCCTTACTGTGCCTTGGGCACAAGGTGGCCGGCCACCTTGGTGGCTCGGCCACCGAGCTACCTAGAGGTGGCTCGGCCTTGGCCGAGCCACCCTGAGGTGGCTCGGCCACCTCGGTCGAGCCCCTCTAGGTGCCGTTTTCCATCGTTTTCCGTCTTTCGGTTCTGTCCGTGATTCGGTTGTGTGGTTGACTTGTTCGGACTCGATTCGTTGACCTGATTTGGCAGTAAATCCACTTCTATGTTCGAGTCCGAAACTGATCTTGATTTGATCGTGATTCGTCCGAGTCCGCTCTTGGTTGGATAACTCGTTGATTCCTCAACCCGTTAGCTAAATTCCGAACGCGAGTGGATTTATTCCGTTGTTTGCGTGCGGTTCGTTAGCCTTGTTAATCCGTTTTGTCGTGTATCACTTGGCTTCGGTGTTGTGGACTAACAATCGTGTCTGCATATGTCGCCCGATGGTCGATTCGTCAAATCGGCGTCGTCGAGCTGTGTTAAGGGACCTATAGTCAGTTTTATACGCCTACAGATACCCCCTCCAAAGTATTTCAGCCTCGTTCTTTTATAGAAGAGTCTGGAATACTTTGGATATGATTGTCCCATTCTTCGATTGGTTACGACGGGATATTTGGAGTGGCTTCCATTCTTGGTTCCTTCAGTCCCCCAGGCTGTTCGGTGCTTTGTCGAATGTCTGTAAGGGTTCTGGTGCTGCATTTATTGTCTGACCGTCTATCGGAATTTTGAATTTGAAGTCGATTCTCGATTTTCTGACTTTTTAGCTCGAGTTGGTTATTTCAACATAGAAATGACCATCGGTCGTCGGCGTTGAATCTTCATTTACAACGTGTTGTCCGGCGTTTGAGCTTCCTTGTGACGCGTTCTCCGGCGCCCAAGCTGGAGTATACACAGTTTAAGCTCTTAAGGAATTGGAGCATGGCGGATACTCGAGTCACGAAACCAATCTACGGAGTTGATACATCTATGACTCGTATTTATAGAATTTTTGGCAAATTCTCAACCATCAACGGGTTTGATGAGCCTTTACCGACTACCGTTTGAGTCGGGCTAGCATGCGGATTGTTCAAGTCCGTTCCGCATGTGACGTTAAGCTAAAAGAGTTAACCCTTTTAGTGCTACGATCTTGAATACGTAGACTTCGTCTTTCTCCTGTGAAAAGACTAAACAGCAACGTGTATGAGACGTTGACTTAGGATTTTTGGCAAATCCTCAGCCTTCAACGGATTTGACGTGCTCTTACCGACTACCGTTTGAATCGGGCTTACATGCGGATTGTCTAAATCCGTTCCGCATGTGACGTTGTGCTAAGAGAGTTAACGCTCTTAGTGCTACGATATTGAATACGTAGACTTCGTCTTTCTCCTGTGAAAAGACTAAACAGCAACGTGTATGAGACGTTGACTTAGGATTTTTGGCAAATCCTCAGCCTTCAACGGATTTGACGTGCTCTTACCGACTACCGTTTGAATCGGGCTTACATGCGGATTGTCTAAATCCGTTCCGCATGTGACGTTGTGCTAAGAGAGTTAACGCTCTTAGTGCTACGATATTGAATACGTAGACTTCGTCTTTCTCCTGTGAAAAGACTAAACAGCAACGTGTATGAGACGTTGACTTAGGATTTTTGGCAAATCCTCAGCCTTCAACGGATTTGACGTGCTCTTACCGACTACCGTTTGAATCGGGCTTACATGCGGATTGTCTAAATCCGTTCCGCATGTGACGTTGTGCTAAGAGAGTTAACGCTCTTAGTGCTACGATATTGAATACGTAGACTTCGCCATTGTTACGGGAAATTTTAGAAAAGATCGGTGCGGGAAAGGAAGAATTTTATATTCTATTTCCCGGTCTTCTTTTAGCGTGAAGGCGAACCCGAATACAAGGAAGGAAGAATTTTATATTCTATTCCTTGATTCTGGAAAGGAAGAATTTTATATTCTATTTCCAGCGAAAGAGAAACTAGAAGTGGGATCTCCACTCCGAGAATCTAGAAAATCTAGATAAACTTACCTTTTATAGGATTGATTATCTAAACTGAAGATGAGTTTTTCGTTTATCGAAATGAAATTTCAACTTAGGTTATGACCATGAGAAGGCTTAACCAAAGAGAAAAAGGAGGGAGTTCTTTCGTTTATCGAAAGGGGACTCTGAACTGAAAGTGGACCTCTTGTTCATGGAAAGAATCAAGAGGGCCAAAAAGACTTTTTTGGTGGACTCACTGTCAATTGAAATTGATCAGTGAGGGATTTTGGTGGTGAAAATGATTTTGGGTTATCCTCTAGAATATTAAGTGTAATATTCTTCAAGGAACTTCCCGATAAATGGGTTATCCTGAATGTACTAGGGATAGTACTTTTTCAGGAACTTCCCATTTATTGGCATTAATTGCCTGGCGCCCTCTTGAGTAATCAGGCGATATGCACCGTTTGAGTAGACCGTGTCTATCACAAACGGTCCTTCCCATTTGGGTTCAAATTTACCTTTCTTCTTGGAGTTGAGGATTATCGGTCGGCGAGCAGCAAGGACCAGATCTCCTTCCTTGAAGCTTCTCTGTCGGACTCTTTTGATAAAGGCCCTAGATATTCGGGCTTGATAAAACTCAATTTGTTATTGGGCTTCCAAGCGCTTTTCATCCAACCTCTCGAGTTCTTCGAGACGTTTTTGATGTTGTTCTTCTGTCGTCATCTCAGTTGCGAGAGCGATCCGAAGGTATGGGATTTGGATCTCTAATGGTAGCACAGCTTCACATCCGTATACCAACGAATATGGGGTGGCCCCTGTAGGTGTGCGTATGGTGGTGCGATAAGCCCAGAGCGCTTCACCGAGTTTATCATCCCAATCTCGTTTATTGGTCTTCACGAGCTTTGAAATCCATTCGAGGCGGGATAATAAGCTGTTGACGAAATATCTTCAATTTTGAACTTGTCACAAAACCTGACGAAGGCGTTGCTTATGAACTGTGGACCATTATCATGAATGATCTGTCTTGGCACGCCGTGTCGGTATATGACATGATGTTTGATAAAACTGATGACGTTGTTCGTCTTCACTTCTCTAAGCGAAATTACTTCAGCCCACTTTGAAAAGTAATCCGTGATTGCGAGAATGAATTGATCACCTTTAACTGAAGGGGGAAAAATAGAACCAAAAATGTCCATACCCCATGTCTCGAACGGCCAAGACGTGATTGACGTGTGCAACTGCTCTAGTGGTTGATGCATATAATTTGCATGTATTTGACAAGCATGACACTCTCGGGTGTATTCGATTGCGTCACGAACCATCGTTGGCCAAAAATATCCCATTCTCCTGATGCGATCATACAGTTTGGGACCGGGCTAATGCGCACCACATTCTCCTTCGTGTGCTTCCTTAAGAACTTCTTCTGCTTCTTTGTTCGAAAGGCATCGGAGTAACAAACCATCGTACCCTCTACGGTATAGTGTATGGGTTTCGGTATTAAAGAAGAATCTTGGTACTCTTTGGCAAATTGATTCCCTTTCTTTTACATCCTCCGGCAAAATACCGTATTGGACGTAGTCAATGATAGGAAAACGCCAATCTCGGGACTCGGACCCAATTTGAGTTGAATTCACCTCCTTGGCGTCTATGTTTCTATCATCTTCCTCTTCAATATCCATATCGTATATGGGTTTGCAGAGTTGATGTGTCCTTACTGTGACTAATAGTTCAGTTTCGGGAGGCTGCGCAAGTGATACCGCTAGTGCTGCCAGTGCATCCGCATAAGCGTTCTGGAGACGAGGGATGTATTCAATAAAGAATTCTTCAAAAGAATCTGCCATTTTGATGGCCTCCTGGTGGTACGGGATCAGGTCTTGGTTCCTGACTTCATACGCTCCACGGACTTGGTTGACTATCAATTGAGAATCCCCAAAAGCTTCGAGATATTCGACCACCAGCTCCTTGGCGAAACTGAGTCTAATGAGAAGCGCGTTGTACTCGGCTACGTTATTGGAGCACGGACTAGTCAATGAATAAGCTCGAGGCATCACATGCTTCCCCGGGGAAACTAAGACAACTCCAACTCCGGAGGAGACTTTAGAACATCCGGGGGTTATTGCCCTATTAACTGCCCTCGAAGCACCATCGAAATATAATTGCCATACTTGTTGGTGCGACGTAGTATTAACCTCGTGGGTTTCGTCCGGCAAGTCATCATATACTTCTGCCGTATCCGTTGTCGGGTTTGCCGCCAAAAGATCACAAATTGTTTGTCCTTTGATTGACTTCTGCTGTTTGAAGTGCAAATCATATTGAGACAAGAGAAGGGCCCATTTCGCTAACCGCCAATTCATAGAGGCTGGTTGCGTCATAAATACCCTACCTGGAATTAACATTTGGAAATGCACGTAAAATCGTCTGATCCAACAAGAGTAATGCCGCATCATTTTGCATTGCGATACTAATGCGAGGCATTTTTCTTTTTTTTTCCTCAAAAAATTTCTTTATCGGATATCGCTAGCTCTGGCGCCATATCAAGAGTCCGACTAAGTAATCCGACCTCCTGTCTGACATATCTCGTCTTTGGTAGTACACAGCACTTACGAGTGGTTCATCGCCTTGAAGGTAACACAAAACGTTTACTATCTTTGGCTGCAACGGAATAGGAGATTCGCATGATATCGGTTCATTGATATCTTCGAATGCTTTTTGGCAGGCGTCATCCCAGATAAATGACACCTCTTTCTTGTTTAGTTTAGAGAATGGTTGGCACTTCCCAGAAAGATTTGAGATGAAACGCCGGATATAAGCTAAACGCCCTTGCAATCCTCTGAGTTCTCTCAGATTCCTCGGGGGCTGCAATTCATGTATCGCCTTCACCTTATCAGGATCGATATGTATACCTTTAGTGGTGACGACGAATCCAAGGAATTTTCCGCTGGACATTCCAAGGAAGGATTTAGTGGGGTTCATCTTCAATTGATGACTCCGCATGAGATCGAACATCGTCTTCAAATCCTTGATGTGATCTTCTTTATTACGGCTTTTCACAACCAAATCATCAACGTAGCATTCGACCGTCTTCCTGAGATGTTCTTGGAAAATCTTAGTCATCGCTCGCTGGTATGTGGCGCCTGCATTCTTTAGACCGAAAAGCATTACCGTGTAGCAAAAGACACCGAGGGGCGTTCTGAACGCTGTATGCTTCTCGTCATCTGGGTTCATCTTGATTTGGTTATATCCTGAAAACCCATCCATAAAGGACATTCTCTCAAATCCGCATGTATTGTCGATAATAACATCCGTGATTGGGAGAGGAAAGTCGTCTTTTGGACATGCCGTATTCAGGTCCCTGAAGTCAATGCAAATCCTGATTTTACCGTTCTTCTTCATGACTGGAACGATATTGCCTAGCCAATCCGGATGTTGCTCCTCTCGGATAAATCCTGATTCGATCAATTTCTTAACCTCTGCCTCAATGGCTTCCATAATCTGCGGACGAAACCGTCTTTGCTGTTGCTTGACAGGTTTGGCATCCGGCTTGATATCGAGGCGGTGCATTGCCACATTGGGGTCGAGCCCTGGCATATCTTCATAGTTCCAAGCGAAGACGTCAATATACTCCCTGATGAGAGAAATTAACTCCTCCTTCTCATTTGGGGGAAGACTATCACTGATGAATATAGGTTTTGGGTTGGCCTCGTCACCCATGTTAATTTGGACTATTTTATCTTCAGTGGGAGGTTCTCTCTGTTCGAACCTATCACCATACTGCATGTTCAGGTGATGAACCCACGGGTCTTCCCACGTTGGCATTTGATCGTCGTCTTCTATCGTCACAGGATTGACCGTAGTCATATGCGACATCAGTTTCTTGAACACCTCCCCCAAACTTGCGTCGGAATCCCCAGCTGAAGAATCAGAAGAGTATCTGTTCTTAGTTTTGTTAGCAATTTGATCGATAATTTGCCAACCACATTCATCATCAGACGAGGAAACATAGCCTAAGCCTCTTTTGTGACGGTAATAATCATCCGGTTTCCCTTTTGGCACATATGCTGCTTTAGCTGGGATACGGGAACCTCGATCAAAGTACAAGCCTTCTCCGAGTGTGAAATCATATCCCTGTTTTTCCATGAGCTTGCGCGCTTCAGGACTATACTTAGATAAATGTCGACCAGGTTTATCTTCCTCTTCGTCTTCTCTTAGGAAATGATCTGGTAATGGAAAATTCTCTCCTTTACCATAAATCACCTCTTTTTCGACTCCTGTTTTGGCAGGCACTACCAGGGTTGTTCCGAAGGAATGCTGGAGGCGTTTCTTTGTTACATAAGATGATCGGAGCGGCGTATGTAAATCAGGATTATCGTGTAGTCCTTTTGTCGCATCATCAAGAGACAACGAGTACTCTAAATCATCTTTTATTTCAATATCGACAAGTTTCCAGTTACAACTTCCATCTGACGATTGTTCATCGTCAAGATTGATTACAAAGGGTACAATGTCATTTAAAACAAAACCACCATTATAATCGAATCCGGCTTTGGAATCAGCTTCTTCTCCGCTGTCCGTGCCCTGGACCGATGGTTCCGTGTCGGATTCGTTACCATAAAGGAGAGAATCAGTTAAATAATTCTCAAACCCTTTAAATGGTTGTTTATCCACGACCACCTTCCTGACCCTTCCACCAGTGTCGACATATTTCAGACACTGATGTAGGGTGGAGGGAACTATAACATTACTATGGATCCAAGGCCGACCCAGTAGTAAGTTATATGATGTCTCAGCATCAATCACGTAACACGTGACCTCCGTCTTCAGATCACCCATTTGGCACTTTATCCGGATCTTTCCCAAAGGCCTTGACCCGCTGGTGTTGAATCCGTAAATGACCGTGCCTGTAGACGCCAATTTGCTGACTGGAATACCAAGGCTATGCATAAGGCGAAGCGGCATAATGCTCACAGCGGAACCCGGATCCACTTAGATTCGGTTGACTTCGCTGGAGCCAATGTACCCATGTATCCGATGAAATATAGGGGCCGATCATGGTTTGAATTCTTCGTCTGCATATCCTCTTTGGTGAAGGTGATGCAGGGAAGGTTCTTAGCCGCTATGTTGCAGTGTTGAATTGACAGTTCTAGCTCTTCAGGTGCCGGCTTGACCCGAGTGAGGAATGCTTCAGAATCAGCCAAGGCTTCTCGTAAGGCTTCCCTAGTCTCCTTAGACAACCGCAGCAACTCATACAATGTTATCCACACTGGAATATTGGCTAATTGAGCCATAATATCGAAGACGCGCGGAGTTTTCGAACTCTCCGGTTTATCCCTTCCAATCGGACGACTGAAACGAGACTGCTTCGGATTCTGTACTTCCTGGGGTTTTTGTTTATCCGCTAGCTGTCGTCGAGCATCTTCAATCGGTTTGGTCACCCCCTGCTTAGCTAACTGATCACTAGGTGACGGATAGTTGAAGTGGTACTGGTTTCTGCTTCTAGTGGCAAAAACTTCTTGTTCTTCTTCAGAAAGCGGGAAAACAGGAGCTTCATCGCCATCTTCTCCGAAAATTGCGGAAGTACCATTGTAGGACTTGCCTTTACCCTTTCTTTTCGAGGAGGTCGCCCACTGCTCATCTCTAATGAGATCCGGATGAACCCAGAGGATTTCCCCGTTCGGGGCTGTGTGTGGCATAAGTCCCTTTTGGTGCTGTCCATGTGGGTCATCATTCACCGTCTTCATTCCCACTTTGGTGACGCGTTTCGGCTCGAACCATGTTGTGGGCACCGATCCAAAGCTGATTGACACTGCATTTGCTCCCACATTCTTGGCAGGCTTCGGGGTTATGATGCCCACATCAATTCATGCCTGGATCTTATCCTTGAGGTGGAAGCATGACTTCGTAGGGTGGTGGACCGCTCTATGGTATGCACAATACTTTGGATCCGTCACTTTGCTAGCCCCCTCTTGATCCACGATCGCCGGCAGTTGGATTTTGTTATTCTCCAATAGGTACTTGAAGATGCCGGGCACCTCGTCATCTTTGAAGGAGTACACCTTAGGAAATCTTGGCTCCGCTCTTTGCTTCTGAGACCGTTGTTGCCATTGCAGCTGCGATTGTTGTGGCGCTCTTTGCTGCTGCTGTTGCTGAGGTTGCAATTGGAAAGTTTGATTTGCATCAACTGCATTAGCATGTGCCTTACCTTTCCCCCTTGGGTTGAAATTCTGTGCTGGAGCATTTGTCGCCTGTTGGCCTCTCTCCGCCTTCTTTCTCCTAAGGAATCGCTCAGCCTGCTCCCCTCGGACCTTCAGATCCTTCCACGTTTTGGACGGTACTGTCCCTATTGCTTCCAACACGTCCAAGGACAAATTATTATGGAAGGTCTGGAGAATGAATTCCTCGGTGATCGGGCCCCGATAGTTCATCGCCTTGTCATCCCAGCTGTTTACGCTGCCTGGCTTGAGGCGGCGATACCAATCGAAGGCGGCTCCGCGAAGAGTGCCGACGAATGACCGCACCATCAGAGGCTCATTACCAGAGATCACCCCCAAGTGCGATTTGAAGTAAATCAAATGCTGGGTAGGTGAACCCATCCCATTAAACGGCGTGAAGTTAATTAGGTTGAACTTCGCCGGATATGGGATCGATTCCCACTCTCTTGGGTATGGACAGGGAATGCCTGTTTTCTTCGTCTCTTGAGCGGAGATCAATGTGTTGATTTTGCTCTCGAGGTTCTTGATCTTCAGACTTTCGCCTGTGTTTTCGTTAGCACGATTCTGAGGCGGAAGTGTGGCATTACGACTAGCATCCTCATTACCACCCCCTGCATTGACGGGAGGATTATTGGCATTGTGAGCTTCATCCGTATCCGTGTGCTCCTCTTCCTGAACGACCTGGTTACGGCGGCTTGGTTCGCCTTGCTGGTTCGTCAGTGCCTGAATTTGTTGCTCATGCATTCCTCTCATGTTCTGCATGGCCATCTGCATTTCGAACCTGAAGGTCTCCTGTTGTTTAATCATGGCTTCCTCAAGCATCTTAGCCACTTGTTCTGCACTTATCATAAGTGCCTCGCGAGGTTGCCCCTCGTTGGATACTGTGTTGTCAGATGTGACCGCCGAGCCGGCGTCCGACTCTTCATCTTCTGAAGGTACCCTTGTCCGAACCCTACCGTAAGTTTTTTGTTTGATGGCTCCAGACTGCAGACGGGTTATACGCTGGGATGCTTTCAGAATTGACTCGAGATTATCCCGTGCCGATGTCCCTTTGCTGGTCATATTGGTGGTGACCCTCGGAAATTCTCCCGCTCTTCTTTGTCGGAAACGCTTATACCTTGGCTTTGGCGTTTTAGTACTGAGCCTTTCGAAGACCGAAACCCTTTCAGGGACTGTATTGGTGCAGTTGCACTCTGACAATACCGACCGAATGAGTTTTGAACAAGGGCACTGAGTTTTTAGCCTTCGAGGACTTCTCTTTCTTGCTTTGCTCGTACCCTCAGCACGATAGTACAGCTCGTCCGTTTGAAAGTCGGAGCAACCTATCGTGTGTTGGCACGATTTCCCAGGTATAACGCAATCATCATCAGACGATAACGTTTCCTTCCGAGAGCGAACTACCTTCTTCGAGCTTTCAAGAGTCACGCGTCTCGACACACGCCTTTGTGGGCATGAATTCTCAACAGGCTTCTGAACTTCAATACGCAGCGTAGTGCGCTTAGTTGCCCTGATTTCCTCGTCATATTGAGGGTTGTGGCGACCCCCAGCGTGTTGAATCGTTCGGGGCTTCTTCATTGGGCCCAAACGTTCCTGAACTGGAGCTTTGCCTCGTTCCTTGGGAAGTGGACCGAGGCGCTCCAAAACCAACTTCCTTTTCTGAGATGGTCCTGCGGGATCTCCCGGAGCAGTTGTGGAAATCATTGGCGGTTTGGATTGATTCACCGGAAGTTGCACTTTCGACGGCTACAGTTGCTGCTTTTTGGTCTGAACCGCCGCTTCAGACTTCGGCCTCCAAACTTCTCTTTCTGCAACTTCCTACGGGCTTCTTCAGCTTGAGCCCGTGCCTGCGCTGATAGTGCGTGGCGTTTGCGGATACGTTCTTCCAGTGTCGAACGATTCCGTTTGACACGGACCTATTCCATTGTTGGCGGCTTGGAAGAGGTACCGTTCATCTGTTGTTGAGGCTGTTTGCCTCTCTTGTTCTTCAGATCCGTGTTGTAGCGGATCCCGTCAACTGACTCCATGGCCTTTGCGAATTGTTTCGCAAGGGGTTGACGTTGCCTTTGGCGGGCTCTCTTCGAGAGAGTCACCACGCCCTATGCGGCAGAAGGGTTGGCTAGAGCAAATCTGCCCTGGTTGGGAATTGGAGGAATCTCACCCGATGCGAC
>NC_033802.1:45297527-45331407 GCF_001876935.1 Asparagus officinalis | reverse complement strand
AGAGATGTCTCGAGAAGATGATCCCACTACATTTAGACAAAGAGAGGTTTGGATCAAGGCTTGTTTGTTGGGAAGATAATCGAAGGAAACAGAGAATATTTGATCAGAGGAGGTGGTGCTTGAAAACCCCTCAGCGGCCCCGAGATTTAGGAGAAGAGGAGAGATTCTCTAGGGAAAAGGAGTTAGCTCTAATACTATGTTAAACAATAAAATACCATAGATTCTCATTCATTCTTCAAAGACTATAAGTCTACAACCACTGTCATTTATATAGGGATAGTAAGGTTTTAAATGTCGGTTATCGGGGATTTATCGGACGGTCAAAATCCTTATCGGATAGCGGAAATCGGGGATATATCGGGAATAAGTAGTATTTATCAGAGTAATATACTAGCAAATAATAAACAAACATAAGCTTGAAAAAAATATAATGTTAGTCAAAATGGAATAATAAACAAGCAAATAATAAGATAACATCAAGAATGAAAAACCATCTACGCATCTACATAATTATTGTTTAATCATGAGATTTATAAACTAACTTACTAAGTTGATATTTAGTAGTTATGAGCCATTATCAATATCCATAAACAAACATTAGCTAATTACCAATCAACCAAGTTCCAAAAGCAACAAATATCTCATAATTTGTAAACATTCAAAGAGCAAATTCAAAAAAAAAAGTAAAAGCTCTCAAATCCTACTTATCGGCCGATAAAGCCGATATTTAGAGCCTACTTATCGGCCGATAAGTGTCTTTATCGCCGATAACTCGCCGATAAACTTCAAAAAACGATAACCGATTAAAAATCCTACTTATCCTAGCGGAAAGCTCCCAAATCCGATAACTCGGCGATAATATCGGATTATCGGCCGATATTTAAAACCATGAGGGATACAATAGCAAATGTTTTTGTGTGTAAGCAATGTGGGACTAAACTCAATTGCACAATCACAATTATTCTTCTAATCATATTCATAATATCTTTTAATCACTTATATCTCTAACCTATACTCCCAATACATCTTGCCTAAAACTCTCTTTAATTACTTCTAACATAGAGGAGGTGAGAAAGAAAATGAAATTAGGAACAAGCTTCAAAATGGAGGCATGTATTGAATAAGTTCAATGAAAAATCAATATTAGCCTACAAAATGAAACAATTAAAAACTCATTTGGATATCATGAAGGACCGGATTCTTTTCAAGCAGCTAATGAGAGGAGAATCGGGATTAAGGTGGGATGCGACCAAAAACACAATTAATGCGTCCAACGAGTGGTGGGACATAAAACTATGGTAATCCAATAATTTTTCCTCATAGTTATTTTGTTCATCTATTTATTTACTATATTGACTTTATGGTGGCATTGAAGAAGTTTAATTGATTTTATTGTAGGAAAATGAGAAGGATAAAAAGTTTAGGAAGATGGATTTCTCTTTACTAGTTTTGTTATGATGCTCTATTTTTTAATTTCTTCGTCGTCGGTGAAAGGGCAAGGGCAACACATTAGGTAGAGGGAATGAATCAAGGTTCTTATGCGATGTCACAAAATGAGGAGTTCGGAGAGGATGTTAGTGAAAAAATATGCACTTGAATGATTTGTATGAAAATGAAGATAGCTTTGACAGTGATGTGGTTCAGGCAACTTTTCGTGATGATAATGTAGTTTACACTCCTCAATATACATTTGTGGGCTTTAGTAGTGGGAAGAGGAGGAAATGAAGTGACGCAGTTAAATTGAAGGAGTACATCAATGTAGTGATCCATCTTGTGTCTACTAAGAACAATGGTTCTTCATCTTGCACAATACTAGTTTTGGAGCCAAGTGTTGAAGATTGTATTGTCATGCTTAAAAACATTCATGGAGTTCCTATTTGCATAACTACGCTTGCAATCTTTTGATTAGAAGGGAAAATAGAGTGATGTGTGCAGCACAACATATAGAGGAAGCCAAATTTAGTTGGTTGCACTTCGATTATGAGAATTATTTTAAGACTGGGAAACCAAGCCCTAATGACAATGTGTTATAGCTTATTAGTATCAATGGATTTAGTAGATTTGTTTGGTTTGTGGAACTTTTAGTTTGCATTGTGCTTAGATAACTTAAAACTTATTATTATGTTGGATTGCAAAACTTAATCTATTTTCTTATGATTTTTAATTCGTCCGAACAAGTACCATGGTCCATGAATGTTTATATCTAATAATTATGATCTGGTGTATAGATCTAAGGGGATGTTATTTGTTTTAATTCAGTTAAATGGCAGAATGGGACCGAGTTATATGTTTTTAGCAAGTCTAATTGGTTGCATTAATGATAGATACAATGAAGAGGAAGATGCTGACTTCAAAACAAATATGCAACAGACGGAGTGGGATAATGTTAAGTGGCTAGCCTTGTGTAAAATAGTTGCGACCAAAATTAGCACATATTATTGTAATTATATTCATAAGGAACCCGCACATCAATTTGTATAGGTTATATATTAATAAATGAGATACTATTGGGGAACCAAGCTTGTTGTTACCAATATTTTTGAATGACAGTCTATATTTATTGTTGTGTCATGATTTTAGTACCAAATATGGTTTGCGAGCAACTAGAGCAATGTCTATACATGAGGAAGTTAGCATGTTCTGAATGATATGCGATCATGGTTTTGGGAATCGTCTCATTCAAGAGACATTTCACCATTCTAGTGAAACAATATCTCCACATTTTGACAGACTTCTAATGGCGGTGTCACTACTAGCTAAAGATATCATAAACCCTATCACAGCTACAAAGAAGAAGCAGATTATCATAAGCCTCAACAAAACAAATATCTACCATATTTAATGTTAGTATTTAAACTTTATATATTTTTAGATTTTAATCATTTATTTATGTAGTAAATAATTTATATATTTTTTAGGATTGCATTGTAGCTATTGATGATTAGAACTCAATTGCCAAATGGAAAGGAGGTACCATACATTAGACGTAAAGGGTATCCAACTCAAGATATTATTGCCACAGTTTATCTTAATATCATTTGTATCTTCTTGGGGTGGATAAGAAGGTTTTGCTTATAACAATCGAATATTTGGTGAAGCCCTCCGTAGACCGGAGACTAATTTTTCCAAACCAAAAGGTGAGAAGTATTAGTTGATGCAAGATCACATAAGCAAGGATATATGGGTCCATGTAATTGTTCACATGTTCCAGAATTCAAGCGTGCTGCAACACTTGAGTTGTGTAAACCAAGGGGGTATAAAGAAAAATTCAACCCTTTGCATTCTTCATGTAGAAATATTGTTGAGTGCACTTTCAGAGTTTGGAAAGTACAATTGCTCACATTGTATTGGATGCCTAGATATGATATTGATACTTAGAGAGATATAGTCATTGCAATGATGGCAAATCATAACTATATAAGGATGAAAAGTGCAAAATAAGCATTTCCAATTGCTGAAAATGAAGCTTATGTACCTCAAGCGAGGGAAACTTCTACAATACCCTATCAACAAAAGGCAGAGAGGATGGTCTACAAGAGGATGCTAATGTATGGATTGTCATGTGTGCTTTAATTGCAGAAGAAATTTGTCAAAGAAGATTTATCTAATTTTATTTGCTTTCTTTATGTTAAAAAATCCAAGGTGATGAAGTTAAATGTGCATAGAGGACCTGCAGCATTTTCAAGAAAGATTTATCTACTTGTTTTTTTCTGTATATCTTGTGGTAGTTTTTGTTCCAAAATTTTGGTTTCATTAACTATTTTAATTAAATATTTTCTCATTATGAAGTAATAAATTATAATTAATTAATAAAAATATTTTAATAAAAATTATCTAATTAAAATAAAATCTATTAATTAGTGTCAATATTAGTAATTTATAACAATAAATATTGTCATACATAAAAATATATCACGTTATTTTTAAAATATACATAAATATACTTTAATTAAATATTTTCTTATTATAAAATAATAACAATTATGAATTACATAGTTAATTAATATAATAAATTTATTAATACTTTTCTTTTATTAATATGAAAATAAATAACTACTCCCAATATTAAATTAATAATCACATATAATGTAATATATACTATATAGAAATATTTCAATCAGATATATATCTTATTATGAGATAATTTTTATTTAATTAAGTAATTAATTTATTAATAATAATATTTGATTAATATGAAATTAATTAATTAATCTCAATATTAGTAATTAATAATCAAAGCTATTGTGAAATAATTATTTTTTATTAGTTAGTTACTTAGTTAATCAATTAATAAATTTACTAATAGTAAATTATCTGCTTAATATAAAATAAATTAATTGGTCACAATATGAGATACAACAATATCTTATGGGCTATTGGTTTACCAAACACGTAACTAATCAAGTATCCTGTATCCCTATAAGTTAAAGGGATTTACCAATTGCTTTCCTTATTTATTTACATCTATATAATGAGTTTTAAGAATAAGTAATAAATAACTTATAAGGAGCCAAAAAATAAGTAGTAGCCAAACATGCTCTATATGCATCCACCCCAGGTTATCTTCATAGGTTCTCTCTATGAATGTCATGAGTGTACTTGCATCATTGCTGTCCCAAGCAATGAGTGCTAACCAAACATAGCTTCTGCCTAACAATAGCACATAAGCTGACCAATTCAACAATTAGAGAACTAGATACTTTTGGTCAATTTACTCTTCTACCGTTAAATTTGAAACGTCTTTGCTTTTGGCGCCATCCTTACCTAAAGTTGAATATTTAGGAGGGAAATGTGTAATTATGGAAAATTATATGTGAGCAAGTAACCCAAACTAAAATGCATATGGCTTATTAACCACCGACTAGCAAGAGAATCTGTCCACGTGTTTTTGTGTCAGTAGAGTTAAAAGATACTTCATCTTTTTTATGACCGATTTATCATAAGATTTTATGGAAAATGAACTGTCTTTTCTAGAGAATCATTATCAGAGTATCTTTATGCTATCTTGTCTTCTCCAGTCATTGTTCACTTAGAAAGTCGAGTCCACTTATTCACATTAAATTTTTTTGAGCAATTAGCAATCATTTAAAAAAAAAATCCTGCTCATTTTCCACAGCCTTTAATTCTGATTGCAGCCTAACACATTGTCCCCCACTTGCTCTCTATGATCCACTCAAGGACTCAAGTCCAGAGCTACCATCATTGTCCACAAATCAGTCTCTATTTTAAATTATTTCTTGATCTTCTAGTTATTTCATCTTAGTCTCTGTTTTCAATTATTTCTTGATTACTTAGTTATTTCACTCTTCCTATATCTTAGTCTATTAATAGCTGTTAAAATGCTTCTCTCTGTCTCCTTATTCTCTCCTCCTTCACACTCTCATTAGTCTTTGAAATTTTGAACTATACTGGGATCTTGCCACTAAACTTGGAAGTGTATACTGAGAGTCTGAGACTGAACTAGGACTTTTGAGAGGAACAAGGCGGGTTTAAACTGAATTTTCCACCTTACTTTGGAGGGTACAATCGGATATTTCAGATTGAATTTTAGCATAATTGTTATACCTGAATTGATAATGATTAGTATTTGTTGGTTATTAGTACTACTCGTTAGGTTGGCATTTTCTTTAGAGTTGTAGCTAGAGATAGACGATTGTGTTAAGTTATTGAAATGGGTGTTTTAAGCCCGATCTTTGTGTTTGATAGGAACTTTTAACACAAAAATTGACTATGCTCTCCATATTAAACTGATTTATTCTTCATATTTGGGAATTAGACATCCTGTTGGTTTATGTCCAGAAGCACTTGGGAAGCTTCTATAACTATATCCTGAACGTGTTTTATGTACCGATTTATTTATGTACTATAATATTAGGATTTTGGTTTACTATATTACAACACACCGCACACAAGCTTTACGTACCAGTTTATTTATGGATCATAATATTAGGGGATTTACCATGTTATAGCATATGTATACTATATTACAACGCGTGCGCACACATAATCATGCAAATAAACATACTCAACTACAATCCTTCAATCTTCAACGTACTGTAAAGAATATTTCACTCAATAGCATTATGTAAACAATGCCCAAATACAGCCTATTATTAATATGGATATTAACAATATCTATTCACTGAAATCATTGTGTTGGGGTCGACGAACACCAAAAAAAATGACCGAACAACTTCTACACTCAAATCTCAATTATCCTCTTCAGGTACTTACATTGATAATCATAAAGGTAATATCTGTACTAATAGACGAACACCCACAAAACTTACAAGTCACAACAGTTGGTATTTGATTTTCTGATATAAAATCATAGAAGATCTGAAAGTCCTTGCACTTTGTTACATGATATCAGAAGTAATATACGTTATCCTATAATTTAGTGTAGATGGATATTAGCAATATAACACACATGATACCCAGTATAAAGCATGAGGTTGATATAAACATATAACAAGCTCAATACACATGCTCATACCAATATATTCAGGTATATACGCTTATGACTTGGGAATTTCAAACTTAGCCGCATCAGGCACAGCCATTCATGTTAATATGATTACTGACACACTTCTATAGGTTCATTGCCATCAAAAGCTTAAAACTTATCTGATTTTTAAGTCATAAAACTAGACATCTGGATAGGTTGTTAGTGTTATTTCAGAATTAGTATTCTAGAAAATTTACTCATTTTTCAACTATAAAATCATCCATGTATTTTAGTAATACACTTGACAAAAAACTCATCACTTCAAAGCTAGTATATGATGCATATCAGAAAAGAAATACTCTGTAAAGAAGAAAGATGACGTTCATGCATGAAACTAAATTCACTTAACCTAAGCCATCATCTTCGTCATGATGATCTGGGGTCATGGAATCTTCCCAGCGATCTTTTCCATCATCAAAATCCCAACGCTCGCCAGCAGGAGGAATCCAGAAATCGGGCTCTTCTATGTCACTGTTTCCCTCTTCATCGTTTCCTTCAAGCGAACCCTTTCCATCAGGTTTAATCTCCTGATCCTCTTCTATAGCTTCCATACTTGATTTATGCAACTTTTTCGATTTCTTTGAATTCTTTTCTACTCTTTCTGGTGATGCCATCTTTTCCAATTCTTTTTGTTCTGTTTTATGTATGCACACGGAGCAAAAAATAATTAACCTCGTGTCATGTTAGACCGAACAAAGCGTGAAAGAAAATATAAATTTCAAAATATTTCTTCAAACAAAGTACATAAAAGATTTTTCACTACAATTGGAATACCTAATTTGTTCTGAAATCTCTTGCCAGTTATATGTTTCCAAATATGCTCCTCGGACTTGTTAATAGTATCGCCTGTCAACTCGCACACTAACTTCGACCTTCATTCAATCAAACATCTACGATTAAACATTCCAAAAACTAGAAATCGAGAAAAAAGGCGATAAATTTTTTGACTACTTACTTAGAGAGAGGGCACTGTTGGAATGTATTGAGAGGCGGCTTCTTGCTGGCGACGGCAGCATCGATGAGAGCAACGCGGCAAGCTTTACTTCGCCCGTACGGTTCCTTCTCTTTGGCGGGAAGCTCGTGACCGGTCTCGTTGCATTTGAAGCGGCCGTTTCCGAGTTCGGTGAAGGTTGGAGAGCCAAGCAAGAAGCTGCCCTCTTTGTTTTCTTTTTTCTTGTTCTTCTTGCCGCTGGTTCCATTTTCGGTGGAGCTTTTGGTGGGGTTCGGATTCTGGTTTGCTCCTTCGTCTACCTCCATGATTTCCTTACTCGTTGAGGATTAATTTGCGGCTGGTTTTCGGGCTGGGGCTGGTCTAGGGCTGGAAACGGGTCGGATTTTTTGGGTCTGTGATGGCCCATCTCGGATCTGGACCCGAAAGATATTAGATGGATCCGAATCATCTGATGCATAGCAATAAAGCCCCCATTCGTACCCGACAAGGTTGAGTTTAATTGATGGATTCAATCTTGACCCAACGTGTTAAAGCATTTACTTAACGGGCTAAGGTTCCGATAGCTTCGGATCCAAAGGCATTCGACCCAACGTGCTTAAAGCATTTACTTAAACGGGCTAAGGTTCCGATTGCTTGGGATCCAAAGGCATTCCGTCACCCAGACCAAGAGCAAGCAGTCGCATGCACGTGCAGCTGCAGCCACAAAGGTAGCTGCTACGCTCATTTGCCAAACGCTCCGGCACAAGCATGTTGGGTTCGATTAATCCAACGAACCCATTTGGCCCAACCTACTTGATTTTGGATTTGATTTAAAGTTGCCATCGATTCAAGTTAGGATCAGGATGCTAACTACATGGTCTGGTTAGATAAGTTTCATGTTTATCAAGTTGGGTGGTTATCTTGAATATCTAAAGGATAGGATCGATCGGAGTGTAATCTCACGGTTGTGATTAAACCATGATGGGTAGGGTTAATCACAAATATCTATATAAAGGGTGGGAGTCCCTCCTCTCAACCGTATGCAGAAAATAGACCTAATTCCCATCATTGGCTACGGGAGGAGAGAGGAGAAGACTTCCATTATTTCGTCGGTGAACGGTAACTTTAATCTGAATTTCTAGTTCAATTATTCATGTGTAAATCATTATATTATCCAACAGTGGTATCAGAGCACAGTTTGTGCATGAATTTTTGATCTAGAATATATTCAACAATTTTTGTTTGCCGTCAAATATTTTTTTTCATGGCCGCTGTGGTTTTCTTGTGTTTGCTGTCTAACTGCTAAAAAAATCACGCGGCCATGGCTGGAGTTCAAATCGCTTGGTTCTCCACATAAAAAAAAGGATGCGCTTGGTTCAACGCTTTGAATATTTATGATCAACTTTTGCTGACGAACATCGATTAAAATATTCAACGCCTAGCGGATCTCGCCATGGCCATGGATGCTCGTATTTTTTTTATGCCGACGGCGGTCAGGTCTCGGCCGTCTGGCGTCTGTCCGGTCTCTGCCGGTAGCGCACGCGGACGGGAGGCCGGGTCCTCGGGCTTTGGCCTGGCGCCGAGCGAGGCCGGTAAGTAAGGCTTGGGTGCTGGCGGCTTCTCTTTAAAAAAATTTACGGTTAGGGTTTTAATTAATTAATTAATTGAATTAGTTAATAATTAAATTAATTAGTATAATTAACTATATTTTATTATTTGAGTTATATAACCCTATAACCCATTAAGCCAGACCTGATCCAGTATGTAATGGACCCGACCCGCTATAGTAATGGATTGGATCCATTAAAATTCTGATCCAACCCATTATGTAATGGGCCAGACCCATTAATTTCTATACCCAACCCATTACAGTTTTGACTATTCATTTTATTTTGGTCGCTACAGATCCGTTTTAAGTCCGATTTGAGCCCATAAATAGTCGTTGGAAAGATCATTTTGTGTACTTTTCAACTATATAGTTTTTTATTTTAATTTCATAAAGTTTTAATACAGAAATTTGTACAATTCATAAAGATTATTGTATGCACATAAAGATAATTGATTTACTCTGATTATATCCTTAATTCAGGTGGGGTAAATATTTGGGTTCATAATAAAATGGATTAAAGTATTAGATCAACCTATGGGGTTAAGGAAGATCAGTAAAATGGTCACTTAGAAATTATGGTAGAGTAGGTTATATAATTAGAAAACCTATTTTTGTTTCATACTTACATGCATATATATGATTTCATCAATATCAATTTTATTTAGTTCAATGAAATCATGTTTTAGTGCATTATATGTGTATTTTGATAAAATACTATATTCATTGTTTATAGACTTCATAACAATAGTTTACATCTTTCTTCAAGTCTATAAAATCATTTTGTATTGTTTCAAAACATGGTTAAGCTAAAATGTCAAAACTCATATGTTCACATTTTTATGTTTTGGACTATTTTACAAAATGATGATGTTTTTTATTTGGGAAGTCCTTTTTGAAAACCAGTTTTTGTAGCATATTTATTATCATGTCTACAATCATTCTCTAAAGTTTTACATTTTTTAGAATTTATTTGATATTTTTAAACAGGGTTTTAAAATCAGAAAATTAACTTTCAAACCTGTTTTCTCATATGTCAGTTTACGGTCGACCGTCACGGTCGACCGCGCCTGTGATTTTCCCTTAGTAACCAGCAGAGACTTTCGCAGTCGACCGCCACGGTCGACTGTCAGTCTGAAAATTCCCACGGTCGACCGTAAAAGTTTCTGAAAATTTTCTCAGACTCAAAAGTGGCTCGCGGTCCACCGCGAAAATTTCACGGTCGACCACCGTTCACCCCAATGGTCATTTTGGTACAGAATCTGATTTTCGATTCTGTGGGCTTTTTGGTCTTTTGTTTGGGGTTTTTGGCTGAGGTTTTGGGAGGCTATAAATACCCCATTGCTCTCATCTCTCAAACCAAGCAAGAAGTTTTTAAACAAAAGTTTAATAAGGGTTTAAGCTTGGTTAGTTTTGTTTTAAGTTTGGGGTTTTACAAAGAGGAGCTTACATCAGTTGTTGAAGAGTTCATCTTCAATATTTCATCATCCTCTATTTGTGTTTATAGAGAAGTTTCCTTAACTCTATTTCCTAGTATTTTTACTATTGTATTTCATATCAATTTTATTGCTAGTTCTTCTTGAGTTAAGTCTTATTTATTCTCATTGTTACACACACCCACATTGAGCTTATTGTATTTACATTCATAGTATAATTTGGGTTGTGGGATTGTATCATTGAGAGTGAGCTTACATTGTGTTCTCATCTATTGTAGAGAACAAATCATTTGTTATATTGTCAGTATTGTAAAGTTTTCGGTGAGCTAGAAAACCAAGTGTGAGGAGTGAACGTTAATCGGTGAGCGTTGAAAACCGATATTGTGAGTGATTGTAAACGTTGATCGGTGAACGTTGAAAACCGACATTGTGAGGTGTAAACGTTATTTGGGTGAGCGTAGAAAACCCGGTTGTGATAGTGGATTTCTCCCCGGGAATGGGGAGCGGAGATGTAGGACGGAAGGTCCGAACTCCGTGATTATATTGTGTGTTCGTATTGTTTATTTACACTATCACTCCTATCTTGTTTATTTTGTTTACCCTTGTGTATATCACTCATCCTAGCTCACATATCTTGTTGTATTTTATACTTGCTAGGATAACTTGTTAATTAGTTTTAATTGGCATAAAATTGTATTAGATTAGCAATAAGACCCTAATCACCCACCCCCCCCTCTAGGGTCTAACAATTGGTATCAGACCTTGGTGCTCTTTGATTTAAGGCCTAATCGTCTTGAGTTAAAGATTCAAGTTATCTTTTTGTGTTAATCCATTTTTGAGATTTTTTGTATCTTGCTTGCACATATTTTTACAAATTATGGATATGAATGTTGCATCTTGTTTAGGCTATGATTCTAGTGTTGCTCCTAAATTCAATGTTTTCCCCTATGCTCAATGGTGCTTTAGATTCAAAATATTTGTTCAATCTAAAAATATCGATTTATGGAAAGTCATTGATTGTGCTTATATTGTGCCCACGTTGGAGAAATCCAAGTGGAGCAAACATGATAAAAGAATGTTTACAATGAACAAGATTTTGTTAGAATATTTGTTAAATGCTCTTAATTCATCTATGTCTAACAAGTTTGTTCATTTTGATAGTGCTTACAACTTATGAAAACTTATTGAAGCACATCAAGGGGACTTGGAGAAAATCCGACATAGTTTGGAGGATTCTTCTTCAAGTGATATTGGAGCTTCATCATGCACACGAGCACTAGGCGATAGCCCTAGTGAGGTTTGCGAGTTCGAATCCATTAATGATTTATCTAGTGATGAACTTGCTTGTGCTAGTGATAAATTATTGCATGCCTATAAGAAATTGCAAAATGATTTCATTGATTTACAATGCAAACATGTTATTTTAAAATCCGATCATGAGTCTTTAGCTTCTAAGTTTGATACTATTTCTAATGAGAATATGATCCTTAAAGAAAATAATGAAAAATTAAAATTGGATCATGATTCTTTAATTTCAAACTTTGGTAAGTTAACTCATGAGAAAGATAATGCCATGCTAGAAGTAGAATGCATTAGAAATGAATTTGATTCTTTTAAGAATAATCATACATGCTCTACTTCTATTATCAATGATGTTGTATCTAATGATGAGTTGAATCATGTGAAAAACCGCATATCTTGTTTAAATTCAACCTTAAACACATGCATTGATAATCATAACAAGCTTATGGACTTGTGTGCAAAGTCTAATGCAAACTCTTCTAAGAAACCTACACACTATGCACACATGTATAACAAAGTCTATAAATGCACTAATTGCGGTCGTAAAGGCCACCTTGTTAGATTTTGTTATAATGCACAAAAACCCATCAAGCTTAATCATGTTTGTGCATCCCATCAAGCTTCATCATCACGCTCACATGTACACACACGTATAGATCATCATAAACATGCTCATATGTACAAATCTGAGTTTTGTGGTCGATTTGGTCATTTGGCCAAATTTTGTTTTGATTTAAAGAGAGTTTCACATTTGTAAAATAATTTTAAAAGAGCATTCATGTTTGCAAATGTTTCTAATGTTTTCCGTGCACAACTGTTTGGTCAACATAAGCAAATGCTTCCTTTCCATTGTACTTATTACAATCGGAAGGGTCATTTGAGTAATTTTTGTTATGACCGTGTTAGTGCACCACATATGCCCAAGAGGGTTCATAACGCTAGGGCTTTCAGCTTAAATGATAGGGGTCATGTCCCTAAACTTTTTGGTACCAAGAATTCTTGGGTACCAAAACAAATTTGATTTTTAAATCAAGAATTTTGGTGTTTTTCTTTTTCTTTTTCTTGGTTTTGAAAAACGTGTTCTAAACTTTTTATATAAAAACAATTTTTAATTGATCAAATCTTTTGTTTTCATGATTATTTGTTTCGATTTTGATGAGAGGTTTGTGTTTATATAACCCTCCGGGTTTATTGGGTGTTTATTCCCAAATCTTATTTACCGGGTACTAATAATCTTTATATATGTTGGAACAAGCTTAAGAGCTTGATTATTGTTGCCTCTCTTGTATTTCTTTTGTCAAAAATTTTGTTTTGATTTGTTGCTTTGAATTCATTATATAAGCACAAATAGATGATTCAAAATTAAAATATGTTTTATAATGCATTCTATGAGTGGTTTGTGTTGGCCTTCTTGTTTTGATGATGATTTACAAATAATTTACTACTAATGTTGTTTGTCTAGTGTTTGTGTATTCCTATGTATTGTAGACAAACAACGTAGTTGGAGGATGGATGGAATAGAGCTTCAACGATGAAATCCAATGGAGGTTGGCGGAATGTCGGTGAAGCTTATGCAATTCAAGTTCAAGATCCAAGTTTAGCTTCATCCGCAACGTGTACCAAGTTGAGCTATAATGAAGATCAAGATCATTGCTTGGGTAATTTTAGTTTAGGTGTTATATTATGTGTGTTAGATACTCTAAGCTCAATATAATATACACACACATTTTATTGGTTTCTTCATATATATATAGTTATATATATATACACAAGTTTTGGTTTCTATATATATATATTCTAACATGTTTGTTTTCATGTTTACAAACATTTCGCAAAGTTTCATCAAGTTTAGAATTGATTTGTTATGTTTAATGGAATTTACAAAATCATGTTTTCGTTCGTGCACATGTTCGTGCATGTTTTACAAAACAGATGAGTTTTCGCAAATGGGAAGTGATATTTGAAAAATTCTTTCTCTGACATATTTACCTACATGTTTAGAAACTTCCCTCAAAATTTTACTATTTTTGGAGTTGATTTACTGTGCCTAATTGATTTTACAAAATCGTATATGTTAACAGTTTTTCAGAAACTGTAAATTTGTGTTCAAATATTTATTTCTCTCAACTGGGAAAATATTTTTCAGAAATTCTTTCTCTGACATGTTATTTTACATGTCTATAACATTCTCACAAAATTTCATAATTTTTGGAGTTCATTTACTATTTTAAATTGATTTTACAAAACAGCTGCGCACTGCTACAGTAATCCGGTCGACCGTACCGGTCGACCGAAGTACTGTAGCATCCGACCGTTGCTACAGTAACAGCTAGTTCTGTTTTTTTGTTTATTTTAATGTTTTGGGGGTGTTTTTATTGGTTTTTGGGGTTGTTTCATGAGCCTATATATACCCCATGCCCTCATACCTCTAAGGTAACTCAAGAAATGTTTTAAACAAGTTTAAAGAGTTTTAAACAAGGGTTTAAGTGAGTTTTAGTGTTTGTTTGGTTTGAAGATTATTTTCACAAGTGGAGGAGATCATCTTCTTGTTTGGGCTTCATATCTCCATCTCTCCATCTTGATCTAGAGAAGTTTTCCTAAACTCAAGTCTAGCTTTTATTTATAATTATTTGTTGATTATCATTTCTATTAAAGCTAGTTTTATATTGAGTTTAGTTTGATTTGATTTACTCTTTGTTTGCACACACAACCATTGAGCTTATTGTATTTGCATACATTATATAATTGGGTTGTGGGATAGTGTGACATTGAGTTGAGCCTAATTGAGTTCTCACCTTGTTAGAGAGAACAATCATTTGCTATATTGTGCTTAATTGTTAAATCACTTTGTAATACTCTTGTACACCGAGTGAGGAGTGTGTGGTGAGAGTCGGGGATCGTCCCAAGAGGAGTGGCGTCGGTTGACGTGCCTAGGGAGAGGTTGTAACCGAGCACTTGAGGGAGACACGGCTAGGTCCAACACTTAGTGGGTGTAGAGTGTGATTGCAAGAGTGTGAGTTGTAGAGTTTTCGGTTAGCTAGAAAACCGAGTGTGTAGAAGAAGTTCCGGCTTCCAAATCGGATTGTGTTAGTGGATTTCTCCCCGGGAGTGGGGAGCGGAGACGTAGGACGGAAGGTCCGAACTCCGTGATCATATTGCTTGTTTGAGTTTGTCTTTGGCGTAGTTGTTTTTGTATTTATCTTATATCGCCAATTGTGCATTACTCATCCTTTTTATGATCCACTATCTAGTTTATATTGTTTACCCTTGTGTTAGTTTATATATCCTTGCATATATATATATATTCATCATATAGGATATATCTCATTGTTCATATTGTTTATCCTAGCTTACATATCTTGTTGCATTTCATACTTGCTAGGATAACTTGTTAGTTAGTTTTAATTGATATTTAATCGGATTAGATTAGCATAAGACCCTAATCACCCCCCTCTAAGGTCTAACAATTGGTATCAGAGCTTGGTGCTCTTTGATTTAAGAACTAACCGCCTTGAGTTAAAGATCTAAGTTATCTTTTTTGTGCTAATCTTACTTTGACTTTATTTGTATCTTGCTTGCCTTTTATATTATGGATATGCATGGTTTAGGTTATGCCATTAATATTGCGCCTTTTATATTATGGATATGCATGGTTTAGGTTATGCCATTAATATTGCTCCTAGGTTAGATAATTTCTCTTATGCCCAATGGTGTGTTAGATTTAAACTTTTTGTTCAATCTAAACACTTTGATTTATGGGAAATTATAGATGATGCCTATATTGTGCCCACTGTGGAGAAATACAAATGGAATAAAAATAATCATCGTATGTTTACTATGAACAACATTTTGTTAGAATATTTGCTAAATGCTTTTAACTCATCTATGTCTAACAAGTTTGTTCATTTTGATAGTGCTTACAAAGTTTGGAAATTTATAGAAGCACATCAAGGGGACTTGGAGGCGATCCAACAAGCTTTGGAGGATCTAACTTCAAGTTCATACGGAGCAACATGCACACGGCCACTAGGCGATAGCCCTAGTGAGGTTTGTGAGTTCGAACCCGATAATGAGTTATCTAGTGATGAACTTGCTTGTGCTAGTGAAAAATTATTGCATGCCTATAACAAATTGCAAAATAATTTTAATGATTTAAAAAGCAAGCATGATGTTTTAAAATCCGATCATGAGAAGCTAGTGTCCAAATTTGATGTCATTGAAAATGAAAATACTATGCTTAAAGAAAGCAATGACTTATTAAATTTGGAAAATGGAAATTTGATTTCATCTATTGCTAGCCTATCTCATGCTAAGATTGATGCCATGTTAGAAGTAGAGAACATAAAAATGGAAATTTGATTTCATCTATTGCTAGTCTATCTCATGCTAAGATTGATGTCATGTTAGAAGTAGAGAACATAAAGAATGATACAGCTTCTTTTATAAATAACTATTTATGTTCTACTTCTAAAAATGCATATGTGCCTAAAAATGAAGATTTGAATCTTATGAAAAATAGTATTTCATCTTTAGATTCAACTTTGAAAATATGCATTAATAATCATAAGAGGCTTATGGACATGTGTGCCAAGACTAAGTCAAAATCATCCACTCATTATGCACACATGTATAGCAAAACTTATAAGTGTTCTATTTGCGGCCGTCAAGGTCATTTAGCTAAGTTTTGTTATGATGCACACAAACATAAGAATTCTAATGTTCCTTGTGCATCTCATATAGCTTCTTCATCTTGTACACTTACACATTCACATGCTCATTCTCACAAAGTTCATCATAAGCATGCTAGTGTGTTCAAGTGTGATTATTGTGGTCGTTTTGGTCATTTGGCCAAATATTGCTTTGATTTGAAAAGAAAATCTCATTTGACAAATGCTTCCAATAGACCACATGTTTTTAAATGTGATGTTTGTGGTAGGTTTGGACATCTTGCTAAATTTTGTTTTGATATACAAAAAGCTTCTAAATTGCAATATGTTCCAAATAGACCATTGTTTAAGAATGTTTCTCATTTGCAAAATAATTTTAAAAGAAAATCTTTATTTGCAAATGATTCCCGTGCACGAGCTAATGGTCCACAAAAACAAATGGATCTCTTTCATTGCACAAATTGCAATCGGAAGGGTCATTTGAATGAATATTGTTTTGACCATGTTAGTGCACCATATGTGCCTAAGAGGGTTCATAACCCTAAGGCTTTGAGCTTTAATGATAGGGGTCATGTCCCTAAATCTTTTGGTACCAAGAGTTCTTGGGTACCAAAACAAATTTAAATTTTAAACCAAGAATTTTAGTATTCTTATTTTTTCCTTTTTCTTGGTTATTTGAAAATTATGCTTTGAAACTTTTTATGAAAACAAATTTTCTTTGGTCAAATTCTTATGTTTTCATAATTCCTAGTTTTGATTTTGATGAGAGGTTTGTATTTATATAACCCTCCGGATTTATTGGGTGTTTATTCCCAAATCATGTTTACCGGATGCTAAAATGTTCATATGGGTTAATACTAACTCAAGAGCTAGATAGAGTTGCCTCTCTTGATTTTTTCTTTTGTTTTCATGATTATTTGTTTTGTTTTGATGAGAGGTTTGTACTTATATAACCCTCCGGGTTCATTGGGTGTTTATTCCCAAATCAAGTTTACTGGATGCTAAAATGATTATATGGGTTGGAACAAGCTCAAGAGCTTGATATAATTGTTGCCTCTCTTAAAAATTTAGTTTTGATCGGTTGCTTTGAATTCATTATACTTCACTTATATGATGATATTTATGTGTTTGTGCTAATGGATCATCTATTCGTGCTTTATAATGTATTCTATGAGTGGTTTGATCAAGTTATGTAAAGAAAATTTTTCTCAAGTTCTTCATTGATCAAACATCGTTTTTGGATTTAAACTTTGATTTATGATTTCATTGGTTGATTTGTTTTCATTTGAAAACTTTTTACATGATTCTCATGTCTTCCTTCTTTTGATTTCATAAATCTATTCTTTTATATGGTTTTTATATTTTTTTGTGCTAATGAGACACTTCTTTCATATTAACATATTTATATGTGTTCTCATTATCCTTTTGTATGTGAGTGGTGTTTAGCATATTTTTCATCTATGCTTGCTCATATATGTTTGCCATGATCTTCATTGCATATATATCTTTTTATGTTTGATACTCACCCGTGCTTATTGATAGGGGGAGCTTTCGCTCTCTTATTCTTTTGTCCACTTTTTGATGTTGTCAAAGGGGGAGAAATATTGTGAGTATATGTATATTCTTTCTTGTTTATATGCATGTGAATGGTAATTTATATATTCATTTCCTTTCATGCATATATTCTTTTTGAAAATTGTTTGTCATCATCAAAAAGGGGGAGATTGTTGGCCTTCTTGTTTTGATGATGATTTACAAACAATTTACTACTAATGTTATTTGTCTAGTGTTTGTGTATTCCTATGTATTGTAGACAAACAACGTAGTTGGAGGATGGATGGAATAGAGCTTCAACGATGAAATCCAAAGGAGGTTGGCGGAATGTCGGTGAAGCCTTGCAATTCAAAGTTAAAGATCAAGTTCAAGCTTCATCCGCAAGTGTACCAAGTCAAGCTTAATTGAAGATCAAGATTGCTTGGGTAATGTAGTTTAGGATTTATATTATGTGTGTTAAGTACTCTAAGCTCAATTATCTATACACACATATTTTATTGGTTTCCTTGTATATATATGTAGTCACATATATATACAACACAAGTTTTAGTTTTCATGTTTATAAATATGAAATTACATGTTTCATATTGTGATTTGGTTCATCTACTTAGATATGAAACAAATATATTTTCATATACATACTCATAGGTTTCATTTTCTATTGTATTTGTGAAAATATTGTATTCTTAGTTTGTAGACTTTAATATCAGTTTATACATGTTTTACTAAGTCTATAAAATCATTTTGTAAAGTTTGAAAAGTTGGTTTAGGTCAAAACATTAAACTCATGTGTTTACATTTTCATGTTTTGGACTATTTTGTAAAATGATGATATTTTTCATTTGGGAAGTCCTTTCTGAAAACCAGTCACTGTAGCATGTTTATTATCATGTCTACAATCATTCCCCAAAGTTTTACATTTTTTGGAATTTATTTGATATTTTTAAACAGCATTTTAAAATCAGCAAAACAGTTTTTTCATATGTCAGATTTCGGTCGACCGCACCGGTCGACCAATCATTTGATCTTTCGACACCATGCAGCAGAGAGCGACCGGTCCGGTCGACCGAAAGCTCCATCGGTCGACCGCACCGGTCGACCGACGATGGTCCAAAGCCATTCTTTGTGTTTTTGCTCTCTGTCGGTCGACCGACGAAATTTCCGGTCGACCGACTATATGACCGTTGCTTTTTTCAACGGCTATTTTCTGAGCGTTTGCTGGGGCTGTTTTGTCTTTTGTTTTGGGAGTTTTGGCTAGATCTTGAGTGGGTATAAATACCCAATTGCTGATCTCTTTTCAAGTGATGAAGAATGTTTTAAAAGAAGTTTTTAAACAAGGGTTTCAAAAAGAGTTTAAGCTTGTTTAAGCTTGTTTAAGGGTTTCGTTTAAGCTATTTTGGTTTCACAAGTGGAGGAGATCATCTTCTTGTTTGGGCTTCAATCTCCATCTCTCCATATTGTCATCTATTGGAGAAGTTTTCTAAACTCTATCTAGCTTTACATTTGCTTAGTTATTTGATTATCATTCTTTAAAGCTAGTTTTTTATATTGAGTTTAGATTTGATTATATTATCTCATTGTTACACACACAACCATTGAGCTTATTGTATTTGCATACATTATATAATTAGGTTATGAGATAGTGTGACATTGAGTTGAGCCTAATTGAGTTCTCACCTTGTTAGAGAGAACAATCATTTGTTAAATTGTGTTATTGTGAGATTCACTTTGTAATACACTTGTACACCGAGTGAGGAGTGTGTGGTGAGAGTCGGGGATCGTCCCAAGAGGAGTGGCGTCGGTTGACGTGCCTAGGGAGAGGTTGTAACCGAGCACTTGAGGAGGAGGACACGGGCTAGGACCAACACTTAGTGTGTGAGGTGTGATTGCATAGTGATTGTATTGTGAGGTGTAAACGTTGTTCGGGTGAACGTAGAAAACCCGGTTGTGATAGTGGAGATCTCTTGTGCATTGCTCATTCATTTTATCCACTATCTTGTTTAGATTGTTTACCCCTTGTGTTAGTTTATATATCCTTACATATATATATATATATATATATATATATTCATCATATATGATATATCTCATTGTTCATATTGTTTATCCTAGCTTACATATCTTGTTGCATTTCATACTTGCTAGGATAACTTGTTAATTAGTTTTAATTGGCATTTAATCGGATTAGATTAGCATAAGACCCTAATCACCCCTCTCTAGGGTCTAACAGTTTGATCAAGTTCTACAAAGAAATTTTGCTTTATTGATCAAACATCATTTTTAGGCTTAAAATTTGATTTATGATTTCATTTGGTTGATTTGTTTTCATTTGAAAACATTTTGCATGATTCCCATGTTCCTTTTCTTTTGAGTTCATAAATCTACTTTTATACATGGTTTTTATGTTCTTTGATATGAGACACTATTTTTCATATTGATATATTTATATATGTTCTCATTATCCTTTTATATGTGAGCTGTGTTTAGCATTTATGCTTGATCACTTGTTTATCATGATCTTTATTGCATATATTCTATATGGCATTTTGATAGGGGGAGCTATTCCTTATATTTGTTTTATACTCACCCATGCTCATATGTAGGGGGAGCTTTCGCTCTCTTCATTCTTTATGGTTTTCTCCTTTTTGATGTTGTCAAAGGGGGAGAAATATTGAGAGTATAGCTTTCTTGTTTATATGCATGATAATTCTAATTTATATATTATTTCCTTTCATGCATATATCATTTTCGTAAATTGTTTGTTATCATCAAAAAGGGAGAGATTGTTGGCCTTCTTGTTTTGATGATATTTAACAAACAATTTACTTCTAATATTGTTTGTCTAGTGTTTATATAGTTCTATTTATTATAGCCAAACAACATGTTAGAGGGTGGATGGAATTGCATATTCACGATCATATACAATGGAGGTTGGCGGAATTGTGGAGTGAAGCCTACGCAATTCAAAGTTAAAGATTCAAGTTCAAGCTTCATCCGCAAGTGTACCAAGATAGAGCTTCGTTGAAGATCACAAGCTTAGGTAAATTTAGTTTTAGGTGTTATATTATGTGTGTTGGTACTTTAAGCTCAATATAATATGCACACACATTTTATTGGTTTCTTTGTATATATATATAGTTATATATATATATTTCATAGATATGAAACAAATATATATTCATATTCATACTCATATGTTTCATTATATGTGTATTTTGATAAAATACTATATTCATTATTTATAGACTTCATAACAATAGTTTACATCTTTCTTCAAGTCTATAAAATCATTTTGTATTGTTTCAAAATATGGTTAAGCTAAAATGTCAAAACTCATATCTTCACATTTTTATGTTTTGGACTATTTTGCAAAATGATGATGTTTTTCATTTGGGAGGTCCTTTTTGAAAACCAATTTTTGTAGCATGTTTATTATCATGTCTACAATTATTTCCCAAAGTTTTACATTTTTCAGAATTTATTTGATATTTTTAAACAGGGTTTCAAAATCATCAAACTGCTTCTAAACCTGTTATTTCTTATATCTGTTTGCGGTCGACCACCACGGTCGACCGCGCCTATGTTTTTCCCTTAGTAGCCAGTAGTTAGTCTGAAAATTCCCACGATCGACCGCCACGGTCGACCGTAAAAGTTTCTGAAATTTTTCTCAGACTCGAAAGTCTATAAACAACGGTCATTTTGGTACAGAATCTGATTTTCGATTCTGTGGGCTTTTTGGTCTTTTGTTTGGGATTTTTGGCTGAGGTTTTGGGAGACTATAAATACCCCCTTGCTCTCATCTCTCAAACCAACCAAGAAGTTTTTAAACAAAAGTTTAATAAGGGTTTAAGCTTGGTTAGTTTTGTTTTAAGTTTGGGGTTTTACAAAGAGGAGCTTACATCAGTTGTTGAAGAGTTCATCTTCAATATTTCATCATCCTTTCTTTGTGTTTATAGAGAAGTTTCCTTAACTCTATTTCCTAGCATTTTTACTATTGTATTTCTTATCAATTTTATTGCTAGTTCTTCTTTAGTTAAGTCTTATTTATTCTCATTGTTACACACACCCACATTGAGCTTATTGTATTTACATTCATAGTATAATTTGGGTTGTGCGATTGTATCATTGAGAGTGAGCTTACATTGTGTTCTCATCTATTGTAGAGAACAAATCATTTGTTATATTGTCAGTATTGTAAAGTTTTCGGTGAGCTAGAAAACCGAGTGTGAGGAGTGAACGTTGATCGGTGAGCATTGAAAACCGATATTGTGAGTGATTGTGAACGTTGATCGGTGAACGTTGAAAACCGACATTGTGAGGTGTAAACGTTACTTACACCTTATTCGGGTGAGCGTAGAAAACCCGGTTGTGATAGTGGATTTCTCCCCGGGAGTGGGGAGCGGAGATGTAGGACGGAAGGTCCGAACTCCATGGTCATATTGTGTGTTTGCATTGTTTATTTACACTATCACTCCTATCTTGTTTATTTTGTTTACCCTTGTGTATATCACTCATCCTAGCTCACATATCTTGTTATATTTTATACTTGCTAGGATAACTTATTAATTAGTTTTAATTAGCATAAAATTGGATTAGATTATCAATAAGACCCTAATCACTCCCCCCCTCTAGGGCCTAACAGTTCTCACAAGAAGAAGACTTCGGAGGATGAATACCTTGGAGTCACTTCTAACATAGTCGGCAGATGGAGATCATTAGTCTCTATCTCCGATGAGTTAGAGAAAGATCAGTCTCTTGGCTTGAAAGACCTCCTGAATAGGTCTGATGGAATTTATCAACATACTCAGACTCGAACGAGAGCCATTCCTCCAGTTAACTATCGAAGATTAGCCAGAGGAACCAATTTCAAGGATGAACACTCAGCCATTGCAGAATCACAATCATCAAGTTCTTTCATTGGACATGGGAGCTTCGCTCACGTGGCAGAAAATTCTGAAGACCTCTTAAAGAGGATTGATGAGTAGGAGACCATGCTCAAATCACAATAGGAGACCATCAATGAACTTCTGGTCGTGATGACTCAAATCGTCATAGACAAGGTCAAATCTCAAAAGACAAATTCTCCCCAGAGGCAAGAATCTTCCCAAAGAGGAAGAACGTCTTCATCCCGACCTCACACAAGCAAAGGGAAGGAAAAAGTGGTTGATAGCACTGCTTCTGACCAAGAAGCTCACAACTTGGAATCTTCCTCTGATGAAGGAAGAGAGACTGGGAATGAGAAAAATCTCCAATCTGCCAAAATAGAAGAATTTGAAGCCCGCCTCAATGCCATTGCTAACAGAAGCGACCTCCAAGACAAGGGAGTTGCTAGGCCCTATCTTGCGAATGGGATGCAGCCCCTTATCTTCTAATGTTTGAGGTCCCTATGCTATAAACTTTTGATAGCACGTGATCACCGAATCAACATATCTATCATTTTAAGTCACAGATTGGAAATGTGATATCAAATGATGCCATACTGGCTTGATTGTTCATTGGCACCCTCAAGAGCGTTGCATTTGAATGGTTCGGTAAACTCCTTGCCGGGCGTATCCAAAAATAGGCGGATCTAGAGAGACTCTTCCTGTTAAGATTCTTTGAAGAGGATACAAAAGTCTCCATCTATACCATTCTCTCCACTAAGCAGAAAAAGAGGGAGCGTGTCAAAGTCTTCGTCAAGAGGTTCTGAAGCATGGCTCTTCGATGTTCGTCAGGTATGACACAGTCTATCTTAGTGGAGACCATCGACACAACTTATAGACCAACCTTCTAGCACAAATGAGGGTTACAGAATATCTCTCCTGGAGACAACTAATCTCTCAAGGCGAACAGGCTCAAAAATTTATTGCTAGGGTCAAAACTGAAGAACAAAGTAAGCAGAATCAACCTGAGCAACGAGACCAAGCCCAATCTTCTCAGTTATAAGGGGATGTAACTACGGCCACTGAATCCAATCATCTTCAATAGGATGGTGGGTTCACGAAACTATCACGTTAATAGTTACCTCTGATAGCCAAACCCTTCAGATAATGGCCTGCTATGTGACGTATTCCAATCATAGTCATTATACCCTAATGTCACTGAACAACTTGACGGATAATGGCCCACTAGGCGATGTGCTCTATC
This sequence comes from Asparagus officinalis, assembly GCF_001876935.1. NCBI lineage: Eukaryota > Viridiplantae > Streptophyta > Magnoliopsida > Asparagales > Asparagaceae > Asparagus > Asparagus officinalis. Next base: position 45,307,277 of record NC_033802.1, on the reverse strand, counting down.
TACTCCTTTTCCCCATGCACATGTTCAAGACTGGGGGTTGATTTATTTGTAGTTCACTGGATTATGAGTAATAAATTTTTTGAGTTGTCATGTTCAATAGAATACCTCTGTCAACCACAAAATTCACAAAGTCTTGCCAAGTTAACAATACACCTCTAATAGTCTATTTCTTCCAAACACCCCACTAATTCTCTTCAATATGATGGCGGGTCCACAAAACTATCAAGTTAACAATACACCTCTGATAGTCCATTCCCTCTAAATTCTCGTGCCAATCCTCTTCAATATGATGGCGGGTCCACCAAAACTATCCCGTTAACAGTTATCTTGGATAATCAAACTCGTCAGATAGTGGCATACCAGGTGATGTGCCTCTATTCCGACTTGATGGATAGTGGCCCACAAGACGATGTGTCCTGTCTACCTCTTTTTTTTCACCTTCTAAGTCTTAATTAAGACTGAGGTTGGTTACTTGGAATTCTTTGGATTAAGAGTAAAAAATCTTCTAAGTTATCATGTTTAACAAAACACCTCTGTCAAGTATAAAATTCCTCCCCTACTAAGTCTTAATCAAGACTGGGGGTTGGTTGCATAGAATCCACTAGATTAAGAGTAACGAATCTTTCTATCAATCCTCTTCAATAGGATGATAGGTCTACAAACATCATCGAGTTAACATTACACTTCTGATGATTAACATCCCCGTGGAGTATGAATTCAGCTTGCATCAGTCCCAATTTGTCACGTTAACAATACACTTTTGACAATCAACTTATCAATCATTGTCAATAGGATGACAGGTCGTCAAAATTATTCAAACCGCAATCTTTCCTAGCAAGATGCTAAGTCTTTAAAATCTTGTTCAAATCACAAGTACATAATTCTTGTCACGTTAATATCATACCTCTAACAATCCAACTTATCGACTATCTTCAATAGAGCGATAAGTCCTCAAAGTTACTCTGATCGCAACAAACTCCTGTCATGTTAATATCACACCTCTGACAATCCACTTATCAATCCTCTTTAATAGGATGATAAGTCCACAAAGTTGCTCTAATCATAACAAAATTATGTCACATTAAATATCACACCTCTGACAACCAATTCTTTCATCACGTTAATATTACACCTCTGATGACGTTACATTAACAAAACACCACTGACGAACAAATCAACTTATCGACTCTTTTCAATATAGTGATAAATCCATAATCTTGTCATATTAACAAAACACCTTTGACAACCAAATCAGTTTATCAACTCTCTTAAATAGAGCGATAGACCCATAAAATACTGTTAGGTTAACATCACACCTCTAACAGTCAAACCCCCTAATGAACTTGTTAACCTTTTTCAACAAGAATAGCAAGTTTTTATTATAAAATCCCTAGCGGATTAATGATTTTCTGGAATTATCCTAGCGATAATAAAAAAAATTTCTGAACTTCACTCTAAGTGAAAATTCATGCCAAGTTAATACTATACCTCTCGCACTTCCAACTTTCTTTCAGTGTTTCAAGTGAAAACATAACACAAGAAGAAACAGCGACAAAGCCTACGTATTCAATATCGTAGCAGGGTGTTATTAATAACACCAGAATTCATACCTTACATACATGAGGGACTTTATCTTGATCCCTAATTAGAGATAAGTCTACGCCTAACACGCGTTGCCGGTTAGTCTTTTCCCGTGAAAATGACAAAAACCTATGTATTTAATATCGTAGTAGGATATTATTAATAACACCAGAATCCATGTCTTACACACATGAGGGACTTTATCTCGATCCCTAATTAGAGATAAGTCTATATCTAACACGCGTTGCCGGTTAGTCTTTTTCCGTAAAAAGGATAAAAACCTACGTATTCAATATCGTAGTAGGTTGTTATTAATAACACCAAAATCCATACCTTACATGCATGGGGGACTTTATCTCGATCCCTAAATAGAGATAAGTCTGCATCTAACATATGTTACCGGGTAGCGTATTTCCATAAAAATGGCAAAGCCCACGTATTCAACATCATGACAGGTTGTTATTAATAATGCCAAAATCCATGCCTTACACGTATGGGGAACTTTATCTCTATCCCTAATTAGAGATAAGACTACACCTAACACGCGTTGCCGATTAGTCTTTTACCGTGAAAAAGACACCAGAATCCACGTTTGGGGGATTTTATCTCGATCCCTAATTAGAGATAAGACTACGCCTAATACACATTGCTGGGTAGTCCATTCCCGTGAAATTGACCTAGTCTATGTATTCGGCATCATAGCACTAAGTCTAAGAGAGTTCATTCTTTTAGCACAACATTACATGTGGAACGAACTTAGACAATCTACATGTTAGCCCGACTCAAATAGTAGTCGGTAAAGGCTTATTAAATCCGTTGATGGCTGAGGATTTACCAAAAATCCTGTGAATGTTTACGAGCCCATCAGTTGAATGGATGTGAGCCGTGACGTGACGTTTGAGAGCTTCTGCTCATGAGTAGCTTGTACCATCACTACAGTTTCTCTTCGAAGCTCATCCTCACACAGGTCCTGCAAGGCAAATTCCTTCAACCAAAACACCTTCAAAGCGGATGTAGAGAACAACTCCTTTATGATAAGGAATCAACATCTCAAACGCAGAGTTAAAACCTGCGTTTTAAAAAGTCAAACACAGAGTTCAAGCCTGCGTTTCAAAAAGTCAAACGCAGATTTCAAACCTACGTTTCAAAAAGTCAAATGCGGATTTCAAACATGCATTTCAAAAAGTCAAACGCAGAGTTCAAACCTACGTTTCAAAAAATCAAACACGGAGTTCAACCCTACGTTTCAAAAATTTAAACCCAAAATTCGAACTCTGCGTTACAACATTGGAACGAGTTTCCTCGTTGTGCAGAGATCAGAACTTGTCGAAGCAAGTTTTACAACCACAAAAGTTGGCACTCACCACCGACGAGAGGGACTTGTGGAGGTGCACCGCTGTGCTGCGGCGACGCCGACAGTCAAAGCCGAAGATGATTTTTGAGCCGCGGCAACGGCTATCTTGAATTTCGAAGCAGTCTTCTTCTTGTGTGCCATTGGTGCTGACGACTGGAGAAGATGAACAATGTCCGAATAAGAAATTAAACAAAAAATTTTCATTAAAATATCTCAAATTAATTTGGGGATCCAAAGTATTCCAAAAATTCGTTACAGTCAACCACGAACTTTTAAAAACTTTAGAGGGGGTTCTGTAGGCTGTTTAAAAATCATTAAAAATAGCTGATCCCCATCAAACACCAATAATGATAGTTATAATTTGACGACTTCCATAATAACAATTCCATAATCAAATCAACAAATGAAGGCTACAATAAGAAGATTTTCACGTAGATCGAGAAAGTTACAATTCGACGACCTTCACGACAATCGATAGAAACTCCGATTCAGCAGCCTTCACAATTAACATCGAAAGTTATAATTTGACGACTCTCATATTTTTAAGGAGCCAAGATGAAGGTTACAAGATGATGATCTTTGCAACGCTCTAGCAAAAGAGACTATAAATTGACGGTCTCTTCAAATCAAAAAGCAAGTGGCCTCGTTCCAGAGTAAAAGCAATGCAAATGCAACTCAAACCTGGCCGCAAACACAACTTACATTCAGTTCTAAACATTGCAAACACAACTTAGATCCACCTGTCAACGCAGCTCATGTTCGGCCGTAAACGCAGCCTCCAAACGCTACAGACGCAACTCAGATTTAGCTGCCAACGCAGCTTTCAAGCGCTACCAAACGCACCTTCCATGCTGCCAACGCAGCTTCCAAGCGCTGCAAACGCACTTCCAGACGTTGCGTCCGAGCTTCCAGACGCTACATTCGAGCTTCCAAACACTGTGTCCGAGCTTCTAAATGCTGCGTTTGAACGTAGAATTCATGCCAGAACACAAATCTTGCATTTGACTCGTTCAAACACGAGTTGAACGGTTTTAAAACCATTTCTCATGATCTGAGGGGATCACAACTCCACTCAGAAGTGATTTAAGGGGTGGTTACATCCCATAAGCCTCACAAAGGAGCAATTTTAGGGGCGGTTACACCCCCTAATCGCCTATAAATAGTTGAAAGATTAGCTTAGTTTAGATCTTTAGATCTTTTGAGCATTTTTGGATCTAGAGATCAGCAAGGTCTTCTTCAATCATCCGATCCAGAAGCATTCTTCGGCAACAGAACTCCCTGGAGTCTTGGCTCTTGGCTTATTAACTGAATTTCAGTTCAAATCAACTATGTTACAGAGTTTAAACTCGCATGGAGTTCTTAAACTTGGTAAGAGTTATTTTTAAACTTGTCATGCAAGTTTTATCAACTTCAATCCAGCGAGGTGAAACATCGGATCGTCAACGAGAAGCAAATTTGTCACTAACGTCGAGGGAGGCATCTCATCGCTACTGTGAGGAACCAAGTTTTAAATAAAGGGGAGGATCTCCGTCGATCTTCTTCTCTTTTGTATGTAGGGATTCCGATATAAGAAGATTGTAATTTTTTCCTAAGTTAGTAAGAGAGAAATTGTATTGAGAGAATTGTATTTATTCTTTATCTAAGGCAGTTAGAGAGATAATACAATAAATCATATTCCCAATTGTCTTCTTTGAATTTTCCTACCAAACAGTACACACTATAGATTGCGCGTGCACCCACTTCGGTGACACATCAGCCAAGTCCTGATAGCAGATTGATAAAAACTCAAAACCAAACTGTGAGCTTATTGTTTAGGCGCATGCACTCAGACACTATAGGACAAATTATTCTTGCGATTCTACTGAGCGTGTACGCTAGTCAAGTCGCCGCATGCACTTGTGCTAAAATATGTGACTTTCAAAACATTTTTTGATCAAATACTTCTCCAACTCAAAACCAAATAAAAAACCAAATTCAACCTACGTTTTATATTTTTATGCACCTAACTCCCTTCTCCTGGGGGCCGTGGAGATGTTCTTGCTAGCGCTTTAACATTCGTTGTTTCCATCTTTATCAGGTAGCGAGTCAGGGGTTCGGAGAGCCGTAGGTTGATGGGGACTCAGTGTAGATTTTCGTAAATTTTAAGTAGTTAATTAGCGCTCCACAGTAGACTATTATGAGTTTTGTTTTCTTTTAGTGATGCATTTTATTTTGGAGGCTGAGTGCCTATGTATTTTTCAGTTGACTCTCATATATTAGAGATTCGATGTTCTTATTCTAGTTTACCAGATGTACACTATTTTCTTCTATTGGAATAAAATTTTAGTTATTATTGGATGTCTCTTCTCTATAATATGTTTCTTGAATTGTCATCTTTGATATATCTGCTTATACCCTACTTATTTTGACATCTACTAGAGCGATATTAATATGATGGTGAAATATATTTATGCACAGTGTTGGGTGCATGGCAGGTTTGACATCTTTGGGTTTACCTTGGACTGCAGCCTTGTGTGAAACTAGGGGCGTCACAGATGAATAGATTTCTATGCTCATTTACGTGTATAATGGTTATGGTATGTTTCCTAAAGTTATATTGCACATTCAATCTTGTAATAGAAACTCTAACCTCCACATTTATCTTGTAATGGAAACTCCAACTTCATTCACTCATTTACAAGTTATACTATTCATAGACATGATAGCAAGCTAAATTTGGATGACAAAATATCCTAAAGGTTAGTGTGATGGCCATGAAAGACTTTTATAATACTTCTATAAATGTCAAGATAAAAGTATGTCATATAATATGTGAATGGTCTGAATATTGACCCTTTAGTTGGCTATGGTCAAAAGCCAGAAAACTAGAAAAGCTCTAATAGAGAGTAAAATGTATTATACTTAAAAATCAGGAAGCTGGAAATAATGCTACGTTGCTAAAATCACAAAAGTAGCTAGCTAGGGTCTAGCCAACCCTGACAAGAATTTCCCCAAAAGGTTTTTGTCAAGCTGTTTTAGCCAGTTGAACATAAGTTTTTCCATTTGTCACTAGCCTCAGCCAACTAGTGGTTGGGCTAGCCGGCCACCACATTGTCGAGCTGATGTTGGTTGATTTTCTATGATGTTGTTTCTTCACCAATCTTCATCTAGTCTTCTTATGCATCTTTGTACATATTTAGGGGACTAATTGGCACAGCCTAAATCATATCTTAGATCCAAAAATTTGTGACAACAATAAAACTAGGATTTATGCAAATTTTTGTCCATGTTTTATCTATTTGATAGATTGTAATATGTTAATGAAGGGATTGAACTAGACATTTATTATACTACTTAGTTCCATCATAAAATGTAGGCGTCTAAAATTGTCTACGAGAGCCCACACGAAACTCGAAGCAATGAATGGGCGAGTCAAGAAGATTCGTCAAACCAACTCGTGCGCGTCGGTCAAACGCGTGCACGTCAATCAACTCGTGCGCGCCGGTCAACGCGCGCACGTCAATCAGCTCGTGCGCGCCGGTCAATGCGCGCACGTCAAATCATCTCGTGCGCGCCGGTCAATGCGCACACGTCAAATCATCTCGTGCGCGCCGGTCAACGCGCGCACGTCAAATCATTTCGTGCGCGTCGGTCAACGCGCGCACGTCAACCAACTCGTGCGCGCCAGTTAACGAGTGCACGTCAACCAACTCGTGCGCGCCGGTCAACGCACGCACGTCAATCAGCCCGCGCGCATCGATCAGCACGCGTATGTCAACCAACTCGTGCGCGCCGGTCAACGCGCGTACGTCAAATCATCTCGTGCGCGCCGGTCAACGAGTGCACGTCAAATCACCTCGTGCGCGCCAGTCAACGCGCGCACGTCAATCAGCCCGCGCGCATCGATCAGCACGCGTATATTAACCAACGCGCGTTCGACGATCGGTCTCGCGACGAAGCATACAAATCAACAAATCTATCGAATACGCGACAAGAACAAATCCTGGAAGAAAGAAACCAAAAAAGAACCCGCGCTAAGCGCAGGACGGAATGATCCGACCCGCGCAAGCGCGGGACGGATCAATCCGACCCGCGCGAGCGCGGGTCGGATGATTCCGACCCGCGCGAGCGCGGGTCGGATGATTCCGACCCGCGCAAGCGCGGGTCAGATTATTCCGACCCGCGCGAGCGCGGGTCAGATCGTTCTGCCGCGCAGTCTAATGTCCCAAAACACGTTTTGACGGTTTTAAATTGGTTTTTTGCAGGGTTTTATCGATTCCAGGGGTTCTTAACGACTTGAGATCATGCCCAAACGTGGTTAGGCTATGTTGACTGAAGATAGAGCCAATCCTTGTTCTCATCCAATAACCGATTCGAGGCTCCTCTAAATATGAACAAGGCTCCATTTTCGAGATTCTGGAATTTTTATCAAGAGGACGAGGTGCTGCTGATTGGAGCACCCGTGAAGGAGCACGAAATTTCAGCAAAGGACAGTGAGATCCCGGCGATTCGGACAAAGGAAACCGTTCGAAGATCTGAAGTTCGTACGTCGTTCCTTGAGATTAGGCTTTGTCTAATCTCGAGAAGAGCCTGAAATCGCTTGTCGATCCAGACTTCAACATCTGGTGAGGTAGACGCTCTGCCAATTTCTCAACCGGATCTGATTCGAGGTCGTCCACCGGATTAACCGCGACACCTGCAAAGAACCCACGCAACAAGATCTGATAAATGGATCTTGTGTTTGATTTTCAAAGAAAGTTGTAATCTTTTGTTCTTTTGTTATTTGAATTCATTTGTAACGCTTAACAGTTTAATGAATCAATGATAAGGTGCCTTTCGACGGAAACAACTGGCGACCAATTTGTGGGCCGACAGCCTTTCTGCGAAGGCTGCGTGTCGGCAACCCTCGGATCCCGATCCCGGTTGAAAACGGAGGTCGAATATGAGTTCGACCACAGAAGTACGAGGATACTTGTCCTCCTCCTCCAGATCGGCCTCTCTCGCAAATCCAGGAAGGCCTACTCCAGGAAGACCCGCTGGAACTTCAACTCGCAGAAGCCCAAGAAGAAGATCTTCCGCACGCTGCACCAGTGGCTTACAACGCCGTCCAGCATCCGACGAGGCTAAAACTACAGATCTGAACCCCTTAAGCAAAGGGTCGACTTTTGAGCGAATGTGCCCACTCTATCCAAGAGAGCACGTCCAGAAGGCGACGTCAAACGCCTCGGCAAGCCAATGCCAAAGCCTTGGAACCAGTTGATAGGAGTCCGCTTATGAGGCGGATCTTGAAAATAGAAGCGCCAACCACCACAACAGAGAGTGCCCCAGCCCCTCCTCTTTTAAACCAAGTGAAGAACGAATGGGTTCGGCGGTCAAAAGGAACCGTCAACTCTCAAGGCGGATTAAACCCGCGCATTGCTTGCACAAGCAAAATTCTTGTTGCAGAGAGGCCAAGAAATTGGAGAAAGAAGGAGTGGAACATAAACCAAAAGACTGCAGCAAGTATGGAGGCCATACAGTCTCAAAACGGCGGCAAAAATGTCGAGAAACGTCAGTCACTCCAATTCCGACCCGCGAAATCGCGGTCCTCCATCCGACCCGCGAAAACGCGGGTTCACATCAATCCGTACCCGCGAAATCGCGGGGTCACTTCAATCCCGACCCAGCCAAAGGCGCAGGTCCACTTCAAATCTGACGCCGCCAAAACGCAGGTCACTCCAATCAGACCTTCCAACTGCGGGTCGTCCAAATCCGACCTTCCACCTTGCGGGTCCCATCCGACCTTCCAACTTGCGGGTCAACCCAAGTCTGATCGCAACAGATTCAAGGCAGAAAAGTGTTCCTGCACTCTATTTCTTCGATCCATCGAGTTCCGCACCTCCGGTTGAGATTTTTGGGTGACAGTGTGATTTGTCCATTTCAAGATGACCATCAAGATCGCCTTGGCCCTTCACCCCGTGATCGGGCAAAACTTTCCGGTCAAAGAGAGCGCTTAGGGCATTGAATGACTCTCGAGCCACATTGTCAGGTGGAGCGTCGTCATCCTTACCAGTGAAGAGAGGTATATACGGGGAAAGTCCGTAAATGGACCGCATTGGACGCGTTTTGAAATCCAGGAGCCTGTTGAGAGGCCGACATTCACAAAAACGTCGCCTTAGACATGCGACTCTGAAAATGCTAACAAAAGCGTTGTAATTCCTCAGAAGAAACATCCCTCGCAGACGAAGACGTTATACCTGGGAAGTTCGTGCCAACAACGATAGGTTGCTTCCAGTCATCAACAAACTGAACGAGTTGTAACTCATCAAGCTGGGGTGCGAACAAACGCCAGGAAAATGAGTGCCCGAAAACAGATTCTCACTGTCCATGTGCCACAATCATCAAGGCAGTGTTGTCGAATGTTGCTGTGTCTAAGACAACCCCCGGAGCGAGTTTCAGTCTTTGAAAGAATTCCACAAAAACGTCTTGAATCCAGACAAGACGTTTCCGAAAGAACGAGAGTCGTTCTCCAAGATGATGAATTTCTAAAAAGTATCTGTTAACATGACCGGAAGAGGAAAGTCAACAACGACACTTCATCCGGATCAGTTCACGAAGTGTCCCAACTTATGACTGATTGCGAACATGGACCAGTAGGCGAAAGAACTTACAACAGAATACAGAAGACTTCCTTCAGAAGATGAAACTTCGGAGTATACTCGATGCCGGCTCGGATGCTTTGCTCGGCGATGGCCTCCGATGACACCGATCAAGTGCAGGACAGTCCTTATGAGTCACTTATGGATGTACATGAAAACAGATGGCCCAAATACTTGAGGATGCTGACTAAGCAAAGG
>NC_033802.1:45288985-45296527 GCF_001876935.1 Asparagus officinalis | reverse complement strand
TTGGAGGAGTCGCCGTTCATTGGTGGTTGAGGCTGTTTGCCTCTTCTGTTCTTCAGATCCGCGTTGTAGCGGAATCCGTCTGTAGACTCCATCGCCTTGGCGAATTGTCGCGAAAGGCGTTGACGTCGCCTCTGGCGGGCTCTCTTTGAGAGAGTCACAACGCCCTCAACAGTAGAGGCGTCGGCAAGAACAGGTTTGACCTCGTTGGAGGTCGGTGGAACTTCACCCGGCGCAACTTTGGCGTCAGCTGGGGTGAGAGCTTCGTTGGAGCTTCGTTGGCTTTCCGAGCTTCTTCGAACCAACGAACTTTTCTCCTGGAGGAGAACTTCTTGGACTTGCGGGGGGAGGTGGATCCGGACGAGGATGACAGATACTCCTCGAACTTGGCCTGATCGAATTCATATTCGACCTCCTCCTCGACCGGGATTGAGATTCGCGGCTGCGACGTGACGATCTCGGCAGCGAGATCGGCGGCTCCCACTGTGGTCGCCAGATTGTTCGCGGAAAAAATCGTAGCTTTCTTCATTGAATTCATTGTTCTTCCCAAGTAATTGCTTTTTTGATTACAAAAGATCCGGTCTTTTTATAAGATCCGGTTACAACAAAATCAAAGAAAAATAAAAAGATTACAACTTTCCTTTCGAACGAATCACGAGCTCCTGTTTTGCGGTCACTCGCTTTTGTGGGTTCTTTGCCAATGCCGGGGTTAATCCGTGGACCACCGCGCGATCTAGATCCGGTCGGATCTACACGATTTGACGGGTGTTATCTCACTAAGGAAATAACAGCCGGGGGGTACTATTTCACCAAGGAAATAATAGCCTTTAGTTCTCGGGATCAAAGGCCAAGCTTTGATCCGGAGTATTACTTCGTGTAGATCTCAGATCTGATCTCTCTCTCTCGAACTCCTGGTGGCTCGGTTTTGGCCGAGTCCCCTTGGTGTTTGGGTTTTGCCGTTTTTTCCGGTCTCGTGGTTGATTTGGACTCTGATTTGTTGATCTGAATCCTGATTTGGCAGTAAACCCGCTTCGTTGTTGATCCGGATTCTGATTTGACAGTCCGAATCCCAATATGGTAGTAAATCCGCCTCGGTGTTTGAGTTCAAATCCGTTCTATGGTTGGATGACTCGTTGACTCACCGAACTGTTAGCTTGATTCTGCATGCGAATGGATGTATTCCATTGTTTGCGTGCGGTTCGTTAGCCTCGTTGCCTCGTTAATCCGCTTCGTTGCGTGTCACTTGGCTTCGGCGTTGTGGACTGACGCTCGTGTTTGGATATGTCGCCCGATGGTTCGTCGGTTTGTACCGAGCTATGCTAAGGGACCTATAAGCAATTTTATACGCCTACAGTCATGCGTTCACCCGGTTTTGTGATAAATTCCGGATACAGAACCTTTCCTCCACAGCCTATAACCCTTCGGCGAATGGCTTGGCCGAGGCCTTCAACAAAACGATTATTAAGATCTTAACCAATCTAACTTCCAATAGCAAGCGCGATTGGAACAAGAAACTGGGTGAGAGCTTATGGGCGTATCGCACAACGGTTCGCACACCGACTGGCAACATGCCTTACTCATTGGTATACGGCTGCGAGGCCGTGTTACCATTAGAGATTCAAATTCTATCCCTCCGCGTCGCCCTGGCAGTGGGGATGACGACTGAGGATAATCATCAACGACGCCTCACAGAACTTGAAGCGTTGGATGAGAAACGACTGGAAGCTCAACAACACATTGAGTTCTATCAAGCCCGAATGGCCAAGGCTTTCGACAAGAAGGTCAAGCATCGATCCTTCAAGGAAGGAGAACTGGTACTAGCCGCTCGGCGACCAATGATTCTCACTTCCAAGAAGAAGGGTAAATTTCAGTCCAAATGGGAAGGACCGTTCGTGGTGGAGACAGTCTACTCGAATGGAGCCTATCGCCTCGTCAAACCAAATGGCGACAAGATCATGATGCCCATCAACGGCAAATACCTAAAGAAGTACTACTCTTAATTCTCCTTCAAACTCCCACGGGTGCATGAGTCTAAACTGGTCTTCACTCCCTCCAACTGGTACACGAGGCTAAACTGTTCCTACTTCATATACTCCGATGAGAAACCCTACATGAGACGCTACTAACAGCGTTCTTAGGTGTGACCTAGATCGCCATTTGGTCTAACCTTCTTACAGTCGAGACCAAGACAATCCTGTTATGTTAATTATCACCTCTGACAAAATCAACTTACCAATCCTCCTCAATAGGGTGGTAAGTCCACAGAGTTGCTCGAATCGCAACAAACTCCCACTGTCATGTTAACACCACACCTCTGACAAAATCAACCTATCAATCCTCTTTAATAGAATGGTAGGTCCTCAAAGTCGTTCACATCGCGACGTACAATTCTGTTATGTTAACTATCACCTCTAACAAAATCAACTTATCAATCCCTTCCAATGGGATGACCTCTAACAAAATCAACTTATCAATCCCTTCCAATGGGATGATAAGTCCTCATAGTTGCTCCAATCGCTACAAAACTCCATCATGTTAATGATCACCTCTGATGACTGGCACCGTTATTCTCACGGGTAACACAGCCTAAGTAATAGCCTAACATGCGACGTGTTATTACTTCGGTCAATAGTCACACTCCTACGTCCTTGAACTACCTGACCTATTCCGGCTATTCTGACATTCTCTTAGAATAACCGATGGGTAGCAGCCCACCACGCGACGGCTCCTGCAGCAGTCGATCGTCACATTCCTACATCCCTGAACGATTCGATTATCATATATGTCGTCCCCGCAAACGGCGATAATTATCAAGGGCGGTTCGACAGGCTACATGTCCAACTGTTCCCCCAGATAGCAACTCGTCGAATGATAAGTTATAGTTGGGGTCTTCAGCTGGTCGCATGCACGAGCAACTGCTCCTTGTTTCAAGCTAAGGGTTACCCTCTTGGTTCCACTTGAGCTGTAACGTGAAAGTCGGAGTTAACCCGACCCCACGCTGCGAACAACCAAAAGCAGAAGGAGATCCTAGCGACTAAGTCCAAGACAGACTAGTCAAAGGCTCGCCACACTGCGAGAGATGGCGTAAATGACTCAACTCAGGCGACAAGCAGCGCAGACGAGTCTGACACAATGGTCATCATGGACTAACCAATAGTCCTAGGCGAAGATCAAACATAGAAAATAAAAAGAAGACTGTGCATGCAAAACAGTAGATAAACGGAATAAAAGGCCATTACGGGCCAAAATTACATGCATAGAGTTTTTAAACATCAACAAAATTACAAAAGAGTGTTTAAACAAAAGATAAGGATGCACTACACCAACTTCAAAAGACTAAAACTGGCGATTTTTGCCTTGACGGCCGTAAGCTCTTCCGCCTGTCTGGCTCTGGCCTTCGCCTCATGTCCCTGCTGAAGCCGGGTAAGAGCAGCCTCGCCATTCTCTTCTTCCTGGCGAAGGAGCTGGAGCGCCCTCTCTTCCGCCTCGATAGCTCGGTAAGCCTGCGTCTTCTTATGCTCTAGCCGCCTTAGCCTCGCCTCACCTTCGAGGGATCCGGCGTCTTCGAAGAAGGCAGCATCCAAATAGGCATCCATCTTCGCTAGTATAGCTCGATGTCGCCTGCGCAGACGTCCGAACAGAGCCTCCTACTTTAGAATTCGCTTCGCCGGGTCCTCATGCTCAAGCAGAGCGCTCATGGCGAGAGGTGTCGGTTTGGGGTCGGCATGCACCAGCTCCTCCAAGCAGTACATCAATTCCTCCAAACGGTGGAGCTCGCTCACACCGTCGGGCAAGTTGAGCACCGCCTACGTGGCGGATCACATCTAAGCTCTCCTCCACGAAGGGGAGCATGTCGTAGTACCACCCAGCGCCCTCGCTAACAACGGCGGTGGTCCTACGGATGGCATCCGAAGGACAGCAAGCATCGGGCTAGGAGTGGAAGCCGGAGCAGGAGACCCTTGAGCCGGGTCGGTGGTTGGATACGGCGTCGCACTGGCGCCAGCAATGGGGGAGGAAGAGCCAACGCTCTCGGAGGCCATTGAGCAGAGGAGATTTTGGAGTTTTGTTTCTCTTAAGGCGAAATTTCGTAAGTACGAGAGCTCAGCCCAGGGTATGGAGAGTGCATCATATAGCCAAAAGCCCAACGGCTGAGATTTGTTGTCCCGAACAATTGGGCGGCTCAGATGTCCCACGACACTTCGAGTTTGATGCCCATAAAAGTGTCATCATTGGGACTCCGAACCGACCATTCGGATTAAGCGCGGAAGGCGAAGCATCCCGTCGCTTCGCAATTAATGAGCACTAACACGCCCACGTCATCTTAGCTGGCAAGCACTTGGGTCCACCGGTAGACGCGTGGCACGAACTCGCTCGCGCTTGAGTTTCGCCTGCAATGTGAAATTCACCTCGCTTGAATTCTGCTTGTAGTACAAACTCGCCCGTGCTTGAGTTTCACCTGCAATACAAAATTCGTCTCAGTTGAGTTTCGTCTGTAGCCCAAACTCGCTTGTGCCTGAGTTTCGCTTACAATCTAAACTAGCCATCACTCGAGTTTCATTTGCAGACCAAACCCACTGGCGCTTGAGTTTTGCCTATTGCTCAGAATTGCCTGCAACTAAGTCTACTTGCCACATGAACAAGACGCCGAATGGCGACACAACGAAACTTGGAAAGAGTATGTGCACAACGAGAAAATGCAAACTTCATTGGATGCTTCTAGACAGTACATTTGAACAAAGTTATGACTTTACAACCAAGGGAGTCGTAACATTGCATTCAAGAAACAAAACTGAAACAGAACGTCTTGAGTCTACTCCTATCCTACGGGTTTATTCTAGGAGCTTGAAGGATGCAAGTCTGGCTCTGACAGCGGCTATCTTCTCCGCATGCATGGCACGAGCTTTGTCCTCTACCTCCTGTCGGATCCGCGCCTCGAAAGAAGCGTTAGCAGCAGCATCCTCCTAAAGCAACAGTGGAAGATTATGCCTCTCTATGGCGAGGTCGCCCTCCACCGTCTCACTCTGAATGCGCAGGCCTGACAAGATTGGTTCCCCCTCTGCATACGGAACAGAGCCTAAAATGATCGAAGAAGCGACAGACTCCATGTCAGATTGCAGCAGGTGGTGCCGAAGGTCCAGACGAGCAATAAGGGACTCTTTGTCTTCTAAGTCTCGCCTTCGACATTCTTGTTTCCACACGGCGTGACGACAGACAAGAGCCAAGAATAGCTTCGTTTTGGATTCCAAATCTGCATGTCGCAAGTCCTCCAATTTTGTCAGGAGCAATTCCAGATCGATGAGCCTCATTGAGCAACGCACTCTGAGCATGAAGTCACCCGGACAGTGGAGGCGAGCCACACGATCTGAGAGGGACTGCTTCAGCTCCTCGAAAGTACCACGACCCTGATCAACGAGCGAGATCAGTCGTTTCACGGCGTCCTCCAACTCCTCTAACTGGGTCAGAACGGAGTCCGAGGGTTTAGGCTCCGGATCACGATCAGGCATGAGGGCTGAAGAAGAGGCATCGTCCCCAGCCTTCCTCACACTGGACGCCTTCGCTTGGGGTGCCATTTCGAACAAGAGGGAGACAATCAACGCAATGCCCCCTCCGACAAGAAAAGAAGGTAAAAAAATGATGTACTGGCCAAGACGTCATATCTAATGCGAAGCGACGTGCCTACGTCGTCTTAATTAACGAGCATATTAACGCTTAAATTGACACGTGGCCCACTTAAAGCGGAGCCCGCCCGCGGGTCGAATTCATCGTTTAAACTCGTAACGCCCAAGCTCGTCTGACATTTGAGCCGTTTAGGACTCGCATACCACTCCGGAATTCGAGTCAGCCCCAATTTTGCCTGTAGAAAAAATTCGCCTGCAAACAAAATTCGCCTGCAGATAAAACAAGCATGCAGCTAAAATTCGCCGACAGCTAGAATCCTCCTGTAGCTAGGATTCCCCTGTGGCCAAACTCTGACTGGTGCGAATCCATGTTGAACAATGACAAGAACGACAAAAAAGTGGAGCGCACACAACAGAAGTAATGACTAGAAACAAAGAGATAATTTCATTTGTTAAAGGAAATTCTGATACAACGAGGGAATCAAAAGCAAATTACAAATCTCTCAACCGCGACTTTGCCTCATGAAGCTCCCGAGCGTGGCGAAGCTCGAGCCTCCTCAGGATCTTTTGGTGAAGATCTTCCTCAGTGCGCGAAACCAAGTCTTTCACGGTGTGTTTAGCCTCCTTGAGGGCTCGGTCTTTCTCCTCAACATAACCAGCGACCAGTTGCCGTCGAGACTCGATTTCCTCCAACTCCCTTAGCAACTGTTCACGAGCCTCCTCCTGAGTAGCTAGTGAGGCCTGCGCATTAGCAATGATTTGCTTGAGCTACACTATCTCCGAAGACAAGCGAGAGAGGCGGGAGTCAGCCTTTTGTTGCTCGAGGTTCACTCGTTCATTCTCGGCCTTAACACGCTCTAACTCTTCCGACAACCTTGCCTCCAACGACATGGTCTCGTTCAGTCTGCGGTCGCGCTCCTCCAATGCTGCTTGAACCTCGCTGGACGTGAGATGAACGAGCTCGGAACCCTTCGCATGAAGGATAAGCAACTATCGGATAGCCCGCTCTACCTCTTCCAGATGTTGAAAGTATGGTTTAGCCACGGTAGCACCAAGCTTCTTGATCAGGAAAACTATATCATAATCGAGGTCATCCTTGAACTCCTCGAAGGGGCAACTCTCTTCCAATGTGAGCTTGATACAGTCCGCGAGAGTGTCTTGGAAGTTAGCAAGGGTTCGCGCCACCTTTCTTCTACACGAACGCTCCAAAGGAGAAAGGGTAGCCTCATTTGCTGCAGACATCATAGCCAAAGCCTCGATCAAGGGGTTGGTAGTCATGACGGTAGAGGTGGTGGCAGAGGCTGTCAAAATCGAAGCGCCAGCTGACGTCACTGGAATATCGGCCGTAACGCCGACAGTCACCAAGGATGAGGAAGCAGTCACCAGTCGAGCGGGTGTCTCCCCTCGGATCGAAGACTCCTGCGCCGGAGCTCCACCCCCGACCAACGCTTCTTCAGGAATAGGGATTTCTCCTAGTTGGTCTGGCGCCTCTTCGTGAGCCAATGCCTCCTCCTCGCTCGATATCGCCTCATGAATCGAGACGTCATCGTCCGCCTGTGATTCACCCATCTCTCCAGCCGAATGACCCGCCCAAGAGGGGGGATCCTCTTTACCAGTAGCTCCATGGGATGGGTCAAGTGCGTATACAAGAAGAGGGTTAGTAAATGCCCCTCAAGGGGAGCCCTATTGACAATTCAGTGTGTTGGGTCAGCGACACTAGATCCTACCCTTACCTGAGCCGCCAAGCTCCTCTTCATCCCCAGTTCCCTCCTCCTCATCGGAAGGGATGGAAATCACCTTCTCAATCGTACCTACATAAAGTCAACACAAACGTCAGAGGGTGCGGATTGGACATTACACCCGAGAGTACGGTATTAAGGATTACCTCCTGGTACGGTCGTAGGAGTTGTTGAGGCTCCCGCCTTTG
>NC_033802.1:45285153-45288711 GCF_001876935.1 Asparagus officinalis | reverse complement strand
GGATCTTCTAAAAACCACTCTCTAGCGGTTTGGTGGCCCTTCCGCCTCGAAGAGCGAGAAGCTCCCCTTGGACGATGCCCGTGTTCCATCAGATAGGAACTCTGGAACCGGAAGCCCTCAGGATTAGCGCTAGCGCCCCGATACCACCGGTAGTATAGGAGCGTATGGTGCAAATCACGATCCTTCGCAGGTAGCTCGAAACGAGCATGGGTACCACCGGCATGAGTCCAAAACCATCCCCGAGCACCATCCACTAACCCTCCTTCGAAATGCAAGTGAGGATTGATGTTCCCCACGTACAGCTGGTCGTACCCGAACTGGCGGGCGAATCTGCAAGGAATATAAGGCTCGAGGTAGAACACAGAGCCTATTCGCAGGATATGATACCCCGGTCGAATATTCACCAACCATCTAAAGGTGCCACAGGAAAGAACGGTGTGATGGTCCACCGTCGATACATCACTAAGAGACTCGCTATATCCTCCTCCGCTGAAGTAGGGGAAGAATCGATAAAAGTTAAGAGCGTCTTTCGTGCATCGGGGATGTCCTTACACTTCCAAGAGCATCTCTCTAGGCGCTGGATGAACAGAACGAACCTGTCTCCTTGAAGAGTCACTGGGGTGCTCATCAAGCACTCGCAGTGGTAGACAAACCATGCCATCAAGTAAGTATACGGTAGCCCCACTCTAGGGTTAGGGGTCCTGATGATTTCCCCCTCCCCTTCGTCGACAATCGACACACGGTAAAATTGGGTCGTCAATGTGTGGAGTCCCCGATGGATACAGGCAACCATCGCCGACACCAACGCGTAAGACTTTCCGTGGGCTAAGCGAACTGCGGGATACACGACCTCCACCAGAAGTGCCTCGAAGGAATGAGTGGGGACCACGCACCTTTTCAGCCACAACATGAGGTACCCCGCGAGCAAGGCCTTTCTAGATATAGGGGACTTGGCCTGATGGTGGAACAAATGGAAAATCGTTCCGAATTTGAATCCTCCCTCGTCATGCTCGAGACTCATGGTGGCTCCCCCTTCGGCCGTCCTCCTTTCCACTTCGGCCTGGTCACACTCGCCTAGCGGCAGAGTAGGCCTTCCCTTGATGTCATTCTCCGGGAACAAGTAGTAGGCCCAATTCTTATGGCTAATCCCTGGGGCCCTCTTCTTCTTACCTTTATGGTCTACTGCCCCCAGGGTATTGAGATATATATGGTAATGACAGAGCAACTCCCATAGGGTCTCAACCACCAGGGGGGATCGGGTCGACAATTGGTCAATCTCATCTTGACCTGGGACATACTCCTCGTAAGGGAAGCTTCCCAAGGGCAACCCTGAAACGTCATACATCTCGTGGAGGGTTATGCTGAGTTCTTCATTGGGGGTAAAGAACGTGCCGTTATCTGCACAATACAGTTCCAAGATGCTGTGGAACTGGGGAGCATTGATTTTCAGACCGTGTTGAGTGGCCCGAATGGCTACGTACAGCTCCGAATCCATAAGATCAGAATTCTCGGCCAAAACGTAGTCAGTAATCTTGGACCACCAAGTGCTGCTACCCGGCGCAGAGTAGATCCACCCTAGGGCCCTGAAGTCCTTTGGAGGAAATCTCCCACCAGCTTGAAAGAAGCAATGACAGAAGGTCTCCGTGATCGCAGTCGTTTCCCCGGCAGGCAGCTCATTGAACGGCAGGCCAGGACGAAGAGCAGTCACACGTTTACAGGAGCTGTCTACCCCGTACCCGGCCGTGGAGCCTGTGAAGACGTCGCAAGTCACCCCGTCTTGAGTGGGGGTCAAATTTTAATTCATCACCCTGGGGACTGCAAGGGACCACAACTCAACAATTGAGAACCCCCTCGGCATGCTGGGAAGGTAGTAATGGACCCCGTCAACCACGCAGAGCCACCTGCTCTCCCTGAGCAATAAGACTGAAGGATCGGTCACGGCGTCACCGAACAAAAACCGAGGCTTTTTGAGCTCTATCCTGGCCTCATCTGTCAGCACCGCATCAGTGGTCAACTCACGCAACGTCAAATGGTGTCCGTCGGTGACTCTCTTGATCAGTCCATCCGGCTTGTCGGCAGCAAACGCGAGCACCAGATCCAGGAGAGGGAATCGGGAAGGCGTCGTATAGCCTGTACCTCTGGCGAGACCGATAGCCACGCCTTTCAGAAGGGCTTCGTTAGAAAAGGTCTCTGCAAGGCAGAACCAAAGAATTAGAACAGAATCCATCCTAGCAGGAAGGCAAATCCGCCTATTAAGCCAAAACAGGCAAAGTCGCCAGACAAATGTAAATCCGCCTGTCAAAAAGGCAAAGTTCGCTTGACAAAGACGAGATCTGTCTGTATAGGTTGAATTTGTCTTTATGAGACAAAAGTTGAACTCGCCTGTCACAGACGAATTCGCCCTCGCCCTATAAAGGCCAACTTCGCCTGTAAAGACAGAAGTCATCCTCTGCAAATGAATGTAAAATCCGCCTGAAAAAGGCCGATTTTACCCAAACCAGGAAAACTACCAAAAAAATGGCAGAATCCACTAGGGAAGATGAGCGATACTCATCCTCCCGACCCGGCGTCGACAATCAACGCAAGGTCATCAGACAAATCTTTCGACTTACCCAAATGCGTCTCAGGCACGTTGGCGATCGTACCGGCGGCAAGGCGATCAGAATAGCGTCCAGGACCTCCTCCCTTTGCAATGCATTTCTTAGATTTCGGCACCATGTCTAAGAGTCGGGGACGAAGCGGGAATTCTTTCTCTTTAGAAAACTTTCACGAAACAGTGATCGTACTGGTAGCGAGGCGATCAGAATAGCGTCCAGGACCTCCTCCCTTTGCAACACATTTCTTAGATTTCGGCGCCATGTCTAAGGGTCGGGGACGAAGCGGGAATTCT
This sequence comes from Asparagus officinalis, assembly GCF_001876935.1. Taxonomy (NCBI): domain Eukaryota; kingdom Viridiplantae; phylum Streptophyta; class Magnoliopsida; order Asparagales; family Asparagaceae; genus Asparagus; species Asparagus officinalis. The sequence goes on along the minus strand of NC_033802.1, from coordinate 45,285,821 downwards.
TTCTCTTTAGAAAACTTTCACGAAATGAAATTCTTGAGCACAGTAGCTCTCAAAAGGAGGGGAACAAAGCTCATTCTCCGTAGTTCGTTCTCTTTTTGTGGTTACGAAGGACCGTCAAAATAGGAAATAGGCCGGTCAAAACCCAGGACCCGAACCGGATCTGACGGCTGAATTTGAAAACCACGACCACGATTCGTCAGCGAGCGAGGTGCACGAAGCTAACATCATACTGTCAAAATCGCAATTGATGCGACCTGACGAGCCCACGCCGCCTTAGCTGGAAAGCACGAAGTTTCATCGATGAACACGTGGTTCACCTCCTGTTAAATCGAATTCCGCCTGAAGGAAGGGTTTCGCCTGCAAAAACCTGGCTTGACCCCCCAAATTCAGATTTCGCCTGCGAAAATGAATTTCGCTTGAACGATTCCGGATAATACGACTCGTCCAGAGTTTTGAACCACCAATGGAATGGCCTCACTCAAACCCACGCCTCGAACGACTAAGGGTTAGAGCAGAAATCTTAGCATTAAGCCTAAGAGAAGCTACTCAACAACTCATCATACTGAGGGGAATAGTATGGCTAGCCCGATTCAAACGGTAATCGGTAAAGGCAAATCAAACCCGTTGATAGCTGAGGGTTTGCTAAAAATCCTAAAGAGAACCAAATA
>NC_033802.1:45284411-45284976 GCF_001876935.1 Asparagus officinalis | reverse complement strand
CACCCACGGATTGGAATCACTAGCGCAAACCCAAATCGCACGAGCCCCAAATTCATCCACGGTTGTTGATCAAGGATTCGCCGGTACGATCGACTCGCCCGCACGAGTCAAGATCATCCGAATTCGCCTGCTCACCCGACTCGCCCGCACGAGTCGAGAGTCGAATTCGTACCCGACAACCACTACGCCGCATACAGGGATGGGCCTTCCCACTTCCCACGACGTGAGGGGAGGGAGCACAGTACTCTAATCCCATCAAGTGGCCGCAACCAGTCAAATCCATGCGGTCATCAAATCCGCCTGCACACTCAAGGTTGAAGCTCACCTCGCCTGCATGAGTCTAGAGTTGAATCCTCATGCAAACGGCAAGCTGACTGGACTCGTTCGAGTACTTGACAGCCGCTATGCTGTGTACAGGAATGGGCCTTCCCGCTACCTTCACGATGTGAAGGGATGGAGAATAGTACTCCAAACCCATCAAGTAGCCGCTCACGGTATGAGTGACCGGTCACCCGCCAGAGCCGCCTGCAGGAAGCTTGCCTCGCCTGCACGAGTCAAGAGCTGA
>NC_033802.1:45261577-45282384 GCF_001876935.1 Asparagus officinalis | reverse complement strand
GCCTAGCGGCAGAGTAGGCCTTCCCTTGATGTCATTCTCCGGGAACAAGTAGTAGGCCCAATTCTTATGGCTAATCCCTGGGGCCCTCTTCTTCTTACCTTTATGGTCTACTGCCCCCAGGGTATTGAGATATATATGGTAATGACAGAGCAACTCCCATAGGGTCTCAACCATCGCCTAGCGGCAGAGTAGGCCTTCCCTTGATGTCATTCTCCGGGAACAAGTAGTAGGCCCAATTCTTATGGCTAATCCCTGGGGCCCTCTTCTTCTTACCTTTATGGTCTACTGTCCCCAGGGTATTGAGATATATATGGTAATGACAGAGCAACTCCCATAGGGTCTCAACCACCAGGGGGGATCGGGTCGACAATTGGTCAATCTCATCTTGACCTGGGACATACTCCTCGTAAGGGAAGCTTCCCAAGGGCAACCCTGAAACGTCATACATCTCGTGAAGGGTTATGCTGAGTTCTTCATTGGGGGTAAAGAACGTGCCGTTATCTGCACAATACAGTTCCAAGATGCTGTGGAACTGGGGAGCATTGATTTTCAGACCGTGTTGAGTGGCCCGAATGGCTACGTACAGCTCCGAATCCATAAGATCAGAATTCTCGGCCAAAACGTAGTCAGTAATCTTGGACCACCAAGTGCTGCTACCCGGCGCAGAGTAGATCCACCCTAGGGCCCTGAAGTCCTTTGGAGGAAATCTCCCACCAGCTTGAAAGAAGCAATGACAGAAGGTCTCCGTGATCGCAGTCGTTTCCCCGGCAGGCAGCTCATTGAACGGCAGGCCAGGACGACCCTACCATAGAGCCTGTGAAGATGCCGCAAGTCACCCCGTCTTGGGTCGGGGTCAAATCCCAATTCATCACCCTTGGGACTGCCAGGAACTGCAACTCAACAATTGAGAACCCCCTCGGCATGCTGGGAAGGTAGTAATGGACCCCACAACCACGCGGAGCCACTTTCTCTCCCTGAACAATAAGACTGAAGGATCGGTCGTGGCGTCACCGAACAAAAACTGAGGCTTTTTTAGCTCTATCCTGGCCTCGTCTGTCAGCACTGCGTCAGTGGTCAACTCACACAACGTCAAATGGTGTCCGTCGGTGACTCTCTTGATCAGTCCATCCGGCTTGTCGGCAGCAAACGCGAGCACCAGATCCAGGAGAGGGAATCGGGAAGGCGTCGTATAGCCTGTACCTCTGGCGAGACCGATAGCCACGCCTTTCAGAAGGGCTTCGTTAGAAAAGGTCTCTGCAAGGCAGAACCAAAGAATTAGAACAGAATCCATCCTAGCAGGAAGGCAAATCCGCCTATTAAGCCAAAACAGGCAAAGTCGCCAGACAAATGTAAATCCGCCTGTCGAAAAGACAAAGTCCGCTTGACAAAGAAGAGATCTGTCTGTACAGGTTGAATTTGTCTTTATGAGACAAAAGTCGAACTCGCCTGTCACAGACGAATTCGCCCTCGCCCTATAAAGGCCAACTTCGCCTGTAAAGACAGAAGTCATCCTCTGTAAATGAATGTAAAATCCGCCTGAAAAGGGCCGATTTTACCTAAGCCAGGAAAACTGCCAAAAAATAACAGAATCTACTGGGGAAGACTAGTGATACGCATCCTCCCGACCCGACGTCAGCAAGCAATGCAAAGTCGTCAGATAAATCTTTCGACTTACCCAAATGTGTCTCAGGCACGTTGGTGATCGTACCGGCGGCGAGACGATCAGAATAGCATCCAGGACCTCCTCCCTTTGCAACACATTTCTTAGATTTTGGTGCCATATCTAAGAGTCGGAGACGAAGCGGGAATTCTTTCTCTTTAGAAAACTTTCACGAAACGAAATTCTGGAGCACAGTAGCTCTCAAAAGGAGGGGAACAAAGCCTATTTGAAGGCGGAAATGCTTACGTGGCCACAATCGCCCTCAAGAAGCGAAACCCTGGTGGCTAAGAGACGTGGCCAGGATCGAAATCAACGGCCCAGATTACTCTCCGTGGTTCGTTCTCTTTTTGCGGTTATGAAGGAACCGTCAAAACAGGAAACAGGCCAGTCAAAACCCAGGACCCGAACCGAATCTGACGGCTGAATTCGAAAACCACGACCACGATTCGTCATCGAACGAGGTGCACGAAGCTGACGTCATACTGTCAAAATCGCAATCGATGCGACCTGACGAGCCCAAGCCTCATCGGTGAACACGTGGTTCACCTCTTGCTAAATCAAGTTCCGCCTGTAGGAAGGGTTTCGCCTGCAAAAAACCTGGCTCAACCCCCCAAATTCAAGTTCCGCTTGCGAAAATGAATTTCGCCTGAATGATCCGACTCGTCCAGAGTTTTGAACCACCAATGGAATGGCCTCACTAAAACCCACGTCTCGGACGGCTCTTAGCATTAAGCCTAAGAGAAGCTACTCGACAACTCATCATACTGAGGGGAATAGTATGGCTAGCCCGATTCAAACGGTAATCGGTAAAGGTAAATCAAACCCGTTGATAGCTGAGGGTTTGCTAAAAATCCTAAAAAGAACTTCTTTATTCAAAGTATTCCAGACCACACGCAAGCCGGTTTAGGTCTGAAAACTTTGAAGGGGGTCTTGTAGACGGTAAAAAATTACCTCCGCAAACTTATACATGAATCACCCGCGAGTTAGAATCGCCCACTCAAATTAAGGGCGGGGCTCACCCACGTATTGGACTCACTAGCACAAACCCAAGTCGCACGAGCCCCAAATTCGTCCGCGGTTGTTGATCAAGAATTCTCCGGTATGATCGACACGCCCGCATGAGTCAAAGTCATCCAGATTCGCCAGCATGATCAACTCGCCCGCACAAGTCAAGATCATCCGAATTCGCCTGCTCACTCGACTCGCCCGCACGAGTCGAGAGTCGAATTTGTACCTAACAACTGCTATACCGCATATAGGGATGGGCCTTCCAACCCCATCAAGTAGCCGCTCGTAGTACGATCAACCGGTCAAATCCATGCAGTCACCAAATACGTCTGCACGCTCACGAGTGAAGCTCGCCTCGCCTGCATGAGTCAGAAGCTGAATTTGCCTGCGAACAGCAAGCTGACTGGACTCACTTGAGTACTTAACAGCCGCTATGCTGCGTACAGGGATGGGCCTTCACACTACCTGCATGATGTGAAGGGATGGAGAACAGTACTCCAAACCTATCAAGTAGCTGCTCACAGTACGAGTGACCGGTCACCCGCCAGATCCGCCTGCAAGAAGCTTGCCTCACCTGCACGAGTCAAGAGCTGAATCCGCTTACAAACAGCAAGCTGGCTAAACCCACTCGAGTGCTGGACAGCCGCTATCCCACGTACAAGGAGGCCATCCCACTCCTCGCGACGTGAAGGGAAGGAGTACAGTACTCCGAACCCATCAAGCAGCCGCTCACAGTACAAACCCAAGACATGGTCATATCCTATGATTCAAGGAGCGGCCACGCCATCTCTCCTCTATTTAAGAAACTCTCCTGGCTTCGGAAAAGGGGTTCGTCATAGCCAATTGATTGATTCAATCAGTTAACTGAATCACTAGCTCTCGACTCTCAACAGAGTCGACGACAAGCTCTTTGCATAATCTTTGCATTGCAGCACCTTCTCCCAATTTCAGGCCCTGATCATCGTTAAACTCAGAGAATCGAACTCCATCGATCCGTTCTTCTACTACGTACTGAAGCTCACCAGCAACCTTGGTCGAATCGTCCAAGGAAAGCAGACTCGGTGCGAGAACCGAGTGAAGCGTCCGATAGCTATCGAAAGCCCCCACATTAAACAAGGAGGGCATTCCCTCCGCTTCTGTTGTAATTTTCGATTCATTAGTTTGTAATAAGCTATTCTTATCAATACAAACGAAATCCCTATTTCGGGAGATCAGAAATTCACACCTACAAAGTGATTAAAGGGGGAACAAATTCCGAATTGCCTAACTCCTTTAACTGCTGCTCGAATAGTGTATTACCGATGTTAGATATACCTAGGCATAGAATCCCCGGCTCAACGCTATTAGTCTGTGTGGCGTCTTTGTTTGCTTCAACATCCATAGGCTCATCACGAATGGCATCGCGCATTTGCTGCACGAAGCTCGAGCTATCCAAATGGCCAGGTTCAGAGAATACAGAGTCCTACGGAAGTTCACCTATGTCATGACTTCCTGAAACACGGAACATGATTAGATTCAGGGAATCCAAAAGAGCACTATTTTAAAGTAGTTAAGATAGTAGAGCATTACCCTCTTCTCCTCCAGTAGTACCTCGTGACTCTGCTCCGAGGGCGCGCTGACCAATATGCGATTTATGAGCGGTCTTCTTCCGCTTTGGAAGACAAATTCGTACAGGACCAGCAGGTCTCTCATGTGTAGACTTAGTATGCATCTCAACCTGTGCAGTAGCCTCGGTGCTGGGCCGTGATCTCACATAACGAAAAATAAGAGGCTCGTGCTCATTAACCATCCTACCTGGAGTGACAAGAGTCATCTTGTTAGGGTAAGTAAATAAGACCTTTCGTTCCGGCTTTTGAAAAGCCAGTCGAGATCTAGAAAGGATATAGCATTGATGCCAATGAGAAAATGCCAGATCCATTAATTCTGAAAAGAAAGAGTCTGACAGACCTGTATCAGATTCTCCCCCATTAATAGGAAGGAGCTCTTTATCATCCTCCATCTTGTCTCTACTCGAACGGGAGGGTTTGGCAGGTTTCTTCCCCTGCTTCTTCGAAAGCCCAGTCTTACGAGCAGTCTTGATAGTAATTTGAACCAAGTGCTTAGCCTCCAACTCTGAGAGCCTCTTAACATCTAGAAACTTGTTGGCAGAAATGAGCCACTTGCAGCTGAGGAAAGTAAGCAACGGTTTACGCTTAGAAGAAGGAAGAGCGAAATAGGCCCCAGTACAGCCCATCATAGTCCAAAGCCATGCTCGGACACCATCGATAAGGCCTCCCTCGATCCTCAAACCCCGGCTCGGGTTCCTAACATATAGTTGGTCATAACCGAACTGGCGAGTAAAGCGGCACAGAAGATAAGGCTCTATATGGTAACGACCCTTCACACGAAGGACGAGATACCCACCGCGGATGTTCACCAACCAACGGTAGCAACCAGCGTCAAGAGAAGTCCAACCGGCCCTTGGTTTCTCCTCATCAATCAACACGTCATCATAGCGGCCTGAGAAGTGAGGGAAACACTTGAAGAACTCCCAGCTCTTATGAACTTGAAGCTCTCGCTGGACATCATGAATGTCTTCCCAAACCACTTGCTCCTTTCTAACAGCTGCACAAAAAGAATAGATGCATCAACAGTACTAGGTGCCATCATCAAATCAGGACGGTGAAGAACGAGCCACGCCATCAGGTATGTATACGAAAGCTCGACCTTTACAGAAAGAAGCTCGGTTGACGGTTCAGAACCCACATGTGTAAGACCATCGACCAAAACAGAAAGAAGCTCGGTTGACGGTTCAGAACCCACATGTGTAAGACCATCGACCAAATACCTAAGCCCATAATGAATGCCGGCAACCAAAGACCATCGACCAAATACCTAAGCCCATAATGAATGCCGGCAACCATCGCCGGAAGCAGAGAAAGCTCATTCCCGTAAGCTAGCTGGACGGTGGGGAAAAGGACCTCAATAGGCAAGGCGTCAGAGAACTGATATGGAACGACACACTTCTTCAACCAGAGGGCGAGATAGCCCACCAGCAGAGTCCTAGGCCGAATGGACTTCTGAGCGTGACAAAGGAATGTCCAAAACTTGGTCCCTGCAGGGAAAGCTCCCTCAGCGCCAGCGATAGTAAATGAATGAGCTTCGGACGTCTTCATTAACTCATTGATGGCAGAAGGTGTCAAAGGGGCCAACTCACAAACAGTCTTGCCCGAACTGCTCTCCAAATACTGAAATAAATAATTAGCAAACTGCTTCAAACTGATCTGCTTCTTCCTCTTCGCTAGAGGACTCACTTTGATTAAGGATGTATAATAATGACACGTAAGGTCCCAAAACGTGTCATACATACCGGGAGAATCTTTCTTCAGGCACTCTAACTGCAGGTTCGAGAAAAAGTACTCCTGATACGGATAGTCCCCCATTGGAAGACCAAAAACTTTGTGCATCTCGTGCAGAGCTAACCCTAACTCTTCATTGCAGGTCAACAAAGTGTTACTATCAGGGATAGTGTTACTATCAGGGATATATGTCTCAAATAACGCTAGGAAGTGGCGATTGCTCACCGGAAATCCATACATGGTGGCTCGTATGGGTGCATACAACCCACTGCCTCTCAGATCATTCTCCCAACATCTCAAGACATAACTGGTCATACGAGTCCACCATCTTTTAGGTGGTGAATAGGCCCAACCGAAGCATCTGAACTATGTTGGAGGTAACATCCTCCCAAGCTTGGCCAAGAAATTCCTTACAGTAGGGGCGGCTGCTGACACCTCGTCTGGTGGCGCGGTATCAAGGCCCAGAATCTCTGGTCGAAGGCCGCGAATATAATTATAACCATCAGAACCTGGGGTCTTATGATGGTAAATAAATCCACAATGAACTCGGTCACGATCATCTGTAAGATTCCAGGACATCTGTCGCCGCACAGCCTGTGTCTCCAAATAAGTGAGAGAGTGTTGACGGGGAGTAGAAGGGATGTATAGAAGGAGTCCTTCATCATCATTCAACCAGTGCTCATCATCAAGAATCAGCTTAGCCGAATCCTCGACATGGTCTCTAAATAAATAACCGGGCTTCTCTAAAGCCTGAGTGGAAATAGAGTCTTCAGTGAAGGTGGCATCGGTAATCAACTGGCGCAGTGAATGGCGGTCCCTGTCTCGTATCAAGCGACAGAACTCCTCGGAACGACTCTTATCAAACTGAGGAGTCGAACCAATGGCCTGCCTTTCGACAACAGAAGCAAAACTCTCTCCACTGCAACCGCTAGTGGCATGAGGAGGAAGGCTGTCCGTAGGGAATTCAACTGCAGTAAAACAAACGTGGAATCAGAAAACTTTTCATGAATTATACAATGATTAAATTCATCTCACAGGCTAGCGAGATAGAGTCATTCATTGAGTGATTGGCGAGAAGATTTTGAGTGTCCTACACCGGAAGGATGGTATGCATCATCACGTAAGCAACGTGGTAATGTACTCTGACCCACGCAGTGTAATACAACATGAAATCGCCCCAATAGGCCGGAAGATGTAAATTGGTCAAGCAAAACACATTGTTTTAAAACCTCGATCCCCGCGAAGGAGGACGTCGGTTCTTCCCGAATGACCCACGAAGGGGTCAAACAAGGGCATGATGGAACCACAAATAATCCTGAAACCTTGATCCCCACGAAGGAGGACGTCGGTTCTTCCCGTGTGACCCGCGAAGGGGTCAAGCGAGGGCATATGAGTCATCCCGAAACCTCAATCCCCGTGAAGGAGGACATCGGTTCTTCCCGGATGACCCGCGAAGGGGTCAAGCGAGGATACAGAAAACATAAAAGCTCACCCCCGTAAGAAAATACTACGGGAGCCTCCCTCTCGCTATGCTGAGAAGAGGAGCGACTCCTATAGAATCGCGGTCGGCGCGGAGACATGGTTAACCTGCAACGAAAATCAACGGATCAGGTACAATCATAAATCCAAGTACCCGAAATTTAAAAGGAAAATTACGAACTTTAGCTAAAAGTACTATAAACAGAATAAGATTTTATAATTGAAGTCTAATTAAATCTATGAGTTTTATGCATGCCAATAATAGGTTCAAATCGCATTTAAAACCTTCATGATTAACTTTTGGGTGAAATACCCAAAATACCCCTCATGTTCAATTTAAAACCTTCATGATTAACTTTTGGGTGAAATACCCAAAATACCCCTCATGTTCAAGGTTAAATTTTAGCCACGAACACATACCCCTCATGTTCAAGGTTAAATTTTAGCCACGAACACATTCGAATTTGGCCATGATCGAGGAAAGAGAACCATTGTCCTCAATATCTCACAATTTTAGCTAATTTTTCAAATAAACCCCTCAACAAAGTTTCGACCAATTTTGCAAATAAACCCCTCCACAAGTTTCGGTCCAATTTGCACATACACCACTCAAACTTTTGGTCATGGGTATGTGGTCCAAACTCTACAAATTTCAGCCCTAAAATTTTAGCAACTTGCAAACAAGTCCCCCAACCAATTTCGACCACTTTTTGCAAATAAACCCCTCAATAATTGGTGGTCTTTTTTGCATAAAATGTCCCTCAAAGTTGTGGCCAAATGGGTATACAATCCTAGTCCCAAAATTTCAGTCCACTTTTGCATAAGAGCCCCTCAAAACTTTAGCCCTATTTCACACAAAACCCCCGCAAAATTTCGGCCTTGGCCTTTTTGCATAAAACCCCCCTAAATTTGGGCCACTTTCAAAACTAATCACCAAGATTCAATCTTTTTCACAAAAGCTATAATCTTTGCATACAAATTCATGAGTTTTTTGACTACATACCCACACTACAAGGGTAAAGTTTTAATCTTTACATCCAAACCATAAACTTTTGGACCAAAATCAAGTGTGCAACATAGAGGGGAACATCCAAACCATAAACTTTTGGACCAAAATCAAGTGTGCAACATAGAGGGGATGAAAAAGAAACTTACCCAACTCAAGAACCCAAGTCTTGAATTTGGAGATTCCACAAACCCTAGCCTTGGAGAGAGGAAATTTTCGGCCAATGAAGAAGAGAAATCCGAAATCCTTGGAGGGGTTTAGGATTTTTAAGGCAAGAGTTTGAATGGGTTAGGAGTTCTTGAAGAAAAAAAAAGAAATAATGGGTTATGAGGAGTTTTGATAAGAATAAGAAGATGGAGGAATTTTAGGGGGGAAAGAACTCTTTTTGAAATTTGGGAGTTGAGGAGGTAAATGGAAGTACAACCACAACAAAACAAAAAAAAAGGAGGGGGGGGAGTGCCTCGGCCAAGGCCAAGACACCCGCGGGTGTCTTGGCCCAGGTCGAGCCCCCCGGGTGTTTTTAAGAGCCTATATCGCCTATATCGTCGGTGGTTGGTCATTCTAATGAAAATCAACACAAAAGTCAACGCCGGGCGATCCGAAACACTAGGTTAACGCTGGTCAACGCGTAACCCTATGTCAATGCCAATCAACGCGTTGTGATAAAAAAGTCAACGCTGGGCGATCCAAAACCCTAGGTCAACGCCAGTCAATGCGTAACCCTAGGTCAACGCCAGTCAACGCGTTGCGATAAAAAAGTCAACGTCGGGCGATCTGAAACCCTAGGTTAACGACGGTCAACGCATAACCCTAGGTCAACACCAGTCAACGCGTTGCGATAAAAAGTCAACGTCAGGCGATCCGAAACCCTAGGTCAATGCCGGTCAATGTGTAACTCTAGGTCAACGTCAGTCAATGCATTGTAATAAAAAGTTAACGTCGGGCGATCCGAAACCCTAGGTCAATGCCGGTCAACGCCGATCAATGTGTAACCCTAGGTCAATACCGATTAACGCGTAACCCTAGGTCAATGCCAGTCAACGCGTTACGACGAAAAAAGTTAACGTCGGGCGATCTGAAATCCTAGGTCAATGCCGATCAACGCGTAACCCTAGGTCAACGTCAGTCAATGTGTTACAATAAAAAGTCATCGCCGGGCAATCTGAAACCCTAGGTCAACACCGGTCAATGCGTAACCCTAGGTCAACGTCGGTCAACGCGTAACCCTAGGTCAACGCCAGTCAACGTGTTGCGATAAAGGTACACATCGGGCGATCCAAAACCCTAGGTCAACGTCGATCAACGTGTAACCCTAGGTCAATGTCAGTCAATACGTTGTAATGAAAAGTTAACGTCGGGTGATCCGAAATCCTAGGTTAACGTCGGTCAACGCGTAACCCTAGGTTAACGCCAGTCAACACGTAATCCTAGGTCAACGCCAGTCAACGCATTGTGATGAAAGTCAACGCAAGTCAATATATTATGATTGAGATGGTCAGTTCAAAGTTAACTCGACGATACGAGCCAAAATCAATTTACCAGTTTTGACTCAAGATTTTGACGACGGCTAGACGATAAGCGCAGCACCGTGAGAACTTCAGCTATTCGTCAAAATATCGAATAGATTGAAAACCGTAGGAGTCAAGAATCAAAGCTAACTACAAGTCCTTTTATACCGACTGAAGGTTGGACCGATCATATCCAAAGTATTTCAGGCTCATCTATAAAAGAAACGAGACTGAAACACTTAGGAGGGGGTATCTGAAGGCGTTAAAAATTACCTATAGTCCCCGCACGTGGCTCGAGATGGAGAGGAGATGATGAAAGTCATTATTTGAGTCACAAAAGCTCATTTGATAATGACGAATGCATGAAGTGAGTCGACGGACTATACGAAGCAACGGAATTTTGGAATAATCGAAACACAAATGAATTAGGAGCTGCACGTCGCTTACGAAAGACTAAGCACCCCTCATGTCCTATTTACTCCACATATGATTCAATCATGAAAGCATGTAGATCTCCTCATCGGCTTTCCGACGCATTCTAGATCGTGTGACTCCGAGTTTGGATGATGAAAATACGACGAAAACGGACGAAGCGCGCGAGACCAAGCCCTGAGCCAAACTGAGACACCAATTGGTGTCTCGGCCACGCCGAGACACTCGCGAGTGTCTGCAACCCGAAAGAGCTGATTTTTGACTATTTTTGATAGTTTTTTGACTGTTAATTGCCTGGATTTGCCCCAACTAATAACATATCATCCATGAACGTGGTTAAGTGGTTACAACTGAGGATAAGAGAGAATTGGCTGTTCTTATCCGAAAATAGCGGTCCCGAAGCCTATAAATACAGCCCCATGGCCTTTAATTTTTAAATCTGGAATTCTCGAGCGTTGGCGAAGCCCTGCCGAACTGAAGACTGAAGGAGCACGAATTTCATAAGAGAGGAGGAGATCGATCGAGTTCTTTAGTGTAGGAAAGAAGAGTTCGTCAGATCTGTAGTTCCTGTGTTTTTCCCTTAAGATTATCCCGTTGCGGTAATCTTAAGAAGAGTAATTATCTCACTGTTACCGAGATAATTGCTTCGGCTTCTTGATTCCTTCACAGATCGACAAAGCTTCAGATTTGATCTAATCGTCAGGTGGTCCATGGATATTGACGTCCCCATCACCGGCCAAGTACCCACGTAAGCAAGAGTCAATAAACGAATCTTGTGTTTATTTTCGAGAGAGTTGTATTCTTTTTATTTTTTTTATTTGAATTCGTTGTAAACGACAAAAGTTATAATGAAATCAATCATAAAGGTGACTTTTGAAGGAAACAATGGCCAGATTCTTCGACGATGACAAAGAAGTATCTGTGACCACCCTGCTAGCTGCAAAGTAGAAGAAGACAGAGTCTGTAAGCAACTTTGTCAAGAGATTCAGGAACCGATCGTTGTATACACGTGATCAGGTTTTTGAGGCCACTCTCATGGAGATGTGCCGGAACAATCTCTCCATCGATATCCTATCTAATATGGGCGCAGTCGTAGCTCGCTCGTGGAAAGACTTAATCCGCCAAGGAGAACAAGTCGTCGCTCGTGGAAAGACTTAATCCGCCAAGGAGAACAAGTCGAGAGCATGCTCAAGCGCATGGATGCTGAAGGGCCATATGAATTTCAAGGGCCGCCAAGGAGAACAAGTCGAGAGCATGCTCAAGCGCATGGATGCTGAAGGGCCATATGAATTTCAAGGGGGTAATGACCAAGACATCTTGGTAGTGGAAACCACCTCCTCATTCAAACCCTCTTCGAAACAGAGGGGCGTTGCTTCGAAGTTCAAGAAGCCCTCGATGGCATTTGCTAAGTTCACCAACTCGGACCCAAACTATAGGGCCGACTGTGAAGACTTTGCTACTATTGGCCAAAGATGATCGATGATGTTTAAATGTGTCAATCGCAGGAGAACCTACAGCGACAGCAACTGTATTACCCATTCGTAGTGGAGACGTTCTACTCGAATGGGCAACGTGTCAGCAGAGGATTTCATCCAAATCTCCCACCTGGTCAAACCTTCCTACAAGTTCCCTCGCCAACCTTTCTAATGAGATGGCGGGTCACCAAAACTATCAAGTTAACCACCACCTCTGATAGCCATTTCTCCATCAGTTTCATTCAACTGGACGATGGATCTAGTAAGACTATCAAGTTAACCATTACCTCAGATAGTCTCCTCTAAATTTCCCCCGTCGATCCTCTCCAATAAGACGATGAGACCACTCCCACTATCATGTTAACAGTCACCTCTGACAAATCAACTTATCAGTCCTCTTCAATAGGATGGTAAGTCCACAGAGTTGTTCAAATCGCAACAAACTCCTACTATCATGTTAACACTACACCTCTGACAAAATCAACTTACCAATCCTCTTCAATAGGATGGTAGATCCTCAAAGTCGTTCCAATCGCGACAATCCATGTCATGTTAACATCACACCTCTGACTAAATTCTACTTACCGACTCTCTTCAATAGAGCGGTAGTTCCACAAATGCCAAAAACATCCTTATAGATTCCAACCTTGCAACCGGTGCAAAGGTTTCATCATAGTCTATGCCCTCCTCTTGATTGTATCCTTAAAGGTTTCATCATAGTCTATGCCCTCCTCTTGATTGTATCCTTGGGCAACCAAACGAGCTTTATTTCTAGTAACAATGCCATGTTCATCAAGTTTGTTTCTAAAAACCCATTTTGTTCCAATTACACTAGCATTGTTAGGTCTAGGAACTAACTTCCAAACTTCATTTCTTTGAAAATTGTTTAATTCTTCATGCATAGCCAAAACCCAAAACTCATCATTTAAAGCATCATTAACCTTTTTAGGTTCTAGTTGAGAAAGAAATGCAACATTACCACATTCACACTCCTTGTGAAGGGCTCCCAATTATTTGTTCCTTTGGATGGTTTGATGCGAATTTCTAAGCTTTAGGGAGCTCAACTTGTTCATGAACATTGGAGCTATCCACATCCTTTTGTGCTTTAATAGAGGGTGTATTATTGATTTGTAAAAAGTCCAATCCTCCCTCAACATCATCATCATCATCTTTCCTAGGTAAAACAACTTGAGAACCAACATTAGTCTCATCAAAAGTAACGTTTATAGATTCTTCAACAACGAGAGTTCGTTTGTTGAAGACCCTATAAGCCTTACTTCGAGGTGCATAACCTAAGAAAATACCAACATTAATTTTGGAATCAAATTTGTCATGATGATCTTTTGTATTTAAAATAAAACATTTGCAACCAAAGACACAAAAATAACCAATGAAAGGAGTTTTTCCATAATAAAGTTCATAAGGAGTTTTCTTAAGCTTTGGTCTAATCAAAACACGATTAAAAACATGGAAAGCCGTATTGACGGCTTCCGCCCAAAAATATTTTGGCAAATCGAAAGGAATTTAGCATAGTGCGTGTCATCTCTTGTATGGTGCGATTTTTTCATTCAACAACACTATTTTGTTGTGGTGTTCTAGGAGCGGAAAACAAGTGAGTTATACCATGATGGGCATAAAATTCATAGAAAAAATCATTTTGAAATTCACCTCCATGATCACTTCTTATTTTAATAACTTTTAAATCTTTTTCATTTTCAATCCTTTTGACATGATTAGAAAATTCTTCAAAACAATCACTTTTATTTGCAAGAAATATTGTCCATGTAAAACGAGAAAAATCATCAATAATCACAAATACATAGTGTTTGCCTCCAAGAGAGGTAACACGCATAGGACCAAATAAATCAAGATGAAGTAATTACAAAGGTTTAGAAGTCGATACCTCATTGATGGATTTGAAAGAAGATTTTGTTTGTTTACCTTTGGCACAATCTTCACATATGGTATCTTTGATAAAGTGCAAGTTAGGTAACCCTTTTACAAGATTTCTCTTAGACAACTTTGATATCAAATCCATGTTTGCATGTCCAAGCCTCCTATGCCAAATCAAAGGGTTTTCATCAATTACCGCAAGGCACTTCACATCTTGATTCACTAATTCATTCATCTCAAAAATGTACACATTAGACTTGTGATTTGCAACAAAAATAATTTTTCTATTCATACTAATAATGCATTTGTCCGGTTTAAAGGAAATATCAAAACCTTTATCACTCAATTGGCTAATGCTAAGAAGATTATGATTCAAATCATTAACCAAATAAACATCTTCAATAACGGGTGAAGGTTTCTTACCAATAGAACCAATACCAATAATTTTACCTTTCTCACCACCACCGAAGGAGACGCTACCTCCTTCAATCCTAGATAGGGTTGCAAATAACTCCTTGTTGCCCATCATATGATGAGAGCAACCACTATCAAGATACCACATCTCTTTAAATCGTTGTCGTGATGTCCCCTACAAGAGAGGAAGGTGTAGTAACTTTAGGTACCCAAATCTTGGGTCCTTGGTGGTTAGTGAACTTGGTACCTTTGGGTACCCATGTTAATCCATAAAATTCATAATTATCTTTAATTCTACAATGAGTAGAAATATGACCATGTTTCATGCAATATGTGCACATAAAATTTCTTTTGTATGTATAAGTATGAGAGCCATGAAACCTATTTCTACCATGGTAATGATGATTATCATAAGCATGAGTAGGTCTAATCCTACCATTCTCAATTTTTTAGTCTTTCAATCTTGGATCTTAATTGCTTATTCTAGAAATCGAGATCTCCTAGCAATTTATCTTTTAGAGCAAGAGAGGTTTCTAGTTGTTCTAGTTTCACATCACAAGAAGCATGCAACTTTTTAAAAGAAGAGAATTCCTTAGACATTCTTTTAAATTCAATGTTCAATTCTTCTAGAGCCGTAGCTAGATCACATTGCATGTAAAAGGATTCACTCTCGGTGTCGGATATTACCTCATGTTCAAGGGCCATGAAGCAAACATTTGGATCATGAAGAGCAAGTTTAGCTCCTTCTTCATTGCTATCCGAATCACTTGGTTCGGATTCCTCCCATCCGGCATACATAGCCTTCTTCTTCTTGTATTTCATGTACTTCTCCTTGAGCCTTGGGCAATCCTTAGCGATATGGTCCGGTTCATTGCATTCAAAGCATTTTCCTGCATGTGAAGGAAATTTGTTGTTAGATCGTGGATTAAATTTCTTGTTCATTTTTATGAGTCTAGAAATTCTTCTAGAGAGATGAGCCACTTCTCTAGAAAAATCAACTTTACTATCCGATGACGAAGAGGAGTTATCACTAGCTCCTTTGAGAGCTATGGTCTTTAATTTTGGTGATGGCTCATCAACATCCCGTGAGGGCACTTCCTCCTTCTCCTTTCCCTTGAGCTTCTTCTCATGAACCTTGAGCTTGCCGATGAAGCCATCGAGAGGTAGAGTGGTAAGATCATGAGCTTCTTCTATCGCCGTCGCCTTGGGTTCCCACATCGGAGTCAATGAACGGAGAATCTTGTAGTTCGTCTCTTGAATAGTCAATTTTTTGTCAAGACCATGCAATTCATTGATAATGTTAGTGAAGCAAGAAAACATAGCATCAATTGATTCATTTGGAAGCATTTGAAACAACTCATATTCATGCATAAGTCCGCTAATCTTGGATTCCTTAACTTGGGGGGTTCCTTCGTGTGTGATACACAATTTCACCCATATTTCGTATGCGGTTGCACACGTTGAAACTCTATTGTATTCATTTGGGGAAAGACCACAAATTAAGGTGTTCATAGCCTTAGCATTGAGATTAGCTTGGTGCCTTTCTCCATCGGTCATAGTCTCAACTTTGGGCTTTTCTACATATTTTTTCTCTATGAGTTCTAGGATGTCAAGGTCAATGCAACGAAGATAAATCCTTATCCTAGCCTTCCAATAAGCAAAATTACTACCGGTGAAGAGTGGTGGTCTAGTGGTGGATTGTCCCTCTAGCATATGCACATTCATTGAAGCCTCCATAAGATCTTTTCTCTAAGGTGATTAAACCAAAAACTAATATAGAGACTAAGCTCTGATACCAATTGTTGGACCCTAGAGGGGGTGATTAGGGTCACGAGGCTATAATTATGCAATAAAATTAAGACAAGCAAAACACAATATGTAAATGCAATCAAAATAGAGGAGATAAGGTTAGGAATCGTTATCCTCTGAAGCGCGATGTGTTAACGAGGTTCGGTCCGCTGACCTACGTCCCCACTCCCTACTCTAGAGGAGAAATCCACTACATAACCCGGTTTGGAAGCCGGAACTTCGTCTACATAGCGATCCCCTCATGATCGCACACTACACAATTGATCTCACTAGATCACACTCCCACACAATTGATCTACACAAGATCAAGCTCTCAAAATAGTAAAAATGGTGTAAGAACCCTCTCTTTACAATGTCCCTATGGCAAAGAGAAGATAACACTGAAGCTGGGATGTGAGACACAAATAGAAAACTCAGATGAAAACAGGTTTGAAAATTTTGCTCTGTAAAAACGTTCTCTTAAAAATATCTGAAAGAACTGGGACAAAGAGGAAGAAGAAGAGGATAGGTTTTTATAAAAAAATCACAGCTGTTTAAACCCATAACAAATCCCCCAAAACCTGGAAACAGAACAGCGCTGAGATCGTGTAAAATCAGCGCTGAGATCCTGTACCTGATTACCGTTTGAATTATACGGCGGTCGACCGGACTTTTTCGCGGTCGACCGCGAGCCAGGTCAGAAACTTACCAAAGATCCAGAGAGTTTCACGGTCGACCGATGCGGTCGACCGTGGAAAATTTTTTGCTCACGGTCGACCGCGGCGGTCGACTGTGAATGTTTCTGCTGCCCACTGATGAGTGAGCTCAAGCGCGGTCGACCGTGGCGGCCGACCGTAATCTGATACACTCAAAAAACTAATTTTTGACTAACTTAAAATATTTATAAAATATTCATTTGACCTCTGAAAATTGTGAAACTTTGTAAAATATTTTTAATACCAAAAATAAATTGTTTGGAAAAGGAATTTTGCAAATAGGTCCTTATACTTATGAAAAATAGTATTTTGAGAAATACGTTCAAAACTATAAGTATGAAAATGTGTGTGTTGATATCCCAATAGCTTTAGATGAAATCTAAACTATTTGCCTACATTCTAGCACTAGAGAGAAAATAAAACCTAGCTAATATCCTCACGAGAATATAATTCTTGAGTCTTGATATAGATTGAGTTTTGGATGAAGCTTCTAATTGAATTTGGTGTTCTTGAAATAACGTTGCTTCATCACTATGCCTCCTCCTCCTTTGGATATCATCGTTGTAGCGCATATTCCATCCAATCCTCCATTTGTGGTACTAACAAGCTTGATATATGAATTCACTATATTTGCACTCAATAAGCCATTAGTACCGATAATGGTGGTCGTAAAACATCATCAAAATATAAGGGCTAACAATCTCCCCCCTTTTGATGATGACAACCAACCATTATATAAGAGCAAAAATAAATATAGCTTATAGATAGGTGCTCCCCCTATCTATGAGCTCCCCCTAAGTATGTGCAACAAATGAGGAGATTTCTCTCCCCCTTTGTCACCATCAAAAATGGGGAAAGAGAAATGCATGCAAAAATGCAACTAAACAAATAAGCAAATAGAACTTTCACATATTGCATAAGCCCAAACCATTTCTTATGCGACAAAAATCATCCTCACCACCAATGAGGCTAGTAAGATATACTCCGCTAAGTAGCAATTTTGTGTCAACAAACACTAGGGATACATCTTGTCTCTCTACATGATCCGCGTAAGAATGAATGGTGGTTCCGTAGTGGAAAACGTTGGTTTTTTCTCATTAACGAGATAATTGTCATCTTTAGTTACAACTTTTCGAGTTACAAAAGATCCGGTCTTTTTAATAGATCCGGTTACAATTAAATCAAAGAAAATAAAGAAAAATTCAACTTCCTCCTGTGAACAAATCACCGAGCTCCTGTTTTGCGTCGTCTTTGGTTGGGTTCTTTGCATGCGCCGGGGTTAATCCGTGACCACCGCGCCGATCTAGATCGGTCGGATCTACACGAGTATGCGGGTATTATTCTCACGAAGGGAATATAGCCGGGAGGGATTAATCCACCAAGGGAATAATGCGCTCGATCTCGAGATCTAAGACCCAAGCTAGATCTGGAGTGTAGCCTCGTGTAGATTCAATCTGTTTCTTTCTTTCTCTCGAGAATCAGCTGCCTTTTCTGCACGTGGATGGTCGCCGAGGATCAGATCTGAATGTTGCAAGTCTTGCCTGTCTTACAGCTCCGAGTTCACTGGTCTTCAAATCCGGCAAGAGTTTCGGCTCTATGAAAGTCTTCGACCTCCCGGAAATGAACATCTCTGCCTAATTTATCGGCTCTCAGGACAAGTGCTGCAAAAGGGAATTGTCGTGGCCACCTCTGGCCACTGTCGCCACCTCGGGCGCACTGCCGGCCACCTCAGGGTGGCCGACACTTATGCCTACACTTGGGTGGTCGCTCATGGCCGAGCCACCCCGAGGTTGCTCGGCGCCGAGCCACCCCAAAGTGGCTCCGCTTGGCCCGAGCACACCTTGGGGTGGCATCGGCTTGGCGAGCCACCCGCGAGGTGGCATCGCCACCCGAGCCACCTAGGGTGGCTCGGCCTGCGAGCCATTGGGTGGCTCGCTTTGCCGAGCCGCCGGCTGGCGGTGTTTTTTCCGGAACTTTCTACGCCGTTTTCCGTTTCCTCGTTTGTTCGTGGTTCGTTGATCATGAGACTGCTTGATTTGACTGATCTGTATTGGCAGTTAAGTTGGATTCCTGATTTGGCAGTAAAATCCGCTTCTGAGCTTCAGAGTCCGAAATATGACTCTTGATTCGATCGTGATTCGTGCCGAGGTCTGCTCACGGTTGGACATTACTCGGTGATTCCTGCAGACTCCATTAGCTTAATTCTACACTCGCCGTGGATTCATTCCGTCGCTTCATGTGGCGATTCGTCATTCCTCGTCGCTCCGTTCGGTTCGTTCGGTTTGTGCCGAGCTATGCTAGGGGACTATAAGCAATTTTAGATGCCCTACAGAAAAAAAAAAAAAAAAAAAAAACAAAAAAAAAAAAATACCCCTCCAACGTAATCCTTCAGTCGCGTCTCCTTCTTATAGAAGAGTCTGGAATACTTTGATATGCTTGTCCATGGCTCGAGACTTCAGTCGGTGTAAAGGGACTCTTGGAAATGACTTCCGTTCTCGATTCCTTCAATTCTCCAGACAGCTATTCGGGCTTTGTCGAAAGTTCTGTAAGGGTTCCGGTGCTGCATTTATTGTCTGACCCGTTTGTCGGAATTTTCTGAACTTTAGTGTATTCCTTTGCGCTGACCATGATTGTGAGCGTCGAAGTCTTTAATGGCACAACGCGCTTGTCCCGTAGTGTGGTTGATTATCTTAAGATATTTATAAACAATATTCTCCAGGCAAATTCTCAAACCCAAAAATAGAATAGTTATACTCACTATACCCACTTATTTGAGTATTAAAAGCAGTTTATACATCCGTATACTTTTCGGAGTGATTTCTTTCTTGTGCCCTAAGATGAACCTGACAGCTTGATAATGACCAAAAAAGGCAGTATATCGGGCTTATAAAAATTTCCTGATCCTTCCGAATATGTGGCAGAGGCAAGAATATAACCAAGGACTCGAACCCTCGCGATTTGAAGTGGTGTTCGAGGCTCGTCAGCTTCAATTGATTCTGGTTCAAACCAATGGTCTGGTCCGGTTCAACTTGTCCTGGTCGGCGGTTCAATTTGGTCTTGGTTCAACATTATAAAAGAGGTTTTTTACCCCTTACTAGGCCAGGCCCCCCTCTTCTCTTTCTTTTTCCTTTTCTCTTCCCTCGAGCGTCCCCGTTCTCTCCAAAACTTCATGATTTGCATTAGATCAGTCTTCGCTTTGGACTTTGACTGAGAAATCCATCCAAACTTCATATTTAGAATTCCTCAGGCCCCGATCGAGCGAGGTGGTCTGAGCCTTTTTCAAGATCTGATTTTTATTAGATCCACGCAGCTTTTCCCTCAGGTAAATCCTCACTCATTTTTAGCATTTTTCATGCTTACTTCAATTTATGATTTGTGGGTCGCATGCAGGTTGATGGGATTGCTTTGATCCTCAAGCTCGCCTTTTTAAGGGGAAATAAAAAGTGATTTTTATTTCCTCGATCTGACCTCGTGAATTCTTTTTCTGTAGGCCATTATGTCGCGGAGTATCGAGCAAGGTCGTTTTCCTGCTCGCAATCGCGTTGATGGCGCGCCCCCTCATATCTGTGAGGCAATTTTTTTGACGCTTTTTCGAAAATTTTTCCAAATTATCCTCTTTTTTCTGGATATTGGCAAGATTAGTCCATTTTACCCGCCCGTTGTTCTCCTTGGTGGGCAAACCGGAAAGGCCTTGGTTCTCTTGGTGAGGATGACGCTTATGGAATTTTGCAAATTAACGCCTCTTCTTCAGAGAATTTATGCAAATTTAGTCCTTTTACGCCTATTTTGCTCTCAACTTGTGAGGCGATCGGAAAACCTTGATTCTCCTTTTGAGGATCGACGCTTAAATGCGTTTGCTTGGTCAAAAACCATCTCAATAATAAAGGGGGCGTTTTGACGCCGGCATGGCGCTTTAATAAGGCAGGGATATATTGTCGATATACCCTATCTTATAAATGCGCCATGTGCCAACATCGGTCTCGCCTTTAAAGGCAATGATCTATGCTTACAATTTGTAAGATGAATTCAAGTTTCCCTTTATACCTGAAATTAACAAAACTCACTTAACTGTATGTTTAGTGAATATCCT
>NC_033802.1:45112956-45260577 GCF_001876935.1 Asparagus officinalis | reverse complement strand
TTAATTCTATCACACCCCCTCCCATTCCACTCCCTCCCTTTGGGATTACTGTAATCATTCCCCTCCAAACCCTCTTTTGTATCCAAACCCACACCTAATGTTTTGAAGTGACGCTTTACCCGCTCTCTTTATGTCTCTACAGAGTGAAACCTAATATCATAGTATATGCAATTATATGCACTCCCACATTACAAATATCTATAATTGTTTGACTAGAAACTGAAAATGAGGGGGATGAAGTGTCCTTTTTAAAACCTTAGGGGGTTTTGTAATTTACCCTATCGGGTATCAACTTACTGGAGTTGTGAGCTAGGTGCTTGCCCTCCAGTATATGCTAATCCTCCTGAAACATTTGGGAAAAGTTATACAACCTCCAATACTTCCTATTAGAGATTAAAGAAGCATTTCTAAGATTCACCTTGGGGTACTGGAGGAGGAAAGGTTGAGAGAGAATTTTGCTGAAACCATGGGTCTGGCAACCCACCTAGAAAGGTAGAAGATAACTGGGGTTCCGGCAATGCTGCTTGCAAAGAGCTCATGTCCAAAAACTGCAAAAAGAAACAATCAGTGAAAGAAATTCATGGAACAAATTAGCGATTAAGGGATACAAGATACAATCTTCTAACAAATAACACTTTTTAAGTTTGAAAAGCCTACAACTAGAATTTTGTTGGTTGTTTGACACTAGCCAGTTAGCCATACAACCCTCATGTAAGATTTGTGTCAAAAAACTCCCAATATCTATGCCAAAGCCAACAACTGTACATAGTGCTCATCATACAGCCAGATACTGTCTCTCAAGAACCTATTGAAAAAGATACTTTTTCAGAAATCAAAATGAATAATAACCACAATTGTCTCCATCAAGAGTCACATAGAACAGCACTGCAATTGTCCACAATACTTGCCACAAGTATCAACTAAGAGTTGGCTATGCAATTACAACAATAATGTAAGAAATTTACGGAATTTTCATCAAACCCCAGACTGGCAGGTAGAAAGATTTACACTCATATTTAACACAGAACAAGAGCAAAGGCACATACACACACAAGCACAAATGTGCACCCCACCATCACATACAGACGCACGCACACATGCACACATGCACACACACACACACAGAGAGAGAGAGAGAGAGATCAGATATTTTTTGCAATTTGAGAATTGAGTTATCAACTACATGCATTAGGCAAACTCATTATTCAATTCGATAATAAACAAAATCAACATAGTTAACCTTTTCAGTTTTTTCCCATTTAATTTAAATAAATTATGCTACAGAGCCAGAGATAATCATGGAACCAACAACAGTCATCATTTGGTCACACCAAATCAGCAGTCATGCTTGGTTCAGACTCAGAGGTCAGCAGGGAAAGGAATCATCTCTAATATTGAAGTATTGCAACAGAGCATTCCTAGGTGTGAGTCTCTCAGGTGCTGATACCACCCACTTGCTGTAGGACACAGATAGTGATGTGGTGCCCAGAAACAGGCCTTGCATTGCCTAGTTCAAGGAACAGAACCGTTTCAGGGTCACAAGGTACCTTGTGCAACATGATGCAACTAGTGATCATCTCCACCAGTGCCAAAATTAATTCCCCTTTCAACTTCTTCAAGCTGCATTGTCTATTTCTTCTTGTTTACAAAAATGCATTAGGTAGCACTGCAACTATTTGTAAATGATGAAACTTTTCTAATGATACTAGCATTTGCTATAATTAAAAAAAATTATATACTATTACAATTAAGATGTTACAGCTAAGCTTATTATGCATTAAAAAAATACTGAAATGTTTACCTGTCATCAACGTTCAAACAAAGCAATGATGAAAGAAAACACATACTTTAACTGACATAACATACGAACAAGGTTACCCTTGAGACTCGAGCTGCCAATACAGGCTGCAGCCTCATGTGGAGATAATGGAATGACATGTATACATGAATTTTAGTTCCTAGAATCAACAATGAAGACACAGATAGCAAAAACTGTTTTTTTTTTAAGCATGTGCTTATTATTCAGGCTGTCTATGCTACGTGTTCTGCAAAGTGTTTGCAAGCCATCTCTTCAAAGTAACCCCAATCTACCAAGATAAACCAACTTTGTCAATGGTTTTTCAGTAAAATGGATATGAGTTATTATTGACATACCACATTGTTAGCTTCTGAGCCCGAATCGTATGGAAGATCAAATGGATTTGTTGCTTTCCATTCTTGAGTGGCCCTTCCCTGGAAAACAGATAAGCTCAATGTTGTTAGATCGGTCAACCAACATATGCTATGTGTACCTATGAATGTGTTCTAGTCGTGCCATATCCACCGAGTGTATAAATCATATTGGATGCAATAACGGAAGATGGATGTGATATTGTTAGACTGGTCAACCAACATATGCAATTACATTATTCAAAATATGTGTACCTATGAATGTGTTCTAGTTCTACCATATCTACTGAGTATATAAATCATATAACCTATATTAAGATGCAATATCAGAAGATAGGTGTGATATGATTTCGTTTATTTCATGTAAACTCTAAATGACGGCAGAAAAGGTGGTATTTATCACTGTGTAATATAAGTTATAAACACTTTATATGCCTAAATTATTTTTATTGACTAAGGCATAGGAGGTGTGTGTGTCACATGCATAACAAGGTTTGCATGACTCGGATAGGATAAAATAAAACACGCCCATGTCTCAAATGATTAGATGTTAGACAGGCAGGAACAGAGCCGGAAAGCAGTACCATGAATGTTGCGAACAAAACTACAGAGACTAAGAAGATGCCAAGATCACTGAAGAAGTACTTTTGTGTACCACTCTATAAGAATAGAGAGTCAGAGACACATAGAAGGTACAGGATGGTATGGGCTAGCAGAATCAAGATTATGGGCAATATGAAACTTTAGAAAGCAGTTAAACACATCACTGTTTTAAATATCGGCCGATAATCGATATTATCGGCCGAGTTATCGGATTTGGGAGCTCTCCGCTAGGATAAATTGGATTTTTAATCGGTTATCGTTTTTGTAGGTTTATCGGCGATTTATCGGCGTTATCGGCACTTATCGGCCGATAAGTAAGAATTTTTTATCGGGATTATCGGGATTATCGGCCAATTTTGACTAACATTATATTTTTTTCAAGGCTATGATGCAAGTTTCGCTTTCTACAATTTGTTAGTGATTCTAAACCATCGGACGACGGATCCTCTAAGACGACATACTCATTATTAGTATAACATCTGTTAATGTGTTGGTTATCCCCTTCATCATGATCTATCAACGTCATGCTATTAATTTGTAAACCGTATTATTCATCATCATTCTCGGATTCGACACTTGCATTATCTTCTTGATGGACCGTGTTAGTATCAAAAGCATTTGAAGTGCCCACAAACGAAGGACCGTTCATGTATTGTGATTATGTCCAATTTTCATCTTGTTACGGAGATAAAAAGCCGATGAAGTCAACTTCAAGGTCCTCCAACATGCGGGAGTACATTCCGTCGTGATTCAACCACAGTTTTAAATATCGGCCGATAATTGATATTATCGGCCGAGTTATCGGATTTGGGAGCTCTCCGCTAGGATAAATTGGATTTTTAATCGGTTATCGTTTTTGTAGGTTTATCGGCGATTTATCGGCGTTATCGGCACTTATCGGCCGATAAGTAAGATTTTTTTATCGGGATTATCGACTCATTTTGACTAACATTATATTTTTTCAAGGCTATGATGCAAGTTTCGCTTTCTACAATTTATTAGTGATTCTAAACATGATGATTTACATTTTGGTATGTTTATATTTCATTAAGCATGATTGATTACATTTTTTAATGTGATATTATATATACACATCATCTAGTATATCACTCCGATAAATACTACTTATCCCCGATATATCCTCGATTTCCGCTATCCGATAAGGATTTTGGCCGTCCGATAAATCCCCGATAACCGATATTTAAAACCTTGAAACACATGTTCAAACACCCTTTTTTTTGGGGGGGGGTTTGGGTGGGGGTGATACGGGTGTATCTTCTTCCTTGCTTCGGGAGCTTAGCAATCCTCATGGGAGCTTGAGGATAGATGATTCGCATGATATCTTGATAATAGAGACGTGGACGAAGTCGTTGAAGGCAGCAAAGGCGAAGCTTACATGAAAAAAACTGCAGGAAACATTTTGAACTCCCAGCGGTCAACCGCGCTTAACGCCGCGGTCAACCGCGAACGTGCACAAAATCCTGGGAGATCTCTGGACTTTTGGCGGTCGACCGCAGCGACGTGCGGTCGACCGGCCAAACCCTGTAATGGGTTTTGATTTCTGTCGATAGATCCGGTCGACCGCGATGGTCTCTGCGGTCGACCACGACGGTTTCCTAAGCCTTCCTGGTTTGTTTAGAACTCCGTTTTCCTATTTGATTTTGGTTTGTTTAATTACAAGTTTGCCATCCACAATGTAAACTCTATAAAGATGATTGTTTTAGGGTTCTAAAGAATTAGAGAAATCAGAGAGGTGAAATCCTAACCAAGAGATTAGGGTTTAGAGAGAATTAGGAGATTGATCTTGATTCTAAAGAGATTGTGAAAGAATGATTTGTAATCTATTATTCTCATAATCTAGAGAAGGTATTTTCCTTCGTCAAAACTGAATTGTTCTTGTGTTTTCTATCGTCTTCTTCTCAACCCACTCTTGATAATTCTGCGATCAATGGTGCTCGTCCGGCAACTCGTATCAAGTTAGCATCAGAGCGGTTAGATCCTGTGAAGGGGGATCCTGTATATGGTCCTTACTCGATCGCAATACAAGAAGCTAGACGAGATCCTTATTTCTTTGGAAGGAGTTCAGAGATCAAGGAAGAATAAGATGACTGAAAGGGATAGTTCAGCGAGACTTGATGCATTGAAAAAACAGATGGAGATAATGGGTTCGACTCTCACACAACTCATCAATCTTTTCTAAGGAAAGGATAAAAAGGAGGAATCTTCTTCGAAAAACAAGAAAAAACTTGTAGAGTCCGATGGGAAGGGCGAGGAATCTGATTCTGATGAGACCGAGATTGTCAAAACTGTTCCGCATCAAGGGGGTAAGGATTTTTACCATAATTTAAAAATAGACTTCAAGTTGGAGATCCTTATTTATGATAGGAGTGTCAACATCGAGAGGTTTGATGATCGGATCGAGCGGATAGAGACATATTTTACACTCTACAGATATTCATCCAAGGAAAAGCTCGTGTTTGCAACTTTGAAACTTTCGGGGCATGCATTGACATAGTAAAAATCCTATTGCAAGTAGGAAAGAAAGACGGTGTCATAGAACAAATTCAATGAGCTACTGAGAAAGCAGTTCTACCCGGTGGGATTCCTTAAGGAGCGTTGGTACAAGTGGTACGGCTTACGCCAAAGAGTCAATCAAACCGTTCAAAAATACACCACGGAGTTCCAGCAGCAGACGATGGTCCGACAGGAATATTCTGGGTTTATGAAGTACATGACGGGATTGAGTGATTACATCCGGAAAGAGATGAAGTTATTCACGGTGGAATTTATTACAGAGACGAGCGTGGAGGCTATTGCCATCGAAGGCAAGCAAAAGATGAGCAATGAGGCAAAGGGAGATGCAAAACAAACTGGAGGCGAGTCCAGTGGTTCTCAACCTAAGGAGGAGAAGAAGAAGGATGATCCAGGGAAAAGAGGGTTGATTTGTAGTCATTACGATAAGACATGCCACATAGTTAATCGGTGCTGGGAGAAGTATCATCATCTCAAGCCAAGGGGGTTGAAGGAGGAGAAAAATGCGTACGTGATAGCTCAAGTTCCGAAAAAAGTCCCGGGGATTGACAGAGCCCAACAATAGTCTTAACCATATGACGGAAAAACAAACCATAAAAGAGGACGACGATCCTAGAGAGCAGCTCTTTGTTCTTAAGTTACAGGTGAAGACCAGTTTGATAGATGTCATAGTTGATTCAGGCAGCGAGAAGAATTTGATATCCGAGATCTTGATTCAGAAACCGGGTCTGAATACAGTCAAGCATCCAAAGTCCTATCTATTAGGGTGGATTAAGAAGGAGATGGGACTGAGTGTAGATCAATGCACTTTCAGATTTGCGCTTTATGAGTCGTATATTGATGAGGTCACGTGCGACGTAGTTCCATTAGATGTTTGTCAGGTTATACTGGGTAATCCCTATTTATGGGAAAAATACGCGATCTACGAGAGACAGGCTCAGAAATACACATTCACCAAAAATAGTGAAAAGTTCATATTTCGTTCGTCATCTCTTCCAAAGGAGACAAACTTGGGGACGATGAACCGAGCGAAGAGATTAGTGAATACAAGCAAGAAGTTTGTTACATTATGTATTAGTTCTTATGAGGAGCCACTGAAAGAGGGTTACAATTTGGAGCGGAAGGTGACGTCGAGACCAGATTCCTAGCAAGACCAAGTGTTTTAGAAAAGATGGAGGAGCTCGCGAGTTCCTTCAGCTAGAGTTCTAACT
This sequence comes from Asparagus officinalis, assembly GCF_001876935.1. Lineage (NCBI taxonomy): Eukaryota > Viridiplantae > Streptophyta > Magnoliopsida > Asparagales > Asparagaceae > Asparagus > Asparagus officinalis. Next base: position 45,254,062 of record NC_033802.1, on the reverse strand, counting down.
TGAACGGGACTTCAAATTCCTAAAGGGGGTTCATGATACGGGCGTATCTTCTTCCTTGCTTCGGGAGCTTAGCGATCCTCATGGGAGCTTGAAAATAGATGATTCTCATGATATCTTGAGAATAGAAACGTGGACGAAGTCGTTGAAGCGGTAAAGGCGAAGCTTACAGGAAAAAAACTACAGGAAACATTTTGAACTCCCAGCGATCGACCGCACTTGACGCCGCGATCGACCGCGAATGTGCACAAAATCCTGGGAGGTCTCTGGACTTTTGGCGGTCAACCGCAGCGACATGTGCGGTCGACCGGCCAAACCCTGTAATGGGTTTTGGTTTCTGTCGCTGGATCCGATCGACCGTGATGGTCTCTACAGTCGACCGCGACGGTTTCCTGAGCCTTCCTGGTTCGTTTGGGACTCTATTTTCCTGTTTGATTTTGGTTTGTTTAATTACAAACAAGGTTTTAAATGTCGGATGTCGGGTTCATGTCGGATGGCTAAAATCCATGTCGGATAGCGAAAATCGGGGATATATCGGGGGACATTGACTAAATATCGGATTGTCATATCGGGTAGTGCGCATATGTATAATATCATGACCTAAATGTAATCTAAGCATTCATAAATTCAATATAAACATACTTTATAAATTTTATAGACTAGACATATAAAAAAGTAAATAATATATGAATTTGGGTTCATAAATTCTTTCTATCGGGTTCATAAAAAACCCTTAAACATGAGAACGAGTCAAACGGGTTTGGGTATTTATCACTAAACCCAAACCCGATAACAAAAAATAGATTTAAAAAAATTACCATATCAGCCGATTTTTTAAAGCTAAAAAATAGGCTGATATGCCCGATATGACCCTGATATTTTCGATTTGGCCCTGAAAACCAACATACGAGTTAAAAACGTCCATGTCGTGTCGGTCAAGCCCTCAAACCGATATGTCGACCAACATGTCAGACGTGTCGGCCGATATTTAAAACCTTGATTACAAGTTTGTCATCCACGATGTAAACTCTATAAAGAGGATTGTTTTAGGGTTCTAAAGAATCAAAGAAATTAGAGATGTGAGATCCTAACCAAGAGATTAGGGTTTAGAGAGAATTGGGAGATTGTTCTTGCTTCTAGAGAGATTGTGAGAAAGGGATTTGTAATCTATTATTCTCATAATCTAGAGAATGTATTTTCCTTCGCCAAAACTGAATTGTTCTTGTGTTTCCTATCGTCTTCTTCTCAACACACTCTTGATAATTCCGCGATCAAGGGTGCTCGTCCGGCAACTCGTATCAGGAGGGTTGTGAAATTAACCCATTTAAAAATGCAAAAATGAATCAATTTTTTCCCATTATATAAACTCATAATTTTATTATTTATTTTAAACCCACAACTTCTGGATTCACTGTGAAATCGAAATACAATATCCGATTATTCTATACTCATTTTAGAAAACAGTTAACACATGTTCAAACACCTGAAATGAGAAGTGTTCTGAGACAGGGCATATATAAAGAGTCAGAAGAAGCTACAATTGCCAATAAAATCAGGCAAGTAGCTTATTGACAATAAAATCAGGCCCTGAAGGAGATCTGGTAAAGACAGCCTAGGGCACATGCAACAAAACGACCATTAGGTGCACCGGTTAGGAGGAGCAAAAAGACTACCCAATGGCGCAACAACTAAATTCGACCTACATATGAATGCATTAAGGTGGCAAAATAAACAGAGGAATTGGCCCTTAGAGAGCTGGATGAGAAAAACGATACCAGTTGGAAAGATATGAATTTTTTACTTGGACGTTCATAGCAACTCATAGAAAAATCATAACAAATCATTCGGCACCTCTTGTGTCATATTGAACATACACCATACCCTGGAAGGCACGGATGCAATGAAAAGTTCCATTTACCATGTAAGTGGAACCGTGGAACATTCTGTATTGAGTTTGTTACGCACTCTATTTTAGAAGGTAAATCCAGTCTTACACAAACTTTCATTTGAAAATGAGCATAAGGCACCAAGAATTTTCACTCTTGAAATTTTTTGCTTCCCACGAATGGATGACAATAAAAAGTAACCAGACTAATTGCCTAACCTGTCACTTGAAACACAAACAGTTTGCTCTGACAACGTAAAAGGTTCTATAGACTACACAATTTAAGTTATGTTATTTGTGTACACATTTAAACAGATGGCCATGATCTATTTAGAGAATCATACCATTTGAGATATTCCAGGTTGAGGTAGTGATGAACCAGGCATTCCAGTAAGCACAGCAACTGCAGGAGCTTTATCATCCATTGCTGAATTAAGAAATCCATCACTGAACATGACCTGCACATCTTGCCCATATAAGATACGGGTGCAGAACAAGCACTTATCATGTGCACATCAATAGAAATATAATAGAACCTCTGGAGCCTTGCTAACATATGGATCAGTTGGTGTAAGTTGCCTCTGCATTGTATCTTGTAATATGCTGCTCTGAGGTAGGATGCCAGGAAAAATTTGCGGAATGTTTCCCGTGGAATCAGCAAAAGCATTCTGCAAGACAAAAATATATCCTTGCAGTCTCATTAAAATTCAATAATATGAACAAATTTCCCTAGCACCAAATTCATTTACTAAAACACCATGATGACATTAAGTACTTAGTACATTAACTTCATTTACCTTATTAGAAGGACATTGTGTTTCTTTCCGTACCTGTGAATTCCTCAAATCTTCATTCAAGCCAATTGCCCACAAATCATCTGCCAATGAAGATTGTCCAGGGCTTGCAGAATTTTGAACTGAGAACATCGATGAAAATAAATCAATGCTCCCAGTAGGAGCATCTTTTTTAACAGGATGTTCTAATGGAGGAAGCCCCTGACTTTCTTTAAAGGGAGATTCAACGTGATGGGGCAAGTCAAAAGTTGCCCATCTTTCAGTTTCAGATGAAAGTCCTGCCTGAGCTTTCTGCTCATTAGAGGTTACGGTTGAAGGTTGATGATTGAAATCAGCAAACAGATCTACAGATGGGTTTGGAAAGGAGTTCTGTGATTGCACAAATTCTTGATTGAAAAGGTCAAGATTTGTTTTATTTGCAGCAGAAGATGTATGTCGTAAAGGGTCTTGTGATTGCACAAACTCTTGACTAAAGAGATCCACCACTGATGTATTTGCAGCAGAAGACATCTGCAGAACGGGGGGCAAGGCTGATGTATCTGCTGGATGAATTTCAGGAGCATGCTCTGGTGGTAGAACAGAATCAATTAAGCTCCCTGAATTAACTGATTTTAGAGAGCTGCTATCAAAGGATGCAAAGCTTCCCGATGATGCACCTCTCTGAAAAAGGAGGACAAGACCAAGGTTAGTCTAAAGTTTCCAGGCTCATCTAATAGAATATAAAGAAGTGTAATAAAAAGAAGAAAAAAAATACTAACATGTATATGTGCAGCCCTACTCATGTCCTCCGTGATATTTGGGTCTGGTGACACACCCAATTTCTGAGATTTGGCATCTTCAGCTAAGATGTCCCTTACTTGTGAAGGGGAGCTACCATATCCCGGGTCATGGAAGTTTGGTGACTGGACATCAAACCTGAATTGATCACTAGAAACTGAATAATCTGACATTCTTGAAGAGCTCTCATTTGCAAACCTATCCTCATACATCTGTTCTGCCTGGCGACCTGGGCTGTATAAGAAACTAGAGATTTTCCCTTCATAGTGCCCGCGATCTGAGCCAGGCTTCCTAGTCAGCATACCAGTTTGTCTCCCATAGCGCCTTTCTTCATATTGATGGTCATATGGTGGGCTCTGAGAAAAAGAATGATATGAACTGGCTCTCCTATGGTCTTCTTCTCCCTTATGGTTCTGTTAAGAATAGGAATATCTTAGTGTTAAAATACATTAATTGTCATGTTTGAAGGAGCAAAAGCAAATAAATTTAAATAAACCAACTGATGCATGAGCAATTAAACCTAAACTACCATGTGATGTGAACCTCAGCCTAGTTAGATGCTATTACCTGTGTGTCTCTTGGAGGTTTATCAGAAGACCTACTTCCAGCATATCTTTTATCCACATAAACAGCTTTTATAAATTCCCTGATTTTGTCTGGGTTGCTGTAAGAATAATAAAATATTAATCAATTGTCATGATTAACAAGTAGCTACCGGCTCAAATAATTTTATACCATATGTCCAAGCTTCACCTGTTGGCAGGTAACCTCATTTGCTGTGCATCCCAGTCACTCAAAAACAGTTCTCTTGCACGCTGCAATCAGTGTCATGTGGGGAATAATTACAACCAAATTTACAAGCAAGCAGAAATCACATAAGCAAGAAGTATTACCTGATTGCCACCCCTTTGAAGAGCCTCGACTTCTTGCTTTGTGAATTTGGCCATGGACACAGATTTCACCCGGTGAGTAAACTCACGGCTGCATAATCATGGGAGGAAAAGTTAATTTAGAAAATTTAAGCTATCTCCAGATTTCTAGCATGCAACTCTTTCCAGTCATTTCTGTGCAAAGATGAGTCACTCCTCTAAGTAAATAAAGTATCTTAAAAGGCAGAATCGAATAAATAAGATGCACAAAGGTAACACAAAAGGATGCCACTTGTAATATGAATATCATAAAGGTGTTTACAAATGAACTTGACATTTACAAAATGAACCAAATTGTGCACATTAGCAGAAAAGATAGCTTCAAGATTTGAAAACTACGTTATGGTACTTTCAGTACAGTTACGATTCGCATGTCTTGCTTGCCTCAGTTCTTGTGAGTTAAAATATGTAAGAAGTAACAGATCAAAGAACCAAAAAAGAGCATTTTGAAATTTAAAATAAATTATACTCATCATTAGTTCATCTGTTATTTCTACACTCTACTCAATGGTTTAAAATCCCAGGTTGATCCCGAGAGAGAGAGAGAGAGAGAGAGAGAGAGAGAGAGAGAGAGAGAGAGAGAGAGAGAGAGAGAGAGAGAAGCCAAAGTTCCACAGGATTCAAGAGGGGCTGCTTAAGCTTAAGCTTTGTTCACTTCACTTCAGGCTTAAGTATCTTATATAGTGTGCCCAGTTCATAACTTCAGAAGGCAGAAAATCAGCTGTAACAGGGTAACTGATCTGAGCTGACGAAATTTCTATGTAATACATGTAAACATCTATGCTGAACTCGCTGGATTCACACAACTTTGTATTTCTATATTATGTATTAATGGATGCATATATGTATGTATGCTGTTCAGTCACGCACCAAAGATATATGCATGGGCCAACAAGTACATGTATATACACAATGTAAAAAGAAAGCACATCCATATTTGGTCCATTTCTAGTTTCAAGCACAGCTCATATTTATCAATTGATCCTAATATGAGGCATGGAAGTAGTTATAAAACAGCTTAGATGTTTGTCAAGGTTATTTGTAAAAGGTTGTTTCAACTGAATATAAAGCGAGGCATGAGCTATTAACAATCAATACACACCAAACCCTATCCATATTACTTGCCCGACCATATGTAATTTGGGAATATCAGGGGTATGGGTTTGTATGAACTATTAATTTTCTGAATAGCTCATGTCCAGCTTTATATGAGCTATTTGCCAAAGAGTCGGACCATACACAACATTTACTTTCCTATAGACACGCTCGGTAGGTCCCTCTCTCTACTTTAAGATATAAAAGCAAGCTACAGTTTTCCAACTTAAGCTTCCAGAAGCTTCATTAGCTATTTGTCTATGTTTTGGCAAAAATCAATAATTTGGTCACATTTAATACTCATTCTCGGTTTGCCGATAACATACATTTTAGCAAAAATTTAGGAGCATGCATGATTTTATACTGTATGGATACATGCTTTATGAGTCAAAGGGGAGAATAAAGAAAAAAATATAAAGTAATAATAGAACACAGAAGAGGTTAAATAAGTAAAAACATAAAACTTGAAAGTGCAAATCATCTAACCAAATTTAAAGATCAACAAGATCTAAATTCCAGTAATTATAACTAACTGCAAAGTCAAGTTTCCATGAGGAAAGGGATTATGAATCCTATTTTCAAAGTCTAATAATATGCTAGCATTTTCATGTCAGATTCTATTGGCATAATAATAACCCCATAATCCTCACCAAATTATAAAATTAAAAAAAAAACTGAATTGTTGCTAAAGATAACAAAACGAAGCCTTCACATATCACAAATAATAATAATAATTCATTTACCAGGCGCAAAGTACCTGGGACAACCAGACCAGGACATTTAACAATATCGAGGATAGTCTTTAGAGGAAAAATAAAATAAAATGATTTTTTTTCTGAGGCCTATACCTGTGTTCACCTTCTTATAATGAAGGCCAAGAATCACTTGAATACAACCGTAAAGAAATATAACTGAAGAAATAGTTTTTGCATTCAATAACTCATCAAGTTTCCAGTTATATTAAATATCAAAGCACTAAGCTAGTTTGGATATCAGAAATAGCTATACACAGAAATTGTGCCTTTAAAAATTAATTTGTACCACAGAGCCAAGATTGCTTTAGAAACATAATAAACAGAATTGGTATCACTTCAAACATGCAATAGATCTACTGAGGAATAGGGTTTATTTGCACATTACAACTCAGAAACGGAGTCATTCACACAGAGAACAAGATTCAATATTAAGGAACACCTGCAACACAACAAACCCTTGAATGGATCTTGACTAGAGCAAAATTAAGAGATAGCTAGTGAAGCACTAAGTTTCTGCAAATGAATACTCGTCTGGGTTATTTACCTTCATATAATCTCTTTCTATTATTGCTAAATGATTACTTCGTGTTTTGAGGAATGAGGATATTACGTTTTTTGTAATCGTATGAAAGTAAATGCTAAGTCGGTTACTTTTATGGTTTTTTACAATACTTCCCTCCCTCAATCTCTCTTGCAGTAGTCTATACGGAACTAACTAAACCTTTTAAATCAAAAAATAATAGCATGCCCTCTTTTTTTGTAATTAAATTTTCTCTAACTTCCTCACAATAGTTTATATGTAGCCAACTGAAGTACTGAGCATTACCCAAAGCATGTGTAGCAGAACGCCATAATGGGGCAAGGTGTACAAGAAATAGACGTAGAAGATCTTGGTTTGAAGCACTTAAGAAGAATATGATAATAGTTAACTTGAGGAGGTAAACCGTAATTGACTAGAATGGAAGAAATAAGATTCATGTTAGCTGACACCAAAAATTTTGGAAAAAGGGCGTGTTCTTGTTGGTGTGTTGTTGTTATGTAACAGAACACCCTCTTATGATGAATCTTCTTCGTATGGGTCTCAGTTACTAATATTTCCTCTTTCTTTGTAAAAGCATAAACTCAGCGCCAACATATATACGACAGTCTTCTTTAAACTCGCATTACAAATTAGGTACAAAATATCACTCACTGACTAAAAATTTATATTCAAAAAGAATAAGAACTTTCCCTAAAAATACTATAACTATTTGAATATCAAACTCACTGAATCCCGCTGCAAGCTACACAGACGAAAGTCCAAAAATTTGTACAGACATATTGTGGACCCTGCAGTCATATAGATAAAGTAACAATTCATCAAAAAAATCAAGAAAAATAACTAGAATCAGAACTAAAATGAGAAGAAAATAAAATAGTACCAAGCTGTTGCAATTGATGCATCTTCTATTAGGCGGAAGCTTCATCAGACCTCTAATAATCTTCTCGTTTCTCTCCTCCTCCTTCTTACTATTCATCTTCTCGAACTTCGATTACCAAAGCCTAGGGTTTCAATTCAGTAACTCTCACTAGAAACCTTCAAGCGATCGATCAGAGCTCCAATCCAAACCAAATTACTCCAGCTCCAACTCTAGGGTTTCAATACAGTACCTCTCACTATAAACCTTGACTCGATCGATCGAGTTCCTAGAGTTTAGCTTTTGAATCCACTGGATCTCGGTGAAACCGAAAGGGACGGATTTTGAAAATTAGGGTTTGGGGAGCTGGAAATAAAAAGAGGATGGAGATATTCTCTGGATTTTAGCGCAGAATTTCTGCTGTGATTGTGAATTATTATAAATTTATATTATTAGAGAGAGAAAAGAAGGAAAATGGTAAGTTGAGATTTTTAGAAAAAGAAGGGGGGTTTTGGTTAATTGATTAATTAAATGGGCCCACCCCGTTCTTCCGGTCAGGAAACGGACAGATTGGATGACCCAACTCTGAACCGGCGGTCATCGGCACATTGGAAATGGATATATTTTTTTGCAGGGTCTAAATTACTATCATGCCCTCCTGTTTTTGCTAAAATTACAAATAACCATTAAAGTCTGTGTAATTATTAGTCTAGGGCCTGGCCTGTAATTTCTACATAATTAATTAAGGATGTAAAAGTGAATAAGGGGCTGTTTGTTTCTTCTTTTTTTGGTGGGAAAGAGCCCGAAAGCTACCACAGATGCGACTGCTATGGCAGCTTTCGAGCTCCTCGGTCTCCAACCAAACGGATCCTAAATCATTATCATATTCTTCTTTTTAGGAAATATTATTACTATATTCAAGATCGATGAAATGAGAGGAGTAGAGTTTCACTATAAAACCTCGGGGGGGTTTCGTGTTTATTGTTCGAAGTTTAGTGTGATTTTCTTTTATTAAAAAAAAGTTCACTGTGATTTTTTATAATTTATTCTTTTATAGGATAATTTGTTAGCTCCGACTAGAACCATATAGTTGCGATTAAAACAATTTATAACTAAAAGAAAGAAATACAATAAAGCTTACCTATAAATTTAACTCTCCTCTTCAAAGTGCATTTTGGGTTGCTTGCTAAGAAGAAAATGTGGGCATGTTGATTCTTTCGCGCATTAAGTCGAACATGTTCTAAGCGTTGCCGATGGTCACTTGTTGTGGTTGACGGCGACGATAGTGGAGATGGAGTCAGCAGAGAGCTGATCCAAGAGCCAAGGCATTTTATGAGCACCTCGCGGAGCAAGGGACTGACGTGTGGGGATAAGGGTTGCGATAGCTGATTGCTTTTATATGATTTTGATTTTTTTTTTTTTTGATCAATTATGATTGTCTATTTTGCTACAACTGATAAACACGCATGCAATTTGCAATTTTAAAAAAAAAAACTACCCTTGAAACTTAGGACTTACATAAATTTTGATGCAAATTATTAACAGAATTTTACATCAAAATTAACTTGCAATTATACGTAATGCGTTGTAGTTAAAGGTTGTCACTAGCTCGAAAAAGGTCATGAATCACAACTATTTTTTATTGGTAACCAACTCAGCCATCAACCTCATCAATTTCCCTTGTCATTAATATCTGAACCTCTATTAGCAAAGACCGTTGAGACCCATAATTTATTAGTTGCAGCCATCCGAACGACAATATTTAATCCTCGATTAATCTGTTGTCACATAGCTCTCGAAAGCCATTACTATAATGATAAGCGCAACGTAATCTATACTAAGCGTAGTTTTATTTTAATAATTTGATTCTTTCTATTTCGAATCACGTCTTTTCTCACAAGGCTGAAGTGAGGGCTAAAAAAATGAAAAAGATCAAATCACATTATCTCTGTAATAGGTAAATGCCTTTTTTCTTCCAAAGTTGTCGAAATTAGTCGTAATAAAATGTTGGCTATAATTGAAAAGGTCTTATCAATAAAATTTCCATTTCTCTGAGATCTAAGCATAATTAGCAATCTATTTTACAATTTTTCTCATTATTGTCTCGGCTCGGGAAAAAGCTATCCCATAAACAAAGGAATTGTACAGTACAAAACAACATAAAAACAGAAAAACGTCACTTAAATACCCTGGTGTTTCATCACCTTTACACTAAAATATCTTAAATTGTAAAGGTGTCACTTTAATACCTTAAATTATAAAAATTTGACACATTAGTATCTTTCGTTAGTTTTCATGGGAATATTCTCAAGAAATTTTCTTAACTACTAAAAGTTAAAACATTACTTTCTTACAACTTAGAGCATTAAAGTGTTGTTTTCTTACAACATTGGGTACTAAAATGCTATTTTTATAATTTAGAATATTTCATTGTAAAGATGGAGAAATAATAGGGTATTTCAGTGTTAGTTGTTTACAACATAGGTTTTTTTAACACTTTAAGGTATTAAAGTGCTACTTTTTACAACTTAAGATATTTAAGTGTAAAGATAATGAAACGAAAGGGTCTTTAAGTGTCACTCGGCCAATGATAAACACATTAATTATATGACCGCATGGACCCAAACCAAAAAACATTCATAGTCTTGTTCTATTGCATTAATTATCCAGCAAGAATATGACAAATACATGAATTCCTAAATTTGCTAAGGGGCTGTTTGGTTGTTGTTGGTAAAATTGTGTATTTATGACACAACTTGGAAAGTTGTTGTCCACCTCATCAATTTTACTTTTATACTTTTCTTTGTTTGTTTTTGATTCCATTGGAATCATAAATTGCTTGTTTGGTTTGCAAATGTAACTTTAATTGTTTATTTGGAAAGTATAAAAAGTGGTCCCTACTCAAATGATCATATTGGTTGGAATTATTTTTTATTATTTTTTCCTGACTTCAATGTCAGCTTTCTCCTAAAACCATGTCTTTTTTTTATGAAACCACTTTACAAGCCACATCAGCATATGAAATCACTTTACACTTTTTTCATAGCTACAAACAAACAATTGAAAGTGATGAAAGCTAACATTGAGACCCACTTTTTTACACTTTCCATCCTTTTACATGGTAAAAACATACAACCAAACGGCCCCTAATTCATAGAGGCTGGCATGTCAATGATATAGCATTAATGCAATGGATTAGGTTCAGCGGATACTCTTAAGTAAAAAATCATATAGACATGAATGAGAAACTTACACCTTACTCCACATCCATTATTAAAGCTAGTGGATACTCTTATTCTAATTTTGTTTATAATAATACTACTAAAACGCACGTGCATTGCACGTGGGCATACTTGTTTGATGTCGAAAATTTTGGATGTGGATCGTAAAATGGTGAAGTGAATCGATGGAGAACTCTCGATTCATGTGGTTAAACTGATTTAGATTTTACCAATATTCATGGAACCTAAATAAAGGACGTAACAAGATATTTGTGTGCTATGACTTTTAGGTAATAAGATTGGCCAATAGCTAGAAGGACTTGAATGTGTAGAGTAATGAGACAAAACAATGAACCAATTTATATCATGTTTTAAATTTAATTACATTATCAAAGTCTATGCTAATCATCAGCGTTTGAAGTTGAAACAAAACATACAAACATAGATGATTGAATTTACTTAATAGCTAATATCCAACATGGATTAATAGGGTCAAAAAATTATAATCCTATGCATGACAAACTTAATCTGTAAACACAATAGCAACACTAAAAGATGCTTTAATATTATAGATGGGAGACTAATCTTTGCTCAACTCACACTAAGGTTCAAACTATTTAAGTAAATACTAATTAATAAGAGCTTTCCCAAACAAAGTAATTAAACTTAAAGCTAAAATTGATATGATTGGATGATAGAGGTATTGTTGGGGAATTTCAGTCTCCCCGCCTACCACGATATGCGCAACTCGGAAGCCAACCCCAATCAATAAGATAGAACAACCACAATCAAGAAAAAGAACACCGAGATTTACGTGGTTTGGTCGACCAACTTCGACCTACGTCCACAGTAACAATACGAGAAATTCACTATGTATCAGGGAGAACTACAAGAGGAACCACTCAACTCTCGTCTCTCAATCTCTCAACCTCACATGCATAATCAACTCTCATATTCTCTCCAAAGCCCACTCCTTGTAATCTTTTGCACGGATAAAGACTACGAAACCCTCTCTCTCTCTCTCTCATCTACTACATCTCTACTTTTTCTTCATAATTTTTCCTCCACCAATCCAATAGAAGAATATATATAGGAAAATCAAAACCCTATCTCTAGCCTAACTTCCTAATTAGAATAGGATTCAAACTCCTAATCATGATAAAACTCAAACTCCTAATCATGATAGAACCCAAACTCCTAATCATGATAGAACTCTAACCTTATCTAATTCTTATGAAGTTACACAAAGAATCAAAGATAAAATCCCAACAATCTCCACCTTGGATTTGATTCCCAAACTCCCTTGAAGATATATCATCATCGTCTTGAAGCTTTGTCTCTCCTGCTAGAGTCTTCTATTTCTTTCGCACTTCAAATCAGAACACCTGCACTCCCAATTGGATGCCTTCATGATTCTCACTATTTTCTGCTTCGCCGTGACGTCTTCACCTCTCTTGTTGTCCTTGTGATCCACCTGCATTGCTCGTCTCGAATCATATCGGTGCACCTCTCCTACTCCACACTATGAGCTGGATGTCTTTATCTCCTCCATCACTTGGCTTGGACTGAATATGAGCGATCACCATCTTCAAGTCCAACGCTACCATCTTCATCTCCATGTGTGTCACTCGGTCGTGCTCACTTGCAAGCTCCACCTAATTTAGCACTGTCATCCTTAAGTATACACACCAACCAATTCCTGCTCCTTATCTACCATCAGATTTGTCTTGCCGTTAAATAGCGGAATATCAAACTTCGGACCCGAAAAAGTCATCATCCTCTAACCACTATCAAAATTCAAATCAGTCCCTTTAGTGATTGAATTTGATAAAATTGATGCCAAACACGAATTCATCACGTCAAAAAACCCTAGGAACGACTCCTGGATCACCAAAATCCGCCTCCAAATCCTCAATCGGCTAACAAATCAATCTGGACCGTCGGATCCCCACATGAACAGTGCCCGCCGTGCTACAATGTTCTGCTATAGTACCGCTGCTACAGTATTTTTCCCCTTTTCATCTTGATTCTTGTAACGCTGATTTTCAATCTTGCACGGCGTCGTCTTCTATCTTGCAAACTCGCTCACGGATCCATCACTATCGCTCTGATACAACTTGTTGGGGAATTTCAGTCTCCCCGCCTACCACGATATGCGCAACTCGGAAGCCAACCCAATCAATAAGATAGAACAACCACAATCAAGAAAAAGAACACCGAGATTTACATGGTTCGGTCGACCAACTTTGCCCTACGTCCACGAGGCAACAATACAAAAAATTCACTATGTATCAGGGAGAACTACAAGAGGAACCACTCAACTCTCGTCTCTCAATCTCTCAACCTCACATACATAATCAACTCTCATATTTTCTCCAAAGCACACTCCTTGTAATCTTTTGTACGGATAAAGTCTACGAAACACTCTCTCTCTCTCATCTACTACATCTCTACTTTTTCTTCGTGGTTTTTCCTCCACCAATAGAAGAATATATATAGGGAAACCAAACTCTATCTCTAGCCTAACTTCTGTTGAAAATTATGGTTAAATCTGGAATTAAACTGAGAAAACAGATGTGCTGTAATTTTTAATTTTTAAGTTCACTGTTGTGCGTTATAGAAACGCTGTGCTTAAAGCAATATTTGGCCTACTCCGGTACAAGGATCCCAAGACCAAACTGCTTCCAGGAATAGCAGTACAGTGCTCTGGTGTGTACCAACTCAGTACTGTCAAGATCTCATCGATCTATAAGAACTTTCGGTCAAGGCAAAAGATCTCCTCGATCTCAGAACCTTACGGTTCAAAACCTTTTAGTTTAAGACAAGTTCCTATGGGCACAAGTTCATGCAGCAGCAGTACAACAGCAACAACGTCGGGATCGACGTTCGTATTCCAGCACGCGACGTTCGTGTTCCACGCACGCGAGAGGATTTTCAGCTTCCAACTAAGAGCTGCCCAAGGGAGCTATTTATAGGCCTCTAACGTCAGCTCAAGAGTCACAAGCAATTAATGTGACTGTTATAATTCTTAATGGCAATTAAGATTGTAACATCAATGCATTAAATTGCTCTTAATGTTGTTGTAACCGCTACATGCATTAACTCCTGAATACGAGACAATCAATGGACGCATTGCTACGAAACGCGAGGGTTGCGTCTCAACAAATCAGACGAACCTCGTTTGACAAACGAACGTCATCAAACAGGCGAACCTCGTATGACAGACGAACCTCGTCCAACGAGCGAACATAGTCAAACAGGCGAACCTCGTATGACATACGAACCTCGTCGATCGAGCAAACCTCGTCAAACAGGCAAACCTCATAAGACAGATGAACCTTGTCGAACAAGCGAACCCCATATGATGCCTCTGTGCGAAGTGCAAAGTGCGCCTAACAAAACGTCACTTAGCGCCTCAGCCCGATTAGCCCCGATCCCTGGCCCATTGGCCCACGGCCCACGACCTACGGCCCACAACCCACGACCCATGACCCACTAGAACTTATGAAAGATTACTTCAAATAAAACACTTCTCGGCTTGTCGTTGGCAAGCCTCGAACAAGGGACCTTTTGAAACAATAAAACATTAACTTTCCACTGGGCTACTAAGCATTTATGAAAAGTACTTGTAGTTAATATATATATAGTTTGAAAACTCATTTTGGAAAGCAGTTTTAACCAAAAAATCCAACAATCCCCAACAAGTTTTTAAACTAGTGTCGTGAAATGGTGCCGTGGTTTCAATCGTTGTGCATAAGGTAGATGTCGTAAGGACTTGAATCCCCCTTAGACCAACTGAATAGAAGATAAATGCATGGTGGCGTAGAGACTTGAACCAGCACATGTCTAAAATTCAGCGATCACACAAGATCAAACTCATCTGTGGTAGTTTTCACTTTGAACCATACTTGCCTTTGCGTTTGCAAATTTATGGCCCTGTGCTAGTCCTGGTTTCTACTAGGGCTCTAGATATCTTTCCACAAGACACCATAGGAGACGGCCAAATCTCCACCCAGGTATAGGTGAGTTCTTTAGGCATGTTTCCTATCAAACATCCCACATCTGAAATGCTTTGAACTCATTAAGGCTTAAGAGCCATCCTCTCTCATGATAGGATTCTAGGTGAGTCCTTTAGGCGTGTTTCCTATCTAACACCCCGCATCCGAAATGCTTTGGATCCAATAAGGCTTAATAGCCAGCCCCTTTACATGATAGGATTATCGGTGAGTCCTTTAGGCGTGTTACCTATCTAACACCCCGCATCCGAAATGCTTTGGACTTATTAAGGCTTAACAACCAATCTCTTAACATGATAGGATTTCACTTGTAAATCTTACTTGACTTTTGAACCAATCATCTTATCATTAGTAGCGTAAGCTTTGAACTAATAACTTGACGAAATGGTAAGTATTGGTAAGACTCACCAAACTTTGCAAATCTTACTTGACTTTTGAACCAGTCATCTTGTCATTAGTAGCGTAAGCTTTGAACTAATAACTTGATGAAATAGTAAGTATTTGTAAGACTCACAAAACTTTGAGACCTATTACAGCAGACATCCTTTCGACTATGTCCTTTTTAAGACCTTTAGTCAAAAGAGCAGCCACATTCTCTGAAGACCGAACGTCAATCACCGAGATGACTCCTTGGCAAATAAGTTCTCTCAAATAGCCATGCCTCGGACGAATGGTCCGTTTCTTTCCATTGAGCAACGAGTTCGCTGTCACAGCATCCGTTGCCTGATTATCATAATAGATTGTAATTACGCATTGCAATTCTGTCAATGGAAGGTCTCGGAGAATACAACTGAGCCACTCAGCTTCATCTCCTGCAGCACAGAGTGCGAAGAACTCAGATTCCATCGATGACTGTGCAATCATAGTTTGCTTCTTAGATTTCCATGAGACGGCAGCTCCGTCCATGGTGAAGACAAAACCTCCAGTAGATCTGCACTCATCTGGTTCTGAGCACCAGCTCGCATCTGAATAGCCTTCGATTACAGCCGGATATCCAGTGTAGAATAGGCCCAGACCTGTAATTCCTTTTAAGTATCTCATCAATCTCTGGACAGCATCCCAATGAAGCTTTCCAGGATTACTTGTGAACCTACTAAGCATTCCTACAGCAAATGCTATATCTGGCCTTGTGCAGCTCATCGCGTACATAAGACTTCTAATTATCTTTGAGTACCTTAGCTGCTCTACTGGTCTTCCAGTGTTCGGTTGAAGCTTCTTGTTATAATCATACAACACTGACAGTTCTGGTAGATTGTAGTAGCCATACTTTCTTAGCATGCTCTTGACATAATGAGATTGGGACAATCCAATACCCTTTTCAGAGTATATGATTTTGATTCCGAGAATCATGTCCGCTGTTCCAAGGTCCTTCATACTGAACTGAGCTGATAGAAATTTCTTGGTAGATGTTACTATCTCTAAATCACTCCCGACGATGAGCATATCATCCACATAGAGACAGATAACCACCATCTTCCCTTCAGCGACCTTGATGTATAGACACTTGTCAGACTCACTGACTTGATACTTATTATTGCGAACAACCCCATCGAACTTCTCATGCCAGAGTTTCGGTGGCTGTTGTAGTCCATATACAGACTTAATAAGCTTACAAACTTTACCAGCTGGAGCATCAAGTCCTTCTGGTTTCTCCATGTAGATTTCTTTTGTGAGGTCTCCATTGAGAAAGGCAATCTTCACATCCATCTGATGTATGACGAACCTTTTTATCGCCGCCCATGCGATAAGCACTCTGATGGTAGTGATCCTACAAACTAGTTCATAGATGTCAAAGAAATCTATTCCTTCTCTCTGAGAGAATCCTTTCACCACCAGCCTTGCTTTGTACTTCTCAATAGCACCATCAGGACGAAGCTTCTTCTTGAAGATCCACTTGTAACTGATAGGCCTAGCACCTTCAGGTACATCCACCAGCTCCCACGTGTGATTTTGGATCAATGAATCTATTTTATTATCTATAGCTTCTTTCCACAGAAGAACGTCTGTTGACTGCATTGCTTCTTGGAAAGACTGTGGGTCTCCTTCCACATTATAGGTGATGAAATCATCTCCAAAATCTTTCTGTCTTCTGACACGCTTGGAAGATGGTTCAATAACTCCTTCATCACTGACATTTTTAGTTTCTCGCGAAACTGGCTCCTCTGATGCGTCTGACGTACTAGCATTCTCTGATATATCTTTAAGCAATAATCTTTTATCTTTGATAAAGTTATTCTCAAAGAATTCTGCATCCCGAGCTTCAATGATGGAGTTGGTTCCAAGATCAAGGAACCTGCAAGCATCACTATCTTCAGCAAAGCCAAGAAACACACATCTGTTTGTCTTTGGTTCGAGCTTAGGCCTTCTGATATCTAGAACTCGAACATATACGAGACACTCCCACACTTTGAGACTATCCAAAGGATCTGGATATCCTAACCGTAACTGATGAGGAGTACTATCAGTTTTGGAATAGGGTACTCTGTTCAGAATCCAGTTTGTCATCAGCAAAGCCTCTCTCCAATAGCATGTAGGTAGGCCGGATGTGATTAGAATCGAATTCACCATCTCGGTCAATGTGCGATTCTTCCTTTCCGCAATTCCATTAGATTGCAGAGAATACGGAGTAATGATTTCAACAATGATTACATGCTCCTTGAAATATGCATCCGACTCCTTAGATCGGTACTCTCCTCCTCTGTCACTCCTGGGTCTTTTCACCTGAAGTCCAAGCTGCTTCTCCACTCGAGTTCGAAACTCGATGAACTTGCTGAAAGCTTCATCTTTAGATTTTAGCAGGTAGACGTGGCAGAAGCGAGAGTGGTCATCAATGAAAGTGATGAAGTACTTCATGCTGCCTCGAGTGACGAAGTTCTTGAAATCACAAGTATCTGAGTGAATCAGATCTAATAGGTTGGTGCTCCTTGTGACACTTAAAAATGGCTTCCTTGTCAGCTTCGCTTGCGCACATACTTCACACTTATCAGGTTTGTTACCCCCGCATTTCGGAAGTAATCTTAACTTCTCCATGCTAGACAGCTTTCTATAATTTACATGTTCTAGCCTATTATGCCATAATACAGAGGAGTAAGCAGAAGAGGATACTTCATTTACAATTGAGTTGGGTATAATAGTACTGATCTTATACATGCCATCAGTACGATATGCATTGCCAAAATACATTTTCTTAAATGATAACACAGCCTTTCCTCCTTGGAAATCCAGCCTCATACCGGCGTCACATAGCGGGCTTCCAGAGACTAAGATTTTAGCAATTGAGGGGACATGTTTCACATCCTTCAATGTGAGAGTCTTCCCTGAAGAAAAAGTCAGCACCACAGTCCCAGTTCCAAGAACAGGAACCACAGAACAATCAGCCATTGATACGTTCTCTTTGGTAGCAACATAGGAAGTGAACAAATCTATGTTGGAACAGACATGACAGGTAGCACATGTATCTAACAACCAACCAGAGACTTTGCTGGGAGTTGTCACCTGAAAGAGCATAGCCACACAATTATCAATTTGATTAATATTGTGTGTTGTTCTCTTCTTTGGTGCTTTGCAGTCCTTGGCAAAATGCCCTTGCTTCCCACAGTTGAAGCATTTGCCGCTCTTCTTGAAATCTTTCTTCTGGACATTCAGGTTCTTCGGATTATGATTCTTCTTTTTGTTAAAAGATTTCTTTTTCTTAGAAGAATTGGTACCCTTCTCAGAGTTAGTTGTCACCATATTAGCAGACGCCTTCTGCTTAGCTAGGAGCTCATTCTTTGTGCGAGTTCGAATCTCGTCCTCGATCCAAATAAACCTCTTCAAATCAGACAGAGTCACCTGTCTTTTCCTTCTTCGAATGTCCGTGGAGAACGACATTCAAGATAGAAGAAGCTTGTTGACAATTGCACCAGAAATGAAGGTTTGATAAAGACTGATCTTTTTATCCTTCAGCTTCATAACAAGCTTTTCGAGTTCTTTGACTTGAGGCAAAACCTCAGTGTCATCTTCAAACTCATAACAAGCTTTTCGAGTTCTTTGACTTGAGGCAAAACCTCAGTGTCATCTTCAAACTTGAAGTCCAGAAATTTGTCAATGAGGTGAGACTTGGAAAGCTTCTCCTCATCCTTGTATTGCTCCTCCAGGGCATTCCAGATTTCCTTTGCAGACGGCTTGTTGGTGTAAACATCTGTCAGATGATCAGCCAGGCAGTTAAGGAGATAACTCCTGCAAAAATGATTTATCCTAAGAGGCTTCAGACTCTGAGTCTTCTTCAAAGTCAGGTTTCTCCTCAGAAACCACATAGTAGATTTTTAGGAGTTGCATCCCAAAAAATACTTTTCGACGCCATGTGTTAAAGTTAGATCCATCAAAGTTTTCTAACTTGAGACAGTCCACTCCAAGAGTCTTTGCAGGATCCATTAGTAGATCTGAAATATTGCTTTAAGATTATTAAAAATTGTGATTAAATCTGGAATTAAACTGAGAAAACAGATGTGCTGTAATTTTTAATTTTTAAGTTCACTGCTGTGTGTTATAGAAATATTGTGCTTAAAGCAATATTTAGCCTACTCCGGTGTAAGGATCCCAAGGCCAAACTGCTTTCAGGAACAGCAGTACAGTACTCTGGTGTGCACCAATCCAGTACTATCAAGATCTCCTTGATCTATAAGACCTTTCGGTCAAGGCAAAAGATCTCCTCGATCTCAGAACCTTACGGTTCAAAACCTTTCAGTTTAAGACAAGTTCCTGTGGGCACAAGTTCCTGCAGCAGCAGTACAAAAAGCAACAACGTCGGGATCGATGTTCGTATTCAAGCACGCGACGTTCGTGTTCCACGCACGCGAGAGGATTTTCAGCTTCCAACCAAGAGCTGCCTAAGGACGCTATTTATAGGCCTCTAAGGCCAGCTCAAGAGTCACAAGCAATTAATATGACTGTTACAATTCTTAATGGCAATTAAGATTATAACATCAATGTATTAAATTACTCTTAATGTTGTTGTAACCACTACATGCATTAACTCCTGAATACGAGGCAATCAATGAACGTATTTCTACAAAACGCGAGGGTCGCGTCTCAACAAATCAGACGAACCTCGTTTGACAAACGAACGTCATCAAACAGGCGAACCTCGTATGACAGACGAACCTCGTCGAATGAGCGAACATAGTCAAACAGGCGAACCTTGTCGATCGAGCGAACCTCGTCAAACAGGCAAACCTCGTAAGACAGACGAACCTCGTCAAACAAGCGAACCTCGTATGACAGACGAACCTTGTCAAACGAATGAACATCGTCAAACAGGCGAACCTCGTATGACAGATGAACTTCGTCGAACGAGCGAACCTTGTCAAACTACGAGAACGCTAGGGTCACCCTCGTGCGAATACGCAGCTTGTCCGCATGCTGCGAAGCAACGTGGCGCCACCTCGCCCCGATGCCTCCGTACGAAGTGCAAAGTGCGCCTAACAAAGCGCCACTTAGAGCCTCAGCCCGATTATCCCCGATCCCCAGCCCATTGGCCCACGACCCACGACCCATGACCTACTAGAACTTATGAGGGGTTAATTCAAATAAAACACTTCTCGGCTTGCCATTGACAAGCCTCGAACAATGGACCTTTTGAAACAACAAAACATTAACTTTCCACTAGGCTACTAAGCATTTATGAAAAGTACTTGTAGTTAATATATATATAGTTTGAAAACTCATTTTGGAAAGCAGTTTTGATCAAAAAATCCAACAACTTCCTAATTAGAATAGGATTCAAACTCCTAATCATGATAAAACCCAAACTCCTAATCATGATAGAACCCAAACTCTTAATCATGATAGAACTCTAAGCCTATCTAATTCTCATGAAGTTACACAAAGAATCAAAGACAAAATCCCAACAGATGTATCCTACGAGTAGGGACTTGTCACTTGTTAAAATTCTGTGACAGTTACAAAAGAGACTGGTTATGTCATTCATATGTTTTTTATCAATCTCTAGTTCACAACTTGGCACTAATTTATTGTGATAGCATTTTCATGAAAATCTATTTCATCTTTAATGTCATCTCAATCACTTCATTTATCTGAAGTAAAAGTTGGATGGTTGGAAGGAGAGGAATAGAGAGAAATAAATGAAACATAAATATCACATATAAAAATGAGTTATTAATTAGAAAGTAAAAAAGCCAAAGCTTAAGAAGATTCACTTTAGCAATAAGGGTTTTATAATAAAAATATAAGAACTTATTTTAAATGCATGTAAATATGATGCTTGTTGTAGTATTTGTTTAACTTTTTGTTTGAAATAATGATAAGAGAGTTTATTTTGTATTTCTAACTATGACATAAAAAGGGTAATACAATTAGCGTAATACATTTCTAATTGTGCCCCTACTTCATGATATTACCATCAGAGATTTTTTAGTACAATATGTTTTTAAATTACATCGTGAAATGTGTTTAGGGGGTTGAATTTCAAAAGCATTTAATCTAATGAGATTTTAACATACATTGGTTCGTTTAGTCTTTTTATAATACATTTTAAAATTTGTGTTATACCAATGTCTCTAAAAAGAAAACTAATCGCTAAATTGACTATAGCAATTTAAATCATACCAAATTAACTCATTTCTACAATAACCAAGTTTTGAAACTCATTTTAAAAATTCTAATTGAATTATAGAAGAACATGCCACATTAACACGTGCTTGAGCAAAGTTGGTGCTCGAAATAAGTCAACATCTTATGCTCTACAAAATTTCCCATTCTAAGCTAAGTGGAGTTCTGGTTAAACTTTTCTTTTATAATTATATGAATTTGTCTTAGTAGATGTTATGGTAAGTGGAAGAAAATGTATGAGCTAATTTATATGCGAGAGATGAAAGAGAAGTTATATATAGAGAAAATGAAAAATGTTGTTTGTTAGTTAATTAGGTTCATAGTTTATGCATTGATTCAAATTGAATTTTAAAATTCTAGGCACTACATCTAATTATTATAATTATTTGATTATTTTATACTATTGTGTGATTGATTGGGAAGAAATTTATAGTATTGAGCTGAAACTTTGGACTCATTAGCAGTTGGTGCTCAAAAGACCCGAAGCAATAAAGAATGTGGTACGTCATTCTCTAATTCTATCTTACTTGGTCTCTGCAAACTGTAGTTCTCCCATGACTTAAACTTTGATGCCTCTCCGATTTAGTCGTTTCAACTTCTTAGAGAGTAGAGCAGGTTGCAAAGCGCACCCCCACCCCCACCCCGGCGCCTCCCTACATGCAATTAAGGTAACCCGAAAAGTGAATATTAACACTCTAAAATTCTAAATGTAGATATAAACATTTGCATGTAGTGTTAGATTATAAACTACTGATAATATTCTTAGCCAAATATTTTGGGGAAGAGTAGGAGGTGCATTTAATGACTACAAAACTCCGGTTCTCCCATGGCTTAAACTTTAATGTCCCTCCAATGCAGTCGTTTTAACTCCTTAGATAGTAGAGCAGGTTGCAAAGCCCCCCGATATGCAAGAAAGGTAGCCCGAAAAGTGAACATTGACACTCTAAAATTCTAAATATAGATATAAGCATTTGCATGTAGTGTTAGATTATAAACTATCGATAATAATTATATTTTTGATCAAATATTTTGGGGAAGAGTAGGAGGTGCATTTAATAAAGAGTTATGGATAGTTATTTAAGAATTAATTATAACTAATGATAAAATTGCAAATTATCATAATTTGAAAGGGAAAAGTATGAAACCAAAAGTTTTGACATGAGTATTCTCTTTTATAAATAGTACAGATATAGATATAGATATAGATATAGATATAGATATAAATATAAATATAAATATAGATATAGATTTTTATAGCCTGCACCTTTTGCCTTGATCCAAAAATGATAGTGGACATATGCCATGTTCTCCTTTTCCTTTACATTAGCATTATTGCACGTGTAACAGACATTTTAATATTTTAATGTTCATTAGTGTTTCTAAGATTTTTTTATGGTATTTGTTCATCTAGTATATTTTTACCTCACCTTAGTTGAGATTGTCGACGACATTTACTTCAATTTGAGTAATGAAGTAATTTTCTTAGATCACTAAAGAGAGTATTTTTCACATGTAATCTTTACATCATTTTATTTAATTTATTTTTAAGTCAAGTATTTACATATACTATGCATATAGTATTTATATTGGAATATATTGAAATTATAATTAATGATTTTTTGTTGTATTTGTTTACACATAATGGAACTTGATCATTTCATATTGATATCTTCTTATAATATACAATGTAACAGATGTCTATTTAATAACATCTATGATGTGCTTTAGAATGTTTTATAAATAAAGGGAAAAAATGAATTAAAAGAAAAGATTTTTCGTGAGATGACCAAATTATCCTCATGCCTTTAGTGAGATGAAGGACAAATTTCCTGTGTCTTTCAAACTTTTTTTGCCCTCACTAATTTTATAATATAGTAGTAAAGGTATAAATTTGTATAGATGGCCTGGAGTGATTTATTTTTCTAATTTTTAGTCCATTTTTTATTTTTATGCCTTCTCTTTTGCATATCTTAGACTGGTTCGATTTGAAAAAATTTCAACACTCTGTTTTCCTTTCCCATGTTCCCGATTTATCTTCTTTTCAAGTTTACTATTTGTATACGTGGCATGGTATTACTTTAGTTGACATCGTTGTTTTTTTTCATTGATCAATTAATCTATGTCTTTTTTAGTATTCTCTTGACATATAGTTATCTTTTGGACTAAGATTGTTCATTTTCTTAACTAAATGTGTTCAAGACCAAACCATTATACTAACTTGAACAAGAATCTATAGTGGTTTGACCAAAATTTGTGAAAATCGACAGCATTGATCATATCAGTCTAATTCAACTAAGATAGTATTTATCTAGCTTGTTTTATTGATGGATTATAAGTCACAATAAGTGGTTTGTCAAACATCTCTAAAAGTGGGTAAGCCCTTTTGATCATTTGCCAAACATACGCTAAAGCCTATGCTTGTGGACCTCATTTGGACTTAATTAATATTTAGAAAATTGGATCGAGGTCCTAAATCTCAAAAACTCATGTGATCTAGCCCCTTGTATTATTTCTCTTTTGCATATGCCCCAAATACAATTCAATTATGGGTTTAAGCCTTGTATATCGTGCCAGGGTGGGGGGCTAGAAAAATCCCCTCCCCTCAGTAACCCCCTTAAAAAAAGCCTTTCCTCTTCATAGCTACTCTTAAAATTCGATCTAGGGTTAGGGCTTAAAGGTGAATAATGGCCGAAAATACTAATTCCAACCAAGATTCAACCAATTCACCAATGAAGGATGATAAGGCCGACTATTTTGAAGTAGTTCATTACTCATGATGGTTGGACAATTAATGATCAGGAACCCAAGATTGCATTGAACGACGACCGCTAACCATTGGCGCAGAGAATGATCAAGATCCCTCCCCTTTGGAGTCTTCTTCGAAGAAGGTCCATGACGAATTAGTGGGTTGTGTCACATGGGCATTTCATTTTTTGGGGCTTGACACAATTTTCCCTTATTATTTAGGTTCCCATGCAGTTAGATGAGTTCTTACATGCGGCCCAAACAACATAAGTCATAAGTCGCAAATAATTGAATGCCACGTCCAATTTTATGGTCACACATAGTTACTAAGTCCGTAGCCAAACATCGTTACTGGTATTAATAAAAGGTCCAGCCCAATTCTAACTACTTCGATGGGGCGATCAATCATAACTTTGACAACGGGCCTATTTTCAAATGAGAACATTGTGCTCCGGCCTGGTCCAATTTCAGCTAACCAAAGTTAAGTCCAGGTTAGTCCCTCTAACACGTCAATTGGAATAAGGTTCAAACTATAACACTTAACTGCACAGATTTATAGCTTTAATTATTATATCAAGTCAAGAATAGAGTCAAAAACTTTGATGCATGATGATCATAAGAATTATTTTGACCATCATAAATGTTGTGAGAGCCCTGCTATTTGGCTCGCGGTCCAACCGCGAGCCCCCCAACTCGTAGTGAGGAGAACAGGAGGGTGGGCCTCACTGTTGTGAGGCCCACCCTCCTGTTCTCCTTACTGTGAGTTGGGGGCTCGGTTGGACCTGGACCGCGAGCCAAATAGCTTTTTTCATGTTGTAAATTGCATCTGCTATTGCAATCTTCTTTCCGTAGAAGTTTAAAACATTAAAAAAACGCATGTAATCAACTACGACTATCGAATTAAATCATTCTCTTATTTTAATCTGATTTATTTGGCGCTGATCGATTAAAGAAAATAGTTACTTCCACTTTGATTTCGCATGTGATTAAAGTTCAAACAAATTTTACGTGGGCGGTGGGCCCAATCAAGCAACCTCGACCGCATCGACTTGATGGGCACAGGCAACAGGATATAAATAAATAATATTTTTTTTTAAAGATCATGTTTTGCTTTGTCATTTTTCCTTGGACGGATCTTGCAAGTTGGCATCCATAATACTCGCTGGCATCAAACTTTACTGTACGTGTGTCGACAAAAGAAACAAACTGTGAAAGAGTAGCACGTCTGTACGGCTGTACATGCACAGTGTTTCCAACGGTCTTATCTATATATTGCTTTTTATAAAGAAATAACGATAGATGCACACCTTCTATCACACTCTCAATCACATCACCTCTCTTGCTACAGTGCACGAGGCTCGTATGAGATTTTATTTTTAAAATCTCATGCGGGCCCTATGCACTGTAGTAAGAGATGTGGTGTGGCTGGAAGTGTGGTAGAAGGTGTGCCCCTAGTGCCTCTCTTGTAGTAACCTAGTTTCAGGCCCGTGCGATCCACGGATTTGTTTAATATACAAAAATTAATGTAGCAAAAGAATACAAACAGTTCAAAAACAGTTTACGAAGCATCTTGTTTGGAAAATTGAAAAGGCAGAGAGAGTTAGCTCAAATCTCAAGGATAACTTTTTATTTTTTATTTTTTATTTCAAATTTAATATGGAGAACTTTTGTAGAAACTTGACAAGTGGTACTTGCAAGAAGATAGCAATTGATATGTTTGTCAAGTGTTGTTTAGGGGCTGTTTGATTCCTTTTTTTGGGTGGTAAAAGTGGGGAAAACTGTCAAAAATGTCAGCTTTTTGGCAGCTTTCCCCCAAAATCACCCCTTAAAAAGGTGATTTTGAGGAAAAGCTGCCAAAAACCTGACATTTTTGACAGCTTTCTTCTTTTTTACCACCCAAAAAAACCTATCCAAACAACCCCTTAAAATGGTATGGGCCATTTTTGCCAAGTGGCATTTTTGCCAAGTGGCGAATTGAAAGGTAACAACTTTTAGTAATAGTATATAGATGAGAGAGGGTGTAGTTGGAGATGTGGTTAGGAATATGCCCCTATCATTTTTCAAATTAAAATCAAAAGATTAAAAATAATGCTAGGGGCACACCATGAACCACACTCTCAACCACACCCCTACACTCTCTATAGTGCTAGTGGGCCATGCATGATATTTTTTTTTAAAATATCATGCATGGCCCACTAGCACTATAGAGAGTCTTGGGGTGTGGTTAAGAGTGTGGTTCATGGTGTGCCCCTAGTGGGACTCAAAGATTAAAATGTCTGTCTCTGATATAGTAAACACTATCACTGTTATAGTAAAAGCATGTCTGGTTATCATGAAAGTAAATAGTAAAAAGTTACTTTACTATTACGGGATGTTTGATTGGCCAAAAATGTAAGAAAATCAATTATAAAAATATATATTTTTATAATGGTTATATATATTTTTTGTTTGGTTCACACATTGAAACAAAATGAATAGATTATGTGATGTTTTTTATTGGCTAATGTGACTCATACTTAAGAAAACTCATTTCCTAGATTTTTTGTAAGGAAATGAGTGGAAACTCGTTCTTAATTGTTTATATCCCTAATTTTCTTTTCCTTTATTTCAAGGATACCAACCAAACAACCGTTTATTTTCTACTAGCGTGTAGCCCGTGCAAAGCACAACCTATCGTATTTTTTAAGCATTGCATTTTGAACCTCCCTCCCTCTAAGATGTAATATATTTGATTTGATTATTGTATACTTTAAATTAGAAATCATATTTACTGCTCTATACGTAAAAGGGTATTGTTCATGATACAATACTTATTGTAGTATGAACGGTGAATTTACTCTTATGTACTTAGCGGATGACCCAAAGATTTACCGTTTATGCTATAGTACTTTACAGTAATATTTACTATAGCATGAGCAGTAAATCGGATCCTCATTGAAGTATAGAGGGGTAGATTTTGAAATTTTTTGTTTGGATGTTAAAAAGAAAAGGAAAAGAAAGCTGAGGTGGCAAATGATATAACAAATACTTTCTTTTTGTTCTGTTTGGTTATCACCAAAAGTAATAATAAAAAATAGACAAGTAAAACTAAATAATACGTAAAAAATATATTTTCTCTCCCCTCTCTCTTCATTTTGCATCTGCTTTCTACAATTATGGAGAAAGTGAAATGGGGTAAAATGCTAGTGTGTTACTCTTCATTTTTCAATCACTTTCTATTCACTTGCCAAATGCCAAATTTGATAAAAATAAAAAATAGAATTATTTTTCAATTATCTGTGTACTTTCCAATTACTTCATGATTGCCAAACACGTCCTAAATATTAAAATTATTATCCATGTTTTTCTACTTTAAAGTTGTT
Source organism: Asparagus officinalis (assembly GCF_001876935.1). NCBI lineage: Eukaryota > Viridiplantae > Streptophyta > Magnoliopsida > Asparagales > Asparagaceae > Asparagus > Asparagus officinalis. The sequence continues at coordinate 45,226,480 of NC_033802.1, read as the reverse complement.
TCTGTACTTTAAATTTGTTCATGGTACGATGTTATTTTGAATCTTAGAATATTATTTATGCTACAGTATATGTAAAGGTAAAATCTTGTCTTAATAACAGTTCAAGCTAAAGTAGGATTTTTAATATGGGAAATATTGTTCATATTTTTTTTTCCTGTTTGAGCATTTCTTAGACATTTCACAAATATAAATATTTAAATAAAATTATAAAACTTGCTAATTGATATGTTATTTTGTTAACTTGTTTGGAGATTCACTAAGGAGTAGTAAAAATTTTGTTTTTGCTATATATATATAATAATATATATATATATATATATATTATATATATATATATATATATATTATATATATATATATATATATATATATATATATAATATATATATAACTGTTATGGTCATTCACGCGTTCCAAAATAGAAGTATCGGAAGAATACCTGCATAAGCCCAAGCAAGCAGACGTCCGAATCAACTTTAGAGCTCAAAAGCACAGTCAGATCAAATCCACACGACTAGACGGAGCCTGTTGCCTTCTTGTTTTGATGATGTTTAACAAACAATTTACTTCTAATGTTTTGTTTGTCTAGTGTTTGTGTTTTTACTATTTATTTCTAGGCAACAACGAGTTGGAGGTTGGATGGATCGCCGCCACAACGATCATATTCAATGGAGGTTGGCGGAATTGTGGAGTGAAGCCTAACGCAATTCAAAGTTAAAGATCAAGTTCAAGCTTTTCCGCAAGTGTACCAAAGTAGAGCTTATTGAAGATCAAGATCTAGCTTGGGTAACTTAAGTTTATGGTTTTATATTATGTGTGTCAAGTATCTTAGCTCGATATCAATAGTAACACACGTATTTGGTTTGCTATGTATATATATAGTTATATATATACATGCATGGTTTTGGGTTTTCATGTTTACAAATATGAATTACATATTTTATATTTATTATTGTGATTTGGTTTAACTACTTAGATATGAAACAAAATATTTTTCATATACATACTCATATGTTTCATTTTTCTATTGCTGTTTGTAAAAATATTGTATTCTTAGTTTTTGGACTTAACAATAATCATATACATATTTTATTAAGTCTACATAATCATTGTGCAAAGTTTCAAAACATGGTTTAGCCAAAATGTTAAAATTCACGATGTTTACATTTTCATGTTTCGCACTATTTTTGTAAAATAATGATATTTTTTTATTTGTGAAGTCCTTTTGGAACCAGTTATTGTAGCATGTTTATTATCATGTCTACAATCATTCCCCAAAGTTTTACATTTTTTGGAATTTATTTGATATTTTTAAACAGGGTTTTAAAATCAGAATATGTTCAAACCTTGTTATTTCCATATGTCTGTTTGCGGTCGACTGTCACGGTCGACCGCCCATAGAGTTCAAACTAGAATGTGTTTTGTTGGCTCAGCGATCGACGCGGTGCGGTCGACTGTAAGTAGTGCCAGTGACTTTCGCGGTCGACGCGCGGCGGTTGACCGTCGCTTGTCCAGAGCCATAGCATGTGTTTTGTTGCTCGCGATCGACGCCATGGACGGTCGACCTTAAGTAGTCCAGAGAACTTTCGCGGTCGACCGTCGCTTGTCCAGAGCATAGCATTGTTTTTTTGTTGGGCGTCGGCGTCACCCGCGGGACGGAGCCAGGCGCGTACTGTCATATTAGTCTCTAACGGCTAGTTTTCCAGAGCCGTTGCTGAGTTGGTTTTTTGGTCTTTTCTTGGTTTTCTCTTGGCTTTGGGGTTTCATATAAATACCCCCTTATACCTCAGTTCTTACAATAAATCTAAGAAATGTTTTAAACAAGTTTTAAAAGAGTTTAAGTTTGTTTAGTTTGTTTTGGGGTTTGCTGTTACAAAGAGGAGTTTGCATCATCTGTTGAAGAGTTCATCTTCAATATCTTCTCATCCTCTCTTTGTGTTTATAGAGAAGTTTTCTAACTCTTTTTTCTAGCAATATTATTATTGATTTTCATATTCTTATTATTGCTAGTTTGCTATTTGAGTTAGATTTGATTTTACTCATTGTTTACACACACACACCCACTTGAGCTTATTGTATTTTCATACATAGTATATTTGGGTTGGTGAGAGTTGTATTTTCATACATAGTATTTGTTCGCGTGGAAAATCGTAGGTTTCTTTGTTATTGATTCCATTGTCATCTTGAGTTACAACTATTTGAGTTACAAAAGATCCGGTCTTTTTATAAGATCCGGTTACAACGAAAATCAAATAAAAATAAACAAAGATTACAACTTTTCTCCTTTTGTGTCGAACGAATCGCGAGCTCCTGTTTTGCGGTCGCTCGCTTTGTGGGTTCTTTGCCTGCGCCGGGGTTGTTTGCCGTGGACCACCGCGAGATCTAGATCCGGTCGGATCTACGCAGTACGACGGGTATTATTTCACCAAGGAAATAACCAAGAAAACAATCGTCCAAGTCTCGGGATCTAAGACCAAGCTTAGATCCGGAGTGTGCCTGCGTAGATCTGAGATCTGATCCTCTCGAACACCTGCCTTATTTGACGTTGATGATCGCCGAGCACCAGATCTGAAGGAGTCAGTCCCCGAAGTCCCAAAGTTTCAATCTTTTTTAAGTTCCGAGTCTCCAATCCAGCAGGGCTTCGCCTCTCTCCAAAATTTCCAACCTTTTGAAATGAAGAACCCCTTGGCCTATTTATAGGCTCTCGTTACTGTGCCCGTGCCCGTGTGCACGTGTGGCCAGCTCAAGGTGGCCGGCCACCTCAAGGTGGCTCGGCTCATGCCGAGCCACCCTGAGGTGGCTCGGCCACCCCAGGGGGTGGCTCGGCCTTGGCCGAGCCACCCTGAGGTGGCTCTGGAGCAAGGTTAGTCACCTATTTTTTCTTTTTCTCTGCATTTCCAAGTTGCTATTCCTGACCACTATTTGATATTTCAGGGACAGCGACCAATAGTGACGACGAATTCCGTCCTTTTACCCGGGCAAGACCTTCGATTGCTGTCCGTGCTGATAGGCGGAAAAGATTAGCCCACAAGCCGCATGCAAATTCACGAGCATCTGAGATGGACTTGGCTGATGAGGATCCTGTTAGTGACGGAGGTAACGTCTATTCTATAGATCATTTTCTTGATCGTTTAGAACTTCTGGCTCATGCTTTCCCATCCTATGCAGGATATCGTGAGGAAGGCGAGATGAGTCCCGATGATTGTGCATCTCCTGGTGAGCCTGACTCACCGCACCAGGTAGAAAAGCCTGCAGAGACCGCCCATGTTGGGGAGTCTGTCAATGAAGGACCCAGTTCGGTGATTCCAGGTACATCTTCAAGAGGTAACTTGTCTCTATTGGCCATAGTTTCCTTCCTCTTCCCTTATATCTTTTTATGTCAGATTTTTCGATTGATGACTTCGATGGGGAGGGCCTGCCTATGGACACTTCTATGTTCAGCTTCATGTATGACTCTCCTCAGATCGATGGCCAGCCGCCTCAGGATATGTTTCCTGAGTCTGTACTCCCTCAGACTCCCGGGAACGGTTATTTTGAAGGTGCGTGCCTCTTCTCAAGCTAACTATAGGACTAGCCAATTCCTTGACTAATGCAACTATAATATGATGTTTCTGTTTTGTGCCTAACAGGGGCTTTTGTTGAGGCTGACCCTGTTGAGCCGGCTGTACGACCAACTCCACCAGTCGATGCAGCTACAGTCCTTACATCTCCACCACCCCCAGTGACTCGAGGGGGAGGAGGTATAATTTAATTAACTGAGCAAAGCCATTCATTTCCTTATTGAGGCTTTTGACGAATTTCTCTTCTTTGTGTAGGGCTTCCTTCTCAGCTTCATGTCCTCGTTAAGGAGTTGTTATCGGGGAATGACCCTGAGAAGATCATCATCAGCGTAGAAGTCCGCTCTTATTTCTCCTCCCTGACTGCTATAATTGGCAAACTCCTCCACGACGGACTTTCTCTTCGCCAATTTAAGCCCTACCTCGATTCCAAGATAAATTTGATTAGGGACATAGGATGTCCGGATCTGGCGACGGCTATGGTTGATGACCTTGATCGCTTAGAGCGTGAGCTTCAGATGTTTCATGAGCTCCGGGATACAGGTGCCTCTTCATTCGTTGCTGCCGAGTTGGATGCTCGCTTACAGACATGGCGCAGTACTCGGATGGTTGCCGAGCTCGAGATTCAGGTGCAGCGGGGCCGCATAGATCGAGTTGAGGCTGATCTTGCCACTAGATCATCTTCCCTTGAGGAGCTTGATTCTCAGATAGATCAGCTCCGACGAGAACTCCGTGAGAAGGAAGACGCAAAGATGCAAAATCAGCAAGCACATGCTGCTTTATCTGATGAGCTGAAGTCCTTGAAGCAGACACTGGCTGAGACAGAGGAGGTTGCTGTGAGGACTTTAGCCGCGAACGAAGAGTCTGTCAGAGCTGAGTTGCAGGAGGAGCTTAGACGCTCTTATGATGAGAAGCTGTCTGAATTCAGTCAGCAGGTTCTTAGCCATGGGCTTGATGTATGATTTTATTTGCTGAAAACCTTGACATTTGATTCTCTTTAGTGGACCTGATTTTTGTCTTTATCTTTATTATGATTCCTCATTCCGTTTGAAATGATTGACCATAATACTCATAGGATTTTTGGCAAACCCCCAGCCTTCAACGGGTTTGATTAGCCTTTACCGACTACCGTTTGAGTCGGGCTAGCATGCGGATTGTCGGAATCCGTTCCGCATGTAACGTTGCGCTAAGGGAATGAACTCCCTTAGACGACTTGATGCTACGACTTCGAATACGTAGACTTCGTCTTTCTCACGGGAATAGACTACCCGGCGACGCGTGTTAGGCGCTGACTTTAGGATTTTTGGCTAACCCCAAGCCTTTAACGGATTTGATTAGCCTTTACCGACTACCGTTTGAGTCGGGCTAGCATGCGGATTGACGAAATCCGTTCCGCATGTAACGTTGTGCTAAGAGAGTGAATTCTCTTAGACTTTGTGCTATGATGTTGAATACATAGGCTTTACCATTGTTATGGGAATAGGCTACCCAGCAACGTGTGTTAGACGTTGACTTATCCCTACTTAGGCTTCGGGATAAAATACCCCAGACTGGTATTCTGGTGTCTTTTTCAATTGATAAAAGACTAAACCGGCGACACGTGTTAGGTATCGACATATCCTTTCTTAGGATTCAGGATGAAATTCCCCATGCGTGTGAGGCATGGATTTTGGTGTTATTAATAACAACCTGCCACAATGTTGAATATGTGGACGAGTGTTCTTCTTACCGGTTAAGAACTAACCGGCAGCGCGTGTTAGGCGCAGACTTATCCCTACTTAGGTTTTAGGATATAATACCCCAGAATCGAACTCTGGTGTCTTTTTGTGCGGAAAAAGACTAAACCGGCAGCGCGTGTTAGGCGCAGACTTATCCCTGCTTAGGATTCGGGATAAACTTCCTAAAATGAATCCTAGATTGATAGATTCTTAGAAAAGGTTGGTGCGGGAAAGGAAGAATTTTATATTCTATTTCCCGGTCTTCTTTTAGGGTGAAGGCGAACCCGAAAACAAGGAAGGAAGAATTTTATATTCTATTCCCTGATTCTGGAAAGGAAGAATTTTATATTCTATTTCCAGCGAAGAAGAAACTAGAAGTGGGGTGTCCACTCCGAGAATCTGGAAAATTTAGATAAACTTGCCTTTTATAGGATGAGTTATCTAAACTGAAAATGGGTTCTTCGTTTATCGAAGTGGAATTTCAACTTTGGCTATAACCATGGGAAGGCTTAGGAAGGTTTGACCAAGCAGGAGTTTGAGATGACCCTAACTGTAGGAAGGTTTGATCACTCGATTTGAAAGTGGACCTCTCGTTCATTGGAGGAATCGAGAGGGGATTTTGACTGTGGTCCTAACTGTAAGAAGGTTTGACCAATTGGGAGATTTGAGACGATCCTAACTGTAAGAAGGTTTGATCGCTCGATTTGAGGACCTCTCGTTCATTGGAGGAATCGAGAGGGGATTTTGATTGTGGTCCTAACTGTAAGAAGGTTTGACCAATTGGGAATTTTATGTCCAGACTCTAATAGAGAGAGTGTTGAGTGCACAGACATGGTGAGAATTTGAATGGGAGTTCTTATTCATTACATTGCTGTGGTTTTGGGAACTTCCCGTTACATAAATCGTCCACCCCCAGTTTCCTCTGCGGAACTGGTTCGGACATTATTATCAGTTAACTAACCGGGTTATCCTTAAGAATATTAGCTTAACATTCTTCAGGAACTTCCCGTCAAAAGTGGGGAAACAGTTTAGACTCATATACCTATTGGAGTATCAGGGAGTAGTTTAACCTCTTATACCGGTCGGAGGATTGAGAAACAGTTTATACTCGTATACTCTTTGGAGTTTTAGGAAGCGGTTTATACTCTTATACCGGTCGGAGTTTTGCCGTTCTCAATTGGCTTACCTCAGCGTTATGACGCCGGCTTCAACCAAGGTCTGAATGCTATTCTTGAGAGCAAAGCAATCCTTGGTGGGATGAACGACCCTCCTGTGGTATGCACAGTACTTTGGGTCCGTAGTGTTGTCAGCTTCCTCCTGATTTGTGATAGGTGGTAGCTTGATCTTGTTACCTTCAAGGAGGGATTCGAAGATGGCTGGAACGTCTTCGTCCTTGAAGGAATACTCTCTTTGGAGTTTCGGACCCGAAGTCTTTTGCTGCCTTCGGGATTGCTGTTGTGACGCTTGATTAGCACCACCAGTAGCTGCAGGTGTTTTGCCCTTACCACGAGAGGCGAAGTTTGAGTCCAGAGGATTAGCCGTCGGTAGGTTCCTCTCGGCCTTCTTCCTTCGGAGGAAACGTTCGGCTTGTTCACCGCGCACCTTCAGATCCTTCCAAGTGTCAGACGGTGCTGTTCCCATTGCTTCCAACACGTCCAACGCAAGGTTGTTGTGGCAAGTTTGGAGGATGAATTCCTCTGTGATCGGGTCCCGGCAATTCATCGCCTTGTTCCGGAACCTTTTGACGAAGGTGTCGACTAACTCCCCGTCCTTCTGCTTCTCATCGAGCAATGATCCGATAGATATCTCGGTGTCGTCGTCGAAGAAGTTGGCCAGGAACTTGGTCTCCATGTCATCCCAGCTGTTCACGTTTCCTGGCTTGAGGCGGCGGTACCAATCGAAGGCGGCTCCGCGAAGAGTGCCGACGAATGACCGCACCATCAGAGGCTCATTGCCGGAAATAATACCCAGGTGCGATTTGAAATAAATCAAATGCTGAGTGGGGGAACCCTTCCCATCGAACGGCGTGAAGTTGATTAAACTGAACTTCGCCGGATAGGGGATCGATTCCCATTCTCGTGGGTATGGACAGGGAATGCCTGTTTTCTTCGTCTCTTGAGCGGAGATCAATGTGTTGATTTTGCTCTCGAGATCTTTGATCTTCAAGTCTTCACTTGTATCTTCGTTGGCATCCTCGTTACCACCCCCTGTATTGACAGGAGGGTTATTGGCATTGTGAGCTTCATCCCTATCTGCGTGCTCCTTTTCCTGAATAATCTGGTTACGGCGGTTCGATTCACTTTGCTGGTTCCTGAATGCATGGATTTGCTGCTCATGCATCTCTCTCATCTGCTGCATGGCCATCTCCATCTCGAATTTGAAACTTTCTTTCTGCTTAGCCAAAGCGTCTTCAAGCATCTTGGCCATTTCTTCCGCGCTTATCATAAATGACTCGCGGGGTTGTCCTTCGCTGGACACTGTATTGTCCGATGCGACAGCAGAGCAGGAATCCGATTCTTCATCTTCCGAAGGCAATCTTGTCCGAACCCTACCATAAGTTCCTCGTGCGATGGCTCCGGACTGCAGACGGGTTACACGCCGGGACGCTTCCAGAAACGATTTGAGATCAATCTGTGTCGATGTCTCTTTGCTGGTCATGTTGGCGGTGACCCTCGGAAATTCTCCGTCTTTAACCACCGTTCTTCTTTGCCGGAAACGCCTATACCTTGGTTTTGGCGTTTCGGTGCCGAGCCTTTCGAACACTGAAATTCTCTCGGGGACTACCTTGATGCAGTTGCATTGAGACAGTACCGCCCGAATGAGCTTTGAACAAGGGCACTGAGTTTCCTGTTCTCGGGGACTCCTCTTTCTGGTTCTGTTCGTACCCCCAGCACGATAGTACAACTCGTCATTTTGACAGTCGGAGTAACCTATCGTGTGTGGGCACGACTTCTCAGGTATAACATTATCACTATCAGATGATAATGTTTCCATCTGAGGGCGAATTGCCTTCCTTGGACTTTCAAGAGTCACGCGCCTTGAGACATGCCTTTTTGGGCGTGAATTCTCAGCGGGCTCTTGGACCTCAATGCGCAAATTAGCGCGCGCAGTTGCCTTGAGCTCCTTGTCATGTTGGAGGTAGCGGTGACCCCCAGCGTGTTGATTCGTTCGGGGTTTGTTGAGGGTTGCGGCGACCCCCAGCGTGTTGATTCGTTCGGGGCTTTCTTAGTGGGCCCAAATGTTCTTGGATCGGAGCTTTGCTTCGCTCCTCGGGAAGTGGACCGAGGCGCTCCAAGACTGGCTTTCTTCTTCGGGAGGATTCTGCATGATCTCCCGGAGTAGCTATGGGAACTCTCGGCGACTTAGCTGGGTTCGCCGGAGGTTGACTTTTGGTTGGAGACTGCAAAGGTTGCTCCTTAGCCTGAATTGCCGCTTCAGACTTTGGCCTCCAAACTTTCCACTTCTTTCTGCAACTTCCGACGGGCTTCTTCGGCTTGAACCCGTGCCTGCGCTGATAGTGCGCGGCGTTTGCGGATGCGTTCTTCCAGCGTCGAACGATTCCGTTTGACACGGACCCATTCCATCATTGGCGACTTGGAAGAGGCGCCGTTCATTTATTGCTGAGGCTGTTTGCCTCTCTCGTTCTTCAGACCCGCGTTGTAGCGGACTCCGTCGGTGGGTTCCATCGCTTTGGCGAATTGTTTGGCCAAGCGTTGGCGTTGCCTTTGGCGGGCTCTCTTTGAGAGAGTCACCGCTCCTTTGGTGACGGAGGAATTGGTTGGAACCAGCTTGATCTGGTTGGAGGTTGGTGGAGCCTCACCTGACGCAACTTTGGCGTCAATCGAGATGAGGTCGTCGTTGGTAGCTTCAACTTCTTCGTACCAACGCACCTTTCTGTTGGAAGAGAACTTGGACTTCTTGGACTTGCGGGGGGAGGTCGATCTAGACGAGGATGAAAGGTACTCCTCGAACTTGGTCTGATCGAACTCGTATTCGACCTCCTCCACGACTGGGATCAAGATCCGCGGCTGCGACGCTCCGATCTCGGCAGCGAGATCGGTGGCTCCCACTGTGGTCGCCAGATTGTTCGCTGGAAAATTCGTGTCTTTCTTTGTTATTGATTCCATTGTCATCTTGAGTTACAACTTTTTGAGTTACAAAAGATCCGGTCTTTTTATAAGATCCGGTTACAACGAAAATCAAATAAAAATAAAATCAAATAAAAAAGAAATGAAAAATTACAACTTTGTTTCCTTGTTTGTCGAACGAATCGCGAGCTCCTGTTTTGCGGTCGCTCGCTTGGTGGGTTCTTTGCCTGCGCCGGGGTTGTTTGCCGTGGACCACCGCGAGATCTAGATCCGGTCGGATCTACGCAGTACGACGGGTATTATTTCACCAAGGAAATAATAGCCGGGGAGGATTGTTTCACCAAGGAAACAATCGTCCAAGTCTCGGGATCTAAGACCAAGCTTAGATCCGGAGTATGCCTGCGTAGATCTGAGATCTGATCCTCTCGAACACCTGCCTTATTTGACGTTGATGATCGCCGAGCACCAGATCTGAAGGAGTGAGTCCCCGAAGTCCCAAAGTTTCAATCTTTTTTAAGTTCCGAGTCTCCAATCCAGCAGGGCTTCGCCTCTCTCCAAAATTTCCAACCTTCTCAAATGACAAGGGGGTGGCCTATTTATAGGCTCTCAGGACAGTGCCCGCAAACAGAGAAATGTCGGCCACCTCTGGGTGGCCGGCACTGTGCCGAGCCACCCATGGGTGGCTCGGGCCGAGCCACCATGGGGTGGCTCGGCCATGGCCGAGCCACCTCCGGGTGGCTCGGCCTCCGAGCCACCCTAGGGTGGCTCGGTGGCCGCCGAGCCACCATGGGGTGGCTCGGCCACCCCATGGGGTGGCTCGGCTTTGGCCGAGCCACCATGGGGTGGCTCGGCCATGGCCGAGCCACCCCTTGGTGGCTCGGCTTTAGCCGAGCTACTCGGGTGGTTTTGGCTTTGGCCGATTCGTCCGGGTGTGGCACCGTTGTGTTCGTTGTCCAGTTTTGACCGTGATTCGGTTGATCCAGACTCTGATTTGATTCCTGATTTGGCAGTAAGTCGGATTCCTGATTTGGCAGTAAATCCACTTCTGAGTTCGAGTCCGAAACCGATATTGATTCGATCGTGATTCGTTCGAGTCCGCTCTCGGTTGGATGACTCGTTGACTCTTCGAACACTTGGCTTGATCCCGCACGCGAATGGATGTATTCCGTTGCTTGCGTGCGATTCGTCGATCTTGTCGCCTCGTTGGTTTGTCGGTTCGTGCCGAGCTGAGCAAAAGGGACCTATAAGCAATTTTATATGCCTACAGTATTTTCATACATAGTATATTTGTGTTCTCATCCATATTAGAGAACAATCATCCTTTGTATTGTGCTTAATCGTGAGATCACTTTATAATACACTTGTACACCGAGAGGAGTGTGTGGTGAGAGTCGGAGATCATTCCAAGAGGAGTGGCGTCGGTTGACGAACCTAGGGAGAGGTTGTAACCAAGCACTTGAGGGAGACACGGCTAGGTCCAACACTTGTGAGGGTGTAGAGTGGGTTTGCAAGAGTGTGAATTGTAGAGTTTTTGGTTAGCTAGAAAACCGAGTGTGTAGAAGTTCCGGCTTCCAAACCGGATTGTGATAGTGGATTTCTCCCCGGGAGTGGGGAGCGGAGACGTAGGACGGAAGGTCCGAACTCCGTGATCATTTGAGTGTGTTTGAGTTTGTCTTTGGCACATTTATTTATGCATTTATGTTATATCACCAATTGCCTATTACTCGTGTATATTTTGCCCTATCACATTTATAGTTTGATTATATCACCCTTGTGTTAGTTTATATATCCTTGCATATATTTCTATCATATAGGATATATCTCATTGCTCATATTGCTTATCCTAGCTCACATATCTTGTTGTATTTCATACTTGCTAGGATAACTTGTTAATTAGTTTTTATTGGCATAAAATCGGATTAGATTAGCATAAGACCCTAATCACCCCCCTCTAGGGTCTAACAGAGCCGATAAGCCTTATTTCGACCGACAGGTCATCATAACCGACTCGAAGAACGGGATCAGTCGTTCCCTCACAAATAAGATGACTCCTCGAGTAGACGACTCGATTACGTGCCTAACCCGAAGTCCACTCGACTGTCGGGTCGCCAAATCATAACGATGGCTCACGAATCAACCCGCCTTGACTAAAGGGATAAGATCCGATCAGGATCACTTCAAATGTCACTCGAAGCTACAACATTGACTAGTCCCATCAAGATATACGCTCTAACAAGGATCTCTGGCACAAGCCGCTTATTCAGCTTACAAGTCATTTCCCATAAGATCGCCATAATGCTTTCCTGTGCACGAGTAACTTCTCCTCCAATCGCCAGCCGCCACCTGAAGAAAGAAGGACGGCCACACAGCCGACCTACCCTACACCCTGCCTACTCTGACAAACCCAGAGCACTGAGAAGACTTCTCTCCCCTGACACCTAGTGACTTCCCTCCCAGTCGCCTGCCAACACCTGGAGGAAGAAAGATGACTCAGCAGCCTGCCTGTCCACCTTTCAAACCGCCTTCTGTGCATAGTCAACAAAAGCCAAGGGTCAAACTCCCAGAGGCAAGTGGGCTATAAAAAGAGGTAAGAAAGGTAAAGCCAAGGAGGTTGGCAACTTCTTCTTGCACCTGAGCTTTACTCCATCTTTTATATTTTTAATACTTCCAACAACTAAACCTCATGCAAGCACCTCAATGGCCCATGAGCCTCTCTACAAACCCTCCCCAAGTCTATCAACTGACTTGACCATCGGAGGTACCACGGGAAAACTAGCCCTGTATTTCTGTGATTATTGCATGTGCAGGCTATCAGTCCACCCCACGTGCTCAGAATCGGGCATAAAATCCGAGAAGGAGCCGGCCCCAACATTCATCCTCTCATTCTTCCCAATCGTCGCCAGGACAGCAACTGCATCCGACAGCGGGAAACCTTCATCGACTATTTGTTTACGAGCATCAACGATAACATATTATCAATTTAGCAAAAGATATATATCGGTAAATAATACCTGCAGCAATACACAGGTTTAATGCTAGTTGATTGATAATGGCCAACTACTTCTTCCTTGAGTCTCAAAATCAAAATTTTGTATGGATTTCAAACTTTGATTTTATCTAGTGTACGCTGTCTAAAAATCACTGCAGATAGTTGATCCCCATCAAACACCGATGATGGAAGTTATAATTTGACGGCTTCCAGAAGGCTATAATTTAAAGACTTTCACGTAAATCGATGAAAAGTTACAATCTGATGATCTTCACAATAACTGATGAAAGCTCTAATCAACAACCTTCATAATCAATAACGAGAGTTATAACCTGACGACTCTCACATATCAAAGAGCTGAAGCAAAGATTATAAAATGATGATATTTGCAACGCTCTGACAAAAAGAGACTACAAATTAACTGTCTCCTCAAACCAAAATGCGGAAGTCCTCCCCGCATTTCAGCATCAAGACGCAGCGCCAATTCAATCGCGGACGCAGCTCTTTATCGGCCATCACTGACGTAGCTCAAGGCCACAGACGCAGCTCATATTTGGCCGCAAACGCAGCCTCCGAAAGCTGCCAACACAGCCTTAATCCGCTGCCAAACACAACTTTCAAGCTGCCAACACAGCTTCCAACAAGCTGCCAATGCAGCTTCCAAATTGCTACAAATGCACCTTTCAAATTGCTACAAATACAGCTTCCAAATTGCTGCAAACGAGCTTCCAGACGCTGCGTTTAAACGCAAAATTCACGCCAGAACGCGAATTTTGCGTTTGACTCGTTCAAACACGAGCTGAACGGTTTCAAAACTGTTTCCCACGATCTGAGGGGATCACAACTCCACTCAGGAGTGATTTAAGAGGTGGTTACATCCTATTAGCCCCACAAAGGAGCGATTTTAGGGGTGGTTACACCCCCTAATCGCCTATAAATAGCTGAAAGATGAGCTTAGTTCAAATCGGAGAGGAGGTGGGGGATATCTTTAGATCTTTAAGAATTTTGAATGTCTAGAGATCGGCTTCTTCAGATCATCTTCTCGGTAACAGATTCTTAGGACTATCTTCGTGCTTGGCTTGTCAAACCAATTACAGTTAAGATCAATCAACTCTTTTACAAGAGTTTAAACTCGCTCTGAGTTATCAACTCATTCAGAGTTTCAAACTTGTCACACAAGTTCTCCACAGCGTCAAGTCGTGAGGAGAAGATACCGTTCCAGTGAAACAAGACGTTCAGATCGTCAACGAGAAGCAAACTCGACGAAAACATTCGAGGGAGGCATCTCATCGCTACCGTGAAGAACCCAGACTTAAACAAAGGGGAGAATTCAGATCAATTCTCCTCTCTTTTGTAATCGGAATTCAAATTGTAATTAAGATCGAGAGAATACAAATTAAATTTTTTTTATTTTATTTACTACAAATTTTCCACCAAACATCTGGCATAGTTTTGAGCTTTACTGGCCAAATAAAAGAAGGATAAATAGCATATTACAGACTTTGTGTATTAATTATACATAAAACTCTCTTATCAAAAAACTCTCTTTAACTTTTAGAATTTATTTAAAAAATCCTCTAATAGTGTTAACAACAATTTTCATGTGGGCTGTAAAAATTATGAAGGAGAATATTTTTGCTAGTAAAAACTATGGTTCACATTTTTAGTGGATTTTTAGGAAAAAAATCTTAAAATTATAGTTTTTTAGAACCCTAAGCTTATGCGGTTTATGATATTTTAAAAGTTATGTGGACTTATCTGCTAATCATCCGAAGTTAAGCGGGTTTTCTGATATGTAGCCATTAAAGATAAAAGAGGGTCATTTTTCATAAAGATCATAGGATTAAGAACATCTAATCACATCACATCTATTTATGAACAAAGTGAGGCAAACTGTAAGAAAAAAGATAGTATACTTGTACAAATTATATTATGATTTTCATACGATATACGTCCATGTGTAAAGTACATGCTTTTCATTTTACATGCGGGCAATTATATAGCTCATAGCAATTCTACTCTATCCATGCAACATCACCAAAACAAAAGGACATCAGTTTAAATTTAAGGGGGTGTTTGGTTCGATTTCTATAAAAAACGGGAAAAGGAAAACACCAAAAAAGTAGATTTCCTTGTATTTCTATAAAAAATTATAGGAAAAGTTATGATAACTCAAAAAGTACAAATTTTCTTTTTTCTTATAATTTCTTTGTTTGGTTCAAAATAAAAAATTGAGCCCACTACTTTATAGAAATAACAAGATTTTCTTTTGTTTTGTTTGGTTGAATATGAAAAAATTATAAAAAAGTGTAAAAAATCTTATTCACCACTTTACAACAGCTAGTTTAACGGCTATTTTAACAGCTATAGTTTGACAATACTAAAATCTTATAAAATTCTTCTAACTCAACTATCTATGAACACAAAACTTTCAAAGTTGAAAAATATGGGTAAGAATGTTAGAGACCTTGGTGAATGTTCGAGTGCATCAAATTCAAAGGAATGTATTTTGTTTGAAAAATACTACAAAAACTTTTACTATTTTCCCAATGACCAATTACTTGGTTTTTCCTTATTTGTAATCAACGTGCTCGGAAACTTCCATAGAAAAAACATATATGAGGAGTTATTTTTATATACAGATGAAGATCGAGAGTGTGATGAGATGTGGGATATAATGATAGAAGCAAAAATAATGCTGAGAGCCAATGCTTTGAAAGTTAGAGACCAAAATGGGTGGTGGAAGTGTCCCTATTGCAACCCCTACACAAATTGGAACATGAACGATGTCTTAACTCATGTGCATGATGTTGGTTACAATGAGACTGTGCCCAACATGGGTAAGGAGGGGATTGTCCAACATCGTGGATTAGAAGTTTATTTACTTTGGTTAGATCAAAATCAATAATTCAAATGAACAACTATGGCAATTTCATGACCTAATTTGATATTTTCATGTAGTAAGTTAGCTCAACTATTGGTCTTTTATCAAAATTGATTACCTCAACTAAAGCTTACAAGTTCACGTAGATTGTATTCTAATAACATATTAAAGAACGTCTTATCTTATTATGAACATTGTAAAATAGATTGTAATCTTAAAAGTTGACTATCATGATTGCCAAATGCTCAAATGAGCTCAAAATGGAACAAAAAAAATCACAATTTACATCTAACCAAACTCGAAGACAGCACCAATTCCCACACGAAAAAGAGCTAAATAAGCTCAAACAATGTAAAGCTAAACAAGCTCGAAATCAGCATACACAGCTGAAAAACAGCAACAACAGCTCAAACAGAGCCAAAAACAGCATCATGTAGAGCTAAACAAGCCCAGAATCAACATACACAGTTGAAAAACAGCAATAGCAGCTCAAACAAAGCTGAAAACAGCACAAAATAGAGCTAAACAAGCTCAAAATTAGTGTACACTCCTTGAAAACAGCACCAGCAGCTCAAACAGAGCTGAAAATAGCACAAAATAGAGCTAAACAAGCTCGAAATCAGCATACAGAGCTCAAAAACAGCAATGGTAACTCAATCAGAGCTCCATAATAAACCAAATCACTAAAACATCATAGAGCTAAACAAGCTTAAAATCAGACTATAGAGCTCAAAAACAGCACCAACAGCTCGAAATCAGCATTCCATCAACAAAAACAACAACAACATCTCAACAACCATGGATACTTATTATGGCTCAGGATAGAAATAGATTTGTCATAAAAGATTTGTTAGCCTTCTTGTTTTGATGATGATTTAACAAACAATTTATATCTAATATTGTTTGTCTAGTGTTTGTATTTTGTTATTTATTGTAGATAAACAATAAGTTGGAGGATGGATGGAATCGAGCATTCACGATCATATCAAATGGAGGTTGGCGGAATTGTGGAGTGAAGCCATACAATTTAAGTTGAAGATCCAAGTTTAAGCTTCATCCGTAAGTTTACCAAGTCAAGCTTATTGAAGATCAAGATAGCTTGGGTAATTTAGTTTAGGTTTTATATTATGTGTGTTAGTACGTTAAGCTCAATATTATATACACCACACATTTTATTGGTTTCTTTGTATATATATGTAGTCATATATATATACAACACAAGTTTTGGTTTTCATGTTTATAAATATGAAATTAAATATTTCATATTTATTTTTATGATTTGGTTTAACTACTTAGATATGAAACAAATATATTTTCATATACATACTCATATGTTTCATTTTCTATTATATTTGTGAAAATATTATTTTCTTGGTTTATAGACTTAACAATAATCATATACATCTTTTATTAAGTCTACAAAATTATTGTGTAATGTTTCAAAACATGGTTAAGCTAAAATGTCAAAACTCATTTGTTCACATTTTTATGTTTTGGACTATTTTGTAAAATGATGATATTTTTTATTTGTGAAGTTCTTTTTGAAAACCAGTTTTTGTAACATGTGTATTATCATGTCTACAATCATTTCTCAAAGTTTTATATTTTTCTGAATTTATTTGATATTTTTAAATATGGTTTTAAAATCAGAAAATCAACTTTCAAACTGTTCTGTTCGTGTATTAGTTTGCGGTCGACCGCCACGGTCGACCGCACCTGAGTTTTTACCTGCGGAGTTAAACAGAAACTTTCACGGTCGACCGTCACGGTCGACCGTCAGCTCGAATTTTCCCACGGTCGACCACCAAATTCTCTGGAAAATTCTCAGCTTCGAAAGTGGCTCGCGGTCGACCGCAAGATTTTCACGGTCGACCGCCGTTCACTCCAACGACTATTTTGTACAAAATCTGATTTTCGATTCTGTTGGCTTTTTGGTCTTTTTCTTTGGGGTTTTTGCTATTGTTTTCTCTTCCTATATAAACCCCCAAACCCCTTCTATCTCAGTAACCCAATGAAACGTTTTAAAGAAGTTTAAAAAGAGTTTTAACAAGGATTTTAGTTGGGTTTAAAGTTTGTTTGGTTTATGAAGATTGTTTTACAAGTGGAGAAGATCATCTACATTGTTTGAGCTTCATTTTAATCCTCCTCTCCATCTTGTTTTTCAGAGAAGATTTCCTAAACTCTATTTCTAGCTATTTACTGTTTTATTCATAATTTCTATATGCTAGAATTATATTGAGTTTAGTTTTGATTTGTTTCTCTTTGCTTACACACACAACTATTGAGCTTATTGTATTCATACATAGTATATTTAGGTTGGTGAGTGTTGTAACATTGAGTGTGAGCTTACATTGAGTTCTTATCTATTGTAGAGAATAAATCATTTGTTATATTATGAGATTGTAAGGTTTTCGGTGAGCTAGAAAACCGAGTGTGTTGTTGTAAAGTTTTCGGCGAGCTAGAAAACCGAGTGAGAGTGTGAGGTGTGAACGTTAATCGGTGAGCGTTGAAAACCGACATTGTAAGGTGTAAACGTTATTCGGGTGAGCGTAGAAAACCCGGTTGTGATAGTGGATTTCTTCCCGGGAGTGGGGAGCGGAGACGTAGGACGGAAGGTCCGAACTCCGTGATCATTTGCTTGTGTTTGAGTTTGCTTTGGTGTTTCATTTGTGCTTAGTGTTCATTACATTCTTGTCGCCATCGTAAATTGCCCTATCACTTTTATAGATTGTTTATTTTACCATTGTGTTAGTTTATATATCCTTGCATATATTTTTATCATATAGGATATATCTCATTGTCCTAGCCCACATATCTTGTTGTATTTCATACTTGCTAGGATAACTTATTAATTAATTTTGATTGGCATAAAATCGGATTAGATTAGAATAAGACCCTAATCACCCCCCCTCTAGGGTCCAACAAGATTGACTCGCCTATAAAATTATGATGCAATGTAGGCTATTTTTTTGAGGGATTGTCTCACGCAAACATTATAATATCAATGTATGTTGCATCCTACACAAAATTGCCTCGCCTAAACATCACAAAATAATTATAGGCTGCATTCTCAATTTATTATCCTCATCATTTCCCATTTAATTACACATGAATAAAAAAAGCCTATACAAGAATTGAGTACCAACATAAGCCATCCATCATTAAGCTCACACCGAGCACTATCTCAATCTAAGCACAAATAGCCAGCAAGAACAATTACCAACATGAATATAACCTGGTATATCAATTAGCATAATGAATTGCAACATCTAAATTTTGCAATTAACAAAATATAAGTATATGTAGGGATTTAGTAATTAGCAACATAAACGCAAAGTAAATGTAAATCATGTGAAGTAGCAAAAATTAAGTGGAGTTTGTCCAAAAGATCACAAAACCCAAAAATACCATATTGGATCCATCAAAGTGATGATGTATCCCACCCTTAAGCCGCCGCAAGACTTGCAATATATCTCTTTTGAGCCTCTTTCGTTTTGAAAAAAAATCTTCTTGCCTCATGCTCACTTTCATATAAGTGATCTAAGACCTTGTCGAGGAATTCGTCACTCTATGAATCACTATGACTCTTCAAAGTTGCAACTAATTGTTCAATCTATTGTATTATATGTTGATTTCTAATTAACTTCGACATTGACTCAACAAAGCTACGTATCAACTCATCATCATTGGATTTTTGACGTTTTTTTAATAAAGATGAACTATGGTTAAAAAATCATAATTTTTTTTAAAAAATTGTTTTTGATTTTTCAACAATGTATATTTAAGCATATTTTCTTTAAAATGTTTAACAATATAATTGAATTAATTAAAAAACATTTTAATCACTTCTTATGAAAACCAAAGTCAACAAATAAAAAAAATCAAGAACCAACAATACAAAATAAACACAAACAAATTTGTTTAGACACCCAAACATTTTTGGTGCCGAAAAGTTTAGGGACATGACCACTATCATTTAAGCTCAATACCCTTGGGTTATGATCCTATTTGGGCGCATTTTGTGCACGGATGCGATCATAATAATAATTGTGCAAATGACCTTTTTGATTGCAATACGTGCAATGAAATGAGTGCATTTGTTTGTGTTGACCTTGAGATTATGCACGTGAAACATTTGCAATCAATGATGGTCTTTTAAAATTATTTTGCAAATGTGAAACCATTTTCAAATCAAAACAAAATTTGACCAAATCAACCACAAAAATCATATTTATACACATTCGCATGCTTATGATGATCTTTGTCTGTAAGTGCATGTGTATGTTGTGATAAAGCTTGATGGGATGCACAAGTAGCAACATTATTGGAATTGATGGATTTTTATGCATCATAACAAAATTTAGCTAAATGACCTTTACCACCGCAAATAGTACATTTGTAAATTTTGTTATACATATGTGCATAGTGTGTAGGTGTTTTGGAAAAGTTTACACGGGACTTTGCACACAAGTCCATAAGGTTATTATTATTTGCAATGCATGTTTTCAGTGTTGAATCTAATGATGATATGCGATTTTTAACATGATTTAACTCATTATTTTGCACAAATGTATTGTTATTAGAAGTAGAACATATATGAATATTCTTAAAAGAATTAAGTTCATTTCTAATATTTTCTACTTCTAACATTGCATCATTTTTCTCATGAGATACACTAGCAATATTTGATGTTAAGGCAATATGATCCAATTTCAAAAATTTTTATTATTTTCTTTAAGAATCACATTTCCTTTGACAATAGTATCAAATTTAGATGTTAGCATTTCATGATCGGATTTTAAATTTACATGCTTGCTTTTCAAATTAATAAAATTATGATACAACTTTTTATAGACATGCATTAAATGTTCATATACACAAGCGAGTTCATCAATAGTTAAATCACATTCGGAATTGGACTCGCATACCTCACTAGGGCTATCGCGTAGTGGCCAAGTGCATAATGAAGCTCCAATATCACTTGAAGTGGACTCTACCGGAATGCGTTGAAGTTCCTCCAAGTTGTCGTAATGTGCTTTTATATGTTTCTATAAATTGTAAGCACTATCAAAATGAGCAAGTTTGTTAGAAATTGATGAATTAAAAGCATTAAGCAAAAATTCTAACAAAAGCTTGTTCATTATAAACATTCCTTGTCATTATTACTCCACTTGGATTTCTCTAATGTGGGCATAACATAAGTATAATTAATTATTTCTCACAAATTGAAATATTTAGATCTAACAAAAAGTTTAAATCTAACACACTATTGAGCATAAGGAAAATTATTGAACTTTGGAGCAATATTAATAGCATAACCTAAACTAGGTGTATTGTGCGTATCCATAATATAAAAATGCAAGCAAGATAAGATCACAAAACTAGATTAGCAAAAATATGAAAGCTTGGATCTTTAATTCTAGACGATTAAGCCACAAATCAAGAGCACCAAGCTCCAATACCAAATGAAAGTACCCTAGAAGATGTGGGGGGTGAATAGGATATTTGCTAATCTAATCCGATATTAATGCCAAATTAAAGCTTTATAAACTAATTATCCTTAACAATATGATATGCACAACAATAATATAAGAAATGATAAGCAATTTAGCAATAGACGATATAAACAATGAGACAATAAGAGTACGCCAAGCCAAATACAAACAAACAAGAATGATCACGGAGTTCGGTCAACCCTTGATCTACGTCTCTGCTCCTCACCCACGAGAAGATTCTCCACTATCAATCACAAATACTACACAATCGGTTTTCTAGCTCACCGAAAACTTTTATAATATCACACAATTGTCAATACACAATACACTTCTCTAAGTATTGGCCTAGCCTGTGTCACCTTCCTCAAGTGCTTGGATTTATAACCTCTCACTAGGCTTTACTACCAACGTCACTCCTCTCGGAATTGACCCCGTCTCTCACCAACCACTCCTCTAAGTGTCATTGTATATTACAACGTGTTCTCTCAACAATAAGGTTCAAATACAAATGATTTGTTCTCTAACAAGAATAAGAACAAAATATAGCTCACACTCAATGAATCACTCACCACAACCTAAATTATACTTAATGTGAAATACTAAAAGCTCAATAGGTTGTGTGTGTAATCAATGAGTAAAATAAAATATAAACTCGATTTAAAATCTATCTTATAGAAATGATAATAAAAATATAAGTAGTTAGAGATTGATTTTAGTAAAACTTCTCTGAAAACAAGAGAGATAGAGATATGAGAATTGAAGCTCAAAACAGAAATGATCTCCTCCTCTTGTGAAAGTCTATTCACATAAATAACACACTTAATTTTCTTTAAAAATTCTTAAACAAACTTGTTTAAAAACTTTTCTTGGTTAGATAAAAGTATAAGTATAGAGGGGTATATATAGATTCTTAAAACAAACCCTAAAACCAGAGAAAATCCCCCAAAACAACAAAATCCCTGAACATCTGAAACTAGCCGTTACAGTGCTGTCGGTCGACTGATGTACTGTTCGGTCGACTGATGAGCTGACCATTGGCTAAAACTGGGAAACTATTGATCGACATGCAAACCATCGGTTGACTAAAAATACTATTCAGTCGACTGATTAAGATCGGTCGACTGAGCAGAAACTTTTCAGTAATTGCAAAGCAGTTCTTCAGTTGACTGATGCATAGTATCAATCGACTAAAAACACTGTTCAGTCGACTGATGAAGGTCAATCAACTGAGCAGAAACTTTTTGGTAATTGCAGAGCACTTCATCGGTTGACTGATGAACAGTATCAGTCGACTGGAAAACATGCACAACTCAGTTTTAAATAGTAATTCTAATTTTCAAAGAGATTTTAAAAATAGTAAATAAATTTAAAAAATTATAAAACTTGGGAAAATATTTATAAACATGAATATAAATATGTTAGAAAATAAAATTTTGAAATATCATTCTCTGTTTGTGAAAACTCATCATTTTACAAAATCTCAAAAGTACGGTTCGTTTAAACACTTGATTTTGACAAAATGATTTTAACCAAGTTTTGAGACACTTTAAAATAGATTTATAGACTTGAGAAGATATATAAAAACATGTCATTAAGTATATAATCCAAAAAAGGTGATAAATCAAAAATAGATTTGTGTGTGTATGAATCTTAAGCTTTAACGCGTTAACACACAAAATATAACTCCTAAACTAATATACCCAAGTTAATTTGTGTATGAAGCTCGATCTTGAATCTTTAACTTCAATTGTATCGGTTCCATTTAATATCAGCACAAATCCACTCAACCTGAATACTTGTAGGAGAAAACAAAAATACTAGAAAACACGATTATAAATTGTTTGTTAATAATTAAAACTAGATTAGATAGTAGGCTCATAAACATGAGTTCTAACAGTGCACACAGGTAAAATATTTTGAGTTGCACATTTATGCCCTCTAAAGTGTGCAACTAGGTTAGAGGGTAACATTACGTCAATGTGTGTTCCATCTATCATACCAATACAATCCTATCAAAACTCAACAATAATTAAAAATATTAGTTCCTTATATTATTAAATTATGTAAATCACTAACTCAATAAATTTATTTCTCTCTTACCTTGAAGTAAGGGAAATAGTTTGGATTGTTGACTATCTCCGGTAGAATCTCATTAGGTGCTTGCTTCATGTATCGATCGTGTAGACCATTCATAGTCTGTAGGACTTTATTAAAGTACCTACTAACCATTTCGTTCGATCTTATGAATTCAGTCCTTATTACTCTATTTTTTGTTTTATGACCCACTATGCAAAGAAATATAGCGAGTTGTTCTTCAAGTTGAAGGTGTCTTGCGTCATTTAAAAACCCATTATTTTGCATTATATCCTCAAGTTTGAAAAAAGCATTAGGCCTCATTCTAATATAAGACATACAACTATCACTATATCCTTCAAAGACACGCTTGAAATAAGCAAATCTATAAAAAAATTCTCCTCATCTTATCCTCTCTTGGAGCATTGCCAATTGATTTGCACCTAGCACGCATTCTCAATAAATAAGCTATTATTGTAACCACGGTAGATATAGTCATATTAGCACACATCCTCTTTATTTGTTCTTCATCTACACTATCTATCTACATTAATTACAACAAAAAATAAAGTTTAAGATGTTTTATGCAACAATGAAGAATGACGCTAAAGGACAAATGGCTCCTTCCAATATATGTAAACAATGTCAATAAATGAGTCTATACAGCATAGACATGCATATGATTGAATTCATGATGACGATGTGTGACACCCCTGTTTTCACACATGACTGCAGTCCAAGGTGAACCCAGAGATGTCAAACCTGACATGCACCCACACTGTGCAACAACATATTTCACCATCACAATAATATCTCTCTAGTGGAATCAACAACAAGTGTAGGTATAAAACAGGCGAAATAAGGAAAATAAATACATTAGACATGATGTAGAAAGACATATCTAATAAATATAATCATGTCTCAACTGAATAAATAGAATACAAATAAAGTCTGAAATAAATGTGAAGGATCTTAATATGAGTCAACTGAAAATAAACTAAGGCACACAACCTTTACAAGATGAAATACAAAACTCTAAATGTTCGAAAGAAAATATCAACTATGGTGGAGTCTCATCTACTAAAAATATGTTACGACGACTATGCTGGAAGTCCGTCATCCTGTGGCTCTCCGGAACTCTGAGCTACTACCTGAAAGGAATTGAAAAATAAAAGTAAAACAACAAGAGCGTCAGAGTGCTACAACAAGATCATCTCTATCCGCCCCTATGGGAAGGGCTAGTAGATGTGATGGGGGCTCTATCTATTAAGCATAGTCTACCTAGATCATTTACCATGTATCTAAATAAAATTAATATTTAGAAACCTATAACACGAGATGTAGTACGTCGAGCGAAATAATCCAAACAAGAAAATGCTCATGTATATATCACATGTCTCAAATTATAGATAACTAAATATCAATATCGAACTAAGAATAAATAATCTAAATATAATTAATAATTAGAAACTCATAACATGAAACTGGTACATCGAGCAAAATAATCCAAACAAGAAAACCCTCATGTATATACCATATGTCTCAAATTGTGAATCGCTAATTATCAATTCTAAACTAAGAATAAATGAAATCAATACAAGGAAGTAAAGTCATCACAATATCAGTCCAAAAATATCTTCCACTATCCCTTGGAAGAAAACATAAACAATAGTATATAATCCCGCGTACCCACAAGAGTAAAGTACATCGGTCATATATAACTCAAGGATGAGTCATGTTCATAATGGCGTCCACCAAAACTCAAGCTATCAGATAATTATTACAATGCAAATCCTTATAAAGTTTATAATTTATCGTATTATCATACGAGACGGACTACCAAATCGGCATCCTAGTAGTGTACACGGCTCATTATTCTCATCGCATCAACGTGCGGGACAGACTACCAAATCAAGGCATCCTAGGTATACAGCTCACAAGACTCATCACATCTACGTGCGGGACGGACTACTAGATCAAGCATCCTAAAACCCGACTCAATGGCCTGTACTAATTGTATATCGACGCACTATCCCAAGTAGTATTGAGTGATGCTCATCAACGATTTCTATGCATGTATATAATATTTAAATAACTCATATCCCAAATGTGGTTGAAAACAATACATGTAATAATCCTCTCCAGGACATCTGTGTATGCTAAACACTATTCATGTATGCTCATGATTGTACGTGTGTCATCGTGCGGCTCGAACCCCACACTCACGATCAAATGATGCAAAAATTACCACTCAAAAACAAAGAGAACATAGGTCGGTCGACCGCCCTTAGGACCGAAAATAACCATGCACACAATGTGCACGCTCAGGGCCTCACCGGTCGACCGGCTAGTCTTGGTTGGTCGACCAACCAGAGAGGAAAACACAAGTTCAGGTTTCTGATATTTTGTATTTTATAACTTTATTTAAAAACATATTTTTATCAACATGGGGCATATAACAAGATTAAATCTTTCATTACTTAACGGTAATTAACTCATCATGATATAAACACTTGAATTAAACTAATTAGGGTTTAACATCCTAATTAATCAAAATTTCTTAAATAACCCAATTTATAAATATGGTTAAGTAAACATGATAAATTCTAAATATTGAACAGAGATAAATTCATTTAAACATGCTCACATCACTTAGGTATCATCAACTTAGGGTTTAGACCTCTTTAATTAGCAAGAAACTTAAATAATTATTAAACTAGGGTTTAAACATGATTTAAGCATGATTGACAAGTTAAAAATGAAATTAAATATAACCCCAATGATCATGATCATCAAACTAAGATAAACAACAACTAAAACTACAGATTTTCATATTGGTTTAAAGATTAACATCATAAATTAAGATTTTAAAACATCGGGTTAAGCTTAAACATAAGATTCATCAATTAAACATATTAAATCTTGAAGTAACTATAGGAAGAGGTTTGTAGGAAGATGATCTTGCCTCAAACGTCGTATTGAACTCCTGAACACGTGCGTGCAAGATTCCTGTTCACCAAAGTCACAAAATCTCGCATTTCTCTCGACAAACGCCTCAAGAACTCTCCCAAATCTCACAAATTATGATTAGGGTTTGAGAGAGAGGAAGAGGTGCTGCTAGGGTTTGGAATTATGATAAAAATATGTGTTTTTCATGTGTAAACATGTATATATATAACTGCAAACCTGAATCAAAACAGTCCAAATCCGAAACAGGAAACCTAGCCAGACTGGAAAAATAATCTTTGATATTTTAGCTGTAACTTCACGTCCGACCTCTGGATAAGGCAATTTAAGATACGTTGGAAAGATATTGAAGATACCTACAACTTTTATCTTTTAAGTTTTTCCAGATTCGAACTATATAGGTGTGTAATGCATATATACTCTTAACTGGTCATTTTTCCAGATTTCTTCTATGTGCATGTTTAACCTTTGTATACTCTCGTATATACTCTTAATTGATCTCAAATCAATTGTTAGCATAATTATTCATCCATAAATGATATTAATTATAATTAGAGCTTATTTATCAATATAATTCACACTATTTTCCAAAATTCACAGGTTTTTACACGATGTATACGTATAAATAGAATATGTGTAATCTACTAGTGATTATTGTTATCCAATAGCAACTATTTCAATGATGCAAGAGGGAATATTATTTACCAACACTACAAAAACATAAAGAATAACTATCCATGTTGTCTAATAATGAACAGTTATGTATAACACCAAAATAACCGATAATATAATGTAGATGATAGGTTTAAAAAACTTAATTATAAAACCATTATAATAAAACTCGAAAGTATTAGTTTGCAGGTGTTAGGCTAGCGTAATAAACTTAATAAAACCAACAATTATTCATAAAAAAATTTAGAATCCAACGTAAGCTGCATCGACCACATATGTATGGTGGAGTTTTCAAACAAATCAAAGAAATCAAGCCATAATATCCTCATCCAACAATTCATAGACTAAAAGAATCCCCAAATCAATCACAAAATCGATGGCAAAAGCTCTAAAAATCAACCACAGATCAATATCAGAAAATCGATCATCATCAAGCCACCATAGTAGTATAATCAAGCACAGATCAAGATCAGAATATTGATCAGAACATCAACCGCAATAGAACCCATCAAAATAACCCAAATTCTGATCTAAATCAACTACAAAAGCGCTGAAAATAAATAGGGTTTAGGGATTTATTTTTATCCTCAATAGCTCGAAAGATCAATCGTTAAGTGAATGATTTGAACTAAAATCCCCAAATCAAGAGCTCAATCAACCCTACACCGCAAGATCACCGGCGAACTTCGAGCTTAATGGCGCTGGCGTCAATAGGTGAGGACGTGAACCGAAGGTGAGCAAAAGGCGCTAAAAAATCGAGCCGAGAGACAAGGTTTGGGGGCGGGGACGGGTGCAACTATTCACACTCCCAAACAGTAACTTTGGGGTGTGTGAGGACTAAATTGCCCTTCTCCCAAACCAAAACAGGCCAAGTCCATTCCAGAAACACCCTCAACATCAAAAGGGTATTTTCGGCAATACAACTCCTAAAATTACTGTTTGGGAGTGGATATAGCAAACATGGGCGGGGACGAGAGCGGAAACCCTAGAAATTTTTCGCTATCCGGCAACAGCGAGAAATGTGAAGTGGGGCGGAAATTAGGTACGGGTGTGAGTTTTATTAGTTTAATAATAGGAGTGTCAGATTTATGGGTGGTTTCAGTCCATTTTGGGAGGAAATTGATTTTTGTAAAATATGATACTTTTCTCAGTTTTATAGAAAACTTTTCTGTAAAATTTTTGTGAACCAAACACAATTTATAGAAAACTACAAAAAATATTTATTTATAAAACTGTCATTATCAGTCATTTTTTATAAAGTTTTCTATAAATCTAGTGAATCAAACACCCCTAATGAGAAAAAAATTGTAAAAAGATCAGAAAACTGACAAACGCACACGCCACTAACCTCGATTAAAACAAATATCAAGATTAGTGTTTTTCTGTCATTTAGCTGTTGAAAAATACCCAGTATAAATTTCTGAATTTAAAACTATGACAGTCATAGCACGTATAAAAACAGAACAATGGTCCCATAATGCTTGTAGGAATAGTATTCTTAAATCCATATTTTGCTTCTTGTCTATCTATAAGATATGATTTTAAGCAAAGCTCTGGAAAACACAAGGAGACATGTCCACATGGAGGAAGAGAAGTTATGAAGTGATTAAATTCATTATAGTTAGAGTAAATCGAGATTTAACTAGTGTGTCGTTGAAATGGTGCTCATTCAAATTCTTAGCTATCCTCTAAATATGTGTGTTTGGTAATCGAGGTGTTTGTTTTTGTTGTGTTTTTTAGAAAAACACCATGCCATGGTGTTTTTTTCTCAAACATGTTTTAAAAACATCATTTATAATTATTATTTATAAATCGATCGCACGGACGGTAGCGGATGACGTGTGACCGGCGACGGGCGGCGGGCGAGTCCCCCGCATGCCATTCTACGTCGTCCACCAGGCGAACGACGACCGCCGATGTGGCCGTCGACGGCTGGTCGACGGGCGGCGCGCGGCGACGGGCGGCGGAGCGGCGGTGAGTGAGCATGGTGGTCGGGCGGCGGGGTGACGAGCGCGCGGGGGCGGCGAGTGGCCCGACGATCTGGCCGACGGGCGGCAGACCGACGGCGACGAATGGCGGCAGGTGGGCCGGCGACAGCCGGCGGAGCGGACGTCGAGCGGGCGCGGGCAGGCGGCTGCCCGGGCGCGCCAGCGGCGGCACAGGGGCGGCGGGCGCGGCGGTGGCCGACCGTGGTGCCGCTGGGCACGGGCAGCGGACGGCGGCGCGCAACGGCGGGCGGGCTTAGATGAAAAAACGGAATCTCAAAACACTTTTTTAGTGTTTTGAGAAAAATGTTTATTTTTTGGATTTTGTAAAGAGTCAAGTCAAAAAAACACGTCGGTTGCCAAATGCATTTTATTGTTTTTGATGAAAACAAAAACAGAAACGGTAAAAACGCCACGGTTGCCAAACGTTCCTAAGTTCTGATTTGTGTTTTGAATGTGTGACACATCAGTAACACACTCCCTAAGTAAGTGCATCGATATATTTTCTTCGGTTTAAACTCAGTTTATGCGTTATTGATGCGTGATGTAAGTTTGAACTTAGCCACATTTTGAGTTAAATTCTGATTGGGAAAAACTGGGTCATAGTTAACTCTGTTTTCCTTCTAGGCCAAAAACGGCCACTTAAACTTGTTCTCTCTCTCTCTTTATCTCTCTCTCTCTCTTATCTAGCTCCTTCCAGAATAAAAAAAGAAGAGGTTCTTCTAAAAAAAAGAAACAGTTTTATTTTTATTTTTATTGATTACTTGATTTGTGAGATTCTGGTTATGAACTCTAATATGTACCCGATAGCAACACTAAAGAGTGAGTTGTATATATTTTTAAATTAGGAATTCAAGTAGGTATGTATATATATTGATGTAGAAATAGCAGACATCGAATGTAACGTATAAAATTTGATGGGAATCACTGAGATGACATCTTTTTGCAGCATTTGAAACCAAATAACATAATAAGTTAAAGAAAAATTCCCAAGGACTTAAAATATGGGACCAATAGAGGGGACAAAAATATGGGACCAATAGAAGGGACAAGTGAGGTGTCCCCCTCCTATTGGATAATGAGTTGGTCATCATTAATGATGGCCAACTCAAAGGAGTCGCGCACACCCCTCACTTGTTCCCCTGCTATTCGGTCCCATATTTTGTCCGGTACATGGTAGCAAAGCCCTAAGTTTAAAAATCACCCCCTTCACCTTGCAGCGCTTCGAGAGAGCAAATTAACCATGGCCGGCGACTAGCAACAGCTCTGCCCCAACCCATTCCTCTCCTCACCCCCTCCAAAGACCCCTCACCGCCGACCAGCTACATCCCAAGTCCCCGTGCTCAAAACCCAACTCCCTAACCACGGCCTCGCTTCCTCTCCTCCCCCAGCACGCCTCCCGGGTCGCCGTCATCGGCGGCGGCCCCGCTGCGGCGCCTTCAGACCGCCGAGGGCCCTCGCCCGCGCGGCGTCCACGATACCTCCTCCGACGCGCAGCCCCGCCGGCGCAAGCCTGCGGGCGCCGCCATCCCGCTCCTGCATGCTGGACGAGTTCTCCCTCCCGCCCGCCTCGTCGAACGCCGCCGTCACGCGCATGCGATCCTCTCCCCCTACAAACCTCTCCGTCGATTGCGGCAAGACCTCCTCCCCCACGCAGCACATCCCCATGCTCCGCCGCGAGGGTCCTCGACTCCTTGCTCCGCCGCCCGGGCCCAGCTCCGCCGGCGCCGAGCTCGATCCCACGGCCCGTCACTCCTCGCCCTCCCCTGCGGCGCCCCGCGGGCCCCTACCGTGTCGGCTACACCGCAGCCCGTCCCTCCTGGCTCGATACCGCGGGGGCCCCGGTGGAGAGGAGGCTCTCCGTCGACGCGGTGCTGACGTCGGCGGCGCGACGGCCGCAACAGAGTCGCGTGGACGAGGTGCGTCTTCGCGGCGGCTACGCGCAGTGCGCCATCGCGTTCCCAGGAGCCATCGCCATGCCTGGTACTCCCAGATGGAGTACTACAACTGAACCTCGCGCGAGATTGTACGTCCGGCGACGACGTGTCGCCGGACTTTCTACGGCTGGGCGTTTTCCCGCACAAGTGCGGACCACGTCGCCGTCAGGTCCGACCGGTACGGTCTTCCTCGAAGCCCGCCCATCAGGGGTACAAGTACACAGGGGGCCTGCGCCGGTCATGGGCGAGGCGCCGGCCGAAGATCGCGGGGGCGAGGTGATAGGGTGGAGGCGCACCCGCATTACCGGAGCACCGCGGCCGAGGAGGGTCGTCGGGGCGGCGTCGGCCCTGCTGTCGGTTCGACGCGGCGGGCTCTACGTGACCAAGTGCTCCGGGAGGGGATATACTTGCGCGGCGGAATGTCGGGCGGCTGGTGCTGGGCGGACGCGATCGTCCGAGGAAGCTGTTGGGAACCGGGACGGCGCTCGGGGGTGGGTGGGGAGAGGCGGCTGGAAGCGGTGAGTACCTGTCGGCGAAAGTCGTGACGAGCGGGTACCTGCGGCGATGTTCTAGTTCCTGGACCCTGCCTGCATCGGACTTGTCGGCTGGTGTTCTACGGGAGCGACGAGGGGAGGGAGGCGCTGGTGGAGCTCTGCGGGGACGAGTACGTGCAGAGGATGACGTTCGACAGCTACCTGTACAAGAGGATGGCGAGGGGGGTTTGGTGGAAGGATTTGGGGCTGGGGGTGAAGACCGTTGGGGGTCTGGTGAGGGCGAAGGTCTTGGGGAAGGAGATGACGAGGATCGGGAAGGAGCTGGCCGGTTTGGGTCCGAACTTGGTTTGAATGATTTTAAAAACTTTTTTTTTTTCCTTCCGAATCGTTTGAATCTTCACGGTTCGGAATATGCGGGATGCGCTGATGACAATATCTGTAATCGATCTGTTTCGTTTGGTGTTATGGCTTTTGGGGGGGGGGGGGGGATGCGCTGATGACAATATCTGTAATCGATCTGTTTCGTTTGGTGTTATGGCTTGCGGCGGCTGGGATGTTGTTCTTTCTTTCTTTGATGGTGTCATTCGGGAGTTTGGGGCTCCGATGGGAGTTGATTTCATCGAGGAATGAGTAAGAGTAAGAACATGAATAAATTTGCTGCGTGTGTATTCTGTCTTGTATCTTAGGAACTAATCATTCTTCAGTTTTGACAATGGATCGAAAAATTTGAACCCACAATTTTGATTTGAATGCTTTTTTTTAGCATGCGTGATCTATGAAATGACAAGTATATCGTTGGTGTCAAACTTCTAGTATTTATTTCTACAATGTTGCAATCTTTGAAGCAATCAAAAAGGAAAGTACATGCTTATTAGATTTCTCTGTGCATGTTTTTTTTTTACAGGTTGTCCTCTGGCGGCATGCTGTCATGGGAAAAAAGTGGAATTAGGCTAATAAATGTTTTTTAAATCATATACAACAGAGCAGAAATTCTATATAAACGAAAGAAGCTCGGCCAAAAAGATGGGAGCTTAAACTTCATTGGAAAAGTTTCCTTTCGGTATGCATGTCTAACAACCAGAAAGTGACTGAAAAAGTGAAGTTTAAAAAAAAGTAAATGAAAAAGTGAAGTTTAAGAGAACATGTTTTACCATTGTTTCTAATATTTGTGAATTATTGTTTGGATGATATAAATTAAAGGGAAAATTCCTTGTAGCAACTTCAAAAAAATAAAGTTATGCATCCTCCTCCCAAAAAAAAAGTGTCATGCTTCCCCACCCTTATGCCGATAATTTTGTGCAACTACCACCCCAAAAGTGTACAAGCCCACAACCCACTAAGAACCTTACCAAAATCAATTCTCATTTAAAAAACTAAAATATGGTTCCTCCGGTTATGCGTGTTTCTCGAGATCCCCTGCAACCGATGTTTCTCCTAACCTCTGCCCTCTTTTTCTCAAGATCCTGCTCCGCCATTGTGACGCCCCTGGTTTCACACGAGGTTGCAGTCAAAGGTGAGTCCAGAGATGTCAAACCTGCCATGCACTCACACAGTGCAATAACACGTTTCATCATCACAATAGTAACTCTCTAGTGGAATCAATTAAGAATAGTGCAGGTACAAGCATATACGAGAAAAGTAAAAATGCAATGAACATGCCAAGAGAAAGAAATATCCAAAGAATATGATCATGCCCCAACTGAATAAAAAGAGTACAATTGATGAACTGAAATAAATGTGAAATATTTCAATACACGGAGTCAGCTAAAATAGTACTAAGGCTCTCAGCCTTCAAAATGAAATACAAGTTTATAAATCACTAAACAAATACTAAACTAATGTGAAGCACAAAGTGTCTATCAAAAAATGGCGATGACTGTGCAGAAACTCTGTCAACCTGCGGCTCTCCGAAACTCTAATCCACTGTCTGAAAAGAAGGAAAAACAACAGCGTCAGAGCGCTAGCAAGATCATCTCCATCCGCCCCCAGGGAAAATGGCTGCTATATATGATGGAGGCTCTACCTATATATGCATAGTCTATCTAAATCATTTACCATGTACTAGATGGGGTTAATACTTAGAAATCCACAACACGAGACTGGTACGTAGAGCGAAATAATCCAAACAAGGAAATCCTCATGTATATATCATATATCTCAAATTGTGAATCGCTCAATATCAACTTTAAAACTAAAAATAAAGGAATAAAGAAATGCAATGCTAAAATGTCAACCAAACTAAGTCATATATGTCAACCCAACATCTCATGCTACCCTTGGGTAGTCAATACGAAAATCAGTACATAATCCTGTGAAATCCACAATACTATATACCCTGTTACAAAATACTCAACGATGAACCACATAAATAAATGACCTCCCGCCTAAAACTCGAGCTGTCCTAGGTTTCACAGTACTATCTCTTGCAAAGTTCTATGGTATCATCGCATCACCGTGCGAAACGAACGACCTCCTCGGGTATCCTACAGGTATGGCTCATTAGCCTCATCGCATCACCGTACGAAACATATTGTCTCCTCAAACATCCTCATCACATCACCATGCGGAACGGAGTGCCTCCTTAGGCATCCAATAAATACGGCTCACTAACCTCATCGCATCATCATGCAGAACGGACTACCTATTCAGGCATCCTACAATTAACGGCTCAATGGCCTACTTCAACAGTATACCGTCGCACTACCTTAAGCAGTATTGAGTTGTGCCCATCAACGGTATCCATATACACACATATATTGTTCTAACAAATCGTCTCCCCGTTGTGATAAAAATAATACACGTAACTATCCCCTTCCCGGAAGTCTGCGTGTGCCAAGCCTCCATAGGTGTACGTCTATGTCGTACGTATAAATTGTTGTATGTCTCGAACCCCGTGTTCACAAACAACATGCACATCATCACAAACAAGACATGATGTCGGTCAACTACCCTAGGGTATTGGTCGACCGATGACCGGTTCACATAAACATGCATAAAAACAAGCTTTGGTCGAATAAATAATTACACAAACTCAGGGTGGGATCGGTCAACCGATGCACATGGTTCGGTCGATCGACCAGAGTCCAGAACCAAGTTTGAGTCTTGTGAAGTTAAGACAATTTCAACAAAAAGAACTTATAGAACATCATCATGGGGTATAGAAACATGTTTAATCATGTGTTTAATATACTAGGGTTTGACTAAACAATTATTTATCATCATAACATGATCTCTGGGGTTTAAAAAAAATACTTTAAACATAACTAGTCAGATTAAGTTTGTACAACTAGGGTTCAAAACCTAATTAGTTCACCATCTTAGCAATTAACCACGGTTCTAAACATCGAATTAATACATTTCCTTCATTTAGTATTTATATTCATAGATCTATACATTAAATTAGGATTTTTAATTCATAAGCTTATATTACTATATTGTTTCATGTTCAAAACTCAAGTTCTATACATCGACAATTAGGGTTTAGGCCATGTAAAACAAGAATTATCAATTAATCTGAAAATAATAATCATGATCATCTATTTTTATCAATTAAAAATTAATTCTTTTGATCTCTTTATTGTTTTAAGATATAACATCAAAACTAGGATTTAAAAATCATCGAAATAAGTACTACACATTAGATTAACCAATTATACATATTAAAAATATGAATTTCTATAGGGGATAAGTTTGGAGGAAGATGATCTTGCCTCAACGCACTGCTAAAAAATCCAAGGGTGCAAGCAAACAGGTTCTCCCTCGCCAAACATCGACGATCTCGCCCTCTTCTCGGTATTTGCTTCACAAAGCTCTCAAAATTTACCAAAATATGCTCTAGATTTTTTTGAGGGGAGAGGGTGGCTTCTAAGCTTCGAAAATATGATGTAAAAGGGAATTTTTCATAAAAAAAACACAAGTATATATAGAGGCAAACCCGAAACAAACAAATCTGACCCGAAATAGGAAACTCAATCAGACTGAGAAAATAGTCTTCGATATTTTGACTGTAAATTTTTCATCTGACCTTGGAATAAGGTGATTTAAGATGTGTTAGAAAGCTATTGAAGATACCTACAAATTTTGTATTTTGAGTTTTTCCAGATTCGAACTGTATCAGTGTGCAATACATATATACTCTTAACTGGTCGTTTTTTTAGATTCGAATTGTATCAGTGTATAATGTATATATACTCTTAATTGGTCTCAAATAAATTACTATCATGGTCATTCATCATTAAATGATATTTATCATAATATAACTCATTTAATACTATTTACCATAGTATTTTTGAAACTTTTACGGGGTTTTACAACCGTGACCTCAAGCTCTTCGTCTTCACCTGTATTAGTCTTCGACCCCTACGACGAGATAAGGAAGCAATCACTCCATCTTCATCTTTCTTCCATCTTTGTCTTTACCCCCTACGGCGAGATTAAGAAAACAAGGACCTCGCCGACCACAAGCTCTTCGTCCGCAGCTCCGCTAGGAGACTAATACCAACCCCAAATCCATCTTCTTCTCAAAGATCAATTGAACCAAACCCCCAATTCTAAGCCCTCGGTTTTTGGAGAAAATCTAGCAAGGTGAAATCAAGTTCATCATCTGTATTAGCAATAAGGAAGGATGACTTGTAAGTATCAATTTTGAACCCATTGTAGAATTAAGTGAATTTATCCACTTCTGTCCACTTTTTTTGTTTTTCATTGTGTATTGAGTGAATTTATGGGGATATTCAAGCAGAATCATTTATGGGAAAATTGCTTGCAATCTCAGTTATTTATTTGCAACCTCAGTTTTATTCTTCTTTGGGTCCTATAATGATGCACAAGTAATTTGTCTTAAATTTAGTTCCCCTAACCATTACACCAAAACTTCAAAGTTATAGTGAGGATCAAGGATTATAGTTTTATATTAATTCTAGCTTGCCCCAGCAGGTTGAGCGTCTATTTTATGGGTTGAAACCTAGACTCACGTAGCGGTGTTAATTTTTAGAAATCCGTATTTAATTCGTGGCCAGTGGGATTTGAACCTGGATTATTCTGATAGCATCTTAAATTTAGTTTCCCTAACTATTACACCAAAACTCCAAAGTTATGGTGAGGATAAAGGATTATAGTTTTGTATTAATTCTAACAATTTGGATGATATTTTCTCTTGTGTTTTGCAATAAGAGTGATTGTGATATAACTACAAATATAAGAACATGTGCTAATATAATAGGTTACTATGCATTCATGAAAAAAATTATTCCACGGATGAGGCCCGTTCATAGAATACTTATGGATCCTCTGTTTTCGTCAAAAGTTGGTTTCATTGTGGAATTCATTATATCTTCGGTCGATTACAACAAATTCAAAAGAAATAGTCTTTTTATAAGACTTCTTTTACACAACAAAATGAAAATTATAACTTTTTTTTTTATAAGACTTCTTTTACACAACAAAATGAAAATTATAACTTTTTAGAAACAAACGCAGGATCGTTTTTTGAATCACTGCTTGCGTGGGATCTTTGCCTGTGCCGGGGGTGTATTAACCCGTGGACCACCGATTCACAAATTCTGATTGAATCATGAAGGTTTTGGGAATTCTTTCTTCGTTTATCGAAGTAAGAATTTAAAGAGAATATCTTATCGATGTAAGATGTTCACTCTTCTAAAGATCAAGTCAGAGCTTAGATCTCTAGGAATCGCCAAAAGTTTCTTGAGGACGTTTGTGAAGAAGGAAGACTCTCTCTCTTGCTCCAATTCACCAAAAATTCAAGGCCCTCTGCTCTAATTTGCTCCTTTGGATGCTCTCTAATCAGCCCCTTTTTGTCACCGCCTTCCCATGACTTTTAACTCCTTAAATGTCACCATTTTTTATGGGTAGTGGGCATGATTTTCCCTTGTAACTGCTTCCCCCACGTTCATAAGTAACCCCCAGCAGTTAATAAACCATGTAGGCCGCACAAAACTCGAGAAAACTGTCAAAAATAACGTGTTCAGCTTCCCAGTGTCCGCGACAGTACGTGGTGTCGCGCATTGCCGTGGCAGTTACCACTGCCGCGCACCTCTCGAGTATTTTGGCTCTAACTTCCTCGTCCGATGTCGGAATGAGGTGATCCAAGATGCGTTAGAAAGCTAACGAAGAGATCTACAACTTTTATCTTTTGAGCTTCTTTAGATTTGGATCATATCATGGCTTAAATGTGCAATATATTACCGTGGTAGTATACACTGCCGCGCACCTCTGATGCAGTTTGCGACCTCTCGGGTATTTTGGCTCTAACTTCCTCGTCCGATGTCGGAATGAGGTGATCCAAGATACGTTGGAAAGCTATCGAAGAGCTCTACAACTTCCCATTGGCGCTTCACTATGTTTATTTGTGCGTCACCTTGTACTGTCGCGCTATTGCCGCGGCAGTGTACACTGCCGCGCACCTTCAATGCAGTTTGCGACCTCTCGGGTATTTTGGCTCTAACTTCCTCGTCCGATGTCGGAATGAGGTGATCCAAGATGCGTTGTAAATCTATAGAAGAGCTCTACAACTTCCCATTAGCGCTTCACTATGTTTATTTGCATGTCACCTTGTACTGTCGCGCTATTGCCGCGGCAGTGTACACTGCCGCGCACCTTCAATACAGTTTGCGACCTCTCGGGTATTTTGGCTCTAACTTCCTCGTCCGATGTCGGAATGAGGTGATCTAAGATGCGTTGGAAAGCTATAGAAGAGCTCTACAACTTCCCATTGGCGCTTCACTATGTTTATTTGCACAATACCTTTCACTACCGCACAAATGCGCGTTAGTGTTCCTTATCGTGGGTGTTCATATTGTTCTTCTATGTTGTTTCACATGTTCCTTTGTTTTTTTTGGCTTTGGATGATTTTCTATAACTTAGATAGGGATATTCATATCTATAGGCATTTTTATACGCCTACAGATACCCCCTCCAAAGTATTTCAAACTTATTCTTTTATAGAGGAGTCTGAGATACTTTGGATAAGATGAGTCTTACTTGCAATCCCTTCGGTACTTAGTTGAGGAGATCGTGTAGAAGGACCTATGAATGGCTTCAACTCTTGGCTTCTTCATCTTTTAGTCTACTCAGTGCTTTGTAGAATAGCTAAAATTCTTCTGGTGCTGCGTTTTTCGCTTGACCGTTGTCGAAATCTTGAACTAAAACTGATGTTTTGATTTGTGAATTAGCTCTTGTCGTTAAACTAATGTTGAACTGATTGTCTTCATTATGAATTCATATCTGAATCGCAATTGAATCCCCTGAGATCATCCATTTGACTTCTTTTTTTAGCTTTATTTTGACAAAAATCATTGACGCGTTGACAGGCGTTAACACAGTTTATCCTCATGTGTTTACTAGAGTCTACACAGTTTAAGCTCTTAAGGTATTGGAGCATAGCGGTCCTGAGTGTCGAAGCTGCAGGACCAATTGTTCAGGTCGGTTCATCTGCAGGTATGGACTTCATCTTGAGTTTGTCGTATACTCAAGTCACGAGACCAACTAATGAAGCTGGTGCGTCAGTGATTACCACATTTATAGGATTTTTGGCAAACTCTCAGCCATTAACGGATTTGATATGCCTTTACCGATGACCGTTTGAATCGGGCTAGTATGTGAATTATCTGATTTGATATGCCTTTACCGATGACCGTTTGAATCGGGCTAGTATGTGAATTATCTAAATCCGTTTCACATATAACGTTGGGCTAAAAGAATTAGACTCTTTTAGACTTTGAACTACAATATTGAATATGTAGGCTACATGTGTCAGATGTAGGCTTATCTCTAATAAGGGATCGAGATAATGTCCCCCATGCTTGAACATCACGGATTTTTGCCTAAAGAAAGAATTAGGTATTCTATCTTTCAATCTCTTGTTTGTTGGTAGAGATAAACCCAAAATCGGAGAGGAAAAATTTTATATTCTATCTCCTGGTCTCTTGTTTGTTGGTAGAGATGAACCCAAAATCGGAGAGGAAGAATTTTATATTCTATCTCCTAGTCTCTTGTTTGTTGGTAGAGATAAACCCAAAATCGGAGAGGAAGAATTTTATATTCTATCTCCTGATCTCTTGTTTGTTGGTAGAGATGAACCCAAAATCGGAGAGGAAGAATTTTATATTCTATCTCTCGGTCTCTTGTTTGTTGGTAGAGATGAACCCAAAATCTGAGAGGAAGAATTTTATATTCTATCTCCTGATCTCTTGTTTGTTGGTAGAGATAAACCCAGAATCAGAGATTAGGAATTTTATATTCTATCTCCTGATGCAGAAGAAACTCAAAGTGGGATTTCTACTTAGAGAATCTGGACTGGTTTGAATAATCCTGACTGTCATAAGGTTTGAAACTCAAAGTGGGATTTCTACTTAGAGAATCTGGACTGGTTTGAATAATCCTGACTGTCATAAGGTTTGATTATTCAATTCAAAAGTATCCTGACTGTCATAAGGTTTGATTATTCAATTCAAAAGTAGACCTCTCGTTCGTAAAATGAATCGAAAGGGAATCTTGATTGTGGTCCTAGCTGTAGTAAGATTTGACCAAGTGGGAGTTTTGAGACGATCCTAACTGTTTAAAGGTTTGATCGTTCAATTTGTGAACCTCTCGTTCATGAAAGGATTCAAGAGGGGATTTTGGCTTTGGTCCTAACTGTAGGAAGGTCTGACCAAATGGGAATTTGAGACGATCCTAACTGTTTAAAGGTTTGATCGTTCAACTTGTGGACCTCTCGTTCATGGAAGGAATCGAGAAAGGATTTTGGCTTTGGTCCTAACTGTAGGGAGGTTTGACCAAATGGGGATTTGAGACGATCCTAACTGTTTAAAGGTTTGATCGTTCAATTTGTGGACCTCTCGTTCATGGAATGAATCGAGAGGGGATTTTGGCTTTGGTCCTAACTGTTTAAAGGTTTGACCAAATATGAGTTTTGTGAGGGAAGATTGATCTAAAGAAGTGATCGAACCTCATCTCAGCAAAAGAGTATTCGGAAATCACCGTGGGGATGTAGTGTTTATCACTTTGTTTGTAATGATCGGGTTATCCCTAAGAAAATTACATATAGCATTCTTCCGAGAACTTCCCGTTACATGAAGCATCCACCCCCAGCTTCCTTCGCGAAACTGGGTCTAACATCATACTGAGTTACATGACTGGGTTATCCTTAAGAATATTACATTTAAAAATTCTCCAGGAACTTCCCGTCAAGAGTGGGAAACAATTTAGACTCATATACCTATTGGAGTATCGAGGAGCAGTTTATACTCGTATACTCTTTGGAGTGTGGGAGACAGTTTATACTCGTGCACCCAATAGAGTTAGAGTCGTCTTTACTTGGCTTGTTTCGCCGTTATAACGCCGGAGTCAATTAAGGCTTGAATTTTGTTTTTGAGTCCAAAACAAATCTCGGTGGGATGAAGAATCCTTCTGTGGTACGCACAGTAGTTTGGATCCGTAATCATCTTAACACCCTCTTGATCTTTAATAGGCGGTAGCTCGATTTTGTCATTGGCGAGAAGGTATTTTAATATGGCTGGAGCTTCATCATTTTCGAAAGAATACTCATTTTGAAACTTCAGATCGAGAGTCGCGTTCCTAGCGATTGCAGATGTCGTCGGTCGGCTTCTCTCAGTTTTCTTTCTTTTAAGAAAGTGTTCAGCTTGTTCACCGCGCACTTTCAAATCTTTCCAAGTTTTGGATGGTACGACCCCCCGGGCTTCCAGGACATCGATGGAGAGATTATTGTGGCATGTTTGCAAGATAAACTCCTCTGTAATAGGATCTCTGCAATTCATTGCTTTGTTACGGAAGCGTTTGACAAAATTGTCGACTGACTCTCTGTTTTTTTGTTTCTCATCTAAAAGAGTTCCGATTGACACTTCGGTGTCATCATCGAAGAAATTGCTGAGGAACAAACTTTCCATGTCATCCCAGCAATTGATGCTCCCTGGCTTGAGACGTCGATACCAATCGAAGGCGGGCCCACGAAGGGTGCCAACGAATGATCGGACCATTAAAGCCTCGTTTCCAGAGATCATGCCCAAATGAGACTTGAAATAAATCAAGTGCTGAGTAGGCGAGCTTTTCCCGTCAAACGGTGTGAAGTTAATCAGATGGAATTTTGTCGGGTATAGAGTTGAATCCCATTCTCTTGGATAAGGGCATGGGATACCCGTCTTCTTCACTTCCTGAGCCATCATCAAAGCGTTGATTTTGTTTTCCAGCTCTTTTATTTTCTCACCATCGTCTATGTCTTCATTCGAAGGACGTTGAGGAGAATGAGTTAGACCACCCCATGTAAGAGGTGCTATTGAACCACCCCCAATATCGTTATTGGGAGGATGCATTAAACCACCCCCAGCATTATTGTTGTTGGGAGGTGTATCAGCCATAATGACTTCATCCACTTCTGGATCACTGTCATCCATAACATTCTGAATATGGCGGCTGGATTCAGGAGGTTGAGATCGTTGAGCTAGCGATTCTCTCACTTGTTGGATAGCTAACTCTATCTCTGTCTTTAACTCAGCTCTAATTTCTTCACGTTGCTTGGCCAGAGCTTCTTGAAGCATTTGAGCAAACTAATCAGAAGTGATTGTGAACACTTCTTTGGTTTGTCCTGTGCTAGACATTGTATCATCAGAAGCGATCGCAGAACAAGTGTCCGAGAGCTCGTCCTCTGATGACATTCCTTCATGCATTCTCTTGTAGTCCCTATGTCTGATGGCTCCTAGTTGGAGTCGGGACATCCGTTGGGCAATTCTTGAATTGACTTTTCCTTCCGGAGAAAAATCGGGGTTTGATTCATTTGAACGCCACTTAGATTTTCCTTTATCAGCCATGTTGATGGTGACTTCAGGGAATTCATCCCCTTGGACAACGAGTTTATTGTAGAAATGTCTCAGCTTGGGCTTTGACATTTTGGTGAAAAGTCTCTGGGACATTGGGACTCTTCGCGGGATGACTTCTCGTTTGGAGTAGTCATATTCCAACAATGCTGCTTTAATGAGTCGCGCACAGGAACAATGAGAGTTTATTTCTCGAATAAATTTCTTTTGAAATTTATTCAAACCCACAGCTTGATAGTACGATTCATCGGTATGATTGTCGGAAAATCCTATCGTCTGTTGGTATGACCTCCCAGGTATAACGCTGTTTTTTGGCGAACACGTCTTCTTCTGGGGGTGTAAAGCCTTGTTGGCGTTCTCAGGACAACTTTTTATCGCCTTCGAATGATCCAAGGTTATGTCAGGAGTCATACGTTTAGAACCACCCCTTTGCGGATGCGGTGTCTTAACGGGCTCCTGGGATTCGTTCACTGGACCCAAGCGTTCTTTAACTGGAGCTTTGTCTTGATCGTCAGATGAGGGACTGAGGCGATCCGCCATCGTGATCTTGGATATTGACAGGTCAGGACTGAACCGTGGCTTCCCTGGTGATGGAACAGTTATGATTATAGTAGACGGACCAGGAATGGACATTGATGGGGCTGAAGGAAAACTCTTTGGAGCTTCTCTTTGACCGCGGCAGGGAAGATCGTCGCGGTCGCTGGGGCTGAAGGAAAACTCTTTGGAGCTTCTCTTTGACCGCGGCAGGGAAGATCGTCGCGGTCGCAAGATGTGTCGCGGCAGTGGAAACTGCCGCGGTTGAAGGATGTGCCGCGACAGTGAAGACTGCCGCGGTCACAGGTTGGATTATGCAGACCCGATTTTAGTACGAGTTTGGATTTGGGGATCCATACTTTGTGATTCTTTGGTGCTTCCTTAGACACTGTTTCCTTCTTCCCTTCTTGTCTTTGTTGTAAAAGAGCACGGGCACGAGCGACGTTTGCCCTACGCTTTTGTATGCGTTCTTTCAGAGTCGAACGAGTTCTTCTGACAAGAGTCCATTCCTCCATCGTGAGTTGTGCAGAGATGTGAGTGGTTTGTCGTTGGGATGACTGGACCACTTGATGCTTCCTCGACTCTAGGTCCGCGTAGCAGCGAACCCCGTCGGTTTGTTCCAAGGCCTTAACCATTTGACGAGCGAGGCGTTGGCGTCGCCTTTGACGAGCCCTCTTCGTCAGAATTGACGAACTTCGATCGAACGACTCCTTAATTAGGATGGAGTCATTATGAGCAGAGCTTCCGGCTTTGGGGGTCGTCGGGATAATGTTACGAGGCAAGGCCTCAACAACGATTGGGCGAGAGTCTTCACTTTGTGCCTTCTTTGGCATGTAAGTTTTCTTCAATGATGAGATCCTCTTGTACTTGCGAGATAATGAAGATCTTGTCGAACTCGTACTCGACCGTGGATTCAACTGGAATCCTGATCGGCTGCGACACGACGGTCTCGGCAGCGAGACCGTTGTCTCCCACTGTGGTCGCCAGTTTATTTTCGTCAAAAGTTGGTTTCATTGTGGAATTCATTATATCTCCGGTCGATTACAACAAATTCAAAAGAAATAGCCTTTTTATAAGACTTCTTTTACACAACAAAATGAAAATTATAAATTTTTAGAAACAAACGCAGTATCGTTTTTTGGATCACTGCTTGCGTGAGATCTTTGCCTGTGCTGGGGGTGTATTAACCCGTGGACCACCGATTCACAAATTTTGATTGAATCGTGAAGGTTTTGGGAATTCTTCCTTCGTTTATCGAAGTAAGAATTTAAAGCGAATATCTTATCGATGTAAGATGTTCACTCTTCTAAAGATTAAGTCAGAGCTTAGATCTCTAGGAATCGCCAAAAGTTTCTTGAGGACGTTTGTGAAGAAGGAAGTGTAGGCTGTCTAAAAATCACAATAGATAGCTTATTCAAACAAGCTCCGACAATGGAAGTCACAATCAGACGACTTTCTAAATCACTGCATCCGTAACTCCACAATCGCCACAAACGCGACCTCACTTCTGAGATAATTGATCTTGATGGCTGTGACAACAGCATGGCTAATATCATAGCAACTATTAGAGATGCTGATGAGCAGTGGGATGATTTCAGAAATAAAAGGTTGGACTCAGTTGGTGAGTTGCTTGGTAGAGAGCTGTGGGCAAATATTCATCTTTAAGACACTATGGATGTTGATTCCCGTCTAGCTCCTACAACGAAAGCTACAATCAAATAGTTTTCGGGTCGGTGAACGAAAGTTGCGAATGGAGGGCTTTTCACATAGATCGAGAAGAGTTACAATTCGACGACACTTCCGACGACGGATGAAAACTCTATTCAGCAGTCTTCACAATCTACAGTGAAAGTTACAATCTGACGACTTTCACACTCCCCAACAGCTAAAAGCCAGGATTACTGAACAACGGTCCTTGCAATGCACCACAGAAGAAGCTACAAGTCAAATAGCTCATTCTGAGACGCGGATGTCATCCCCGCGTCACCACTTTAGAAATGAAGGCGACCCCCGCGTCTCCAAGGCACAATCCAAACGCGGGCGACCCTCGCGTTCATAGGGGTTCAATCAACACTGACCCCCGCGTTTCCAAGCAGGCAACAAGCCAAAACGCGAGCTCGCGTTCAATGGTGTTCAACCAACAGCGACCCTCGCGTCGTCAAGCCACAAACCAAACGTGAGCGACCCTCGCGTTCAATGGTGTTCAGCTAACACCCAACTTCGCGTCTCAATTCAA
This sequence comes from Asparagus officinalis, assembly GCF_001876935.1. NCBI lineage: Eukaryota > Viridiplantae > Streptophyta > Magnoliopsida > Asparagales > Asparagaceae > Asparagus > Asparagus officinalis. The sequence goes on along the minus strand of NC_033802.1, from coordinate 45,182,004 downwards.
AGAACACGAAGTTGAGGTTCTGAACGCCAGATTGGGCGTTTGACTCACTCAAACATGAGTCGAACGGTTCCAAAACCGTTTTTCCCACGTCCTGAGGGATTTTCGCCCACATAGGAGCGGATATAGGAGTCAGTTACAATCTCCTATCCCCCTATAAAAGCTCAACAAACCCAACGGAGTAAAGGGTTGGATCATCAGAATCTAAACCAGACGAGTTGGTTAAAGGGGCTGGCTCTTTAAAAACTAAGGGGTGAGTGGTTGGATTTTTGACATCTGAACCGCACAGGTTGGATTCGGAGGATCTCAACCACTCAGGCTTGGAGATTCAGCAGCAACGAAATCCTTAGAGATAGGATTTTTGAATCAAACTCAGAAGATCAAATCTGAGAGGATTCTTCGACAACAGAAAAACAGCTTGATCCTTAACCGAATTTTCGGTTCCAACAACTCTATTCACAGAGTTCAAACTCGTTCAGAGTTCTTAAACTCATTCAGAGTTATTCATAAAACTTTCCACGAAAGTTCATCGTTCCCACGAGATAAAGACGGTCGGATCGTCAACGGAGAGCAAGTTCGACGCAATCAATCGAAGGAAGCACTCCATCGCTGCCAAGAAGAACCCAGTTTTAAACAAAGGGGAAAACCAAATTCGTTTTCCTCTCTTTTGTAATCAAGTTGTAACCGAGATCAAAGGAATCAAAGTCATATTTTCTTTATTCTCTTCTTTGCAATTTTTCCTACAAACAGTTTAAAACTGGGTTCTTCTCGGTAACGATGGAATGCCTCCTTCAATTGCTCGCATCGAATTTGCTCTCCGTTGACGATCCGACTGTCTCTCTCTCGTGGGAACAATGAACTTCTGTGGAAAGTTTGGTGTTTAACTCTGAATGAGTTTTTAAGAACTCTGAACGAGTTTGAACTCTGTGAGTAGAGTTGTTGGAACCGAAAATTCGGTTAATGATCAAGCTGTCATTCTGTTGCTGACGAATCCCCTCAGATTTGATCTTCTGAGATTGATTCAAAAATCCTATCTTCAAGGCAGCAAGACGTGCTTCGGGTCACAAACGGCCTCTGGAAGAAACGAGTCCTGTAAACGTCAATGACGTTGCTGCTAAGGCTTTGAAACAAGCCAAAAAGAACGCCGCTCGCCGACGGAGAAGATCCATACGACGAGCACACTTACGGGAAAGCCGATTGTTGGCCCAACGCGAAGATCGTGTTTCTGAAAATCCAACCAAGCCTAGCGTTCCCAAAGAAGAACGCTCACTGCGTGGCAATGAGCCCAACTACGAACCTAGGCTGATACAGCTCAAACGCGACCCTGAGTGGTGTGTTGTTCATTCAAAACGCAGCCCTCAGAAAGGAGCTGCCAAAACCAAACGCGACCCTCAGGGGCGCGTTCCAATTGAACATGACTCTCAGGAGTCTGTTTCACAAATTAAACGCGACCCTCAGGTGCGCGTTCAAACGAAGCATGACTCTCAGGAGTCTGTTTCACCAACCAAACGCGACCCTCAGGGGCGCGTTCAACCAAAACTTGACACTCAGAGGTCAGGTTCATCATTTAAACGCAGGCCTCAGCCTAGTGTTTACAAGTTTCAACGCGACCCTCGCGTTATTTCTCAAGAACGCGATCTTCAAGAGGTCTGTCAGGTTCAAAAAAGTCAGCGTGGCTTTAAAATTCACGTTCGATAAGAACCAATATCACCTACCCAAGGGCAGGGGGTTCCATCTCCACCTCCAAGCCCGAGGAAAGTTTCCTCCTAAGTTCCTGATATGCGGGAATTGTTGTCGAGAGGAAAATCAACAACACAAGCGGTTCACCCATGTCAATGTGAGAGGCTTATCTCGGCCGTCCTGTCAGAATGCTCTTGTTGTGCATCCACACCTCGGCAGTCCGTATTCGACAGGTTGACAAACGTTGTTAGGCTTGCCAAACGACAACGCCGCAACAGAAAGAAGACAACTGAAGCGGAATACCCACAGGTCACTATCAACATGATCGGCCAAGGAAAGGCCTCGCATACTGATTCCGATGAGTCACAAGAGAGTCATCACTCGACTGTCAGAGAAATTTGTGACCAGTTCGAAGGAGTATATCAGAATACTCGGACTCGGACAGGAGCTATTCGCCCGGTTGACTATCAAAAGTTAGCCAAAGGCATTACAACAAGTGAAGAACTTCAATCTTCAAGCTCTGTCGGAGCACGGGAGGTCTCCGCTTACATGACAGGGAACCATGAAGACATAGCCAAAAGAGTGGACGAACATCATGTCATGCTCCAGGCGCAACAGGAGACACTTCTCCAACTGAAGGATATGTTGGCTCAGCTTCTTGCTAAAAAAGGCCATAAACCTGAGTCTTCCCGGAGAACAACTTTGAAGGGAAAACAAAAAGTGCACGAACATTCAGATCATGAGACTCACAACCTGGGGTCCTCTTCTGAAGGTGAGAAGGAGGTGGAAAAAGAACTGCATCCTCAGTCCACCAAGATGGATGAACTGGAAGCTCGCCTCAACGCAATCGCCAACCGAAGCGAGCTCCGCGAAGAGGGAGTAGTGCGGCCTTACCCTGCTGAGTGGGATACAGCTCCCTACCCACCGAAGTTTAAGGCCCCTACCTTACAACCGTTCGATGGTACGGGATCGCCAAATCAGCACATTTACTACTTCAAGTCCCAAACTGGGGATGTAGTAGCAAACGACGCCATCCTGACCAGGCTGTTCATCGGTACCCTTAAGGGTGTCGCCTTCGAATGGTTCATGAAATTGCCTGCCGGATCTATTCAGAAATGGGTAGACCTGGAAAGGCTATTCTTGGCCAGATTCTTTGAGGACGACACGGAGGTCTCGGTCCCAACTCTTCTTGCCACTAAGCAAAGGAAAGGAGAGTCCATCAAAACCTATGTGGAGAGATTCCGCAGCATGGCATTGCGATGCCCCTCAGGTATGACCCAATCAACTCTGGTTGAAACTTGCAGGCACAACCTGCAGACCCAGCTCCTTGCTCAAATGGGGGTGGCAGAATGTCGCTCCTGGAGACAACTAGTCTCACAAGGAGAACAAGCTGAAGAAATAGTGGCGCGGGTCAAAGCCGAAGAAGTGCCACAACCCAAGCCGCAGCAGCAAAATCAGCAACGCAACCAGAACAACGCCCAGCGGTCTAAGGGAAAGGAGACCTTGGCGGCCGACTACACGCGAGTACCACCGCCGAATAAGCAAGGCAAGGCGCCAAATCAGCAAAGAGCGCCCAAGCAGTATTCGTTCAAAGAGGAGCACGTGGATACATTATTCCAATTGCTTCGAAAGAACAACAAGCTGCAATTACCTGAGATCAGGAAGCCGAATGAAGCAGGGAAAGTGGATGACCCCAACTATTGTCGTTATCACAGATTCCTTGGACATCCTACCAAAAAGTGCTATGTCTTCAAAGACATCTTGCAGAATCTGGTGAATGCTAATGTACTCACCTTGAAGCCGGAACAGAAGACCGTATCAACTAATATGATAGCGGTCCAATTCAGTGACTTTCCCCCGGTGGTAACAGCGAACGGCGTCGTCCCCATTCGCAAGGGAGAAATACGTCTGAAGAATGCTGACTTGCATAGTCAGAAGGACAGGGGGTTGGTGCCCCTCACTACCCCAAAAGGGGAAATCATGTGGGTCCACCCTGATCTGCTAGGAGATCAACAATGGACAAACACCCCGTCCAAAAAGAAGGGAGGCAAGGCTAAGTCTTCCAACATGATTAGCCCCTCCATTACTGAAGATGATGACCACCTCAAGCCTCTTACTGATTCAGAAGAGGAGAGGATTGTTCTAGCAGCATACCCAGAAGGCAATCCTGGCACTCGGTCAGGAAAAGCTTACCTGAGAGATTATGGCCAGAACGCTCCAGAGGTCGTGGAACAGCCCCAAGACGCTGGGGGTTCTGTTCCGAAAAAGCCAGTAGACAAAGGAAAACAGAAGGAGCTCCGATTCCACAGAAATCTCCACCAGGAAACTGGAGAGTCGAGCGCTCCCTTCCAATTCAACGTCATGGCGCAGCTGGCCAACATACCGGCCAGGATTACTTTATATGAGCTCCTAAGGTTATCCAAAACTACCAAGGAAGCTCTGATTGAAGCCCTGAAGAATACAGAGAGCTTCATCACCCAAGTCACCCCGGCTCCCGAAGCCTCTGATGATCAAACTTGTCTGCAATGTCTGCAAGCGGCGAGAAGTCTACCCTGCATATCGTTCACGCAAGAAGACATGCAGGTCAAACATGAACATGACCGACCACTGTACTACACAGGATATATCGGATCCTCCGAAATCAGTCGTGTTCAAGTTGACCCGGGCTCAGCACTCAGCATCATGCCCTACAGGGTCATGCAGGTCCTAGGGATTCCCATGCACCGGCTGCACACCACCCAGACTACTATTTTCGGGTTCAATGCAAACAGTACCCGACCCCTGGGAAAGATTAAACTCAGATGCCAGATCGGAGATCTCAAGTCTGAGGTAGCATGCTACATCATAGATGCGGACACGTCCTACAACCTTTTGCTAGGACGACCATGGATACATGCAAACCGCATTGTCCCATCTACTTTGCATCAGGTTATGAAGTATCCACTTTGTTGGAAGACCCGTCGACTCCCCGAACCACTAACGTTGTTCACATGCAGTTCGTTAGCTTTGTAGCCTCTTTAGTTCGTTTCGTTGCTTGAACGTTCGTCGATTTGTCGAATCATCACGCCGAGCTGTGTCAAGGGACCTATAAGCAGTTTTATACGCCTACAGTCCTCAGGGTTTTACTTTGGTGAATTCCTACACTATATGAAATGCAACCCTAGAAATTAAAAGCGACTAAAAAGGATGATAAAAAGAAAATCTTTTTTTTTAATTATGGTCAACAACAATCAAATGTGAGAAGAGGGCTATTGTTTGAATTTATTATCTTGTTAGTTAATGTCCAAGTGAAAGGTGGATTTTATTATGGTCAACAAAAATAAAATCTTTTTGTTTCCTAAGTGTCTCTAATTGTGAAGCTAACTAAAAAGGGTGGAATTGAAAACTAGAAAGAGGACTTACCCGAAAGAAATTCTCTAAATTCTTGATCTTCAATCCAAGACTTTCAAGCTCCAAGCGGTTCCTTCACAAGAAAAACACACAAGTTAAAGAACCAAAATAATAAAATCCTATTTTAGCACCTTCCCCGGCAACGGCGCCAAAAACTTGATGCAACATAATTATGTACCAAAATTGCAAGTGCACAATTGATCAAGTTATAGTATAAAAGTTATCGATCCTACAAGGAAGGTGATTTTAAGAGATTATTAGAATAGGTTCTTATGTTGTGTGCGTGATAATTAGGAATAAAAAATAAGTGTGATTGTGATGAGTGATTGTTGTGAATATATGCAAGAGACAATAAATTATATTTTAGAGGAGAGAAGAAAGAATTAAAGAATAAATAAAATCACAAGGCAAGAAAGAAGAATGAATAAAATCAAGAAATAAAACCAAAAATAAAAAGAAAATTTAAGAAAGTCAAGATGGAGGATTTAAAAGAGGTAAGAAATCTTGAATATAATCCACTAACCAATTTCAATTACAAAATATAAACTATTCTCTTTTTATCATATTTCAACTTAGATTTATTAAGCATAGATTATTAAACTATTTATGGAAAGTATAACCTATCAAATTATCATCTAATTCAAAATTACTATTCATGATAAGAACAACAACATGATAATAATACTAGAATTCATAAGCATAACCTATCAAACCAATTAAGATAAGCATTGATTATCAAATTCTTCTTTTACCGATTAGTTCTCTAGTTGATTATCCTAAACATGAACATTTTAAGTAAAAGAGAATAATTCATACAAAATAAAGGAAATTAGACTAGTTTCATATAATTCTAATATTCCTACAAGAATTAATTTCACATCTTAAGAAATAAAATCAAGAATAAAAAGACTAATTACAAAAATAAAAAGAAAAGAAAAATCTAAACTATGAACAAGAAATAAATCTAACTACAAAGAAATAAAAAAATAAATTGCAGAAATTAAATGCAAAAAAATAAATCTACTCTAGAAATTAAAGTGCAAAAAAAAATAAAAAAGATAAGAAAATAAATCTACACTACAAACATGAATGTAAATCTAACTAATAAGCAATAATAAAGAAATTACAAAAAAGAAATAAAAGAGAAAAATAAAAGAAATGCAAACATTCAAATTGCTCTTCATCTCCATCCTCATCATTCAACAAAGAGGAGAAAAAAAATTTAAAGTGGAGAAAAATTATTATTATTAATTGCAACTAAAGTTACAATTTTTGAAAGGTCTTCTCAATTAAGAGTAGCCCTCCTCTCCAAATGGAGTTACAAAATTTTTCACACCTCTAACCCCTCACTCTCTACCCCTATTTATAGTAAACATCAGTGAATGAGAGCCATTGGATCGAAATCTTATCCAAAAATATCAATTTTTAGCCTTTGATTCATAACAAACTGCCTAGTGTATCGATACCAGCATCGATAGGGGTATCGATGCTGGCATCGATACAGGCATCAATGCGGGCATCGATGCCCCCATCGATGTAGGCATCGATGCCTGCCTGCTTCTAGTTGTTGTCCGCAGAACTCCTCTTCCTTTGGTTTTTGAGCTTGGATTTTGGGCTTTTGCTTGGGCTTTTGGGCTTTGATATTTCTTTTAATCCTTCATCTTAGCTTGGGCTTTTGGATAAATTGGAAATTGATTTTCCAATGGGCTTCTTTGCTTCATTTCTTTATTTAAATAATGGGTTTTTGTTGAGAGATAGGAGTTTGAGATTTATTCTTCATTAACCTGCAATTAAAAGATAAAAACAATTATTAGTAGCATATTTATTCATATAAAATAGATAATGAGGGTATAAAATTGCAATAAAATGTGATTATCACATGTCTTAAAGGTGATCATCTTTGTCGTGACTCTTCACGATCAGGTCATCCACGTAGCATTTGACTATCTTCCATAGATGTTCTCGGAAGATGGTGCTCATGGCGTATTGATAGGTTACGCCCAGTGTTCTTGAGTACAAAGGGCATGACTGTGTAACACCCCTACCAGAGTTCTGAACGAAGTGTGCTTCTTGTCCTCAGGGTGCATCTTGATCTGATTATACCCTGAGAATCTGTCCATGAAGGACATACTCTTGAAACCACAAGTGTTATCGATGATGACATCCGTGATGGGCAAAGGGAATTCGTCCTTGGACATGTAGCATTGAGGTCTCTAAAGTCGATACAGATGCGGATCTTACCATTCTTCTTCAAGACGGGAATAATGTTAGCCACCCAATCAGGGTGTTGCTCCTCTTTGATGAATCCTAATTCGATCAGTTTCTTCATTTCGGATTCAATTGCCTCCATGATTTGTGGACGAACCCATCTTTTTTATTGTTTGACAGGTTTAGCATCTGAGCCAATGTTAAGGCGATGCATGGTAATCTGAGGATCTAGGCTAGGCATGTCCTCATAATTCCATGTTAAGACGTCGATATATTCTCCTATGAGGGATATGTGGTCTTCTTTCTTCTGGGGAGGTAAGCTGTCACTGATAAATATGGGTTTGGGATTTGCCTCCTCTCCCACATTTATTTGGAGTATTTTGTCCTCTGTGGGTGGTTCACGCTGTTCGAAGTGACCACTCCACTGGGCACTAACGTGGCGATCCTATGCTTCATCATAAAGCAGGGACTTCAACAGGATCAACCGTAGCCATGTTGACTGTGAAGTCTTAGAACAGGGCCCCGATGCTGACGTCTGAGTCCCAAGTTGAGGATGTTGATGATTGATCATATGAGCGAGCATCATCGGATATTTCGCTGAAATTGTAATACAATTCGGAGAAAGAGGAGGAGTAACCCAGCCCTCTTCGAGTTCTGCCATAGCAATTGTCAGGCTTCCCTTTAGGGACATAGGTAGGTCGAAGGGACGTCTTCCGGCCTTTGTCATAGTTTAAGTCTTCCTTGCAGATAAAGTCATAACCCATCCTATCTATCATGCATTTTACGACGGGGTTGTAACATGAGAATTGAGGAGAGGGTTCATCTTTGTCTAACTCGTCCCACAGCGTGCGTGCGGGTTGGTTTATCCTTCCAAAGAAAATCTCTTGCTAAGAAATATTCCGGGCGGGTATGACAAAGACAGCTTGCAAGGACTCAATCATTTGTCTTTTAGTGACAAATGACTAGTACAGAGGCAAGTATAGAGAAAAGTCATCGTACATTCTTGAGATCGAGTTGCTAAACTCATCATCAACAGGTTCTGAACCGGATGACAAATAAGTAAATGCGAGGTTTTAAATCAAGAGAAACATGTCTGCTTCATTAGCGTCGGTTACAGCAGGGCCTTCATAGCCAATCACAATGGGTTCAATATCATTAAAGACGAGACCCTTATTCTGTTCGGGCTCACTATCAGCCTCATTGCCACTGCCAGGCTCATCGACCGAAGGCTTGTGGTTTTGACTCCATTGAAGGGCTGTTTATCTACAACCACCATCTTCACTTGGTCACAGTCATCCACATATTTCAAGCACTGGTGGACAGGACTATCTTGTTGCTATGGATCCATGGCCAACCCAACATTATGTTATAGGAAGGTTCTGCGTCAATGACGTAGCAAGTCACCTTAATTTTTATGTTACCCAGTCGGCACTTGAGGCGAATATTCCCAAGCGGTTGGGTTCCGATGGCGTTAAAGCCAAAGATGGTAGTGTTTGTTGAAGATAACCACTTATGAGGTACCCCCAAGTGCTTGATGATCTTCTCGGGAACAATGCTTAGTGCAGACCTCGGACCGACTTGGATCCTGTCTACTTTTGAGGAGCCGACATGTCCTATGAAGTACAATGATCGGTCGTGAGATGTACTTTTGATGAGCATATCCTCCAGAGTGAAAGTGATGCAGGGGATCTATTGTTTGGATGCCTGGCAGCATTGTGGACATCCCATTTTCGCCTCCTCTTTGGGAGTGGGCAAGAAATGTGTGGCGAAAGATTCTGAATCAGTTAGCGCCTCTCGTAGGGCTTCGTGAGTTGTCTTGGACAACCATAACCGTATTAGCTCATACAGAGTGATCCTGGATGGAATATTTTTCAGCTACGCGAGTAGGTCAAACCGGAATGGTTGACCCCTTAAACTCGTCTTATCAGGACTTGGCTGAACTGTCGGTGGCAGTCCCATTGGTAGCCTCATCGGACTCTTTGCCGTCGGAGGGTAGTTCTTGGCAAAGTCCTTCCCTATTCAGGTGATCAATGCGTCTGCCTCCTTGTTGGAATCGGTGAAGGTTGCTACCTCTGCTTTGTTATAATCTGTAATTGCCAAAATGACATTACAACTTAGATTTGCCTTTGGACTTGTTGAAAGTCCATTGCTCATAGTCAAGGAGATCGGGATGAACCCACATCACATGTCCCGACGGTAAGGTCTGTAGTACCAAGCCTTTTTATCATTGATTGTGTGGGTCGTCGTTGACAATCTTCAGTTCCACTTTGGGGATGGGTACAACTCCTACCGGTGTATAAACCTCAGGGAGACCCATTCCGAATTGAAGAGTGACTATGTTTGTAGCCACCGCTTTCTGCACTTTCTCATTCTTTAGGACTCCTGCATCGTAAAGAGCCTGCAGCTTATCCTTAAAGATATAGTATTTGGAGGTGTGGTGACTGACAAATATGTGGTACGCATAGTAGCCTGGATCATCGGTTTTGTTCACGTCTTCAGGTTTCATAACTTTTGGCAGCTTGATCCTGTTGCTTTTGAGAAGAGTGTTGAAGGTAGCCACCACCTACTCTCCTCCTTCATCAAAAGGCATTTTTCTTAGCCTGTTTTAAGGCTTTTACAGCGTCGCTGTCTATGTTAATCGAGTTTGTCACCGCAATGAGCCTTTTATGACCCGATACCCGTTGTTTTGGCGTGGGTGTGGAACCTTTAACTCGGTTAACGAGTTTGGTTGCGGCTGAGCCTACTCTTCAGAGGAGAGGCTTTCCGAGAGATCTGGTCTAAAGGAGAGGACTTCCTTTGGTGGTTCAGTAGTGATTAGAGCTTTAGTCTCCTTGAAGACTTTGCAGATCTTGTGCATAGCCTTGTGTATTACAACGTATTCTCAACAATAATAAGCTCAAATAACTATTTTATTATCCAATAAAGATGAGAATAAAATTTTAAGCTCACACTCAATAAATCACACCCACAACTCAAATTTACTATATGTGAAATACTTAAACTTAAATAGTTGTGTGTGAATAACAATGAGTAAAAATGAAATTAAACTCAAATAAAATATATCTTGCATATATATATATATATAATATATATATATAAGTATATATATATATTATATAATATATATATATATATAATATATATATATATATATTTATATAATATATTATATATATATATATATATTATATGTATATATATTATATATATATATATTAATATATTATATATACTTATATATATTATATATATATATATATATATTATATATATATATATATATATATACTAGATAAAAATGAAGATTAAGCTAGAAAATAAGTTTAAAAAACTTCTCTAAAGAAGACAAAGAGATGTAAATAAAGATTTGAGGTTGAACTCCTTAAAAAATGAAGTTGAAAGCCTTCTCTTTGTAAAACTCCTTCAAACAAACAAACACACTTGATTTTCTCTTGAAAACTCTTAAACACATTTGCAAAAACTTTTCCTAAACTTCTATAAGTGAAACAAATGAGTTATGAGGTATATATATAGCCTCGCAAAAAGAATTAGCCAAAAACTAGTCGTTACAGCCCAAAATTGTCGTTATCAGTCGACTTAAAACCATGAATCAGTCGACTGATGTGAGGCCCCTGGTTTCACACAAGACTGTAGTTCAATGTGAATCTAAGAATGTCAAACATGTCATGCACCCACACTGTACAAAGACATGTTTCACCATCATAGTAATATCTCTCTAGTAGAATCAACAACAAGTGCAGGTACAAAACAGGCATGGTAAATGTAATAATGTTATGACCATGATATAGAGATGAGATAATCAAGAAATCATAATCATATTCCCAACTGATACAAAATAAAGTTCAACTAGCAAAATGATATAAAAGAGGAGTATCTCAATTCATAGAGTCAAGTGAAATAGTACTAAGGCACACAGCCTTTCCAAAATAAAATACAACTCTAAATGTTTGAAAATAAATAATAAACTACTGTGGAGTATGAAATAAACTACTAATGTATAAGATGGACGCTAATTTGCATCTCCATCAACCTGCGACTCTCTGTGCGTCAGACTCGCTGCCTAAAAAGTGGGGAAACAACAAGCGTCAGAGCACTAGCGAGATCATCTCCACTGCCCCTAGGGGGGTTAGGTGTATATAAAAAAATACAAGTTAGTACATAATATAATTATATAAGCATCTATCTTGGATTAAACAAAAATTGATATTTAGAAATTCACAACACGAGAATTAATACGTTGAGTGAAATAATCCAAACAAGGAAACCCTCATGTATATATCAGGTCTTAAGTTGTGAATCGCTAAATACCAACTCTAATTACTATGAATAAAATAGTAAATAGAAGTAATACAACTCCAAACCAATATAAGTCATGTCAAATCCACATAGTACCCTCAGGTAGATGGCGTAGTCACAAGAATAAGCATCCAGCAAAATGAATCTCGCATGAAATATGTCGGTGTAGGACAACCTCAATAATATACCCTACTCTCGGGTAACTGACATGGGAGCATAAATGCAATAAATGTAATTCTCTATATGAAACAACGATACTCTTATAAGGTTCTCACAATGTCCTATGGTAACAAACTACATACTCAATCGTTCTTTGGATAGAGGCATATTATCCTATTCCAGAATGATGCACTCTGAGTGTAGTCCAGTCGCGGTCTCATTGTGAGAATACAAACTAACCCACTTAGGCATCCACACAATCATGAAATACAATATATGTTAAACTCTACATGATCCAACAAAATATTTATTACGTACCTCCAAATACTCGTACGAACGCATCCTAATGCATGTACTCCAATGGTCAAGCATGTGTCTCAAACTGCAGACCCAAATCTCGTGTTCACAATGAACTCACATGGTAAAAAACATATACTTCATAATCTCACACAGATCGGTCGACCAATTAACGCCCATCAGTCGACCGGTTGCATGCACAAGGGACGTGCATGCAACAGCCGACCTGATCGGTCAACCGACACTTGTGCTTTGGTTGACCGACCAAAACCCAGACCTGCACTTGTGCTTGTAGTTTAAAAGAACAATCTTTATACTTAAATTAGGTTTTAAGGCTCAATAAAACCAAATAAAACTTAGTTTAATCAATTTAAAATAGGGATGTAATTGGAGAAGATGAAACTCGCCTCAAAATGCTACTGGAAAACCCAAGGGTGCAAGAAAACAGGTCCTCCCTCACAAAACACCGACAATCTCGCCCTCTTCTTGGTATTTGCTTCACAAAGCTCTCAAGATTCACCAAAATATGCTCTAAGGTTTTTGAGGGGAGAGGGTGGCTACTAGGGTTCAGAAATATAATGTAAAAGAGAATTTTTCATGAATTATATCCGTATTTATACCATCCAACCCGAGCCAATTCAAAAATACCTGAAATCCAACTCAAACTGGGATTCTAGAATTGGCTCCGTCAGTCGACTGACCATAAAACGTCGGTCGATCGATTAGGTATCATTGATCGACCGATCATCTTAGGTCGGTCAACAGACCAGAACACAAAACTGTTTATGATTTTGTGCATATGTGTGCATGTTTTCACTTGTATACACACATATATGCACTTAATCGATTACCACCATACTCATTCATCAATAAATGATATTTATCATGATAAAAACTCATTTAATATTATTTTCCATAGTATTTAAAAATTTACAGGGTTTTACAACTAATAAATTGAAAATACAGATGGCTGAAAAAGCTCTGATCGGTCGACTAGTTGCACCTTATCGGTCGACTGATAAAAGGGTGTTGTGTCGGTCGACTGATAACATGCACAACAGATTTTAAAATTTTACAGAGCTGATTTTCTAAATTCAATTTAAAATAGCAAATTAATCCTAAAAATAGTAAAATTTAGGGAAACGTTTGTACACATGAAGATAAACATGTTAAAGAACAAAATTTCTAAAATATTACTTTGCGTTTGTGAAAACTCACAATTTTAAAACAGATATTCCAGATTCTGAAATCTGTTGAACACTTGATTTTGTAAAATCGATTTAACATAGTAAATGAACTCTAAAAATGATAAAACTTTGGAAAATGTTTATACACATAAAAAGAACATGTTAGAAAAATAATTTCTCAAATATCATTTCTCATTTATGAAAACTCATTTATTTTGCAAACCGGTTGAAAATACAAAAACGTCAAAACTTGATTTTCATGAAATCATTCCAAACAAGTTTTGAAATACTTTCAAATAAATTTGTAGACTTGAGAAAAGATATAAAATATTGTTGTTAAGTCTATAATCCAAAATGGTGATAAATTAAAACAAATGTGTGTGTGTGTGTGTGAATGAATTTTGAGATCTAAGTATAAACATACAAAGTATAAACCTAAACTACTATACCCAAGCAATAGATCTTCAATAGCTCGTCTTGGTTGCGGATGAAGCGATAATGAATCTTAACTTGAATTTGTGATGGCTTCATTCCGATTTCCTTCCAACCTACTTTGAATGTCATTGTTAAGCTCAATTACATCCAACCTCCAACAGAGGATATTTGTGTAGGATTCCTAACAATTAAACACAAACACTCAACAAACAATGTTAGGAATTGTTTGTAAATCATCAAAACTAGATTAAAAAGTAGGCTCATAAATATGAGACCTAACACTTTACTTACTATGATCAGAGTTCACCCAAATCACAATCCGATTTCAAAGACCATACACCAGAATCTCCCCAAAACCAATCATTTAACCTAACTCTTCACAATGACCAGAAGAAATATAATCCTAGCTAGTCAAACCCTCAATTAACTTGGCTTGAATACGCCAACCCTCAATTACCCCGACTTGAGTGTTAGACCCCAGAGGGGGTGATTAGGGTCTTATGCTAATCTAATCTGATTTTATACCAGTTAAAACTTATTAACAAATTATTCTTACAAGATAGATATATAAGATAGATGTGAACAAGAAAGAGAAATATTAAAACTTATTAACAAATTATTCTTACAAGATAGATATATAAGATAGATGTGAACAAGAAAGAGAAATATAAGCACAAATTAAATATATGCAAGGTCAAGATAGATATATAAGATAGATGTGAACAAGAAAGAGAAATATAAGCACAAATTAAATATATGCAAGGTAAACTCAAACACACGATATGATCACGGAGTTCGGTCAACCCTTGACTTACGTCCTTTCTCCTCACCTCGAGGAGATCTCCACTATCATCACACCCAGTTTGGAAGCCGGAACTTCTCTACACACTCGATTTTCTAGCTTACCGAAAACTCAACAACTCACTCATAATGTACATACACAAACTATAACCTCAAGCGTTGGTCCTCACGTATCGCTTCCCTCAAGTGCTTAGGTTTACTACCTCTCACTAGGCTTTTTATACCCGATGCCACTCCTCTCGATATCGACTACGTCCTCACCACACACTCCTCTCGGTATAAATGTGTATACAAAGTGAATCTCACAATAAAGCTCACAAATACAATTATTTGTTCTCTACATTTGATGAGAACACAATTAAACTCACTCTTGCCAAATCACACACCACTATCCAATATATTGTATGAAGATGTTATAAGCTCAACAAAGGTGTGTGTGATAAAACCGAATAATAAATTTTCAACTCAATTAATATAGCTAAGATATAAATATGAATAATGAATCAATAAGCTATATGAATATGAGTTTAGAAAACTTCTTAATAAACAACAAGGACTGTAGAATGATAATGAGGATGAGATCCTCAATTGGAATTGAATGCCTCTTCTTGTTGTAAAAAACTCCTCTTTTGAAACAAACCACAAACAAGCTTAAACACTTGTTAAACTGTTTATAATGCTCAATTTAAACAAAATTCTTGGATAATAGAATGATAGAGAAAATGGGGTATTTATACTCACTCAAGCCATCAACGAAAACCCCATAGAAAAGGCCAAAATACCTCCAGAACATCCAATCAGAAACTAGCCATTATAACTCAACGGTCATATCGGAGGTTGACCGTGAAATATTGGCGGTCGACCGCGACGCTGTGAAAAATAGGCAGATAGTTCTGGAAAGTATGTGGTCGACCGTGGCGGTTGACCGTGAGAGAGCTGATTCTCTCTGGACTTGCTTCGGTCGACCGCCACGGTCGGCCGCAAGTCATATAGAGGCCAATTCTACAGGTGGTCGACCGCCACGGTCGACCGCAAACTGACACAGGTTAAAACCTGTTTTGGCTGACTTTAAAAAATGTTAAAAATATTAAATGATTTCCAAAAAATAGTAAAACTTTGGGGAATGTTTATAAATAAGGAAATAAACATGTTTGAAAAGGAATTTTTGGAAAATCAATTTTTGTTAGTAAAAAGTCATCGTATTTGCAAAATGTATGTAAAACTTGGTTTCCATGAAACTCAAAAATGAACTATGACATATGAGATTTTGTTTACACTTCATGAAAACTTAATATATATATATATATTATGAGACATGAAAGTGATGTAAACAGGAAACAATAACTATTGTTTCAATGTTTTGATAAAAACACATTTTGTAAGAAAACAAAATCAAACTTTGTGTGTGTATATATATTGAGCTTAAACATAATCACATAATATACGTTAGCAAACTTATACTTAAGGAAAGCGCACACACGATCTTGAATCTTTTACTCTTGATATAGATACCTAAATCTTTAACTCCTTATATAGATAGCTGAATTTTTAACTCTTGATATAGATAGCTTTTCACCATGTGTTGATGTCCTGTAAAGGAGAAGAAACCACAACTACTAGAAAACAAATTAGCTATAAATTGTTTGGCAAACCATCATCAAAACCAAAGATCCAACAATCTCCTCCTTTTTTATGATGACAAACAATTTATTAAATGAGATAGCATTCATATGAATAAACCAAACACAACATGTAGTACAAAAACTACATGTAGTTTTCTCCCCCTTTGACAACATTCATATGAATAAACCAAACACAACATGTAGTACAAAAACTACATGTAGTTTTCTCCCCCTTTGACAACATCAAAATGGGGAAAAGATAGGAGCAATGTAGTACAAAAACTACATGTAGTTTTCTCCCCCTTTGACAACATCAAAATGGGGAAAAGATAGGAGCAATGCTCCCCCTGTATTCATGCACAGATTAAGAAATATTGATAATGCTCCCCCTGTCAATATGTAAAGAATATCTATATGAATGACATATATAGGAGCTAAACACATGAGATAGACATAAAAGAATCTCTTATGCATAAGATATGTGCATGTGGGCATATAAAACAGATAACTAAATAACATTCAACTATACCATTTTTTAACAAACATACATAAAAGAAAATGTAGAAGCCATAATGCCATGTGAACAAGCTACATTGTTCAAAATACATAAATATTGTCATAAGATACATAACTTATCACAACCATAAAACAAAATATCACATAGTTAAAAACAAACATAAGTAAGAGTTATTACAACTCAAGTTCCAAGAATAAAAGAGAGAAACCTAAAGTTTTTCAAAGAAAATAAATCTATGTCCACAAAACATGATAACCATCATCAATCACCATCATCGTCATCAGATCCAGAGCTTGAGCCAGATTTTTCTTCAGAACCCTCTTCAGATCCAGTGCTAGAGCCGGGAGTGGGATCCTGATCCCAAGAGACTAACGCTGAAGAATGAGGAGCATCTTCACGTCCTTCTTGTTAGACCCTAAGGCTGCTAGGAAAGAACCCTAGAGGAGCGGGGGTGACTAGGGTTTATGGTAATCTAATCCGATTTAAATACCAATTAAAACTTACTAACAAATATATCCTAGCAAGTATGATATGCTACAAGATATGTGCAGGGATATATAATATAAACAATGGTAAACAAAATTAACATGTAACAATGGCGATATAACAATATGCAATAATAAATACGCCAAAACCAAACTCAAACACAAGGAAATGATCACGGAGTTCGGACCTTCCGTCCTACGTCTCCGCTCCCCACTCCCAGGGAGAATCCACTACACAACCCGGTTTGAAAGCCGGAACTTCTCTACACACTCGGTTTTCTAGCTAACCGAAAACTCTACACACTTGATTATCAAGTCAACCGACAACTCTCACAAATCCTCACAAAGTACATACACAAGCTATAACCTTAAGTGTTGGTTCTCACATATCGACTCCCTCAAGTGCTCGGAATTATCACCTCTCACTAGGCCACCGATGCCACTCCTCTCGATATCGACTCCGTCCTCACCACACGAATTATCACCTCTCACTAGGCCACCGATGCCACTCCTCTCGATATCGACTCCGTCCTCACCACACACTCCTCTCGGTGTACAAGTGTATTACAAAGTGAACTTCACAAATTAAGCACAACAAATAATTGTTCTCTAAACAAGGTGAGAACTTAATTAGGCACAACTCTAAGTCACAAACCCCACAATCCAAAATATACTATGAATGTAAATACTATAAGCTCAATAGATTGTGTGTGAACAAAGAGATTCAATAAAAACAATTTAACTAAACTCAATATAAATCTAGCTTATGGAAATTAGAAATATAATAATTAATAGCTAGAATGAGTTTAGGAAAACTTCTCTATAGATCAAGAGAGAGAGAGAGATGAGTTGAAGCTCAAACACCAAAGGACGATCTCTTCTTCCTCTTGTGAAATTATCTTCACAAAACCAAAACTTTGAAACAAGACTTTAAACACCTTTAAACAAACTTAAACCCTTTATAAACTTGATTAAAATATTTTCTTAGTTTTCCCAAAAAATGAGAGCAAAGGGGGTATATATAGGAACCCAAAACATCAGTAAAAACCCCAAGAAAAAGACCAAAAAAGCCCCCAGAAAACACTGCTAGAAACTAGCCGTTACTGTGCAACAACTCTTTCATAAGTCGACTCATGAGTCGACTTATGAGTCGACTAATGAGTCGGCTTATATGAGTTAACTCAGCAAAAGAAAAATCATAACTGCGCTGCACTTCGTGAGTCGACTTATGAGTCGACTAAACATGCACAGACCTGAAGTGCACACAAAATCTCAACTTTAAAACTGGGTTTAAAAATATCAAATAAATTCAAAAAATTATGATACTTTGGGAGATGATTGTAGACATGATAATAAACATGCTACAAAAACTGGTTTTCAAAAAGAACCTCCCAAATAAGAAATATCATTATTTTATAAAATAGTCCAAAACATAAAAATGTGAACACACGAGTTTTGATATTTTAGCTTAACCATATTTTGAAACATTACAAAATGATTTTGTAGACTTAATAAAAGATGTATATGATTATTGTTAAGTCTATAAACCAAGGAAATAATATTTTCACAAAAAAACTTGTTTTACAAACTTTCAAAACAATAAACATGATTTCATTGAACTAAATAAAATTGATATTAATGAAATCATATGTAAGCATATAAACATGATATATAAACAAAGCTTGTGTTGTATATATATACAACTATATATATACAAGGAAACCAATATAATGTGTGTGTATATATGATTGAGCTTAAAGTACTAACACACATAATATAAACCTAAACTAATGTTACCCATGCTTGATCTTGATCATCATTGTAGCTCAACTTCATAAACTTGGATGAAGCTTGAACTTGGATCTTCAACTTTGAATAGCAAGGCTTCAACCACTATTCCGCCAACCTCTATTTGATATGATCGTTATAGCACAATCCATCCATCCTCCAACATGTTGTTTGTTTATAATAAATAGGAAAGCAGAAACACTAGAAAAACAATATTAGTAATAAATTGTTTGTTAAACATCATCAAAACAAGAAGGCCAACATTTCTGAATGCTCGAGACCTGAGTCTCGAGACGATCCAAACGGTCGAAGACCTCAGAGGCAGAGATGGAAGCAGGTCTAGAACGAGGTCAGGAGGAGGATGGTTCTTTAGGAGCAGAACATAGGGAATCTGAAAGTTGCATACGATAGAGGGTGACCCTATCAAAATATTTCTTGTTTGGGTCAACCTTGGGTTCACCAGAAAGGTCAACTCCAAAATGCTTAAGGATAAGAGTGATGAAGGAGCCAAATGGTAGGAATTTTGAGTGTTTGCAAGCCATGTTTTTGACAAATTCACTCTTATTTTGGCAAAAATGGCATATACAGCATTCACCTTATCTGGAGCAAAATGATCAAAGCTACCAGTTTTTAGAATAAGATTGTGAGCAACAACTCATGCAATGATTTTACCGGTGGAGTTTAATGAATTGTTGTTCATAAGATAAGTGCAACCGGGCTTAAACATGAGGGCATTCACGTCTGGATCAGTGTGATCAATGGGCATGAGCTCAACGTCACTTGACGTAATCTTAGGATTCCCGCAAGCTCGCTAGTAGAAAAAGATATATCGACATTTTAAACAAAAGTTCTGATGGTTTGAAGACCATCAGCAATAGTGGAGACTGATAAGTTTCCATAAAATAAATAGACAATAAATGGATAATGTGGAACTTTACATTTTTTGTCTAAAAGATTATGAAGACCAATATCCGCAAGCATCTTGGGAATATTGTAGATAGCTAAATCACCATATTTTATAGTTCTACCAGATAAGATTGTTAACTTACAAAGATCCCTATAATTTTTTACTAGGGACTTGTAGAGCAAAAATTCCTCATAATGAGTGGCACTAGATGAAGATGCAATATCTTGTTTGGATTTCTTTTTAGATGGCATGATATAAGGATAAAAGACTCGAAGGAACAAACCATAAACAGAAACCCAAGAAAGAGAAAATGGAACCGTAAGACAGAGATTGAAAAGGAGAAAGATAAGGAAAGATGTTACCCAATTGAGATAATGGCAAGAATCATCGGAGGAAGAGCACGATCGATCCAGAAGAGATGGTAGCCGACCGTAAGGTGGTTTTGATCAGAGATGGGAATTTGGGAAAAAAATGGGAACGACAGGAAGAAAGAGGGTCGAGTCTATGTGAGGGACAAAGCAACGACCTGGATTGAATCTGAGGTGAGATCAAAGGTGGTAAAATATTTGGGTTTAAAATATTTAGCAAACAGAAATCCGAACCCGTTAAAAAAACTAAATATATCCTGTGCGGTCGACCATAGGCGGTTGATCATGATAATTACAGAGCCAAAACTCTAGGACAGAAACATATTCGGTCGACCGTCACGGTCGACCATGAGAAAATCTATATAAATGTTTGATAACAGCTGAATTTTATGAAATTTTTCATTTGGATCCTTATACAACTTTGTTTTATAAGAAATTATATATATATAAAAACTTTTAGCTAGTAATCCATGAAAATACTTTTATTTTAACTTAAAAAAATCAACATTGAAGCTTAATACTAACTAATCAAAACAAAACAAAAAATATGAGATTGAGCTTATTTTGGTACCCAAGTATTTTTGGTACCAATAAAATTAGGGACATGACCCCTATCATATAAATCCAAGGCCCTAGGGTTATGAACCCATTTGGCGTATTTTGAGCATGGATACGGTCAAAAAAAAAATCATAAACATGACCCATATGATTACAATTTGTGCAATGTAGATGTTTGAATGATTTACGTTGACCAAAATGTTGTGCACGTGGCTCATTTGCAAAAATAGGTTTTTCTTTATAATTATTTTGTAATCGAGAATTTCTTTTCAAATTAAAACAATACTTGGTCAAATGACCAAAACGACCATAAAATTCACACTTATACACATGAGCATGTTTATGATAATCATTGTGTGCGTGTACATGTGTATGAGATAGAGAATCTTGATGGGATGCACAATCATGAATAGACTTATTAATCTTTTGTGAATTATGACAAAATTTAGCTAAGTGGCCTTTACGACCGCAAATAGAACATTTATAGATTTTGTTATACATGTGTGTATAGTGTGTAGGATTCTTGGGAGAATTAATTTGAGACTTTGCACATAAGTCCATAAGCTTTTTGTTGTTTGCAATACAAGTGTTTAGAGTTGAATCTAAGGTGGATATGTGTTCTCTCATTTGATTCAACTCATCTTTGTGTAAACAAGCATTGGTAGGAGATGTAGTGTAAACAAGATCATTCATCATATAGTTTAATTTATTTTTAATAATCTCTACTTCTAACATGACATCACATTTTTCATGAAGTAACCTAGCATTTTCCAATCTTAAATTTTCATTCCATTCTTTAAGATTTATATTTTCATTGGTAATGAGATCAAATTAAGTAGCTAGTGTTTCATGAGAGGATTTTATATTATCATGCTTACTTTTCAATTCAATATAGCTACGTTTCAATTCATTATTGTTATGCAATAATTTTTCAAATTCATGTGCAAGCACATCAAAACTAATATCACCATCTTGTCGAGCTCGCGTACCTCACTAGGGATATCACCTAGTGGTCGTGTACATGAAGATGAAGCTTCTTTAGAACTTGAAGCGGAATTTTCCAACTCTTGTCGGATAGCCTCCAAGTCCCCTTGATGTGCTTCCAATAATTTCCATAGCATATAAGCACTATCAAAAGAATCAAGTTTGTTAGTAAATGATAAGCCAATGACATTAACTAAAAATTCTAACAAAACTTGTTCATGGAAAATAATCTATTATCATTATTACTCTACTTGGATTTCTCCGTAGTGGGTACAACATAGGCACAATCGATAATTTCCCAAATATCAATATTATTAGATCTAGCAAATAGCTTAAATCTAATACACCATTGTGCATAGGGAAAACTTTCGATTCTAGGAGCAATGTTAATAGCATAATCTAAATTAGGTGCACCGTGTATATCCATAGTGTATATAAAATTGTGCAAGTAAGATATAAAAAAAATCAAAATAAGATTAGTATAAAAAGATAACAATGATCTTTAACTCAAGGCGATTAGACCTTAAATCAAAGAGCACCAAGCTCTGATACCAATTGTTAGACCCTAGAGGGGGGTGATTAGAGTCTTACGCTAATCTAATCTGATTTTATGCCAATTAAAACTTATTAATAAATTATTCTTACAAGATAGATACAAGATAGATGTGAACAAGAAAGAGAAATATAAGCACAAATTAAATATATGCAAGGCAAACTCAAACACACGATATGATCATGGAGTTCAGTCAACCCTTGACCTACATCTCCGTTCCTCACCTCGAGGAGATCTCTACTATCGTCACACCCGGTTTGGAAACCGGAACTTCTCTACACACTCGGTTTTGTAGCTTACCGAAAACTCAACAACTCACTCACAATGTACATACACAAACTAAAACCTCAAGTGTTGGTACTCATGTATCGCTTCCCTCAAGTGCTTGGGTTTACTACCTCTCACTAGGCTTTACACCCGACGCCACTCCTCTTAATATCAACTACATCCTCACCACACACTCCTCTCGGTGTAAATGTGTATACAAAGTGAATCTCACAATAAAGCTCACAAATACAATAATTTGTTCTCTACATTTGATGGGAACACAATTAAGCTCACTCTTGCCAAATCACACACTACTGTTGGACCCTAGAGGGGGGGTGATTAGGGTCTCAAGGATAAAATAGCGTAATAAAAAATGAGACAAACAACAAACCACAAAATGAACAATAGTAGAAATAGAGATAGAGCTAGGAATCGTTATCCTTGTGACCCGCGATGTGTTAACAAGATTCGGTCCGCTGACCTACGTCCCCGCTCCACACTCTTGAGGAGAAACCCACTACACAACCCGGTTTGGAACCCGAAACTTCTTCTACACAACGGTCCCCTCACAATCTCACAACTACACAATTGATCTCCACAAGATCACACTCCCACACATTTGATCTTCACTAGATCAAGCTCTCAAACAGTAGTAATGGTGTAAAAGCTCTCTCTTTACAAGTCCCTATGGCAAAGAGAAAAGATCAAGCTCTCAAACAGTAGTAATGGTGTAAAAGCTCTCTCTTTACAAGTCCCTATGGCAAAGAGAAAGATTAAACTGAAGCTGGGATGGTCCCTATGGCAAAGAGAAAGATTAAACTGAAGCTGGGATGTGAACTTGAGAAAAACACAGAAAAACAGATTTTCAAAATTTTGGCTCTCAGTAAAACTAAAACTCTGGTTTTTCAAAAGCTTGGAACAATGAGGAAGAAGGAGTGTATGAGTTTAAATAGGAGAAACCAGCTGTTTAAACCCATACCCTAATCCCCCAAAATCTAGAAACAAACGGCACTGAGATTGTATACAATCGGCGTTGAAAAAGTACAAAAGACCATTTGAAAAATACGGGGGGGGGGGAGCCAGATCAGAAACGAAGAAAAACTCCAGAGAGTTCTACGGTCGACCGTGGCGGTCGACCGTGGGAAATTTCGAGCTCACGGTCGACCGCGGCACTCAACCGTGAAAGTTTCTGCTGCCCACTGACGAATGAACTCAGGCGCGGTCGACCGTGGTGGTCGATCACAGACTGATACATTCAAAATACTTTTTTTTACTCACTTAAAAAATCTGTAAAATATTCATTTGACTTCTAAAAATTATGAAACTTTGTAAAATGTTTTTAACACTAAAAACAAATTGTTTGGAAAAGAAATTTTGCTAATAGGTCCTCATACTTGTGAAAAATAGTATTTTGTAAATAAACGCTCAACATTATAAGTTTGAAACCGTGTGTGTGATATCCCAATAGCTTCAATTTAAATCTAAACTATTTGCCTACATTTTAGTACTAGAGAGAAAGTAAAATTAGCTAATATCCTCATGTAGAATATAATTCTTTGAGTCTTGATATAGCTTGAGTTGGATGAAGCTTCTTATTGCATTTAGTGTTCTTGAATGAATGTTGCTTCATCACTATGCCTCCTCCTCCTTTGGATATCATCGTTGTAGTGCATATTCCATCCAATCCTCCATAAGTGGAACTAACATGCTTGATGTATATATTAACTACATTTTCACTTAATAAGCAATTAGTACTGATAATGATGGTTGTAAAACGTCATCAAAACATAAGGGCTAACAATCCCCCCCTTTTTGATGATGACAACCAACCATTATATAAGAGCAAAATAAATATAGCTTATAAATAGTAGCTCCCTCTATCTATGAGTTCCCCCTTACTATGTGCACAAATGAGGAGATTTCTCTCCCCCTTTGTCACCATCAAAATGGGGTAAAAAATAAACAAAAAAAATGCATGTGAAATGCAACTAAACAAGCAAGCAAATAGAACTTTCACATAGTGCATAAGCCCAAACCATTTCTTATGCGACAAAAATCATCTTCACCAAGAGGCTTGGTAAATATATCCGCTAATTGAGATTTTGTGTCTACAAACACAAGGGATACATCTTGTCTCTCTACATGATCGCGTAAGAAATGATAGCGCACATTAATATGCTTGGTTCTAGAATGCAAAACCGAATTTTTAAAAATATTGATAGTACTAGTGTTATCACAAAATATTTTTATATTTAGAAAAATCAAATCATAATCAACTATGTTTTGTTTCATCCATAAAACTTGGGCACAATATAAGCCGGCGGCAATGTATTCCGCTTCCGTAGTGGACAATGCAACATAATTTTGTTTCTTGGAAGCCCAAGAAACAAGAGAATTTCCTAAGAATTGGCACGTTCCACTCGTACTCTTGGGGTCTACCTTACATCCGGCAAAGTTGGCATTACAAAAACCATATAAATCAAAAGAGGTGCTTTTTGGATAAAATAAACCAAGAGCAATAGTTCCATACACATATTTAATAATTCTCTTAATGGCAATCAAATGAGATACTTTAGGAGAAGCTTGAAAACGTGCACATGCACACACACTAAACATGATATCGGGTCTACTAGCTGTGAGATAAAGAAGACTACCTATCATACCTCGGTATAGTTTTTGGTCCGTGAGATAAAGAAGACTACCTATCATACCTCGGTATAGTTTTTGGTCAACATCCTCACCACTATCATCCACATCAAGCTTGACACTTGTACTCATGGGTGTTGGTGCATGCTTAGAGTTCTCTAAATTGAATTTCTTCACCAATTCTCTAGCATATTTTCTTTGAGAAATGAATATCCCATCCTTAGTTTGCTTGACTTGGAGCTCGAGAAAGAATGTGAGCTCTCCCATCATGCTCATCTCAAAGTGATCTTGCATAACCTTAGAAAAATCCTTGCAAAGATATTCATTAGTAGCACCGAAAATGATATCATCAACATATATTTGCACTAAAATAAAATCCTTTTTCCTTTTTCTCACAAAAAGAGTATTATCAATTTTCCCTTTAGAGAAGCTATTTTCAAGAAGAAAACTAGAGAGGCGAGCATACCAAGCTCTAGGAGCTTGTTTCAACCCATATAAAGCTTTTTGAACCCGGTAAACATGATTAGGAAAAGCATGATCTATAAAACTAGGGGGTTGCTCAACATATACTTCCTCTTCTATAAAACCATTTAAAAAGGCATTTTTAACATCCATTTGAAACAATTTGAAATCTTTAAAGCTAGCAAATGCCAAAAACAACCTAATAGATTCTAACCTTACAATTGGTGCAAATGTTTCGTCATAGTCTATACCCTCCTCTAGATTGTATCATTGGGCAACCAAACGAACTTTATTTCTAGTAACAATGCCATGTTCATCAAGTTTATTTCTAAAAACCCATTTAGTACCAATAACACTAGCATTGTTAGGTCTATGAACTAATTTCCAAACATCATTTCTTCGAAAATTATTTAGTTCATCATGCATAGCTAAAACCCAAAATTCATCATTTAAAGCATCATTAACTTTCTTGGGTTCTAATTGAGATAGAAATGTAACATTACCACACTCACTCAAAGCCTTTGAGCGAGTCACAACCGCTTGTGAAGGACTCCTAATAATTTGCTCCTTTGGATGATTTGATGCGAATTTCCATGCTTTGGGAGTTCTTCTTGTACATGAGTGTTGGTACTTTCCACATCTTTTTGTGCTTCTATTGAGGGTGTATTTATAGGTTGCATAAGTTCAAATCCTCCCTCAACATCATCATCATCTTTCCTAGGCAAAATAACTTGTGAACCAATATTAGTTTCATCAAAAGTAGCGTTTATAGATTCTTCAACAACAAGAGTTCGTTTGTTGAAGACCCTATAAGCCTTACTTCGAGGAGCATACCCTAAGAAAATGCCAATATCAATTTTGGAATCAAATTTATCATAGTGATCTTTTGTGTTTAAAATAAAACATTTACAACCAAATATACGAAAATAATCGATAAAAGGAGTTCTTCTATAAAATAGTTCATATGGAGTTTTCTTAAGCTTTGTTCTAATCAAAACACGATTTAAAACATGGCAAGCCGTATTGACGGCTTCCATCCAAAAATATTTAGGCAAATCAAAAGAGTTTAACATTGTTCGTGCCATCTCTTGTATGGTTCGATATTTTCGTTCAACAACACCATTTTGTTGTGGTGTTCTAGGAGCGAAAAACACGTGAGTTATACCACGATGAGCACAAAAATCATAAAAAGAGATATTTTGAAATTCACCACCATGATCACTTCTAATTTTAATAACTTTTAAATATTTTTTATTTTCAATTCTTTTAACATGATTTGAAAATTCATCAAAACATTCATCTTTGCTTGTAAGATAAATTGTCCATGTAAAACGAGAAAAATCATCAATGATAACAAAAACATAATGTTTGCCTCCTAGAGAGGTAACACGCATAGGACCAAACAAATCTAGATGAAGTAATTGCAAGGGTTTAGAAGTTGATACCTCATTGATAGGTTTGAAGGTAGACTTAGTTTGTTTACCTTTAGCACAATCTTCGCATATGGTATCTTTGATGAAATGCAAATTTGGTAACCTTTTAACAAGATTCTTCTTGGACAATTTGGATATCAATTTCATGTTTGCATATCTAAGCCTCGTATGCCAAATCCAAGGGTTTTCATTAATTGTTGCAAGGCAGTTCACATCTTGATTCACTAATTCATTCATCTCAAAAATGTACACATTAGATTTTCTATTTGCAATAAAAACAATTTTTCCGTTCATACTAATAATGCATTTGTCCGGTTTAAAGGAAATATCAAAACCTTTATCACTCAATTGGCTAATGCTAAGAAGGTTATTATTCAAGCCATTTACCAAATAAACATCTTCTATAACGGGAGAGGGTCTCTTACCAATACACCCAATACCGATGATTTTACCTTTCTCACCACCACCGAAGGAGATGCTACCTCCTTCAATCCTTGATAGGGTTGCAAATAGCTCTTTGTTGCCCGTCATATGATGTGAGCAACCACTATCAAGGTATCACATCTCTCTACGTCATTGCCGTGATGTTCCCTACAAGAGATGAAGGTGTAGTAACTTTAGGTACCCAAATCTTGGGTCCTTTGTGGTTAGTAAGCTTGGTACCTTTTGGTACCCATGTCATGCCATAAAATTCATGATTATCCTTGATCCTACAATGAGTAGAAATGTGTCCATGTTTCGTACAATATGTGCACACAAAATTTTTCTTGTGTGTTTGAGCATGATATTTATGAAATCTATTTCTACCATGGTGATGATGATTAACATAAGCATGAGTTGCTCTAATCCTACCACTCTTAATTTCTACTCTTTCAATCTTGGATCTTAATTGCTTATTCTCAAAATCGAGATCTCCTAGCAATTCATCTTTTAGTGCAAAAATCGAGATCTCCTAGCAATTCATCTTTTAGTGCAAGAGAGGTTTGTAGTTGTTCTAGTTTGACATCACAAGAAGGTGCAAGAGAGGTTTGTAGTTGTTCTAGTTTGACATCACAAGAAGCATGCAACTTTTTAAAAGAAGAAATTTTTTTGACATTCTTTTAAATTCAATGTTCAATTCTTCTAAAGCCATAGCTAGATCACATTGCATGTAAAAGGATCCACTCTCGGTGTCGGATATTACCTCTTGTTCAAGGGCCATGAAGCAAATGTTGGGATCATGAATAGCAAGTTTAGCTCCTTCTTCATTACTATCTGAATCACTTGGTTCGGATTCCTCCCATCCGGCATACATAGCCTTATTCTTCTTATACTTCATATATTTCTCCTTAAGCTTAGGGCAATCCTTAGCGATATGGCCCGGTTCATTACATTCAAAACATTTTCCTACACATGAAGAAAATTTGTTGTTAGATCGGGGGTTAAACTTCTTGTTCATTTTTATGAGTCTAGAAATTCTTCTAGAGAGGTGAGCCACTTCTCTAGAAAATTCAACTTCACTCTCCGACGATGATGATGAGGAGTGGTCACTAGCTCCTTTGAGAGCAATGGTCTTCATCTTTGGTGATGGCTCCTCAACTTCCCGTGGGGGCACTTCCTCCTTCTCCTTTCCCTTGAGCTTTTTCTCATGAACCTTAAGCTTGCCGATGAGGCCATCGAGGGCTAGAGTGGTGAGATCATGAGCTTCCTCTATGGCCGTAGCTTTGGGTTCCCATATTAGATTCAATGAACGGAGGATCTTGTAGTTCGTCTCTTGGATAGTTAATTTCTTGTCAAGACCATGCAATTCATTGATTATGTTAGTGAAGCGAGAAAACATAGCATCAATGGATTCATTTGGAAGCATCTTAAATAACTCATATTCATGCATAAGCCCACTAATCTTGGATTCCTTAACTTGTGGGGTTCCTTCATGTGTAATACACAATTTCACCCATATTTCGTATGCAGTTGCACACGTGAAAACCCTATTATACTCATTGGGGGAAAGACCGCAAATTAAGGCATTCATACCCTTGGCATTGAGATTAGCTTGGTGCCTTTCTCCATCGGTCATAGTCCCGACTTTGGGCTTTTCTACATATTTCTTCTCTATGAGTTCTAGGATGTCAAGATCAATGCAACGAAGGTAAATCCTCATCCTAGCCTTCCAATAAGCAAAATTACTACCGGTGGAAAGTGGTGGTCTAGTGGTGGATTATCCCTCTAACATATGCACATTCATTGAAACCTCTATAAGATCTTTTCTCTAAGGTGATTAAACCAAAAACTAATATAGAGACCAAGCTCTGATACCAATTGTTTATCCTCACGTAGAATATAATTCTTTGAGTCTTAATATAGCTTGAGTTGGATGAAGCTTCTTATTACATTTAGTGTTCTTGAATGAACGTTGCTTCATCACTATGCCTCCTCCTTCTTTGGATATCATCGTTGTAGCGTGTATTCCATCCAATCCTCCATAAGTGGCACTAACATGCTTGATGTATATATTAACTACATTTTGACTTAACAAGCAATTAGTACCGATATTGGTGGTTGTAAAACGTCATCAAAACATAAGGGCTAACAACCACTACCCAATATATTATATGAAGATATTATAAGCTCAATAAAGGTGTGTGTGATAAAAGCGAATAATAAATTTGCAACTCAATTAATATAGCTAAGATATAAATGTGAATAATGAATCAATAAGCTATATAAAAATGAGTTTAGAAAACTTCTCAATAAACAAGAAGGACTGTAGAATGATGATGAGGAAGAGATCCTCAATTGGAATTGAATGCCTCTTCTTGTTGTAAAAAAAACTCCTCTTTTGAAACAAACCACAAACAAGCTTAAACACTTGTTAAACTCTTTATAAAGCTCAATTTAAACAGAATTCTTGGATAATAGAATGATAGAGGCAATGGGGTATTTATACCCACTCAAGACATCAGCCAAAACCCCATAGAAAAGACAAAAATACCCCCAGAACATCCAATCAGAAACTAGCTGTTATAACTCAACGGTCATATCGGCGGTCGACCATGAAATATTGACGGTCGACTGTGACGCAGTGAAAAACAAGTAGATAGTTCTGGAAAGTAGGAGGTCGACCGTGACGATTGACCACGAGAGAGCTGATGCTCTCTAGACTTGCTTCGGTTGACCGCCACAGTCGACCGCAAATCATATATAGGCTAATTCTAGTCTCTGGACTACAGGCGGTCGACCGTCACGGTCGACCGCAAACTGACACAGGTTAAAACCTATTTTGGCTGAATTTGAAAAAATGTTAAAAATATTAAATGATTTCCAAAAATAGTAAAATTTTGAGGAATGTTTATAAATGAGGAAATAAACATGTTTGAAAAGAAATTTTTGGAAAAACAATTTTCGTTAGTAAAAAGTCATCGTATTTGCAAAATGTACGTAAAACTTGTTTTTCATGAAACTCAAATATGAACTATGACATATGAGATTTTGTTTACACTTTATGAAAACTTAATATATATATATTATGAGACATAAAAGAGATGTAAATAGGAAACAATAACTATTGTTTTAATATTTTAATAAAAACACATTTTGTAAGAAAAAAAATCAAACTTTGTGTGTGTATATATTGAGCTTATACATAATCACACAATATACGTTAGCAAACTTATACTTAAGGAAAGCGCACACACAATCTTGAATCTTTAACTCTTGATATAGATAGCTAAATTTTTAACTCTTGATATAGACAGCTTTTCACCATGTGTTGATGTCCTGTAAAGAGAACAAACCACAACTACTAGAAAACAAATTAGCTATAAATTGTTAGGCAAATCATCATCAAAACCAAAAGGCCAATATTGAGTACACTGTCAAACTCACAAGTTTGAAATACAACCAATACAAAATAAATAAAGAATAAAAAGAATAAGCTTATAGCCCTATATCAAAACGTTCTTCAAAATAATGTAGATAAAGATACGAGAGGAAACGAGTGTAGCATTATAAGCGTAGAGCACTCCTTCTCTCAAAACAAAACTACAACAAAATGCGCACCGAGAAGAAGTTGAATGAGGCTCTCACAAACCCTAATAAACTCTCTTCCTTTTTGTGCAACTGCCTCTCTCTCTCTCTTCTTGTTATTGTTCTCTTCTCAATTCCCCTTTAGATAGACCTGGATAGCATAGAAAAGAGGTTCTTTAAATAGAGTTTTAATATGAGATTAAATTAATCTTTGAACGATAGAGATTGTATATTGAAATCTTTCCAAAACTGCTAAATCGCATCTTAACCATCGATGATGGAATACGATCATCGATGGTTAGATTCTGGTTTCTGGATTTCTTTAATTGTTGACTATAGTTCATCGATAGTCCTTAAGATCATCGATGGTCGATTGTAGACCATCGATGATTCGATTTCTAGTTTTAGTTTCTTTAATTCTTTCCTGTAGTCTATCGATGACTTGATTTGACCATCGATGGGGCCTCTTGACCATCAACGGTTCAAAGGATAAAATTAATATTTGTATTGATTTTTGCATTGTTTTGAATTGCAACTTGTTCACACATGTTTACACATAAAATTGTTAGACCCTAGAGGGGGGATGATTAGGGTCTTATGCTAATCTAATCCGATTTTATGCTAATTAAAACTAATTCAAATATTTTTCTTACAAGATAGATAATCAATATGATATGAGCAAGAATATGCAATATGAACAATGAGATATATCCTAGCAATGAGATATACTATGAGATATATGCAAGGATATACAAATTAACACATGGGTGAAATAAACATAAACAAGATAGTGGGCAGAGTAAATAATGAGACAATGGCGATATGAGCAATGAGCACAAATAAGAATAAATGCCAAAGCACACTCAAACACAATCAAATGATCACGGAGTTCGGACCTTCCGTCCTACGTCTCCGCTCCCCACTTCCGGGGAGAAATCCACTATCACAACCGGGGTTTCTACGTTCACCCGAATAACGTTTACACCACACAATACGGTTTTCTAGTTTACCGAAAACTCTACAACTAACACACTCTTGTAATCCCACTCTACAACCTCTCAAGTGTTGAACTTGACGTGTCTCCCTCAAGTGCTCGGATATAACCTCTCCCTAGGTTCGTCAACCGACGCCACTCCTCTTGGGACGATCCCCGACTCTCGCCACACACTTCTCTCGGTATACAAGTGTATTACAAAGTGATCTCACAATTAAGCACAATACAAGAATGATTGTTCTCTAATATGGATGAGAACACAATAAAAGCTCATACTCAAATGTTACAACTCTCACCAACCCAAATATACTATGTATGAAAATACGATAAGCTCAAGTGGATGTGTAAACAATGAGTGAATCAAATCAACTAAACTCAAATGTAAAACTAAGTTTAAATAAGATGATAATCAAGTAAATAGATATAAAGCTAGAAAAGAGTTTAGGGAAACTTCTCAATAGATGACAAGAGATGGAAGGAGAATAGTTGGATGCCCAAACACCAATAGATGATCTCTTCAAGCTCTTGTGAAATTGATTTTACAAACTCAAACTTCCAAATGCTTAAAAAGTTCTTT
This sequence comes from Asparagus officinalis, assembly GCF_001876935.1. Taxonomy (NCBI): domain Eukaryota; kingdom Viridiplantae; phylum Streptophyta; class Magnoliopsida; order Asparagales; family Asparagaceae; genus Asparagus; species Asparagus officinalis. The sequence continues at coordinate 45,149,367 of NC_033802.1, read as the reverse complement.
AACACACTTAAACCAAAAACTAAAACCCTTGTTAAAACTCTTTTAAACTTGGTTAAGAAACTATCTTTGCCCTCTCAAAACATCAGCAAAACCCAATAGAAAAGACCAAAAAACTAATACAGCAAGCGGCTCTGGAAACTAGCCGTTAGAACAGATTTGACTGTTCGCGGCGAGGTCGACCGAGAGCAACAAAAAAAAACTACGGCTCTGGAACAAGCGACGGTCGACCGGCGAGGTCGACCGTAAAAGTCTCTGGACTTGCTACGTCGACCGTCCCGATCGACGCGAGCCATAAAAACCATAATGAGTTTCTGAACTCCATGGCGGTCGACCGTGGGGTCGATCGCGAACTGAACACATGAAATCAGTTGTGTAAAACTGTTTTGCCTGACTTTAAAACACTGTTTAAAATATAATAAAATTCCAAAAAAAATATAAAAACTTTGGGAATAATTGTAGACATGATAATAAACATGCTACAATGAAAAATATTCAATTCTTATCAAAAATAGGCCAAAACACGAAAATGTAAACATATGAATTTTGATATTTTGGCTAAACCATGTTTTGAAACATTAAAAAATAATTTTATAGACTTGAAGAAAGATGTAAACTATTGTTATGAAGTCTATAAATAATGAATGTAGTATTTTATCAAAATACCCATATAATGCACTAAAACATGATTTCATTGAACTAAATAAAATTGATATTGATGAAATCATATATATGCATATAAGTATGAAATAAAAATATGTTTTTTAATTATATTAAATTATTTTATATTAAAACTTAAAAACTATCAAACCAAAACATATATGTATATATATAACTATATATATACAAAACCAAAACATGTATGTGTGTATATGATTGAGCTTAAATTACTAACACACATAATATAAACTCCTAAACTAAATTACCCAAGCTTGATGAAGGTCTTCAATGAGCTCAATCTGGTATACTTGCGGATGAAGCTTGAACTTGGATCTTCAACTGAATTGTACATATCTTCTCCTACTATTCTGCCAACCTCCAATGGATATGATCGTTGAAGCTCTATTCCATCCACCCTCCAACTCGTTGTTTGCCTAGAATAAATACGAAAACACCAACACTAGACAAACAACATTAGAAGTAAATTATTTGTTAAACATCATCAAAACAAGAAGGTCAACAATCTCCCCATTTTTGATGATGACAAACAATTTACAAAAAGGATATATGCATGAAAGAAAATGAATATACAAAGTATAATATATCATGCATATAAACAAGAAAGAATATACTCATAATATTTCTCCCCATTTGACAACATCAAAAAGGGGAACCAAAAGAATTAAGAGAGCGAAAGCTCCCCTATCAATAAACATGGGCGAGTATAAAATATATATATATATATGAGGATTGCTCCCCCTATCAAAATGCCATAGAGAAAATATGAAATGAAGGTCATGACAAACATATGTGAGCAAGCATAGATGGAAAATATGCTAAACACAACTCACATACATAAGGACAATGAGAACATATATAAATATATCAAAGTGAACATAGTGTCTCATTTCTCAAGCATAAAAACCATGTATGAATGAATTTATGAAGGCAAAAGAATAAGGGAACATGAGAACCATGAAAAAAGTTTTCAAAAGAAAACAAATCACTCAAATAAAATCATAAATCAAAGTTTGGATCCAAAAACGATGTTTGATCAAAAAGAATACTTTCTTTGAGGACTTGATCAAACCACTCATAGAATGCATTATAAAGCATATTTGAAATTTGAATCATCTATTTGTGCTTATATAATGAATTCAAAAGAACAAATCAAAGCAAAATTTTCATAGTTCAAAAGTAACATACAAGACTTATAAACTATGGATTTAAAAAAAAATCATTTTTAAGATTATAAAACTAAACCATCATTGATTTTTAAAAATTAAGAGAGGCAACTATATCTTGCTCTTGAGCTAGTAACAACCCATATAAACATTTAAGCATCCGGTAAACATGATTTGGGAATAAACATCCAATAAACCCGGAGGGTTATATAAATACAAACCTCTCATCAAAACAAAACCAATAATCATGAAAACAAAAGAATTTGACCAATAAAATGAATTGTTTTTATAAAAGTTTAAAATATATTTTTCAAAACCAAGAAAAAAATTATAAAAACACTAAAATTCTTGGTTTAAAATCAAATTTGTTTTGGTACCCAAGTATTCTTAGTACCAAAAGGTTTAGGGACATGACTCCTATCATTCAAGCTCAAAGCCCTAGGGTTATGAACCCATTTGGGCGCATTTAGTGCACGGGTTCGGTCATAGCAATAATTATGTAAATGACCCATTCGATTACAATAAGTGCAATGAAGAGGATGCATTTGGTTATGTTGATCATGTGGATGTGCACGAAGAACATTTGCAAATAAAGATGGTCTTTTAAGATTATTTTGCAAATGAGAAATATTTTGAAATAATGTTGGTCTACTTGAAATATTTTGCGATTTAGAAACTTTTTGTAAATCAAAACAAAACATAGCTAAGTGACCAACTCTATCACAAAAATCACAATGATACACATTAGCATGCTTATGATGAACAATGGGTGCATGTGTGTGTACATGTGATGAAGAGACTTGATGAGATGCACAAGGAGCATTGACATTTTTATATTTGTGTGCATCATAGCAAAATTTAGCTAAATGGCCTTTACGACCATAAATGGAGCACTTGTAAACTTTGCTATACAAGTATGCATAGTGTGTAGCACTAGATTTAGCACACTTGTCCATAAGTTTCTTATGATTATCAATGCATGTGTTTAATGCTGAATCAAAATAAGATATGTGGTTTTTCACATGATTCAACTTATCATTATGCATACAAGCATTGGAAATAGAAGTAGATGAAACATAATCATTTCTAAAAGAACTAAACTCATTTCTAATAGTTTCCACTTCTATCATGGCATCATTATTAGCATGAGTTAAGCTAGCAATAGATGAAGACATGTTATTATTTTCCAAACTTAATAACTCATTGTTTTCTTTCAAGATAGCATTCTCTTTAACAACAATATCAAGTTTGGAAGCTAGCGACTCATGATCGGATTTTAAACTAACATGCTTGCTTTTAAGATTAATAAAATTATTTTGCAATTTAGTGTAGGCATGCGATAATTTTTCATATGCACAAGCAAGTTCATCAATAGATAAATCATTATCGGAATCGGAATCGCTTACTACACAAGAGTTATCCTCTTGTGTCTGTGTGCATGATGCTCCACATGAACTTGAACAAGAATCCTCCAAAGCTTGTCGGATTGCTTCCAAGTCCCTTTGATATGCTTCAATAAATTTCTAAAGTTTGTAAGCACTATCAAAATGAATAAATTTGTTAGAAAATGATGAGTCAAAAGCATTAAGCAAAAATTCTAACAAAAGCTTGTTCATTGAAAATATTTTCTTATCATGATTGCTCCACTTGGATTTCTCCAATGTGGGCACAATGTAAGCATAATCAATAACTTCCCATAAGTAAATATTTCTAGATTCAACAAATAGTTTAAATCTAGAAGCTCATAGTGCATAGGGAAAATTAATAAATTTAGGAACAACATTTGATTCATAGCCTAAATGAAATACATTTATATTCATGATATATATGTGAATATATGCAAGCAATAGCCTAAATGAAATACATTTATATTCATGATATATATGTGAATATATGCAAGCAAGACAAATGTAATCATAACTAGATTAGCACAAATAAGATAACTTGGATCTTTAACTCAAGGCGATTAGTCCATAAATCAAAGAGCACCAAGCTCTGATACCAATTGTTAGACCCTACAGGGGGGGTGATTAGGGTCTTATGCTAATCTAATCTGATTTTATGCTAATTAAAACTAATTCAAATATTTTTCTTGCAAGATAGATAATCAATATCATATGAGCAAGAATATGTAATATGAACAATGAGATATATCCTAGCAATGAGATATACTATGAGATATATGCAAGGATATACAAATTAACACATGGGTGAAATAAACATAAACAAGATAGTGGGCAGAGTAAATAATGAGACAATTGTGATATGAGCAATGAGCACAAATAAGAATAAACGCCAAAGCACACTCAAACACAATCAAATGATCACGGAGTTCGGACCTTCCGTCCTACGTCTCTGCTCCCCACTCCCGGGGAGAAATCCACTATCACAACCGGGTTTTCTACATTCACCCGAATAACGTTTACACCACACAATACGGTTTTCTAGTTTACCGAAAACTCTACAACTAACACACTCTTGTAATCCCACTCTACACCCTCTTAAGTGTTGAACTTGACGTGTCTCCCTCAAGTGCTCGGATACAACCTCTCCCTAGGTTCGTCAACCGACGTCACTCCTCTTGGGACGATCCCTGACTCTCGCCACACACTTCTCTCGGTATACAAGTGTATTACAAAGTGATCTCACAATTAAGCACAATACAAGAATGATTGTTCTCTAATATGGATGAGAACACAATAAAAGCTCACACTCAAATGTTACAACTCTCACCAACCTAAATATACTATGTATGAAAATACGATAAGCTCAAGTGGGTGTGTAAACAATGAGTGAATCAAATCAACTAAACTCAAATGTAAAACTAACTTTAAATAAGATGATAATCAAGCAAATAGATATAAAACTAGAAAAGAGTTTAGGAAAACTTCTCAATAGATGACAAGAGATGGAAGGAGAATAGTTGGATGCCCAAACACCAATAGATGATCTCTTCAAGCTCTTGTGAAATTGATTTCACAAATTCAATCTTCCAAATGCTTAAAAGCTTCTTAAACACACTTAAACCAAACTATAACTCTTGTTAAAACTCTTTTAAACTTGGTTAAGAAACTCTCTTTGCTGCTACTAAAAGGGGAGAGCAATGGGGTATTTATAGTCTCTCAAAACATCAGCAAAACCCAATAGAAAAGACCAAAAAACCAATACAGCAACGACTCTGGAAACTAGCCGTTAGAACAGATTTGACTGTTCGGTGGTCGACCGCGAGCAACAATAAAACAAACTACGGCTCTGGACAAGCGACGGTCGACCGTGACGGTCGACCGTGAAAGTCTCTAGACTTGCTACGGGAGCTATAAAAACCTATAATGAGTTTCTGAACTCATGTCGGTCGACCGTTGCTGTCGACCGTGGCGGTCGACCGCGAACTTACACATGAAATCAGGTTGTGTAAAACTGTTTTGCTGACTTTAAATTATTGTTTAAAAATATCAAATAAATTCTAAAAAATGTAAAACTTTGGGGAATGATTGTAGACATGATAATAAACATGCTACAATGACTGGTTTCCAAAAAGAACTTCCCAAATAAAAAATATTATCATTTTACAAAATAGGCCAAAACGCGAAAATGTAAACATATGAATTTTGACATTTTGGCTAAACCATGTATTGAAACATTACAAAATGATTTTATAGACTTGAAGAAAGATGTAAACTATTGTTATGAAGTCTATAAACAATGAATATAGTATTTTATCAAAATACCCATATAATGCACTAAAACATGATTTTATTGAACTAAATAAAATTGATATTGATGAAATCATATATATGCATATAAGTATGAAATAAAAATATGTTTTCTAATTATATTAAATTGTTTCATATTAAAACTTGAAAACTATCAAACCAAAACATATATGTATATATAAAACTATATATATACAAAACCAAAATGTGTATGTGTGTATATGATTGAGCTTAAAGTACTAATACACATAATATAAACTCCTAAACTAAATTACCCAAGCTTGATGAAGGTCTTCAATGAGCTCAACTTGGTATACTTGCAGATAAAGCTTGAACTTGGATCTTCAACTGAATTGTACATAGCTTCACCTACTATTCTGCCAACCTCCAATGGATATGATCGTTGAAGCTCTATTCCATCAATCCTCCAACTCATTGTTTGCCTAGAATAAATACGAAAACACAAACACTAGACAAACAACATTAGAAGTAAATTGTTTGTTAAACATCATCGAAACAAGAAGGCTAACAATCTCCCCTTTTTTAATGATGACAAACAATTTACAAAAAGGATATATGCATGAAAGGAAATGAATATACAAAGTATAATATATCATGCATATAAGCAAGAAAGAATATACTCATAATATTTCTCCCTTTTTGACAACATCAAAAAGGGGAACCAAAAGAATTTAGAGAGCGAAAGCCCCCCTATCAATAAACATGGGTGAGTATAATATATATATATATATATGAGGATTACTCCCCCTATCAAAATGCCATAGAGAAAATATGAAATGAAGGTCATGGCAAACATATGTGAGCAAGCATAGATGGAAAATATGCTAAACACAACTCACATACATAAGGACAATGAGAACATATATAAATATATCAAAGTGAACATAGTGTCTCATTTCTCAAGCATAAAAACCATGTATGAATGAATTTATGAAGGCAAAAGAATGAGGGAACATGAGAACCATGAAAAAAGTTTTCAAAAGAAAACAAATCACTCAAATAAAATCATAAATCAAAGTTTGAATCCAAAAACGATGTTTGATCAAAAAGAATACTTTCTTTGAGGACTTGATCAAACCACTCATAGAATACATTATAAAGCATATTTAAAATTTGAATCATCTATTTGTGCTTATATAATGAATTCAAAAGAACAAATCAAAGCAAAATTTTCATAGTTCAAAAGTAACATACAAGACTTATGAACTATGGATTTAAAAAAAAATCATTTTTAAGAGTATAAAACTAAACCATCATTGACTTTTAAAAATTAAGAGAGGCAACTATATCTAGCTCTTGAGCTAGTAACAACCCATATAAACATTTAAGCATCCGGTAAACATGATTTGGGAATAAACATCCAATAAACACAGAGGGTTATATAAATACAAACCTCTCATCAAAACAAAACCAATAATCATGAAAACAAAAGAATTTGACTAATAAAATGAATTGTTTTCATAAAAGTTTAAAATACATTTTTCAAAACTAAGAAAAAAGTTATAAAAACACTAAAATTCTTGGTTTAAAATTAAATTTGTTTTGGTACCCAAGTATTATTGGTACCAAAAGTTTAGGGACATGACTCCTATCATTCAAGCTCAAAGCCCTAGGGTTATGAACCCATTTGGGCGCATTTAGTACACGGAACCGATCATAGCAATAATTATGTAAATGACCCATTCGATTACAATAAGTGCAATGAAGAGGATGATTTTGGTTATGTTAACCATGTGGATGTGCACGAGGAATATTTGCAAATAAAGATGGTCTTTTAAGATTATTTTGCAAATGAGAAATATTTTGAAATAATGTTGGTCTACTTAAAATATTTTGCGATTTAGAAACTTTTCGCAAATCAAAACAAAACTTAGCTATGTGACCAACTCTACCACAAAAATCATAATGATACACATTAGCATGCTTATGATGAACAATAGGTGCATGTGTGTGTACATGTAATGAAGAGACTTGATGAGATGCACAAGGAGCATTGACATTTTTATATTTGTGTGTATCATAGCAAAATTTAGCTAAATGGCCTTTACGATCACATATGGAGCACTTATAAACTTTGCTATACAAGTGTGCATAGTGTGTAGCACTAGATTTAGCACACTTGGCCATAAGTTTCTTATGATTATCAATGCATGTGTTTAATGCTGAATCAAAACAAGATATGTGGTTTATCACATGATTCAACTTATCATTATGATTAGCTAGCATTGGAAATAGAAGTAGATGAAACATAATCATTTTTAAAAGAACTAAACTCATTTCTAATAGTTTCCACTTCTATCATGGCATCATTATTAGCATGAGTTAAGCTAGCAATAAATGAAGACATGTTATTATTTTCCAAACTTAATAACTCATTGTTTTCTTTCAAGATAGCATTCTCTTTAACAACAATATCAAGTTTGGAAGCTAGCGACTCATGATCGGATTTTAAACTAACATGCTTGCTTTTAAGATCAATAAAATTATTTTACAATTTAGTATAGGCATGCGATAATTTTTCATATGCACAAGCAAGTTCATCAATAGATAAATCATTATCGGAATCGGAATCGCTTACTACACAAGAGTTATCCTCTTGTGGCCGTGTGCATGATGCTCCATATGAACTTAAAGAAGAATCCTCCAAAGCTTGTCGGATTGCCTCCAAATCCCCTTGATATGCTTCAATAAATTTTCAAAGTTTGTAAGCACTATCAAAATAAATAAATTTGTTAGAAAAGGATGAGTCAAAAGCATTAAGCAAAAATTCTAACAAAAGCTAGTTCATTGAAAATATTTTCTTATCATGATTGATCCACTTGGATTTCTCCAATGTGGGCACAATGTAAGCATAATCAATAACTTTCCATAACTCAATATTTCTAGATTCAACAAATAGTTTAAATCTAGAAGCCCATTGTGCATAGGGAAATTTAATAAATTTAGGAACAACATTTGATTCATAGCCTAAACGAAATACATTTATATTCATGATATATATGTGAATATATGCAAGCAAGACAAATATAATCATAACTAGATTAGCACAAATAAGATAACTTGGATCTTTAACTCAAGGCGATTAGTCTTTAAATCAAAGATCACCAAGCTCTGATACTAATTGTTAGACCCTAGAGGGGGGGTGATTAGGGTCTTATGCTAATCTAATCCGATTTTATGCCAATTAAAACTAATTCAAATAATTTTCTTGCAAGTTAGATAATCAATATGATATGAGCAAGAATATGTAATATGAACAATGAGATATATCCTAGCAATGAGATATACTATGAGATATATAACAATGAGATATATCCTAGCAATGAGATATACTATGAGATATATGCAAGGATATACAAATTAACACATGGGTGAAATAAACATAAACAAGATAGTGGGCAGAGTAAATAATGAGACAATGGCGATATGAGCAATGAGCAAAAATAAGAATAAACGCCAAAGCATACTCAAACACAATCAAATAATCACGGAGTTCGGACCTTCAGTTCTACGTCACCGCTCCCCACTCCCGGGGAGAAATCCACTTTCACAACCGGGTTTTCTACGTTCACCCGAATAACGTTTACACCACACAATATGGTTTTCTAGTTTACAGAAAACTCTACAACTAACACACTCTTGTAATCCCACTCTACACCCTCTCAAGTGTTAAACTAGACGTGTCTCCCTCAAGTGCTCGGATACAACCTCTCCCTAGGTTCGTCAACCGACGCCACTCCTCTTAGGACGATCCCCGACTCTCGCCACACACTTCTCTAGATGTACAAGTGTATTACAAAGTGAATCCACAATTAAGCATAATACAAGAATGATTGTTCTCTAATATGGATGAGAACACAATAAAAGCTCACACTCAAATGTTACAACTCTCACCAACCCAAATATACTATGTATGAAAATACGATAAGCTCAAGTGGGTGTGTAAACAATGAGTGAATCAAATCAACTAAACTCAAATATAAAACTAGCTTTAAATAAGATGATAATCAAGCAAATAGATATAAAGCTAGAAAAGAGTTTAGGGAAACTTCTCAATAGATGACAAGAGATGGAAGGAGAATAGTTGGATGCCCAAACACCAATAGATGATCTCTTCAAGCTCTTGTAAAATTAATTTCACAAAACAAACTCTCAATTTGCTTAAAAGCTTCTTAAACACACTTAAACCAAACTAAAACCCTTGTTAAAACTCTTTTAAACTTGGTTAAGAAACTCTCTTTGTTGTTACTGAAAGAGGAGAGCAATGGGGTATTTATAGTCTCTCAAAACATCAGCAAAACCCATTAGAAAAAGACCAAAAAACTAATATAGCAACGGCTCTGGAAACTAGCCATTAGAACAGATTTGACTGTTCGGCGGTCGATCGCTGCGGTCAACCACGAGCAACAAAAAAACAAACTACGGCTCTGGACAAGCGACGGTTGACCGTAAAAGTCTCTGGACTTGCTGGGGGGGGGGGGGAGCCATAAAAACCTATAATGAGTTTCTGAACTCATGACGGTCGACCGTGGCGGTCGACAGCGAACTGACACATGAAATCAGGTTGTGTAAAACTGTTTTACTGACTTTAAAACACTGTTTAAAATTATCAAATAAATTCCAAAAAATGTAAAACTTTGGAGAATGATTGTAGACATGATAATAAACATGCTACAATGACTGGTTTCTAAAAAGGACTTCCCAAATGAAAATAGACACGAAAATCTTTAGCGACGGATATGCCGTCACTAAAAAAATCTTTAGCGACGGAAAATAGACACGAAAATCCGTCGATAGGTCGTCGCTAAAAAACTCTTTAGCGATGCAAAACGAACACAAAAATTTGTTGCTAAACTTTGTCGTCGCCAATAGATCGTCGCTATATGTCGATTTGTTTTTTTAAAATAGATCGACGGAAAATCCATCGCCAAATAGCCTTCACTGACCTTTAGCGATAGCATTTCCATCGCCAAAAGTCCAATTAGGGACTCTCAATGCACTGACAGTTATTTAATGACGGAATTTGTTTTTTTTTGTCGCAAAAAGATATAACGACGGTTTTTCGACAACAGCTATATAACAACTAGTCAGAGAATCAATGAGAACAGGAAAAGAGAGAAAATTAGGCCTGATCCTTACAAATAGTCTAATAGAAAATTGGGTCTGATCCATTGTATGTAATTGTCACCAATGTAGGACATATGTTCATCTCAAGTAGGGGAAAAACTATTTGTTTTATAATTTATGTGTAGCACGGTACAAGCATAAAACAGGTTCTCACTATAAAAGCCACAATATAACACAAGCAAGCAAGCTAAAGAATACTTCAATGGTTCAGCTGAAGAAAGCTTGATCATGATGAAATGTAAATATTCAGCTCAATATCTTGACCTAAACCAATTCATGTCAGGATGAAATGTAAACATTCAGCTGAATCCTTCAATGATTTGCAAGTTTTCAAATTCTAAAAAATTTAGACAAAATTAATAAATGATTAATTATTCAACATACCTTTATGTAAACTCCCAAACTTTTGGCCCCGCATCCATCATCCTTGTCACTCGAATAAAATGATTGAGAATTTTAAAAAACATAATGATATCAAAAACATACTTGATTCATAAAATATTTAAATAAACTTGCAAAATTTATTTTAAACTTTTCTTAGATGATGCAGCATGTTAAGGCTGAGAGATATGTATAGGCTCTCAAAACAAAACACCAAAAACCAAGAAAAACAAACAAATCCCAAAAAATCCCTGAAATTCAGCAACTCAGAAAAAATGGTCGTCGGTCGACTGATAGGTTCATCGGTTGATTGATGAGCTGACCGTTGCAACTTCTAAAAAGATTATCGGTTGACTGATAGAGTCCATTGGTCGACTAATGAGCTGCTTTGTTTGACTGATGGTGCATCAGCCGACTAAGCGGAAGCATTTTGTGATTTTAGGTGATTTTGTCAGTCGACTGATGGCCTTGCCAGTCGACTGATAACATGCACATTGATTTCTTAGAACAGTAAAAATAAACTTTGAAACCCTTTTAAAAATACCAAATAAATTCCAAAAATATAAAATTTGGGGAAATGATTATTTTGATGAAAATGAACATGTTAAAAAAATTTCAAATAATATTTTTTATTTGTGAAAACTTATCATTTTGCAAAATCTCAAAAAATACGAGGTCGTTAAAAATACTTGATTTTTGACAAAATGATTTTAACCAAATTTTGGAATCCCTTTTTAATTAATTAGTAGACTTTGAAAATGCTATAAATAATATTGTTTAGTCTATAATCAAAAAACACAAAATATGAGACAATACGTGTACAAAACAAAAATTGAAAGAAAAAGAAAAGAATTTATTCTTTAAAATCAAACATATTTTGGTACCCAAACACTCTTGGAACCGAATGATTTAGGGCGCATGTAGTGCACGTGATCGGTCATCGCAATAATCACGCAAATGATCCATTCTATTGCAATACGTGCAATGAAATGAGTGCACTTGTTTATGTTGGCCATATATTTGTACACGAGAAACATTTACAAACAAGGGTGGTCTAATTGATGCATTTGGCAAATGTGAAACCTTTTTTAAACAATTGTGGTCTTTTTGGAATATTTTGTAAAATTAAAACTTTTTACAAATCAAAATAATATTTCGCCAAATGGCCAAATCTACCACAAAGATTACATTTAAACACATTCACATGCTTATTATTAACGTTAGGTGCATGTGTGTGTATATGTTGAGAAGAAATCTTATGAGTTGCACAACAAGCAATTGTATTGGAATTTGTCGTTTTTCGTGCATTATAGTAAAATTTAGCTAAATGGCCTTTACGACCTCAAATAGTTCATTTGTAAGTTTTACTATACATGTGTGCATAGTGAGTTGGTGTTTTGGAAGAATTAACACGGGATTTTGCACACAAGTCCATAAGTTTCTCATTATTAACAACGCATGTATTTAGAATTGAATCTAAGGAGGATATGTAGTTTTTCATATGATCCAATTCATCATTAGGCACATTAGCATTGATATTAGAAGTAAAACAAATATGATCCTTTTTAAAAGAATTTAGTTCATCTCTAATGGCTACTACTTCTAGCATGGCATCAATTTTGTCATTAGATAAGCTAGTTATCTTTGAGAACAAATTTTTATTTTCCAAATTTAGTTTATCATTGCTTTCTTTAAGTGTAATGTTTTCTTTAGCAATGATATCAAATTTTAAAGCTAGCATCTTATGATCGGATTTCAAAATAACATGCTTGCTTTTTAAGTCTACAAAATTATAGTGCAATTTATTATAGGTATCCATTAATCTATCATAAGCACAAGCGAGCTTATTAATAGATAATTCATTCTTGGAATCAGACTCACTTACCATACCAGGGCTATCGCCTAGTGGACATGTGCATGATAAAGCTTCAATCTCTCTTGAAGTTGAATCCCCCAGAATCCGTTAGATCTCCTCCAAGCTATCGTGATGTGCTTCCATAAGTTTTCATAAAGTGTAAGAACTATCAAAAGAAACAAGCTTGTTAGAAATAGATGAATCAAAAGCATTTAGCAAAAATTCTAACAATAGCTTGTTAATAATAAACATCTTTTTATCATTTATGCTCCACTTGGATTTCTCCAATGTGGACACAACATAAGCATGATCAATAACTTTCCATAATTTAATATTTTTAGATCTAACAAATAATTTAAATCTAAAACACCATTGAGCATAGGAAAAATTATTGAATTTAGGAGTAATATTGATAGAATAGCCTAAACTAGGTGCACCGTACATATCCATGATTAAGCAAGACAAATATAATCAAAACTAGATTAGCAACATATCAAAGAGCATCAAGCTCTGATACCAAATGAAATTACCCTAGAGGGAGGTGAATAGGGTATATGCTAATCTAATCTGATATTAATACCCAATTAAAACTTATTAACAATTATATCATAACAAGTATGATATTTAACAATTTATATGCAAGGATATGTAATTAAAACAATGGCGATATAAATATGAGACAAGGGCGATATAGAAAGCAATAAAAAATTTGCAGAAATAATACGCCAAGGCAAACTAAAACACACAATATGATCATGGAGTTCGATCACCCTCGACCTATGTCTCCGCTCCTCATTCACAAGGAGAATCTACACTATCATAACCAGTTTTCAACGTTCACCGAAAATGTTTACAACTTACACAATCGGTTTTCTAGATCACCAAAAACTTTCGCAACTCATATAAATGAAATCACACAATACACCCTCTAAGTGTTGGCCTAGCCCGTGTCGACTTCCTCAAGTGCTCGGATTTACAACCTCTCCCCAGGCTTTACTACCGTTGCCACTCCTCTTGGAATTAACCTCGTCTCTCACCACACACTCCTCTCAGTGTCCTTATGTATTACAATATGTTCTCACAAATTAAGCACAAGTACAAATGTTTATTCTCTACAATAGATGAGAACTCAATGTAAGCTCACTCTCAATGATATTATACTCACCACAGCCCAAATTATACTCGATGTGAGAATACTAAAGCTCAAGGGATGTGTGTGTAAACAACGAGAAAAAAAAATGCAAACTCAATAAAGAATCTAGCTTAATGAAATTGATAAATAACAACAAATATATATAAAGCTAGAGATGAGTTTAGCATAAACTTATATATATAGAGAGAGAGAGAGAGAGAGAGATGAGATTGAAGCCCAAACATGAAAAGAATAATCTCCTCCTCTTATGAAAACTTCTTCACAAAAAAAAACTTAAAAATTCTTGTAAACCCTTAAACAAACTTACCCAAAACTTGATTAAAGCTCTTTCTTGGATGCTATGCAAGAGTTGAGGTTAGAGGGGTATATATGGGTACTTGATATAACAGCCCAAAGCCAAAAAAAACAGAGAAAACACCCTCAAAAATCAAATCTAGGAAAAAACTAGTTGTTATGCAATGGTTTACTGATCAGTCGACTAAACAGTGTTTTCAGTTGACTGATGAACTATTCACAGTAGACTGAAAACACTGTTAAGTCGATTGATAACGTGCATGACAGATTCTAAATTTTTTGATAGATGGCATTCTAAAATTAATTAAAAATAGTAAATAAATTTCAAAAATCATGAAATTTTGAAGGACGCTTCTACACATGTAGATAAACATGTTAGAGAAAGATTTTATGAAATATCACTTCCCATTTGTGAGAAATAATTATTTTAAAATAGATATTCTAGATTCTAAAAACTGCTAAAATACTTGATTTTGTAAAATCAATTTGACATAGTAAATCCACTCCGAAATGATAAAATTTTGGAAAATGTTTGTGATGCGGCATAAACATGTACCAAAAAGGTTGCAAGTGCACAACCGTGTCAAGTTATAGTATTTAAGATATCGATCCCACGAGGAAGGTGTTTTGTAGGAGAAAATATAAAATCGGTTCTTATGTTGTGTGTGTGACAAGTAGGAGTGATAAGTGAATGTGATTGTGGAGAGATAGAGAGAGTGGAAGTGATAGTGTGTAAATCGGTACGAGATATAAGTGAGAGTGGATGTGACAAAGAATGAATATGATCAATAAGGCAAGAAAGAAAAGGAAAATAAAAATTAAGAATAAAGAAAATAAAATTCAAGAATAAAAGAAAATGCAAGAAATTAAAGATGGTGGATTCAATTATAGATATGGGTAATCTACAATTGAACCCACTTCTTAGAAAAGGGTGATTCCCTAGAGGGTTCTAGCCTAAAGGCGAATCAAACAAAATAAAAATAAACAAAAAGAAAAACTAAACCCAAGAGGGTTCTAGCCTCAAGGTGAATAGTATAAGAAATTAAAATCTAACTACAAAATAAAGTGCAAAATCTAAACTACAAAATAAAATTGCAAGAATTAAATGCAAGAAATTAAATCTATTCTATAAGCATGAAATAAATCTAAGGCAAGAGGGTTCTAGCCTCTTGGCTATTTAACAAGAAAATAAAATCTAAACTACAAGCATAGAAATAAATCTACACTAATAAGCAATAAAAAGGAAATAAAAGAGAAAAAGGAAAGAAAATGCAAACCTCTAAATAATTCTTCATCTCCATCTTCATCATCCAACAAAGAGAAGAAATATTTAAAGTGGTGAAAAAATTATTATTATTAATTGCAACTAAAGTTACAATTTTGGAAGGCCTTCTCAATTAAGAGTAGCCCTCCTCTCCAAAAGGAGTTTACAAAATTTTCACACCTCTAACCCCTCACTCTCTACCCCTATTTATAGTAAACATCAGTGAATGAGAGCCATTGGATCAAACTTGAGCCCCAAGACAAGCAAAATCAGCCATTGACGCGCGCTACAGTAATCTGGCATCGATACAGGCATCGATGCAGGTATCGATGCAGGCATCGATGCAGGCATCGATGCCCACATCGATGCCGACAACGATGCCCACTATTTCCAAATTCTGATTTCACGGATAGCTTCGTCTCGTCGAGATAGGCGATTTTCATATATTATATGTTAAATTCCGCCTTCCGGATTGAGAGATATCGTCATTTCTTTGCGGCCAACCATCTTGAATATAATTTCTCTTCATATTGGATTTTTGATTTTCTCCGGCTTCTACAGGCTACACGACTTCATTCTGGGCTTTTGGATAATTTGGAAATTGATTTTCCAATGGGCTTCTTTGATTCATTTCTTTTTTTTTTTTTCTTTTTTTTTCTTTTTTTTCTCTTTTTTTTTCTTTTTCTTTTAAGCAACTGAACAAGAAACTCTCAAATGAGAGAAGAATAAATTCTTTTTATTATTCTGAAATAAACAAAATAAACAATGTAGAATGAAATATTCAACATGAAGAGTTCCTGTTCTACATTGAATCCTACCTTACTGTTGAAAATTCTTCCCCGGATTTTAAACAAATTCAGAATGATATAATCAATAATGTGAATTTTTAAGCATTTCGGGGTGTTCAATAATTCTTGCAACAAGGTAAGGTAGGTATTATTGGTGTCATGCATTTTGTATTTCTTAATGAACTTAGACTCTTGTACTGTGAAGTTTTGTTTTCTAACAACCAATTCTTCTGTGAAGTTCTGAAAATTTGGTTGTTGATTATTCTCCAAGAATCTAAGTTCATCAAGAAAGAGTTCTTCAAAATTTAATTCAAAGCAGCAAATGTTTAACACAGTTTTATTATTCTCAAGGACCTGATCTGCTTCTTCTAAAAACTCTAACTCTTCATCAAAAATTTCCTCAAAACTTAAATCACACTCTTCTTCTTCTTCTTCTTCTTCTGATCTTTCCTGAATGTAGTTTATTTCTAGAGGCTGATTATTTGGTTGGTCCCCTGGATTAAAAATGTTGAGATCAGCAGTCAAATTCCCAAAGGACAGCTTCATTTGACCAGTTCTACAGTTGATGAGAGCATTAGAAGTGGCTAAGAACGGTCGTCCTAAGATGACAGGTGTCTGTCCTTTGGGATTGGAAACAGGCTGTGTTTCCAAGACTACAAAATCTACTGGAAAAATAAAATCTCCAACCTTAATCAGAACATCCTCTAACTCACCCATAGGGACCTTGACAGATCTATCAGCCAACTGTAAGGTGCATTTGGTTGGGTTCAGTACACCTAGACCCAATTGCTGATAGACTGAATATGGAAGCAAATTGACACTGGCCCCTAAGTCTAAAAGCGCCTTATCAATGTGAGTATTACCAATGATACATGAAATGATGGGGGAACCTGGATCTTTACGTTTCAAAGGTATGGGATTTGACAGCATTTCACTGATATTGGCGGCTAAAAAGACTTTCTTTGGGACATTTATTCTCCTCTTCTTAGTGCACAATTCTTTTAAAAATTTAGCATAAGATGGAATTTGTTCAATTACATCTAAGAGAGGAATGTTGACCTTAACCTGCTTGAATGTCTCTAGGATTTTCTCCTCCTGAGGAGAGTGTTTCCTAGACCTGAGTCTATCTGGAAAGGGAGCAACCGGTCTAAATCTATCAAAAGCAGGCTCAGGTTCGGGTTCAGGTTCTTGGTCATCTGAGGGGAGTGATTGTTGAATAGATTCATCAGAAGGAGAAGGAGAAGGAATTTGTACAGGATCAAGAGTTTGACTTGGCGGAGTTCTCACTTGATTATCGACCTGTCTACCTGACCGAAGTGAATGGATTGCATTCACTTGAGCTTCATAGGATGAACTGCATCCTGTGTTATTAGGGTTGACCACGGGTTGACTCGGAAATTTTCCTTTCTCTCTTTCACTCACGGCACTAGCTAGTTGACCAAGTTGGGATTCTAATCTAGCTATAGCTTGAGTGTTGGAGTTGAGCATTTGTCCGGTTGATTGCATGAAGGAATTCAACGTGCTAGATGTTTGAGTCAACATATTCGTGGTTTGAGTAGAGGCCTTAATTATGGTTTCTAAACCCCTTTCCAAGACATTGAGACGTTTATCTTGATCTGGATTGTGAGGAGTTTGAATTACAGCTTGATGAGGAGGAGACTGATTTTGATACGGCAGATTGGGTTGTTGAAATTGTGAATGAGAATTGAATGGAACTGTGTTTCCCCTAGGAAAATGTTGGGTCGAAGCGGGAGTGAAATTTTGAGTTCCGGGAGAATTTCCTAGATTCCATGCAAAGTTGGGATGATTTCTCCAACCTGGATTGTAGGTTGGAGAAAATGGATCATTTCTAGGGTGCTGGAATGCAGCGTTCATCTGTTCTATTGCGTTGTTATTTCCTAGGAGAGGGCATTCCTCTGAAACGTGGGTAGGAGACTGACAATTATGACATCCTGGGAAAGAAACATGATTGAGTTGAGCTGGAGCTCGTTC
Organism: Asparagus officinalis; assembly: GCF_001876935.1. NCBI lineage: Eukaryota > Viridiplantae > Streptophyta > Magnoliopsida > Asparagales > Asparagaceae > Asparagus > Asparagus officinalis. The sequence continues at coordinate 45,130,938 of NC_033802.1, read as the reverse complement.
CTTAATTTCTAAGGCTTCTAACCTCCGCAGAATTGTCGCCATCTTCGCTTCAGAAGCAATGTTTGACTCCAAGGAAAGACCACTAGACTTAGAATGGGGAACTGATGAAACCCTGTCATCGCACTGTTCCCATTGCATTGTTTTTTCAGAAAGACTCTCCAAAAACTCCCAAGCTTCATCAGCATTTTTCCTCATAAAATCCCCGTGGCACATTGATTCTAAGGAAGTTTTTGCAGAATAATCTAATCCCTCATAAATTATTTGGCACAATCGCCATTTCTCTAAACCGTGATGAGGACATTGGATGAGAAGATCTTTAAATCGGTCAAAATACTTCCAAAAAGGTTCTCCCGGGATAATTTTAAAGTTTTGAATGCTGTTCCTAAGCTTTACCGTTTTATGAATAGGAAAAAATTTCTTAAGAAAAACGGTGACAAATTCATCCCAAGTTGAGATGGAATTTGTTGGTAAGCTGTACAGCCATTTTTTAGCTTTATCCTTAAGAGCAAATGGAATAAATCTAAGCTTAACCGCATCTTCATTTAATTCTCTCATTTTAATCATAATACACACTTCCTCAAATTCCGAAATAAAAATATATGCGTCTTCTGTTTCATTACCAAGGAATTTGGGAAGCATGTTTATGTATTGCGGTCTAAGCTCAAAACTTATTCCATTTGTTTCGGGGAGCCTAATGCATGAGGGGATTGCATTCCTAATGGGATAGCACATATCATGAAGAACGGGTGGATTAGGATGCTCCATTTCTATGATTGGTTCAAAGCGAATTAATCGATGTGTATTATCCCTAATCCACTGTTGCATACACCAAAATATTTCTTTTTATTTTTTTTCTTAAATTAGTTTTTTTTTTGAGAAGATAAAGAAAAAGAAAAATCCTAACTGAAACAAATCAAAACAATCACTTTTCAATCAACTCTAATTCTAGGGTTTAGCCTAACTCAACTAGACCAGCTCCTAACCAAAAACTCCTACAGTGAAAAGATCAAAGTTTTACCCAGGTAGTTAGCCAGGTAAGGATAGTACTAGAGGGTGATCAAAGATCAATTAAGTACCTCTTTCCTTGCGGAGCGCTTTACGCAACCCCTAAACCTTGCCTTAGACACCAACTAATCTGAGAAAACTTAAACCGGTTCACTTAAGGATTTCTTGTTCCTTATTGAGCTCGAATCCTTAGGGGCCAACGTCTAATGAGTTTTATTAGGCTTGGGTGGTGTAGTGAGGAATTAGTGATTTTTGGGCTAAGGAAAGGGTGATGAAATCCCTCACCTTATCTTGATTATGGGGTTTTGCCCTTAAAAATATTTTTAAGTGTGTGTCAAATCAAGATGCTCAAATCACTTGGTGAATTCCTACACTATATGAAATGCAACCCTATGAATTAAAAGCAACTAAAAAGGATGGGAAAAAAAAATATTTTTCTTTTTTTTTTAATTAGGGTTAACAATCAAACAAATGAGAAGGGGGGATTTGTTTGAATTTATTATCTTGTTAGTAAATGTCAAAGTGGAGGATGAATTTTATTATGGTCAACAAAAAAATAAAATCTCTTTTTTTTTAGTCCTAATTGTCTCTAATTGTGAAGAAGTAGCTAAAGGGTGTAATTAAAAACTAGAAAGAGGACTTACCCGAAAGCAAATCTTCAAATCCTAGCTCTCCAATCCGCGATCTTCAAGCTCCAAGCGTTTCCTTCACAAAAAACACACAAGTTAAAGAACCAAAATAATTAAAACCTACTTAAGCACCTTCCCCGGCAACGGCGCCAAAAACTTGATGCGGCATAAACATGTACCAAAAAGGTTGCAAGTGCACAACCGTGTCAAGTTATAGTATTTAAGATATCGATCCCACGAGGAAGGTGTTTTGTAGGAGAAAATATAAAATCGGTTCTTATGTTGTGTGTGTGACAAGTAGGAGTGATAAGTGAATGTGATTGTGGAGAGATAGAGAGAGTGGAAGTGATAGTGTGTAAATCGGCACGAGATATAAGTGAGAGTGGATGTGACAAAGAATGAATATGATCAATAAGGCAAGAAGGAAAAGGAAAATAAAAATCAAGAATAAAGAAAATAAAATTCAAGAATAAAAGAAAATGCAAGAAATTAAAGATGGTGGATTCAATTATAGATATGGGTAATCTACAATTGAACCCACTTCTTAGAAAAGGGTGATTCCCTAGAGGGTTCTAGCCTAAAGGCGAATCAAACAAAATAAAAATAAACAAAAAGAAAAACTAAACCCAAGAGGGTTCTAGCCTCAAGGTGAATAGTATAAGAAATTAAAATCTAACTACAAAATAAATTGCAAAATCTAAACTATAAAATAAAATTGCAAGAATTAAATGCAAGAAATTAAATCTATTCTATAAGCATGAAATAAATCTAAGGCAAGAGGGTTCTAGCCTCTTGGCTATTTAACAAGAAAATAAAATCTAAACTACAAGCATAGAAATAAATCTACACTAAGTTTACAAAATTTTTCACACCTCTAACTCCTCACTCTCTACCCCTATTTATAGTAATCTTCAATGAATATGAGCCATTAGATTTGTCTTGAGCCCCAAGTAACAATCTCCACCTTTGATTTATTTGATTTTCAAAAGAAAATCAAAATCCAATTCTTGAGCCCATTTAAAATCCAGCTGCAACCGAATTATTTGAGCAAGTCCGGTCCATCATCCTTTGATTTTCCCATTTGATTTTTTAAAAACCGAACATGAAGAGTTGTAGCAACCTTTGAACTGGCCCAATATATGTGCATTTGATTTTTAAAAGTTGCAGCAATGATTCAACTCCAACTCTTCAACAATTCGGTCCATGAAGCTTTGGCCCATGAAGTTGTTTGATTTTGAAACTTAAATCCCAATCTCTTAAGTCGGCCCACTTGGATTTTCCATTTGATTTTTGAAGGCCCATGTGGAAATCCAACTCCAGCAGGAAGCAATCAAGTCCGGTCTATTTTGCATCTAAGTCCGGTTCATTCCATTTTTTTGCATCCAAGTCCAATTCATAGCTTCATGGGCTTTGCTCTTTGGGCTTCCAACTCTTCAATCATTTTCCTCTTTGACTTTTGCTTCATGAACTTCTAAAATGCTACAAAAAAAATAGAGAAGAGAGATTTTGAGGGGTTTTTACATTTAATAATATTTATTTATATTTCTATTCAATTATGTGGAAACTAAGCTAACAACAATTATTAATGGTATATTTATTCATGTAAAATAGATAATGAGGATATAAAATTATAATAAAAATATGATTATCAGTTTGTAAACATGTAATAGAATATGTTAGAAAAATAATTTCTTAAATTTCATTTCTAATTTGTTAAAAATCATTTATTTTGTAAATTGGTTGAAAAATATGAAAACGTCAAAACTTGATTTTGATGAAATTATTCCAAACTTCCAAACAAGTTTTGAAACACTTTAAAATAGATTTATAAACTTGAGGAAAGATATAAAATTAAGTTATTAGGTCTATAATTTAAAATGGTGATAAATCAAAATAAACGATAAATAAAAAAAAATGTGTGTGTATGAATTTTGAGCTTTACGTATAAACACACAAAGTATAAACCTAAAACATTATACCCATGATAGATCTTCAATAAAGCTCGTCTTGGTTACGAATGAAGCTTGATCTTGAATTTGACTTTGAATTACAAATGGCTTCATTTCAATTTTGCCAACCTCCTTTGAATATTATCGTTCAAGCGTAATTCCATCAAACCTCCTAACATCGATGTTTGTCTAGAATACCTAATGAGCAAATACAAATACTAGACAAATACTGCTCTTCTTCTCCTTGAGCGTCTTATAATTTTTCACAAATTGGGTGTAGATTGTATTAGTCGTTGTCCCACTCATTTTTATCAGAATTCTGTCCTTTGGCAAACCGGTAATTCGGTGAATATCATCTATACCAAACACACAATTTTTATTTCTAATAATAAATGAGCATTTATCGGAATTAAAATTTTGAATCAACAATCAATTGCTATTTGATCATTGCTCAAGGATGTGGGTATCTTGAGAAAGTTGTGAAAAGGTGTCGTCTCAAGGGCTATTATGTGTCTTTCATCCAATACTATACGCTTATCAATTAAATCTCAAAAATAACACAAATTGGACAAAATCTCAATTGTATTATCATAACCCTACAAGAGAATTATAATTCAGAAGGGGTTAAAAATTAAATATATTTGGGCAAATTAAGATGCATATTAACACAAACATTATACCTAAAATAGATACTCGATATAACAATAATCACAATAAATTTTACAAGTGGAAATTGGTAGGCAGTAAACATGCATAAGAACCTCATCAAAAAATTTACTTACGAAGTTGGAGGATTATTGCATTTAGAAGAAGAAGACTTTGATTTTGAAGAAACCGAAGACGTCGATGCTTTCAATTTGTTTGAAGCCATGAGGGCTGGTGAAGAGGTCAAAGCGAGCTCCGACGGTGGTGATGAACCTGAGGGATGAGCTCGAATGCGAAGTAGATGAGCTCGACGGTGGCCCAGAACATGTCTAATCAGGAGAGGTGTATCGTCTAGTTGATCCTATAATAGTAATAGCTAAGGAAAACCTCATATCGGGACATCGATATCGAGGGTATAGCCATGCTATGAAAGCACGCTTACAAATCACATTTTTTACGGGAGTCGTCTTCATGCACAGTTTCTCCTATTGAAGACAACTAGGTGATCAAGCAAAAAAAAAATTTCATAAAGTCACGCATGTCAAACATGGTAAGGTATAAAGAAAGAATGAAATCTAAAACAACTAAACATAGAGGAAAATTATCATAGATAATTATTTCGATGCTAAATAATTTTTTATGGACTAACTAAAAACAAAGTAGTTGAATATCTACCTCAGACTTGTGTAAGGTAAGTTTTAATATAAAAGCATTTACTTGTTAAATAATGGAAAAATTAAAGTTGTTAAAACATCTTGTATTACATATTATTATATAAAATGTATATATAATATACTGAAAACTCTGTTCATATCACAAAGATATTATTGAAAATTTTTGTTACAAAAACTATTTTACAGGTATATAGCGGTATATATATACACTGAAATATAATAATCCCACAATAATTTATAAAAACTATAGGTATGCATGACTGTATATGATTATATAATGATGGTAAAAAAACAAAAATAATAATAATTATGAACTAATAATATTGAGTAAAAGAATGATTGCCACAACACGAACGCCGCTAGAAAAACCCTAGGTTGACTCCTCCTTCAACTTTGACAGACAGTCTTCCTTCTCCCTCTAAATTTTATTTTCTTTGTTTTTTTTTAATTGCGGTGAAACTTTGGTAGAGGCGGTGGATGGGGTTTTTAAGAGATGAATAGGGTTATGTGGGTTTGTTAGAGAAGATAAGATGTTAAATGGGTAGTTGCAAAATAAAACAGCAAAATCTCATAAAAGGATGTGGGTGGATCAATCTCATAAAAAGGATGTGGGTTAACTTAACACAAATGGGCCTTAAAGAAAATTTGGTTGGTTTTTCTTTTTTTTCCTCTTCCACTCCAAATCAAGTGGGCCTCCAAATGAAACATTGGATAAAAGAAAATGATCATTACAATTCTAGAACTCTAATCCTAATCACAATCCAAAATAAGCAATAACACCTTAAATTTAAATTGAATCCTAGTCCTAAACGAATAACACCTTAAATTTAAATCTAATTCCTAATTCTAAATGAATAACACATTAAATTTAGATCCTAAATGAATAATATCTTAAAATTTAAATTCAAATTCTAGTGCTCAACGAGTAACATCTTAAACCAAAATTACACAAAAAGTCCGAGTCCTAAACAACAATTCCGCATAAATAACCCCCTATGCGGTTTTACCTCAGTCCTTGAAATTAAAGTAAAGTGTAAGAATTAGGATAATTGAACATTCTCTAATTATGATGTAATTGGATAGGATTCTTGTCCTTTTCCCTATTAAACACACAATTGTTCAAAAAAATTAGCTGATTAATTGTTGCTGCTTGTTATTGAAGAATATACTAATGAGATTATTGTCAGGTGAAATGGTGAACAAACCATACACTCAAGGTTATTAGTGAGAAAACATGAAAAATAAAGTTAATAGAAGCATAGCAAACTTGTGGCAAGATCAAAATCTAAAATAAAGATTAAACATGACGAAAAATATTGTTAATAGTAACATGGTAAATTTATAACAAGATAAAAATATAAAATATTAATCAAATGTTGTTGCTGTCATACACCCAAGAATTTTAGGGGAAAAAACACATTGAAAATATTGTTAATAGAAACATAGCAAACTTATGGCGAGATAAAAATCTAAAAATAGCTATCAAATTTTGTTGCTGCACAGGATCGAACTGGGGACCTTTAGTGTGTAAGACTAACGTGATAACCACTACACCACAGCAACTTTCTTGAATTTTGGGTGTTTTATGTTCATACGATATTCAAGTAAACCACAGATAATTGAGCTGTTATATCTCCTAGGTCAAACAACATGCATTTAATAACATCTATGTGCACATATTGTTTAATAGAACACATCCATACTCATAAAGTTCTTTCCACCATACTCATAAAGTTCTTTCCACCTTATCAAATCTTTCTAGCTGTGATGACGATTCATGATTATAATTTTATTTGTTTATTTGCTCCTACAATTCGAACATCCCCTAGGCGTGTACTCATGTAACAATGGTTTTTTCTTAATTTGTTTTTGAATGTGTGAACGTGAGATTTGAATCTGGATTACTTTGATATATACAATGATAAAATCTCTTCTGGTCCACTAGATCTCCCAATTGGAGTGAGAATTTAGGATTTGTACTAACGCATATAAAGAGTTATTTGCTTCTACTAACTTGGGTGTTTTATACTATTGGTAAACTTGAAGGATTAGGGTAGATGCTGCTTTTTTAATAGCTCCTGATCTGTATGGAAATGGAGGCTTTTAATGCACGCTAAATAGTTTCTGAGTTTGGATGACAATTTCACAATCATTAAGGCCTAATTGCAGATAGCCAAAATGCGCTGTGATATTTTGCGCATCTGTAAGCAACTCTCTTACTTGCATCATAGGAACTCTGGAATGGAAAGCATAGCACATTATATGTAAGGTAAAAATGTTGGGAATTCATATGTTTCAAGATGAAGCTGCTAGTGATATTGGAGTCGGAAGGAGCATGTTATTTTGATGTTCAATCCATTAGAGTACAAATGTTGAATTATTGATTAATGATTAATTAGACGCTGGAGTACATAATCGTGAGTATCGATTAATAATTGGGCACAAATTACAAATCTTGATTGATTGATTAACCGTTGTGTTTCCTTCCATAGAGACTCGGTAGATTATTGATTCAGTTCAAATTTTGATAGATACTTCTTAATGACTGATGGATTTATTCAGGTATACAATGTATTTGGCAAATGTTTGGTAGACTAGTCAATTGGATTAAGAAGTATCATTCAAAACTATAAAGTAAGAAGTAGTGGAAATATATATATATATTTGTTTGTTCATATATTTTTAGAAGTAATGGAAGTAGAACTTCTTCCTCTTCATTTACTTTTTTTTTGTTTGGATAATATTTAAAAATATTACTAGGAAGTAATTAATACATGTTGCTTCCATAATTTTAAAATCATGCCATGCTCTTTAATTTGATCAAGCACGTTACAAAAAATTTCATCCCTCTATGACCCCTCACCACTTGACAGCAAGAAAAATCCTTCAACCACATAACTTTAAAATAATTGTTTACCTCTAGCTTACAATGAGACTCCGGATGACCATAAATTCCTATGAGTCTTCATTTTCTATCCTCCCTCACTCCTTTGATCGTAACATCAAAGTGGTTTTTAGACAATGAATTAATAGACAAATTGTTCTCTTCATCCTAAAGAAAACCTGGCTAACGACTATCACAAATTACTACAAAATAATTGTTAAAACTAAGAGCAATTTTATCAATGAAAAGCTGTTAGAAGTAACTAATAAAGAAAATATTAATAACAAAATTATTTATTTCCTAATTAATATGCGTTTTCAACTACTTCCGAGCTACTTCTGAGTATTATGGATTGAAAAAATATTTTGGAAGTAAGGATGATACATAGGCGCCACATAAGCGTTTAAGAAAGTATTGGAAGTAAGTCTTTCAGAGAACCAAACACACTTTTTATTTGGAAGTAGCAAAAGTAGCATCTATTTCTTTTACTTCAGCACTTCATAATTACTTTCGTGCAAACAAAAATGCCCTAAGATGAACAAAATGTTTAGTTTCCAGAGGACGTGGATAAAAATCAACTAATACAAGTTCATAGCATCTTAATACGTTCAGATATTGCATTTAATCCAACATTCTGTTATTATTCTCACTCTCAAAATTATTGGTAAATTAACTAGGAATACTATTATGAAACTGAAATCAAGCTTTAAAGATGGAAGGGAAGATTGTTTGGTGTGAACAAGGCATGCAGAAGCACTGTTTTTAAGAGTAGATTTCGCCACTCTGAGAGTATCTATTAGTGCAATGAGATATTAGCGGTCTACCCTCTAGGATTCAATGATCGTTGCCCGAAAGCGTACACTCACAATGCTATAGGCCCTTGAACAACTCTGATTTATTTCTTCATTAACAAGTGAGAGGAGAAGAGAGTTTAAGAGAGTAAAACAAGGAATTTGAGAAGAGAAGCTTGCTGTTTTTCTCTGTTGCATTCTGGAGGAGAAAATTGCTAACTTCATAGAGCAAAAGAGATTTGTGGGAGCTTTTCTGTAGCTATAAAGTTTTTTGAAAAAGTAAGAAATGACTAGTTTTCTTAGGCAGAGAGAAACTTAGTACATAGCGAAGAGAGAAGACATAATTACAATTTCTTGAGTAGTGGGAAATTAATGTCGAGCAATGTGAAAATCTAGAAAGAGAGATTTGGTTAAAAGTTTAAAATTTCAAAGTGGAAAACTAAGCTTGGGTCCCACCCAGATTTGAACCCCCTACGGGGCACACACGTAGTGTGGTTTTGTAAATGCAATAGCCCAATTTATTTTAATGGGCTTTATAAGACTTGCATGCGTGTGGATCCATCTACCCATAGGCCCTTTTAACACTCTAAGACAACTTTTAGGGCCCATTGGTTCAACAACATTTTTAGTATTGTGGATTTAAAGTTCTTGAAGTAAAAATGTCTTATTTTTGTTTATGAGATTCTATATAGAGTGTTTGTTTTAAAAAATATTTTGGCATTAGGTATCTATAAAATGAAAAACTTAGGAACTTTTGGGATTTGCCAAATCCTACATTTTGGAGAGGATTTGCCAAATGATAGAAATTAAAAATTTTGGCATTAGATATCCATACAATTTGTACTTTTTTATATTTTAGAGTTTGAATCAAATAATAAATTACAATTTTTAGAATTTGCTTTCCTCTAATCAAGTTGAACAAAACATAAAATTAGAAATTCTAAAATATATTAAAAACACATGGATTTCAAATCAATACATAAAATTAGGAATTCTAAAATATATTAAAAACACATGGATTTCAAATTCTTGATGAGATTCCAAATCCTATAATTTTAGGATTTGAATCAAATAGCCCCTTAAACACTATAACCTCTTCTCATTTTCTGATGTGAAACCACAGATAACACTCAATTTTAAAATACACTAAAAAACTCCAACAAAAATATCTGACAAAGAAGAAGTGCATTTGATAGATAATAAATACAAGGATAATCTGCAGCTACAATCTGTGAAATTTGGATATGAAGAAAAACTTTTATTCGGTAAGACAGATGAAGCTATAGAATAAAAGACAACACTTGATAGCGAATGACATTTTGAACTGAGGAAAAAGAATCAGATACAAAATTGCACGGAAACGTACTATAAATATAAGAAAACGTATCTTATTGTTACATCTGGTTTTAATTGTTGTTGTTCCATTGGTCAAAATATTTACTACTCAAGAAGTCACTGCAACTTTTGTGTTATGTTAAAATGCATATTCCCCTTGATCTCATTCAAATCGCAAGAATTTCAATGATCACAATCTCCATATAACCATGATCACAAATAAAGTATGAAAAGATTAAGTTGAAATATTTACACCGAAACCAAAGAAAACATTCGGAGAACTATGAACATACTTTATCATATCAAATCATTTTGAGAAATGCTTTCTCATACATATAACTTATATTAACTCTTTTGTTATTGATTCATATATTATATTTGCATGACCATTGACCATTATATCTATAGATTGGTAAAACATGTTGAAATATTGGAGGTACAAGATATAAACTAATTTGGAGCATTTTTAACATGGAGTTTAAACACTATGTCAAAATGTTGGAAATATTTAAGAAAATATTAAGTTTCATTTATTGATTTTAATATGATTATATTTTTCCCTCTAATTTATTGCCTTTACTTATTGACATTAATTTTTTTTTCATTATTATGGGTTATTATGTACCAAATTTATTTTATTCACTAATTCCTTTTTAAATATATTAATTTTAGAATTGTTTTACTAAATATGTTTTTAAACCTTGTGCTGCTTTCTCATGTATATATAAGAGCCCTTGAGAGGAGATAATGATAAGAATTATTCATTTCTCTCTAAGAACCGAGAAAATTTTTCCTATTGGACATATATTTTTCCTCTTATTTCAACTTTAGTTTTGGCCAATGCATCCCTTGAGCAAGTGGCTTGAAATCCACAATAACCTCATGTGTCAGCTACCTCGGGGGACTTTTACGACTAGTTGACAGTTGCAATGATAGGTCTCTGCAAAGGCGACAACTGTTGTTCTAGGACAGTGACATAACAACTGCCCCCGTATGCAATTTCTTTCTCTCTATTTATTATTTTAAATAATTTGTATCGGTGTTGAAAAAACCTGTTATATAACCCGTTTTGACTACCCCTGTATAGGCTAGCAATTTCTTTCTCTATATTTATTATTTTAAATAATTTATATCGGTGTTGAAAAAACCTGTTGCATAACTCATTTTGTAACTTAATGGTGCCCTCTTGTTAGGAAACACACCAATTTAATACTGAAACTGTTTAGCCTAGAAAAAACAAGTCATAATGTGTTCAATGTGCATTATGTTGTTGGCCTTCTTGTTTTGATGATGTTTAACAAACAATTTACTTCTAATGTTGTTTGTCTAGTGTTTATGTTTTTGTATTTATTCTAGGCAAACAACGTGTTGGAGGTTGGATGGAATATGCGCTGCAACGATGATATCCAATGGAGGTTGGCGGAATAGTGGTTGAAGCAACGTACAATTCAAGTTAAAGATCAAGTTCAAGCTTCATCCGCATGTGTACCAAGTTAAGCTACAATGGAGATCAAGATCAAGCTTGGGTAATCTAGTTTAGATTTTATATTATGTGTGTTAAGTACCTTAAGCTCAATATCATATGCACACACGTATTTGGTTTCTATGTATATATATAGTTATATATATATGCATGGTTTTGGGTTTTCATGTTTTGGACATACTTGCAAAATACATGAGTTTTCACAAATGGAAATTCAATTTGAGAAATTCTTTTTCTAACATGTTTGTTTTCATGTTTATAAACATTTTGCAAAGTTTCATCAAGTTTGGAATTGATTTGTTATGTTTAATGGAATTTACAAAATCATGTTTTTGTTCGTGCACATGTTCGTGCATGTTTTACAAAACAGATGAGTTTTCATAAATGAGAAGTGATATTCAATAAATTCTTTCTTTAACATGTTTATCTATATGTTTAGAAACTTTTCTCAAAATTTTACTATTTTTGGAGTTGATTTACTGTGCCCAACATGCATGGTTTTGAGTTTTCATGCTTTGGACACACTTGCAAAATACATGAGTTTTCACAAATAGAAATACAATTTTAGAAATTCTTTCTTTAACATGTTTATCTACATGTTTAGAAACTTCCCTCAAAATTTTACTATTTTTGGAGTTGATTTACTTTGCCCAATTGATTTTACAAAATCGTGTATGTCAGCAGTTTTTCAGAAACTGTAAATCTGTGTTCAAACATTTATTTCTCTCAACTGGGAAACTCTTTTTCATAAATTCTTTCTCTAACATGTTATTATACATGTCTATAACCTTCCCACAAAATTTCATATTTTTTGGAGATGTTTTACTATTTTTAATTGATTTTACGTGTATGTCAGCAGTTTTTCAGAAACTGTAAATCTGTGTTCAAACATTTATTTCTCTCAACTGGGAAAGGATTTTTCAGAAAAATTCTTTCTCTAACATATTATTCTACATGTATATAACCTTCCCACAAAATTTCATATTTTTTGGAGCTGTTTTACTATTTTTAATTGATTTTACAAAACTCACAAAATTTCATATTTTTTGGAGATGTTTTACTATTTTTAATTGATTTTACAAAACTGATACGCAGTGCTACAGTACCCACGGTCGACCGGTACGGTCGACCGCCAAACTCTCTGGACATTACTCAGCTTTGCATATGGCTCACAGTCGACCGTATCGGTCGACCAAAGTTACTGTAGCAGTCGACCATTACACAGTAACGGCTAGTTGCTGATTTTTGTTTTTTAATGGTTTTTTGGGGTTTTTGGGGTTGGTTTCTTCAAGCCTATATATACCCCTTTGCCATAACTATTTTCTTTCAATCTAAGAGAGTTTTTAACCAAGTTTAAAAAAGTTTTAACAAGTGTTTTAGTTTGGTTTAAGTGTGTTTAAGAAGCTTTTAAACATTTGGAAGTTTGAGTTTGAGAAATCAATTTCACAAGAGCTTGAGGAGATCATCTATTGGTGTTTGGGCATCCAACTATTCTCCTTCTACCTCTTGATCTATTGAGAAGTTTTCTAACTCTTTTCTCTAGCAATTTTATTATTGATTTTCATATTCTTATTATTGCTAGTTTGCTATTTGAGTTAGATTTGATTTTATCTCATTGTTACACACACCCACTTGACCTATGTATTTACATTCATAATATAATTTGGTTGGTGAAAGTTGTAACAATTGAGTGTGAGCTTTCATTGTGTTCTCATCCATAGTAGAGAACAAACATTTATTGTATTGAGCCTTATTGTGAGATTCACTTTGTAATATACTTCTACACCTAGAGAAATGTGTGGCGAGAGTCGGGGATCGTCCCAAGAGGAGTGGCGTCAGTTGACGAACCTAGAGAGAGGTTGTAACCGAGCACTTGAGGGAGACACGTCTAGTTCAACACTTGAGAGGGTGTAGAGTGGGATTGCAAGAGTGATGATTGTAAAGTTTTCGGTTAGCTAGAAAACCGAGTGTGAGGTGTAAACGTTATTCGGGTGAACGTAGAAAACTCGGTTGCGGAGACGTAGGGCGGAAGGTTCGAACTCCGTGATTATATTGTGTGTTTGCATTGTTTATTTTGCACTATCACATTTGTAGTTTAATTATATCACCTTTGTGTTAGTTTATATATCCTTGCACATACATTGCCTATATCTCCTTGTTGGGATATATCTTGTTGTTCATATTGCTTATCCTAGTTCATATATATTGTTGCATTTCATACTTACTAGGATAACTTGTTATTTGTTTTAATTGGCATAAAATCGGATTAGATTAGCATAAGACCCTAATCACCCCCTCTAGGGTCTAACAATTGGTATCAGAACTTGGTGCTCTTTGATTTAAGGACTAATCTCCTTGAGTTAAAGATCCAAGTTATCTTATTTGTGCTAATCTAGTTATGATTACTTTTGTCTTGCTTGCATATTTTCACATATATATCATGAATATGAATATATTTCGTTTAGGCTATGAATTAAATGTTGCTCCTAAATTCATTAATTTTTCCTATGCACAATGGGCTTCTAGATTTAAACTATTTGTTGAATCTAGAAATATCGACTTATGGGAAGTTATTGATTGTGCTTATATTGTGCCCACTTTGAAGATATCCAAGTGGAGCAATCATGATAAGAAAATGTTTTCAATGAACAAGCGTTTGTTAGAATTTTTGCTTAATGCTTTTGACTCATCCATTTCTAACAAATTGTTCATTTTGATAGTGCTTACAAACTTTAGAAATTTATTGAAGCACATCAAGGGGACTTGGAGGCAATCCGATAAGCTTTGGAGGATTCTTCTTCAAGTTCATGTAGAGCATCATGCACACGGCCACAAGAGGATAACTCTTGTGTAGTAAGCGATTCCGATTCCGATAATGATTTATCTATTGATGAACTCGCTTGTGCATATGAAAGATTATCTCATGCCTATACAAAATTACAAAATAATTTTATTGGTCTTAAAAGTAAGCATGTAGAATTAAAATCCGATCATGAGTTGCTAGTGTCCAAATTTGATATCATTGAACAAGAAAATACTATGCTTAAAGAAAACAATGACATGCTAAGTTTTGAAAATAAAAAATTAACTTCATCTATTACTAGCTTAACTCATGCTAATAATAATACCATGATATAAGTAGAAATAATTAGAAATAAGTTTAATTCTTTTAGAAATGATCATGTTTCATCTACTTCTATTTCCAATGCTTGTATGCCTAAAAATGAGTTGGATCATGTTAAAGAACGCATATCATCTTTAGATTCAACCCTTAAAACATGCATTGTAGATAATAAGAAACTTATGGACTTGGGTGCAAAGTCTAGTACTACAACTTCTAAACCCGTACACTTTGCACACTTGTATAGCAAAGCTTATAAATGTTCTATTTGCGGTCGTAAAGGCCATTTAGCTAAGTTTTGCTATGATGCACAAAAACATAAGAATATTAATTCTTCTTGTGCATCTCATAAGGCTTCTTCTTCATCACATGTACATTTGTGGTAAACATGGCCACCTAGGAAAGTTTCGTTTTGATAATGTTTCACATTTGCAAAAAGCTTCCAATAATCTACCCTTATTTGCAAATGTTCCACGTGCACCTTTTAATGGTCAACATAATCAAATGGTTCCTTTCCATTGTACATATTGCAATCGGAATGATCATTTGAGTGATTATTGCTATGACCGATCCCGTGCACCACATATGCCCAAGAGGGCTCATAACCCTAGGGCTTTGAGCTTCATTGATAGGGGTCATGTCCCTAAATCCTTTGGTACCAAGAGTTCTTGGGTACCAAAATAAATTTGATATTTAAACCAAGAAGTTTAGTGTTTTTATTTTTCTTTTCTTGGTTTTGAAAATTATGCTTTGAAATTTTTGTATATGAAAACAATTTTTTTTGATCAATTCTTTTGTTTTCATGATTATTGGTTTTGTTTTGACGAGAGGTTTGTTTTATATAACCTCCCGGATTATTGGGTGTTTATTCTCAAATCTTGTTTATCGGGTGCTAAAATGTTCATATGGGTTGATACTAGCTCAAGAGCTAGATATAGTTGCCTCTCTTGATTTTTGAAAATAAATGATGGTTTGGTGTTATGTAATTGTGCTTGATTTATGATTTTATTTGATTGATTTGTTTTCATTCGAAAACTCTTTTTGCATGATTTTTATGTTATTCTCTCATTTGTTTTCATAAATCTATTTTTACATAGTTTTTTCTTTTTTGTTCGTTGATAGCTCATTTGTTTTCATAAATCTATTTTTACATAGTTTTTTCTTTTTTGTTCGTTGATATGAGACACTATTTTTGACTTTGATATATTTATATATGTTCTTATTGTCTTTATGTATGTGAGTTGTATTTAGCATATTTTCCATCTATGCTTGCTTACATATGTTTGCCATGATCTTCATTTCATATACTCCATATGGCATTTTGATAGGGGGAGCAATCCCTATATTTGTTTTATACTCACCCATGCTCATATGTAGGGGGAGCTTTCGCTCTCTTTCATATATATGGTTTTCCCCTTTTTGATGTTGTCAAAGGGAGAGAAATATTGTGAGTATATTCTTTCTTATTTATATGCATGTGTACTATAATTTATATATTCATTTCCTTTCATGCATATATACTTTTTGTAAATTGTTTGTCATCATCAAAAAGGGGGACATTGTTGGCCTTCTTGTTTTGATGATGTTTAACAAACAATTTACTTCTAATGTTGTTTGTCTAGTGTTTATGTTTTTATATTTATTCTAGGCAAACAACGTGTTGGAGGTTGGATGGAATATGCGCTGCAACGATGATATCCAATGGAGATTGGCAGAATAGTGGAGTGAAGCATTGCAATTTAAAGTTAAAGATCAAGTTCAAGCTTCATTCGCATGTGTACCAAGTTAAGCTACAATGAAGATCAAGATCAAGCTTGGGTAATCTAGTTTAGATTTTATATTATGTGTGTTAAGTACCTTAAGCTCAATATCATATACACACACGTATTTGGTTTCTATGTATATATATAGTTATATATATACATGCATGGTTTTGAGTTTTCATGCTTTGGATACACTTGCAAAATACATGAGTTTTCACAAATAGAAATTCAATTTTAGAAATTCTTTCTTTGACATGTTTATCTACATGTTTAGAAACTTCTCTCAAAATTTTACTATTTTTGGAGACATGTTTATCTACATGTTTAGAAACTTCTCTCAAAATTTTACTATTTTTGGAGTTGATTTACTGTGCTCAATTGATTTTACAAAATCGTGTATGTCAATACTATTTTTGGAGTTGATTTACTGTGCTCAATTGATTTTACAAAATCGTGTATGTCAGCAGTTTTTCATAAACTGTAAATCTATGTTCAAACATTTATTTATCTCAACTGGGAAAAGATTTTTCATAAATTCTTTCTCTAACATGTTATCCTATATGTCTAAAACCTTCCCACAAAATTTCATATTTTTTGGAGCTGTTTTACTATTTTTAATTTATTTTACAAAACTGATACACAGTGCTACAGTACCCGCGGTCGACCACCACGGTCGACCGCCAAACTCTCTGGAAGTTACTTAGCTTTGCCTGGACGTTGCTCAGCTTTGCATATGGCTCACGGTCGACCGAAGGTACTGTAGCAGCCGACTGTTACACAGTAACGGCTAGTTGTTGTTTTTTATTTTTTTTAATGGTTTTTTGGGGTTGGTTTCTTCAAGCCTATATATACCCCTTTGCCATAACTATTTTCTATAATCTAAGAGAGTTTTTAACCAAGTTTAAAAGAGTTTTAACAAGGGTTTTAGTTTTGGTTTAAGTGTGTTTAAGAAGCTTTTAAGCATTTGGAAGTTTGAGTTTGAGAAATCAATTTCACAAGAGCTTGAGGAGATCATCTATTGGTGTTTGGGCATCCAACTATTCTCCTTCTACCTCTTGATCTATTGAGAAGTTTTCTAACTCTTTTCTCTAGCAATTTTATTATTGACTTTCATATTCTTATTATTTCTAGTTTGCTATTTGAGTTAGATTTGATTTTATCTCATTGTTACACACACCCACTTGAGCTTATTGTATTTACATTCATAATATATTTTGGGTTGGTGAGAGTTGTAACAATTGATAGTGAGCTTTCATTGTGTTCTCATCCATAGTAGAGAACAAATATTTATTGTATTGAGCCTTATTATGAGATTCACTTTGTAATACACTTGTACACCGAGAGAAGTGTGTGGCGAGAGTCGGGGATCGTCCCAAGAGGAGTGACATCGGTTGACGAACCTAGAGAGAGGTTGTAACCGAGCACTTGAGGGAGACACGTCTAGTTCAACACTTGAGAGGGTGTAGAGTGGGATTGCAAGAGTTATGATTGTAAAGTTTTTTCGGTAAACTAGAAAACCGTATTGTGTGGTGTAAACGTTATTCGGGTGAACGTAGAAAACCCGGTCGTGATAGTGGATTTCTCCCCGGGATGAGGAGCGGGAGACGTAGGACGAAAGGTCCGAACTCCGTGATCATATAGTGTGTTTGAGTGTGCTTTGGCGTTCATTTATATTCATGCTCATATCTTATATCGCCATTGTC
>NC_033802.1:45078143-45112886 GCF_001876935.1 Asparagus officinalis | reverse complement strand
AGCTTAGTGTATTTGCATTCATAATATATTTGGGGTTGTGAGAGTTGTAACATTGAGTGTGAGCTTTCATTGTGTTCTCATCCATATTAGAGAACAATCATTTGTTATATTGTTGCTTATTGTGAGATCACTTTGTAATACACTTGTACACCGAGAGGAGTGTGTGGTGAGAGTCGGGGATCGTCCCAAGAGGAGTGGCGTCGGTTGACGAGCCTAGGGAGAGGTTGTAACCGAGCACTTGAGGGAGACACGTCTAGTTCAACACTTAGTGGGTGTAGAGTGGGATTACAAGAGTGTTGTTTGTAAAGTTTTCGGTTAGCTAGAAAACCGAGTGTGAGGTGTAAACGTTATTCGGGTGAACGTAGAAAACCCGGTTGTGATAGTGGATTTCTCCCCGAGAGTGGGGAGCGGAGACGTAGGACGGAAGGTCCGAACTCCGTGATCATATTGTGTGTTTGCATTGTTTATTTTGCACTATCACATTTGTAGTTTAATTATATCACATTTGTGTTAGTTTATATATCCTTGCACATACATTGCCTATATCTCCTTGTTAGGATATATCTTGTTGTTCATATTGCTTATCCTAGTTCGTATATATTGTTGCATTTCATACTTGCTAGGATAACTTGTTATTAGTTTGAATTGGCATAAAATCGGATTAGATTAGCATAAGACCCTAATCATCCCCCCCTCTAGGGTCTAACATATGTTGCATCCAGTTAACATGAGTGTTTTAGGTTATATTGCATCTCTAATTAAGACAAGTAGATGCATCTCTATTGTCCAAATCATTTGAAACCTACCCTTTTTAGTCCCGATCACCTTATTCTCTTCTAGCAAACAAGTGATCTCTTCGCCTCCTCCAACCTAAGCCCTAGCTCCTCGCCTCCTTTGAAACTCTTTCGGCTATTAGTGGTTTTTGTGATTTCGGTGAGGTAAATTTTTTATTTTTCAGTTTTGTATTGGGCATCTCAGTTCATAACCTTTAAATAATAGTGATTCTGAAATTATCTTCCTAATTTACCCTAAATCATATTAAACTCGTTGCTCCATTATTTTACCCGTTAACATAATTTTTTAAGATCTGTCACAAAATTAGAGTGTAGAAATTAACTAGTTGGTTAATTATGTTGATGAGATAATTACTTTTGATTATTACTTTGATTATGATTAGGTTTTCTTTTTAGTTTTCAGTTAATACTAGTGTTATATGGGATTCAAATACTAATCTTTGAATAGGATATGCAATCTAATTAGAGTTTCTATTAGTTATGTCTAGTATTAGGATAAGGACTAAAGAGTTTGTTTATTCTATTGAGATTAAAATTCTTATATTGTAGAATTTGTGGATAGCAACAACTCTTATCTTTAGTCTCTAGAAATATGACAAAAGATCTTTGATGAGAATTTACCCAACCTAGGGTCGCATCATCAAGGGAAAGAACGGATGGTTCTTTATTAAGGCTGCAAATAGTTGATCTATCTAACGACAACAGTGAGCATTAAGATGGGCTCTACAGGCTAAAGAAATATATTCAAGAGGTTCTTGATTTGGCTCTCTATTTAATTATCTCTCTAGATGATAGATATTGTTAGAGAGATTTAGTGCTTTCAGAGATGTGATTTGAGATTAAGTGATTGAGAGATTTTACTTTATATTCTGCACAACTTAGTAAAGATTTTCTCCTCCTTCACCCTTGGACGTAGGCTACAAGCCGAACAACGTATATATTTGTGTTAGTGTATTCTTAATATTTTTTGTACTTTTGTCTGTTTCATTTTAGTTTATCCTGGGGTTTGTCATAATAAATTGGTATCAAAGTCCTTAGCTATTGATCAGACGAGAAGATGACGACAACCACTATGAAGTAGGATATCGAGAAGTTTGACAGTAATATCAGTTTCAGTATTTGACAAGTTAAGATAATCATTATATTGACACAAATTGGATTGAGGAAGGTGTTAGGTCTCATGTTCATGAGCCTATTGTCTAATATAGTTTTGATGATTAACAAACAATTCCTAATATCGTTTGTCGAGTGTTTGCATTTACTTATTAGGAATTTTACACAAATATCCTCCGTTAGAGGTTGGATGGAATTGAGTGCAAACAACGATATATTAGAGGTTGGTGGAAATCAGAATGAAGCTATTTCAAGTCAAGATTCATTATCGCTTCATTCGCAATCAAGACGAGCTTAATGTAGATCATTGCTTGGTATAGTAGTTTAGGTTTATACTTTGTGTGTTTATACTTAGGGCTTCAAATTCATACACACACACACACACATTTGTTTTGATTTATCACCATTTTCGGATTATAGACTTATCCCGACACTATTTCATATCTTTTCTCAAGTCTATTAATCTGTTGAAAAGTGTTTCAAAACTTATTTGGAATAATTTCATCAAAACTCAAGTTTTGACAATTTTGTATTTTTTAACGGTTTGTAAAATGATGAGTTCTCACATATGAGAAATGTAATTTTAGAAATTCCTCTTCTAACATGTTTATTTTCATGTGTATAAATGTTTCCCAAAGTTTCACTAAATTTGGAGTTGGTTTACTATTTTAAATTGATTTTAGAAAATCATGTATTCAACAGTTTTCAGAATATGGAATATCTATTTTTAAACAGTGAGTTTTCACAAATACGAAGTGATATTTCAGAATTTTTTTCTCTAACATGTTTATCTTCATGTGTATAAACATTCTCCAAAATTTTACTATTTTTGAAGTTGATTTGCTATTTTAGATTGAATTTAGAAAATCTGCTCTATAAAAATAGTAAAATTATGGGGAATGTTCATACACATGAAGATAAACATGTTAGAGAAAAAATTTCTAAAATATCACTTTGCATTTGTGAAAACTCACTATTTAAAAATAGATATTCTAGATTCTGAAAACTACTGAACATATGATTTTCTAAAATCGATTTAAGATAGTAAACCAACTCAAAAATTAGTAAAACTTTGGGAAACGTTTATACACATGAAAATGAACATGCTAGAAGAGATATTTCTAAAATTACATTTCCCATATGTGAGAACTCAACATTTTACAAACTGTCAAAAAATAGAAAATCGTCAAAACTTGATTTTTGATGACATCATTCCAAACAAGTTTTAAAACACTTTTCAACAGATTAATAAACTTGAGAAAAGATATGAAATAGTGTCGTTAAGTTTATAATACGAAAACAGTGATAAATCAAAACAAATGTGTGTGTGTGTGTATAAATTTTGAGCTCTAAGTATAAACACACAAAGTATAAACCTAAACTACTATACCAAGCAATAATCTACATTAAGCTCGTATTGGTTGCGGATAAAGCAATGATGAATCTTAACTTAAATTGCGACTGCTTCATTCCGATTTCCACCAACCTTCAAGATATCGCCGTTTGCGCTCAATTCCATGTAACCTTCAATTGGGATATTTGTGTAGAATTCCTAACAAGCAAATATAAACACTCGACAAACGATGTTAGAAATTATTTGTTAATCATCAAAACTAGATTAGACAATAGGCTCATGAACATGAAACCTAACAATCCCTCCTTTTTGATGATGACAAATAATCCATACAAATAGTATATAAAATATGCATGATATTAAATGGATATACAATTTATAATTCCCATGCATGAGAAAATGAAATACTCACAATCCACTTGTTTCTCCGTCTTTGTCAATATCAAAATGGGGAAAATAATAAGAGTAGAGAGCAAAAGATCCCCTATCAAAAAGGCACGGTGAGTATAAACATAGATAGGAAAGGCTCCCCTTATCAAGAAGGCTTAAAGCATATATCAAAAATAACAAGGCGATTAAATGTGAGCAAACATATATAGATGTATAAAAAAAATATTAATTGCAACTCACATTTAAAAAGACTTAAGATAACACATGAATATGCATCATTCATGAAAAGTGTTACAAAAGGTCTCAAATACACAGATAAGAAAATTCAAAAGACAAAATAAATTTTTTTATAGTATTAAACAACCCACAACACATAGTGAGTCAAACATATAGTTTTCAACCGAGATATAAAAATCCAAACTAACGAAAATTTATCTTCAAAAGTATTTTGAATATCCATGAGAGAAAATCATGAAAGTCCATGAATATCTCAAATTTTGTTCAAACATTTAATGAAATCTTCACTATCACAACCGGGTTTTCTAGGCTCACCCGAATAAAGTTTACTCCTCACATTAGGTTTTTTAGCTTACCGAAAACTTTACAATCACTCACAATGTAAACACACTAACTACCACCTCGAGTATTGGTCTTTAGCCATGTCTCCCTCAAGTGTTGGGAATTACAACCTCTCTTTAGGCATTACCACCTACCCCACTCCTCTTATGACGACCCCGTCTCTCACCACACACTCCTCTTTGTGTACTAGTGTAATACAAGGTGAACTTCATAATTAGGCACTCTAGTACACTTTACGTAATTGCAAATACACTTCACACCCTCTAAGTGTTGGCCTAGCCTGTGTCACCTTCCTCAAGTGTTCAGAATTACCACCTCTCACTAGGCTTTACTACCAACCTCACTCCTCTTGGAACCGACCCCGTCTCTCACTAACCACTTCTCTCGGTGTCAACGTGTAATACAATGGGCAAATCATAATGAAGCTCAATACAACAAAATGTTCTCTAATATGGATGAGAACTCAATGTAAGCTTACACTCTAAGTCACAAACCCACAACCCAAATTATACTATGAATGTAAATACAATAAGCTCAATGGTTGTGTGTGTAAACAAAGATTATAAATAAATAATTTTAAACTCAATAATGAAATCTATCTTATGGAAATTAGAATTAAAACAATAAATAGCTAGAATTGAGTTTAGGAAAACTTCTCTATAGATAACAAGAGAGAGGGAGAAGAATTGAATGCTTAAACACCAATAGATGATCTCCACTTGCTCTTGTGAAATTATCTTGACAAACAAAAGTCTTAAACAAGGCTTAAACACAAACTAACAAACTTTTAAAACCCTTGTAAAAAAATTTCTCTTAAGTAAATAGGACTGAGGATATGTTGGGGTATTTATAGGAACCACAAAGTCAAGAGAAAACAAGGCAAAAAGACCAAAAAACTAAAACTGGAACAGGCTGGAAAAATTTAGCCGTTACAGCATCAGTCGACTGACGGCTTTCATCAATCGATTGATGAGCTGACCGTTAGAGGTATTTTTTAGCTCATCAGTTGACTGACGACCTTTATCAGTCGATTGATGGACCATCAGTCGACTGGTCAGTCGACCAAAACAAAATAGAAACTTTTGGAAACTATAGGCACTTTCACGAGTCGACTGATCGGTGTTAGACCCTAGGGGGGGGGGGGGGGTTAGGGTCTTGACTAATCTAATCCGATTTTATGTTAATTAAAACTAATTCAAATATTATTCTTGTAAGATAGATATACAATATGATATGAGAAAAAATATACAATATGAACAAAGGAAAATACCCTAGCAATGAGATATACTATGGGATATATGCAAGGATATACAAATAACACAAGGGTAAACAATCTAAACTAGATAGTGGGCAATATAAGTAACAAGCAATATACAAAGACGATATAAGATATGAACATAAAAATAAGTGCGCCAATGCAATCATAAATAAACGGTATGTTCACGGAGTTCGGTCCCCATGACCTACGTCTCTGCTCCTCACCTCAAGGAGATCTCCACTATTATAACCGGGTTTTCTACGCTCACCCGAATAACATTTACACCTCACACTTGGTTTTCTAGTTTACCAAAAACTTTACAATCTCACACTCTTGCAATCCCACTTTACACCCTCTCAAGTGTTGGTCTCTAGTCCGTGTCTCCCTCAAGTGTTAAGAATTATAACCTCTCTCTAGGTATTGTTACCTATCCTACTCATCTTGGGATGACCCTGTCTCTCACCACACACTTCTCTCGATATACAAGTGTATTATAAGGTGATCTACACAATTAGGCACGAATACAACTTTGGTTGTTCTCTAAATAGACGAGAACTCAATTAAACTCACTTTCAATTGATACAACTCCCCACAACCTAATTATACAATGTATGTAAATACAATAAGCTCAATGGTTGTGTGTGTTAGCAATGAGAAAATCAATTATAAACTCATTGTAAAACCCTAGCTTGATGAAAATGATAAATAATAAATAATTAATACAGAGCTAGTATCGAGTTTAGAAATTCTTCTCTAAAAAACAAGATGGAGGGATGGATTAAAATGGAGCTCAAACAAAGTAGATGATCTCCTCCACTTGTGAAAGCTTTTTCACAAACCAAACAAACTTTAAACCAAACTTAAACACACTTAAACACCCTTTAAAAACTTGTTTAAACTTTTCTTGGATTTAGAACTGAGAATATATAGGGGTATTTATAGGAACCCCAAAGCAAAGAGAAAACAAGGCAAAAAAACTAAAAACCTAAAAACAGTAAAGTCTGGAAATATAGCCTTTACAGTGTTATGAGTCGACTTAGTACTATTCATGAGTCGACTCATAAGTAGTCATTACAGACTAAAAACCAACTTATGGGTCGACTCATAAAAATCATGAGTCGACTCATAAACCATGGGTCAACTCATAAGATCATGAGTCGACTCATCAGAAACAAAACTCATTTTCCAGCACAGTTTGTGAGTCGACTTATGATAGGCATGAGTCGACTCAACCTGATGGGGGTGATTATGGTCTTGTGCTAATCTAATCTAATTTTATGCCAATTAAAACTAATTCAAATATTATTCTTGCAAGATAGATATACAATATGATATGAGTAAGAATAATATTTGAATTAGTTTTAATTAGTATAAAATCGCTAACCTATGCAACTGGATATCGGATTCTAATTAATATGCTACTTTGTAGGTTAATAAAAATCTTTATGCAATTGTTATAGGGCATGCAAATTTTCCTAGCACAAGCAAATTTCATCGCGTAGAATTATTGGTTTGACCGCATTACCACACTAGGGCTACCTTTGGCGCCCCCCTGGAGCCGTGGGGCGGCCCGGGGGGTCCCCATAGTGCTGTGGCATGAAACTTCAAGGATCACTGCAAGAAGAAATCCTTCCAAACTATTATCGATTTCCTCAATGCCCGCTTCATGTCTTTTAGTTAGAATTCCATAATATTGTATGCCACGTACAAAAAATAACAAATCTATTAGAACATAGGTGTCAAAAGACATAGCAAATAATTCAACAAATTTTATTATCATTGTAAACATTTCACTGATTATTTTAATTCGCTTTGATTTCTCCGTAGTGCGGTGCAATTTATAGTATCATTATAATTTCTCATAAACACAGAATGGTTTAATTCTAGACACAATAGCTTAAATCTAAGGCATACCAGTTTCGATAACGAAATTAATCGTAACTTTGCGAGCATAATTGATGCTAACTCTAACTAGGACCGTGCCATATGCCATAATGTAATATGTGCAAGCAAATACAAATAGAATCAAAACAAGATTAGCACAAAGAAACTTGATCTAACCAATGTATTATCACCTTAAATCAAAATCACAAGCTCTGATACCAATTGTATACCCTTAGAGGCGGGTGATAAGTATGTGCTAATCAATCAGAAACAAAACTTATTTTCCAGCACAGTTTGTGAGTCGACTTATGATAGGCATGAGTCGACTCAACCTGATGGGGGTGATTATGGTCTTGTGCTAATCTAATCTAATTTTATGCCAATTAAAACTAATTCAAATATTATTCTTGCAAGATAGATATACAATATGATATGAGTAAGAATAATATTTGAATTAGTTTTAATTAGTATAAAATCGGATTAACTCATAAGATCATGAGTCGACTCATCAGAAACAAAACTTATTTTCCAGCACAGTTTGTGAGTCGACTTATGATAGGCATGAGTCGACTCAACCTGATGTGGGTGATTATGGTCTTGTGCTAATCTAATCTAATTTTATGCATTAGATTAGCACAAGACCCTAATCACCCCCCTCTATGGTCTAACAATTGGTATTAGAGCTTGGTGCTCTTTGATTTAAGGTCTAATCACCTTGAGTTAAAGATCCAAGTTATCTTTTGTGCTAATCTTGTTTTGATTCTATTTGTATCTTGCTTGCACATATATACATTATGGATATGCACGGTGCACCTAGTTTAAGTTGTGCCATATTTAAGGTCTAATCACCTTGAGTTAAAGATCCAAGTTATCTTTTGTGCTAATCTTGTTTTGATTCTATTTGTATCTTGCTTGCACATATATACATTATGGATATGCACGGTGCACCTAGTTTAGGTTATGCCATCAATATTGCTCCAAAGTTAGATAATTTCCCTTATGCCCAATGGTATGTTAGATTTAAGCTATTTGTTGGATCTAAACATTCTGATTTATGAGAAATTATAGATGATGCTTATATTGTACGCACTACGGAGAAATCCAAGCGGAATAAAAATAATTATCGAATGTTTACAATGAACAAGATTTTGTTAGAATATTTGCTAAATGCTTTTGATTCATCTATGTCTAACAAGTTTGTTCATTTTGATAGTGCATACAATTTATGGAAATTCATAAAAGCACATCAAGGCAACTTGGAGGAAATCCGATATAGTTTGGAGGATTCTTCTTCAAGTGATATTGGAGCTTCTTCATGCACACGGCCACTAGGCGTTAGCCCTAGTGTGGTATGCGGTTCCGAACCCAATAATAATTTATCTAGCTATGAACTTGCTTGTGCTAGTGAAAAATTATTACATGCCTATAACAAATTGCATAAAGATTTTATTAACCTACAAAGTAAGCATATTAATTTAGAATCCGATCATGAGTTGCTAGGTTTCAAATTTGATGTCATTGTAAAAGAAAATACCTTGCTTAAAGAAAACAATGATATGTTAAATTTGGAAAATGAAAACTTGACCTCATCCATTTCTAGCTTAACTCATGAAAGAGATAATGCCAAGTTAGAAGTAAAGAACATAAAAAATGATGCTACTTTTTTTATAAATGACTATTTATGTTCTACTTCTAATAAAAATACATATGTGCCTAATAATAAAGATTTGAATCTTGTGAATAAACATATTTTATCTTTAGATTCAACTTTAAAACCTTGCATTAATAATCATAAGAAGCTTATGGATATGTGTGTCAAGTCTAAGTCAAAATTATCCACTCATTATGTACATATATATAGCAAAGTTTACAAGTTCTTTATTTGCGGCCTTAAAGACCATTTAGCTAAATTTTGCTATGATACACACAAACATAAAAATGTCAATACTCCTTGTGCATCTTATCAAGTTTCTTTATCACATGTACACATACATGCATCCATTGTTCATTATGGTTGTTTTGGTCATTTGACCAAGTATTATTTTGATTTGAAAAGAAAATCATGTTTGCCAAATATTTCTAGTAGATTACATGTTTTTGAATGTGATATTTTTGGTAGATTTGAAAAGAAAAATATGTTTGTGTTTATGATGAAAAATGTGTGCATGTGTGTGTACATGTGATGAAGAAACTAGATAAGATGCACAAGGAGCATTGACATTTTTATGTTTGTGTACATCATAGTAAAATTTAGCTAAATGGCCTTTACAGCCGCAAATAGAGCACTTGTAAACTTTGCTATATATATGTGCATAATGAGTGGATGATTTTAACTTAGACTCCGCAAATAGAGCACTTGTAAACTTTGCTATATATATGTGCATAATGAGTGGATGATTTTAACTTAGACTTGGCACACATATCCATAAGCTTCTTATGATTATTAATGCATGTTTTTAAAGTTGAATCTAAAGATGAAATACGTTTATTCACAAGATTCAAATCTTCATTATTAGGCATATATGTATTTTTATTAGAAGTAGAACATAAATAGCCATTTATAAAAGAAACAGTATCATTTTTTATGTTCTTTACTTCTAACTTGGCATTATCTCTTTCATGAGTTAAGCTAGAAATGGATGAGGTCAATTTTTCATTTTCCAAGTTTAACATATCATTGTTTTCTTTAAGCAAGGTATTTTCTTTTACAATGACATCAAATTTGAAACCTAGCAACTCATGATCGGATTCTAAATTAATATGCTTACTTTGTAGGTTAATAAAATCTTTATGCAATTTGTTATAGGCATGCAATAATTTTTCACTAGCACAAGCAAGTTCATCGCTAGATAAATTATTATTGGGTTTGGAACCGCATACCACACTAGGGCTAACGCCTAGTGGCCGTGTGCATGAAGAAGCTTCAATATCACTTGAAGAAGAATCCTCCAAACTATATCGGATTTCCTCCAAGTTGCCTTGATGTGCTTTTATGAATTTCCATAAATTGTATGCACTATCAAAATGAACAAACTTATTAGACATAGATGAATCAAAAACATTTAGCAAATATTCCAACAAAATCTTGTTCATTGTAAACATTCAATGATTATTTTTATTCCGCTTGGATTTCTCCGTAGTGCGTACAATATAAGCATCATTTATAATTTCTCATAAATCAGAATGTTTAGATCTAACAAATAGCTTAAATCTAACATACCATTGGGCATAAGGGAAATTATCTAACTTTGGAGCAATATTGATGGCATAACCTAAACTAGGTGCACCGTGCATATCCATAATGTATATATGTGCAAGCAAGATACAAATAGAATCAAAACAAGATTAGCACAAAAGATAACTTGGATCTTTAACTCAAGGTGATTAGACCTTAAATCAAAGATCACCAAGCTCTGATACCAATTGTTAGACCCTAGAGGGGGGTGATTAGGTATTGTGCTAATCTAATCCGATTTTATGCCAATTAAAACTAATTTAAATATTATTCTTGCTCATATCATATTGTATATCTATCTTGCAAGAATAATATTTGAATTAGTTTTAATTGGCATAAAATCGGATTAGATTAGCACAAGACCCTAATCACCCCTCATCAGGTTGAGTCGGCTCATGCCTGTCATAAGTCGACTCACAAACTGTGCTGGAAAATGAGTTTTGTTTTTGATGAGTCAACTCATGATCTTATGAGTCGACCCATGGTTTATGAGTCGACTCATGATTTTTATGAGTCGACCCATAAGTTGGTTTTTAGCCTGTAACGGCTACTTATGAGTCAACTCATGAACAGTACTGAGTCGACTCATAACAATGTAACGACTATATTTCCAGACTGCACTGTTTTTGGGTTTTTGGTCTTTTTGCCTTGTTTTCTCTTGGCTTTGGGGTTCCTATAAATAACCCCACATATCCTCAGTTCTAAATCCAAGAAAAGTTTAAACAAGTTTTTAAATGATGTTTAAGTGTGTTTAAGTTTGGTTTAAAGTTTGTTTGGTTTGTGAAGAAGCTTTCACAAGTGGAGGAAATCATCTACATTGTTTGAGCTCCATTTTAATCCATCCTTCCATCTTGTTTTTCAGAGAAGAATTTCTAAACTCAATACTAGCTCTGTATTAATTATTTATTATTTATCATTTTCATCAAGCTAGGGTTTTACATTGAGTTTATAATTGATTTTCTCATTGCTTACACACACAACCATTGAGCTTATTGTATTTGCATACAATGTATAATTAGGTTGTTGGGAGTTGTATCAATTGAGAGTGAGCTTAATTGATTTCTCGTCCATTGTAGAGAACAACCAAAGTTGTATTCGTGCCTAATTGTGTAGATCACCTTGTAATACACTTGTACATTGAGAGAAGTGTGTGGTGAGAGACGAGATCGTCCCAAGAGGAGTGGGGTAGGTAATAATACCTAGAGAGAGGTTGTAATTCTTAACACTTGAGGGAGACACGGACTAGAGACCAACACTTGAGAGGGTATAAAGTGGGATTGCAAGAGTGTGAGATTGTAAAGTTTTCGGTGAACTAGAAAATCGAGTGTGAGGTGTAAACGTTATTAGGATGAGCGTAAAAAACTCGATTGTAATAGTGGAGATCTCCTCGAGGTGAGGAGCGGAGATGTAGGTCGTGGGGACCGAATTTCGTGAAAATATCGTTTGTTTGTGATTGCATTGGCGCACTTATTTTTATGTTCATATCTTATATCGCCTTTGTATATTGCTTGTTGATTATATTTTCCACTATCTAGTTTAGATTATTTACCCTTGTGTTATTTGTATATCCTTACATATATCTCATAGTATATCTCATTGCTAGGATATTTCCCTTTGTTCATATTGCATATTCTTGCTCATAAGTATATCTCATTGCTAGGATATTTCCCTTTGTTCATATTGCATATTCTTGCTCATATCATATTGTATATTTATCTTGCAAGAATAATATTTGAATTTTGCATATTCTTGCTCATATCATATTGTATATTTATCTTGCAAGAATAATATTTGAATTAGTTTTAATTAGCATAAAATTGGATTAGATTAGCACAAGACCATAATCACCCCCCTCTAGGTTCTAACAATCGGTCGACTGATTACATTAGTCGACTGACCAGTCGACTGATAACAAGTATACAGCCTGTTTAAAGCAGAAATTTGATTTTTAAATTGTTTTTAAAAATAGCAAACAAATTCAGAAAACTGTAAAACTATGAGAAATGATTGTAGACATGATAATACACATGTTACAAATTTGTTTTTCAAAAATCACCTCCAATCTGTAAAATATTATCATTTTGTAAAAATGTCCAAAAACATGAAACTAAACATACATGTTTTTGACATATTGATTTAAACAAACTTTTAAAACTTTTTAAACTAATTTTATAGACTTAATAAAATATGTATAAACTTATATTGAAGTCTACAAACTAATAAAATAATGTTTTCACAAAAACACCTATATTTTGATAAAATTAACAAATACGTGTGTGTGATTAATATGAGCTTAAAGTATTAACACACAAGTATAAACCTATACTACAAACACTATAAACTATATACCCAAGCTTGAAGGTCTTCAATATAGCTTGACTTGGTAAACTTACGGATAAAGTTTGAACTTGGATCTTCAACATGAATTGCATTGCTTCACTCCACTATTCCGCCAACCTCCATTGGATTTGATCATGAATGCTCGATTCCATCCATCCTCTAACATATTGTTTGCCTAAAATAAATACAAAACACAAATATTATACAAACAACATTAGTTGTAAGTTGTTTGTTAATCATCATCAAAACAAAAGGAACCAACAAATTTATCATTGTTTTCTCTAAGCGTCACATTTTCTTTTGCAATGATATCAAACTTGGATGCTAGTATATCATGATCGGATTTTAAGTTTACATGCTTACTTTGTAAATTTTTAAAATTATGATGTAATTTGTTATTGATACGAGTTGCCGTGCGAGCACCCTTTGGTCGCGGAATTACCAAAAGGTTGGTTGAGAAGAGGACGACCAAAACACAAGAATAATTCAGTTTGGCGAAGAAAAATACCTTCTCTAGATTATGAAGAACAAAAGATTACAATCTCTCCCTCACAATCTCACTCGAGAATTGAAGAACAAGCTCTCCAAATCTCAATCTAGAATCTAATCTCTCTTGATTAAACTCTCTGATCTAAAAGATTCCCTCTTGATTCTAAGATCTCATAGCACCTCACAATCTAAACCCTAATCCTTTTGATTAGGATCTCACTTAGACCTAAAACTCTTTAGATCTACATCTTAGCCTCTAACCTCCTGTTTAGAACCCTAAACAGTCCTTATTTATAGGGTTTACAACGTGGTGGTAATCTGGTAAATAACCAAAACCAAACCTAACTAGAATTCCTTCAAAACAGAAACCAAGTCTGCCCAGGAAACCTCGATGAGTCAATTCATGCCTGCATATGAGTCGACTCATGACTGATGAGTCGACCCATAAGCTGATGAGTCGACTGAG
The DNA here is from genome assembly GCF_001876935.1 of Asparagus officinalis. NCBI lineage: Eukaryota > Viridiplantae > Streptophyta > Magnoliopsida > Asparagales > Asparagaceae > Asparagus > Asparagus officinalis. The sequence goes on along the minus strand of NC_033802.1, from coordinate 45,098,984 downwards.
CAAAAGCTTTTGACAAAATGGCTGGGTTTCGTGAGTCGACTCATGACAGGCATGAGTCGACTCAACCTGATGAGTCGACTCATGTACATGTATGAGTCGATTCACGACCTGAAAATCTGGATTCTTCGAATCTGCTGCTCACTGTCTCGTTCCACGCTTCCACATGTGCTCTACCGTGTCGCTTCACACCATTATTCTTAAGATATCATGAGAATCACCTATCCTTAAGCTCTCATGAGGATCACTTTTCCGAAGAGAAGATACGCCCGTATCATGGGTCCCCTCTTTAGAAACTTGAAGTCCCATTCAAGTTAGAACTTCAGCTGAGGAAACTCTCGAGCCCCTCCATATTTGTTGACTTCTATCATCTTCTTCTTCCTTCTTCTCTGAACTCCTTCCAAAGAAAAGGATCTCGCTAAGCTTCTTGTATTGCGATCGAGTAAGGACCATACACAGGATGCCCCTTCACCGGATCTGACGCTCTGATATCAACTTGATACGAGTTACCATGCGAGCACCCTTTGGTCACGGAATTACCAAAAGGTCGGTTGAGAAGAGGACGACCAAAACACAAGAACAATTCAGTTTGGCGAAGGAAAATACCTTCTCTAGATTATGAAGAACAAAAGATTACAATCTCTCCCTCACAATCTCACTCTAGAATTGAAGAACAAGCTCTCCAAATCTCAATCTAGAATCTAATCTTTTTTGATTAAACTCTCTGATCTAAAAGATTCCCTCTTGATTCTAAGATCTCATAGAACCTACAATCTAAACCCTAATCCTTTTGATTAGGATCTCACTTAGACCTAAAACTCTTTAGATCTAAATCTTGGCCTCTAACCTCCTGTTTAGAACCCTAAACAGTCCCTATTTATAGGGTTTACAACGTGATGGCAATCTGGTAAATAGGGTTTACAATGTGATGGCAATCTGGTAAATAACCAAAACCAAACCTAACTAGAATTCCTTCAAAACAGAAACCAAGTCTGCCCAGGAAACCTCGATGAGTCGAATCATGACTGCATATGAGTCGACTCATGACTGATGAGTCAACCCATAAGCTGATGAATCGACTGAGCAGAAGCTTTTGACAAAATGGTTGGGTTTCGTGAGTCGACTCATGACAGGCATGAGTCGACTCAACCTGATGAGTCGACTCATGTACATGTATGAGTCGACTCACGAGCTGAAATCTGGATTCTTCGAATCTGCTGCTCGCCGTCTCGTTTCACACTTCCACCTGTGCTCCGTCGTGTCGCTTCACACCACTATTCTCAAGATATCATGAGAATCACCTATCCTCAAGCTCCCATGAGGATCACTTTTCTTAAGAGAAGATACACCCGTATCAGTTATAGGCATGCATTAAACATTCATATGCACAAGCGAGTTCATTAATAGAAAGTTCATTATCGAATTCGGACTAGCATACCTCACTAGGTGATAATCACATTTTATTACAGTTTTATACTCTCATTATCTATTTTATATGAATAAATATACCACTAATAATTATTTTTATCTTTAATTGTAGGTTAATGAAGAATAAATCTCAAACTCTAATCTCTCAATAAAAACCCATTGATTAAATGAAGAAATGAAGCAAAGAAGCCTATTGGAAAATCAATTTTCAAATTATCCAAAAGCCCAAGCAAAGAAGGAAAAATGTCAAAGCCCAAAAGAAGAAAAGAAAAATATATCAAAGCCAAAAGCCCAAGCCCAAAATCCAAGGAGAAGAGGAAGCTGCGGGCTGAAAAAGGAGAAGGCTGGGTATCGATGCCGGTATCGATACCCCTATCGATGCCGGCATCGATACCCCTATCGATGCCAGCATCGATACGGACGTACAGTTTGTTACGAATCTAAAGCTAAAATTTATTGTTTTTGGATAAGATTTCAATCCAATGGCTCTCATTCAATGATGTTTACTATAAATAGGGGTAGATAATGAGGGGTTTGAGGTGTGAAAAATTTTGTAACTCCATTTGGAGAGGAGGGCTACTCTTAATTGAGAAGGCCTTCCAAAAATTATAACTTTCGTTATAATTAATAATAATAATTTTTCTTCACTTTAAATTTGTTTTTTCTCCTCTTTGTTGAATGATGAGAATGGAGATGAAGAGCAATTTGAAGGTTTGCATTTCTTTTCTCTTTTATTTCTTTTTAGTAATTTCTTTATTATTGCTTATTAGTTAGATTTACATTCATGCTTGTAGTGTAGATTTATTTTTTTGTCTTTTTATTTTTTTTTGCACTTTATTTTGTAGAATAGATTTATTTTCTTGTATTTAATTTTTGTAATTTATTTTGTAGTTTAGATTTTTATTCTTTGTAGTTAGATTTATTTCTTGTTCATAGTTTAGATTTTTCTTTTCTTTTTCGTTTTGTAATTAGTTATTTTTCTTCGTGCTTTTATTTCTTAAGATGAGAAATTAATTCTTGTAGGAATCTTAGAATTGTATGATGCTAATCTAATTTCCTTTATATTATGCAAATTATTCTCTTACACTTAAAATATTCATGTTTAGGATAATCAACTAATGAACTAATCGGTAGAAGAAAAATTTGATAATCTATGCTTATCTTAAATGGTTTGATAGGTTATGCTTATGAATTCTAGGATTACTATCTTGTTGTTATTTTTATCATGAATAGTAATTTTAACTTAGATGATAATTTGATAGGTTATACTTTCCTTGAATGGTTTGATAGTCTATGCTTAATAAATCTAAGTTGAAATATGATAAAAAGAGAATAGTTTGTATTTTATATTTGAGTAAGTTAGTGGATTAAATTCTAGATTTCTCATATCTTAATTGAATCATCCATCTTGACTTTCTTGAATTTGCTTTTTATTCTTGATTTTATTCATTCTTCTTTCTTGCCTTGTGATTTCATTTATTCTTTAATTCTTACTTTTCTCCTCTAAAATTCAATTTATTATCTCTTGCATATATTCACAACAATCACTCATCACAATCATATTTATTCTTTAATACTATTTTTGTCATGCACAAAACATAAGAACCAATTCTAATAATCTCTTAAAATCACCTTCCTCGTGGGATTGATAACTTTTTATACTATAACTTGATCAATTGTGCACTTGTAATTTTGGTACATAATATTGCCGCATCACTAGGCTATTGCCTAGTGGCCGTGTGCATGATAAAGATGCTCCAATCATACTTGAAGTGGAATCCACCAATACACGTTGGATCTCCTCCAAGTTACATTGATATGCTTCTAAAATTTTTCACAATTTGTAAGTACTATCAAAAGAAACAAGATTGTTAGAAATTGATGGTTCAAAAGCATTAAGAAAAAATTCTAATAATAACTAAATTATTGTAAACATCATTTTATCATTATTGCTCCACTTGGATTGCTCCAAAATGGACACAATATAAGCATAATCAATTATTTCCCATAAATCGATATATTTAGTTCTAACAAATAGCTTAAATCTAACACACCATTGAGCATAAATAAAATTATTAAATTTTAAATAAATATTAATGTCATAGCCTAAACTAGGTGTACCATGTATATCTATTTAGACTATGCAAGTAAGAATTAATCACAAAATTACATTAGCAAAAATACAAAGCGATGATCTTTGACTCTAGGCGATTAAGTCACAAATCAAGAGCACTAAGCTTTGATATCAATTGAAAGTGTGAATAGTGAAAGCACCCTAACACCACTTGGAAAAAACCCTAGAGGGGGATGAATAAGGTTTATGCTAATCTAATCTGATTTATACCAATTAAAATTTACTAACAAATATCCTAGCAAATATGATATGCAACAAGCTATATATGCAAGGATATACAAATATCACAAGGATAAACAAACTATACTAGATAGTGGGCAAAATAAACGTAAGTAAGGCGATATAAACAATAAGTACGAATATAAATGAACGCCATGGACAAACTCAAACAAACGATATGATCACGGAGTTTGGTCCCCACGACCTACGTCTCCGCTCCTAACCTCGAGGAGATCTCTATTATCACAATCGAGTTTTCTACGCTCACCCGAATAACGTTTACACCTCACACTTGGTTTTCTAGTTCACCGAAAACTTTACAATCTAACACTCTTGCAATCCCACTTTACACTCTTGCAAGAGAGGGGTAGAGATTTGAGATTGAAATCCTCAAGAACGATGTTGCAAACCTTCTCTTGTGAAACTCTCTTCACATAAACAAAACACACTTAATTTTTCTTAAACAAATTGGTAAAACACTTTTATATACTTAGGTATCAGAGCTTAATGTAGATCATTGCTTCATCCATAACCAAGATTCATTATCGTTTCATCCGCAACCAAGACGAGCTTAATGTAGATCATTGCTTGGTATAGTAGTTTAGGTTTATACTTTGTGTGTTTATACTTAGAGCTCAAAATTCATACACACACACACATTTATTTTGATTTATCACCATTTTTAGATTATAGACTTAACGACACTATTTTATATCATTTCTCAAGTCCATTAATCTGTTGAAAAGTATTTCAAAACTTGTTTAGAATGATTTCATAAAAAATCAAGTATTGACGATTTCGTATTTTTTAACGGTTTGTAAAATGATGAGTTCTCATATATGGGAAATGTAATTTTAGAAATTTCTCTTCTAACATGTTGATTTTCCTGTGTATAAATGTTTCCCAAAGTTTTACTAATTTTAGAGTTGGTTTACTATTTTAAATTGATTTTATAAAATCATGTGTTTAGCAGTTTTTAGAATCTAGAATATCTATTTTTAAACAGTGAGTTTTCACAAATGCAAAGTGATATTTCTTCTTAACATGTTTATCTTCCTGTGCATAAATATTTACCAAAAGTTTACTATTTTTAGAGTTGATTTTCTATTTTAAATCAAATTTAGAAAAGCGGCTCTACAAAATTTCAGAATCTGTCGTGCATGTTATCAGTCGACCAACACCCTTTTATCAGTCGACCGATAAGGTGCAACCAGTCGACCAATCATAGCAATTTTTTAGGATTCAAATTTTACTCATCAGTCGACTGATGCCTCTTGACCGGTCGACCGATAACGACTAGTTTTGCCAGTAACGGCTAGTTTTCGGCTATTTTTGTTAGAGAGGCTATATATATGCCCCATAGCTCATTTCTTTCACCAAGGAAGTATATAAAATTATTTTACCAGTTTGTTTAAGAATTTTTCAAGAAAAATTAAGTGTGTTTTCTTTATGTGAAGAGAGTTTCACAACAGAAGGATTGCAACATCGTTCTTGAGGATTTCAACATCAAATCTCTACCCCTCTCTTGCTTATTTTGGAGAAGTTTTCTAAAATCCTTTCAACTAACTATTTTCTAGATTGATTTGAGTTTAACTTTGATTTCATTATACTCATTGTTTTACACACACAACCACTTGAGCTTAAGTATATCACATATCGTATATTTGAGTTGTGAGAGTATTTCATTGAGAGAGCTTAATTTTTATTCTCAACTAGTTTAGAGAACAATTCTTTATTTGCACTTATTGTGAAATATATTGTAATACACAAGGACACTTAGATGAGTGGTTGGGAGAAGAACGAGGTTAATTCCAAGAGGAGTAGTTTGGTAGTAAAGCCTAGGGAGATGTGACGCCTCTGGGGTTCACACAAGGCTGCAGTCCGGGGTGAAACCAGGAATGTCAAACCTTCTATGCACCACACCGTGTAATAACATGTTTTACCATCACAATTACTATCTCTCTAGGAGAGTCAACAACAGGTGTAGATATAAAAGCAAGTAAAAGATAATACAAGAGATATATGATGAAATATTAAAGATAAAAGTGATATTTCATCATCCAACATACAAAAATATAAAGTGAATCTCTGAAATAACTAGTCTGGAGATCTCAACAAGTCTTAAATATAGAATATCTGATAAAAGGAAATAAGGCACACAATCTTTACAACTTCTAGAACATAACTCTCAAATGTCTAAACAAAATGTCTACAGTGGAGCTCCATAAATAAGATAAAACTACAAATGAAAGATGGACGCTAATAAGTATCGCCTTCAACCTGCGACTCTCCTTCATCTGGCTTGTTACCTGAAATGGGAGGGGACAACGAGCGTCAAAGCGCTAGCGAGCAACTTCACAACCAACCCCAAGGGAGAGGGCTCGTTGCATATAGAAAATACAGTTAATACATATATACATAAAATCATTGATCCTAACAATAAGAGGATTTTAGTATTTAGGAAATTACAACACGAGCATAGGTACGTCGAGCGAAATAATCCAAACAAGAAAACCCTCATGTATATACCTTGTATCTCAAATTGTAAATCCCCAAATACCAAACCCAAGATCTAATATATGAACAATAATATAAAGAAGACTAACCCATCTCAGAACTCAAATACCATGTCATGTCAAAACCCACATAAGTGTCATGTCCAGCCTATGTAAGTGTAAGTGTTATACTCAAGGTTTAAACAGGTGTCCAACACATGGACCAAGACTAGGTGTAGTGGATGCCCAACACAAGGATTGTATATATAAATTGTCCAACACATGGACTGAATGATGAATGTCCAACACATGGACTGAATATAATGAATGTCCAACATATGGACTGAATATAATAAATATCCAATACATGGACTGCACATAATAATTTCCCAACACATGGACTGAATGAAATGTATCGAATATCGATGAGTTATATGAAAAGGATGCATATACACTAATTTCACACGTGTCTCGGTGTGGAAATCTAAACTCATGTCCGCAAGCCATCTCGCATATGAAGATACAAAATAAATAATAGTTTCTAATGCTAAATATTCGAGGTGACTCCTTGTTCACATTAAAGCACACAACAAAAGTAAATATACACAAATTGTGCTGGCGATCAACTGAAATAGGCAAAAACCCTTCACAGGTTTTTGTCTGCTTCGAAACAAATCTAGAAGTGACATTATTATTTTCCAACCATAATATTACTAATATCAACATATATGAAACAGTACAAAATGAAATATTAGCATGTAAATATATTGTTGAAACCCTAAAAATTTATATACACATGTTTAAACATTTTAAAAGCAAAAACTTGTGATTTAATTCATGATTAATAAATTTCAGATCTGAAATTTGTCGAGGTTACTCTTGTAATCAATTAGAAAATTATGATAATGTATTCTCACTTTATAAGTTATAAAGATCTATCTTTTGTACACTAAAAATACGTTTTTGGCTCAAAAAATCCGAATAAAACTTAATAAAATGTACAAAATAAAAGGGTGCAGAGTTGGGCGAGATGTTACTTATCTCAGATGCTAAAAAACTCCTACCACATGAAAAAGAACCAATCCCCTTCGCTGCACTACACAAAACCCGCTGAAAAATCCTCCGAAATCCCTCAAAATCGCCAAAGAAAAGAACTAGGGTTTGGGAGAGGAAAAAAGAGGCTGCTAGGATTTGGAACATAGGAGAAAAGAGGTGTTTTTCGTGTTTGAACATGTGTATATATTATAGCAATCCCGAAAAACTACAACCCAAAACCCAAAACCCGAAACTGGAAAACCTAGTCTGACTAGAAACATATTCTTTGGTATTTTGGCTGTAACTTTCGTATCCGACCTCGGAATAAGGTGATTAAAGATTTGTTGGAAATCTGCTGAAGATAGCTATAACTTTGTTCTTCTAAGTTTTTCATATTCACAACGTATGAGTATGTAAAATATAAAATCTCTCCACTTATCATAAATTTCCAGATTTATACATTGAGCATGATTTGTGCATTTGCTCTTATTTATATACATATATACATTGAATTGATCTCAAATCAATTCCTAGCATACTCAAACATCATAATATGTTATTTATAAATATATAACATATTTATTATTATTTATCACAAAATATTTAAATTTTTAGGGTTTTACATTCTTCCCCCCTTAAAAGAATTTCGTCCTCGAAATTCAGAAATCATACTTAACTGAAAGATAGTATTAGAAAGCAAGTCGAGGGTGAATCCAACCCACACATATACCTCTCGTAATATTAAACTCTTGATAAGCATATAGGGATATTTATACTTAACAATCCAGAATGACTATATTCCTACTCAACCCTTAATCAAATGGAACTAGTACGTCGGGCGAAAAATCCAAACAAGCAACCCCCCATATATATACCATATGTTCTAAAAGATTAAGAATTAAGTGGAAATATCCTAATTCTAGCATTAAATCTAAATATAACCATACAAATAATCACACACATAAATCAATCCACTCAGAATCATTCACTTTCTTTGACTTCGACAACCCTACAATAAAGTCCATATAAATGTCCGCCCATTTCCATTCTAGAATAGGTAAAGGGTTAAGTATTCCTGCCAGTCTCTGATGCTCTGTCTTTACTTGCTGATAAGTAAAACACTTTCCCACATACTCTGCAATCTCTCTACGCATACCACTCCACCAGAAGTGTCTCTTCAGGTCCTTGTACATCTTAGTGGTCACTGGATGTACTGTGTACCGAGTACAATGTGCTTTATCTAATAACTCCCTCTTAAGCTCTGCACTAGCTGGCATAACTAATTTACCTTTCATTCGTAGACCTCTATCTGCTCCAATGGTCCAATCTGCTTTTGGCTCTTAGGTAATCTCCTTCTTTCGGATTTGAATCCAAGAGTCTTAAAACTGAGCTATGACAACTCTGTTACTCCAAGATGGCTGCACTAACACAGCTCCAAAAAATGCACTGGTTTCACCAATCTCGGGTCTAAAATCAAACCGGCTAAGAGTGAGAAGATCTCGATGCAATGAGAACCTCAAAGCCAAAACCCGATGTCGACACTTTCTGCTTAAAGCATCTGCTATGACGTTCGCCTTCTCCAAATGATACTGAATCGTGAACTCGTAGTCCTTGATAAACTCAATCCACCTCCTCTGTCTCTGGTTGAGTTCCTTCTAAGAGAAAAGATACTTCAGACTCTGATGGTCTGTGAACAACTCAAACTGCACTCCATTCAAGTAGTGTCTCTACGCCTTCAGCGCGAAAAATTACCGCTGCTAACTCCAAATCGTGTGTGGGGTAGTTCTGCTCATATACCCTTAACTGTCGTGAGATATATGCTACTACCCTCTGAGTCTGCATCAAGACGCTTCCTGAACCTGCCAATGATGCATCTGTGTAAACCATAAATATCCTGTTGCTGCTCGGAATAGTCAAAACCGGCACTGTAGTCAACTTAACCTTTAAGGTATCAAAGGCCTTCTGGCACTCCCCTCCCCAAATAAACTGTACACCCTTCTTCGTAAGGCATATAAGTGGCATGGAAATCTTCGAGAAGTCCTGGATGAACTTCCTGTAATAACCGGCTAAACCCAAGAAGCTTCGAATCTCTGTCACTGTCTTTGGCGGTTCCAAATCAAGAACTACTGTAAACTTAGTCGGATTCACTGCTATGCCCTCTCTGCTGATGACGTGGCTGAAAATCTGACTTCTGAAAGCCAAAACCCGCATTTGCTGAACTTGGCATATAACTGATTCTCCTATAGAGTCTGCAAAGCTAACCGGAGATAATGATTGTGATCTGCCTCCGATCTCGAATATATGAGAATATCATCGATAAAGACAATTACAAACTGGTCCAAGAAAGGATAAAAAACCCGGTTCATCAAATCCATGAAAACCACGGGTGCATTAGTTAACCCAAATGGCATGGTCAGAAACTCGAAAGATTCATATCGAATCAAGAAAAATGGCTTTGGGAAAATTCATCTCCCGGACTCGCAACTACAATAACCCAAATCAAAGATCAATCTTCGAGAAAAATATTATGCTTCGTGCAACTGATCGAGCAAGTCATAAATCCTAACAAATCTTGATAGTGAACTTGTTCACATCATAATAATCTACACATAATCATAAGTTACCGTCCTCATTCTCCCGAAGAGGATCAGTGATCCCTGTTCGCGGGAAAAATTGCTTTCTTCATTGAATTCATTGTTCTCTCGAGTAATTGTTTTTCGATTACAAAAGATCCGGTCTTTTTATAAGATCCGGTTACAACGAAATCAAAGAAAAAAATAAGAAGATTACAACTTTCCTTTTTTGAACGAATCGTGAGATCCTGTTTTGCGGTCTCTCGCTTTTGTGGGTTCTTCGCCTGCGCCGGGGTTAATCCGTGGACCACCGCGCGATCTAGATCCGGTCGGATCTACACAATATGACGGGTATTATTTCGCGAAGGAAATAATAGTCGGGGGGGATTAATTCACCAAGGAAATAATCGCCCTAGTAATCGAAATCGACCAAGCGAAATCGAGACTCTTCTCGGGATCAAAAACCAAGTTTTGATCCGGAGGATAACCGTGTAGATCTCAGATCTGATCTCTCTCGAACTCCTGCCTTATTTGGCGTGGATGATCGCTAATAACCAGATCTGATATGTCCAAGTCTTCAAAGTTCTAAAGCTTCAATCTTTTTAAGTTTTGAGCCTTCAATCCAGCAGAGCTTCGCCTCCAAAAATTCCAACCTCTGAAAAAATCAAGCAAGGGGTCGTATTTATAGGCCTCTCTTCACTTACCTTGGCCACAGGTTGGGACCGAACCACCTACGCCACCAAGGTGCGCCGAAGGCCACGAGCCCTCCTGTGGCCTCGGCTTTGCGCCGAGCACCATAGAGTGGCCTCGCCACGAGCCACCTTGTGTGACTGGTTGTCGAGCCATCCGGGTGACTTGGCTTTTCTGAGCCTTCTAAGGTGTGTGCCGTGTTATCCGTTTCTACGTTTCGGTAGTTTATCCAAGCTTTATTGTTGATCCGAACTCTGATTTGGTAGTCTGTTATCCTGATTTGGCAGTAAACCCGCTTCGGTGTTCGAGTTTGAATCCGTTCTACGGTTGGATGACTCGTTGACTCACCGAACCGTTAGCTTGATTCCGCACGCGAGTGGATGTATTCAATTGTTTGCGTGTGGTTCGTTAGCCTCGTTGCCTCGTTAATCAGCTTTGTCGTGTGTCACTTGGCTTCGATGTTGTGGTCTAGCGATCGTGTTTGGATACGTCGCCCAATGGTTCGTTGGTTTGTCGAATCACCGTGCCGAGCTGTGTTAAGGGACCTATAAGCAGTTTTATACACCTACAGATACCCCCTCCAAAGTATTTCATCTTTGTTCTTTTATAGAAGAGTCTGGAATACTTTGGATATGATTGTCCCAACCTTCAGTCGGTGTAACGGTACCAAAAATAGGGAATAGTTTATACCCGTATACCTTATTGGAGTATTTTTTTGTGCCCGAATGAGCTGAACCGGCCTGATAATGAGCTGAACCGGCTTGATAATGAGCCAAAAAGGCAGTAATTCGGCTCAAAAAATCTTCCAACCCTTCCGAATGTGTGGGAGAGGCAAGATTAAACAAAGGATTGAACCCTCGGTTGATTTGAAGTTGTTTCGATGCTCGATTCAGCTTCAATTTGAATTCTGGTTCAGATCTGGTTCAAACTGGTTCAACCTGGTTCAGAACTGGTTTAGCCTGGTCTGGTCTGGTTCAGAACTGGTTCAGCCTGGTCTGGTCTGGTTCAGACTAGTCTGGTCTGGTTCAGACTGGTCTGGTCAGGTTCAGCCAGGTTCAGGTTAGTCTGGTCTAGTTCAGACTGGTCTGGTCTGGTTTAGCATAGTTAGGTCTGGTTCAATCAGGTCTGGTTCAAGACTGGTTCAAGGCTATAAAAGCCTCTTTTCCTTCTCCTTCTAGGGCCGGCCACCCTTTCCTCCTACTTCTTGGATTCCTCTTCCCTCTTGCATCCTTTTTCTCTCAATTCTTCATAATTGCCCTAGATCCATCCTTCCTTTGGATCTTAGGCTGAAAAATCCCTCCAAAATCTTCATATAAAAATTTCTCTCAGACCCCTCGAGCACGTGGTTCAAGCCTCTTTCAAGATCTAATTTTTTTGTCGGATCCTCGAGCTTTTCCTCAGGTAAATCCTCCATAATTTTGGCATATTTCATGTTTAATTTAGTACATGAATTTGTGGTATTGCATATGAGGGTTAGGGTTTATGATTTGGCGCCTCGAGCTCCTCTTTCAGGGGGTAGAATTTGGAGATTTGAGGGGCTTAATTGTAATAAATAAGGAAATTTTTTTTCTGGATCTGATCCTCTGATTAATTTTGCAGGTCACCATGTCTAGGAAGATGGTGGGACCCAAAATCATCCTAATATCCGACGATGAAGGGGAAGAGGATCCCATTGCTGCAATTATGCCTGGCCAAGAATCTGTCCTCCCGGTCTCCGAATCCGTGCAGGGCGTCCTCTAAAAATTAGAGAAAGTTATGCAACAAACGGCCACCGCCATTAGTTTTGGACGGGGAAGATTTTATGATTTGCTCCATTTCATAGCAGATAGTCTTAAAGACATTCGCCGTGTAGGTGGCATCCGGCTAGCTAGACGATGTGAGTTAAAGCTGATTTGCTTAGGGGAACTCATGTATCGTTTGGAAGAGCTAGTATACTCCGACTCACATGATGAGGCCATGCCGCTCATGATCGATGCTTAGATTCAGAGGATGCACGAGCGTAAGGCCCGAGCGAGACGCATATCGGAGCAAGAAATTATCATTGCGAACTTGTACGAACAGCAACGTCATCTGCGGACTAAGATAGATGCTTATAACAACATTGCTGATAGTACGGGGATTAGGACCGGCCAAGGGGAGAGGACTCTACAAGATTTTGAGCTCGAGAGCACCAGAGTTCAAAATGTTTATAGAGGAGAGCTGGAGGCTCTTCACGCGTTGTACCGAGAAGACGTAACTGCCGACGCTACCGCCGTTCTTGCTTATGCCAAGCTTCAGAAGGAAGAAGAGGAGAAGGTTTGAGCGGAACACGCAGAGAAACTTGCCGTTTTAAGGCTAAAATTGCTTCCTTCAGTTTGTTAAATCTGATTTGAGACGTCTTCTTGTATCTCCACTTGGTCTGATTTTATTAATGAAACAAAGTCTTTTCTTTAGCGCACTCCTCTTTTTATCATTATGTTTCTCTGTTGATTGTGAACCCAACGGTCATAATACTTACAGGATTTTTGGCAAACCCTCAGTCATCAACGGGTTTGATAAACCTTTACCGACTACCATTTGAGTCGGGCTAGCATGCGGATTGTCTAAATCTGTTCCGCATGTCACGTTGTGCTAAGAGAGTGAATTCTCTGAGACTTTTGTGCTATGATGTTGAATACATAGACTTCGCCATTGTTACGAGAATAGGCTACCCGGCGACACGTGTTAGGTGTTGACTTTAGGATTTTTGGCTAACCCCCAGCCTTCAACGGATTTGATTAGCCTTTACCGACTACCGTTTGAGTCGGCCTAGCAAGCGGATTGTTTTAAGTCCGTTCGCATGTAACGTTGCACTCAGAGATTGAATCCTCTGAGACTTGTTGCTATGACTTCGAATACCTAGACTTCACCATTGTTATGGGAATAAGCTACCCAGCAACGTGTATTAGACGCTGACTTATCCCTACTTAGGCTTCGGGATAAAATACCCCAGAATCGAACTCTGGTGTCTTTTCCTTCGAAGAAAGACTAAACCGGCGACGCGTGTTAGGCGTCGGCATATCCTTTCTTAGGGTTCAGGATGAAATTCCCCATGCGGATTTCTGTGTTATTAATAACAACCTGCCACAATGTTGAATATGTGGGCGGGTGTTCTTTTTAACGGTTAAGAACTAACCGGCAGCACGGGTTAAGCACAGACTTATCCCTGCTTAGGTTTCAGGATAGAATACCCCAGAATCGAACTCTGGTGTCTTTTTCTGTGAAAAAAGACTAAACCGGCAGCGCGTGTTAGGTGCAGACTTATCCCTGCTTAGGATTCGGGATAAACTTCCTAGGATGAAACTTAGATTAACAAATTCTTGGAAAAGGTTGGTGCAGGAAAGGAAGAATTTTATATTCTATTTCCCGGTCTTCTTTTAGGGTGAAGGCGAACCCGAAAAACAAGGAAGGAAGAATTTTATATTCTATTCCCTGATTCTGGAAAGGAAGAATTTTATATTCTATTTCCAGCGAAGAAGAAACTAGAAGTGGGGTGTCCACTCCGAGAATCTGGAAGATCTAGATAAACTTACCTTTTATAGGATTGGTTATCTAATCTGAAAATGAGTTTTTCATTTATCAAAATGAAATTTCAACTTAGGTTATGACCATGGGAAGGCTTAACCAAAGAGAAAAAGGAGGGAGTTCTTTCGTTTATCGAAAGGGTTTTCAGGAACTTCCCATTTATTGGCATTAATTGCCTGGCGCCCTCTTGAGTAATCAGGCGATATGCGCCGTTTGAATAGACTGTGTCTATTACAAACGGTCCTTCCCACTTGGGTTCGAATTTACCTTTCTTCTTGGAGTTGAGGATTATTGGTCGGCGAGCAGCGAGGACCAGATCTCCTTCCTTGAAGCTTCTTTGTCGGACTCTTTTGTTAAAAGCCCTAGATATTCTGGCTTGATAAAACTCAATGTGTTGTTGAGCTTCCAAGCGCTTTTCATCCAGCCTTTCGAGTTCTTCGAGACGATTCTGATGTTGCTCTTCTGTCGTCATCTCAGTTGTGAGAGCGATCCAAAGGGACGGGATTTGGATCTCCAATGGTAGCACAGCTTCACATCCGTATACCAACGAATATGGGGTAGCTCCCGTAGGTGTGCGTATGGTGGTACGATAAGCCCATAGTGCTTCACCGAGTTTATCGTCCCAGTCTCGTTTATTGGTCTTCACGAGCTTTGACAGGATTTTAATGATCGTCTTGTTGAAGGCTTCAGCTAATCCATTCGCGGCGGGATAATAAGCTGTTGACGAAATATCTTCAATTTTGAACTTGTCACAAAACCTTACGAAGGCGTTGCTTATGAACTGTGGACCGTTGTCATGAATGATCCGTTTTGGCATGCCATGTCGGTATATGACATGATGTTTGATGAAATTGATGACGTTGTTCGTCTTCACTTCTCTAAGCGGAATTGCTTCAGCCCACTTTGAAAAGTAATCCGTGATTGCGAGAATGAATCGATCACCTTTGACTGAAGGGGAAAAAATAGGACCACGGCCACGACGTGGTTGACGTGTGTAACTGCTCTGGTGGTTGGTGCATATAATTTGCATGTATTTGACAGGCATGACATTCTCGGGCGTATTCGATTGCATCACGAACCATCGTTGGCCAAAAATATCCTATTCTTATGATACAATCATACAGTTTGGGACCGGGCTGATGCGCACCACATTCTCCTTCGTGTGCTTCCTTAAGAACTTCTTCTGCTTCTTTGTTCGAAAGGCATCGGAGTAACAAATCATCATACCCTCTACGGTATAATGTATGGGTCTCGGTATTATAGAAGAATCTTGGTGCTCTTCGGCGAATTGATTCCCTTTCCTTTATACCCTCTGGCAAAATACCATATTGGACGTAGTCAATGATAGGAAAACGCCAATCTCGGGACTCAGACCCAATTTGGGTTGAATTCACCTCCTTGACGTTTATGTTTCCGTCATTTTCTTCTTCAATATCCATACCGTATATGGGTATGCAGAGTTGATGCGTCCTTACTGTGACTAAAAGCTCAGTTTAGGGAGGCTGCGCAAGTAATACCGCTAGTGCTGCCAGTGCATCTGCATAAGCATTCTGGAGACGAGGGATGTATTCAATAAAGAATTCTTCAAAAGAATCTGTCATTTTGATGGCCTCCTGGTGGTACGGGATCAGGTCTTGGTTCTTGACTTCATACTCTCCACGTACTTGGTTGACTATCAATTGAGAATCCCCAAAAGCTTCGAGATATTCAACCCCCAGCTCCTTCGCGAAACTGAGTCCAATGAGAAGCGCATTGTACTCAGCTACGTTATTAGAACACGGGCTAGTCAGTGAATAAGCCCGAGGCATCACATGCTTCCCCGGGGAAATTAAGACAACTCCAACTCCGGAAGAGACTTTAGGACATCCTATTAACTGCCCTCGAAGCACCATTGAAATATAATTGCCATACTTGTTGGTGCGACGTAGTGTTAACCTCGTGGGTTTCATTCGGTAAATCATCATATACTTCTGCCGTATCCGTTGTCGGGTTTGCAGCTAAAAGATCGCAAATTGCTTGTCCTTTGATCGACTTCTGTTGTTTGAAGTGTAAATCATATTAGGACAAGAGAAGGGCCCATTTCGCTAACCGCCAATTCATAGAGGCCGGTTGCGTCATAAATACTCATACTGGATTAACGTTAGAAATGACGTAAATCGTCTGTCCAACCAAGTAATGCCGCATCTTTTGCATTGCAAATACCAATGCAAGGCATTCTTTCTCAATCATCGGATATCGAGACTCGGCGCCTATCAAGTTCCAACTTAGGGAATAAACTGCCTGTTCGTGACCATTATCATCGTCTTATGTCAATAAGGCACTTATCGAGTGGTTCATCGCCTTGAGATAAATCAAGAATGGTCTACCTGATTTTGGTGCGATGAGAACAGGAGGATTCGTCAGGTATGTTTTGATATCTTAGAATGCTTTTTGGCAGGCGTCGTCCCAAATAAATGACACACCTTTCTTGTTTAGCTTAGAGAATGGTTGGCATTTCCCAGAGAGATTCGAGATGAACCGCCGGATGTAAGCTAAACGCCCTTGCAATCCTCTGAGCTCTCTTAGATTCCTCGGGGGTTGCAATTCATGTATCGCCTTCACCTTATCAGGATCGATATATATACCTTTAGTGGTGACGATGAATCCAAGGAATTTTCCGCTGGACATCCCAAGGAAGGATTTAGTGGGGTTCATCTTCAATTGATGACTCCGCATGAGATCGAACATCGTCTCCAAGTCCTTGATGTGATCTTCTTTGTTGCGGCTTTTTACAACCAAATCATCAACATAGCACTCGACTGTTTTCCTGAGATGTTCTTGGAAAATCTTAGTCATTGCTCGCTGGTACGTGGCGCCTGCATTCTTTAGACCGAAAGGCATCACGGTGTAGCAAAAGACACCGAGGGGCGTTCTGAACGCTGTATGCTTCTCGTCATCTGGGTGCATCTTGATTTGGTTATATCCTAAAAAACCATCCATAAAAGAAATTCTCTCAAATCCACATGTATTGTCGATAATGATTGCTCTTCTCGGATAAATCCTGATTTGATCAACTTTTTAACTTCTGCCTCAATGGCTTCCAAAATCTACGGACGAAACCGTGTTTGCTGTTGTTTGACAGGTTTGGCATCCGGCTTGATATCGAGGCGGTGCATTGCCACATTGGGGTCGAGCCCTGGCATATCTTCATAGTTCCACGCGAAGACGTCAATGTATTCCCTGATGAGAGTAATTAATTCCTCCTTCTCATTTGGGGGAAGACTATCGCTGATGAATATAGGCTTTGGGTTAGCCTCGTCACCCATGTTAACTTGGACTATTTTATCTTCAGTGGGGGGTTCTCTCTGTTCGAACCTATCACCATATTGCATGTTCAGGTGATGAACCCACGGGTCTTCCCATGTTGGCATTTGATCATCGTTCTCCATTGTGGACGGATTAGCTGTAGCCATGTTCGCCATTAGGACTTTGAAGGCTTCCCCCAGACTTGTATCGGAATCCCATTCTGAGGAATCTGACGAATTTCCATCTTTGTGTTGGTTAGACGATTGGTTATTGATTAACCAGCAGCATTCGTCTTCTGAAGAAGATTCATACCCTAACCCTCTTCTGTATTTATAATAATCGTCCGGTTTCCCTTTTGGTACATATGTCACTTTGGATGGAATACGAGGACCTCGATCGAAGTATAGACCTTCTCCGAGTGTGAAATCACACCCCTGCTTTTCCATGAGCTTGCGCGCTTCTGGACTATACTTAGATAGATGCTGACCAGGTTTGTCGCTATTCTCATCTTCCCTTAAGAAATGGTCTGGTAATGGAAAACCCTCTCCTTTACCATAAATCACCTCTCTTTCGCCTCCTATTTTGGTAGGAATGACCAGGGTGGTTCCGAAAGAATGCTGGAGGTGTTTCTTTGTTACATAGGATGATCGGAACGGCATATATAAATCGGGATTATCATACAATTCTTTTATCACATCATCAAGAGATAGAGAGTACTCTAAATCGTTATTTATTTCATTATTGGCAAGTTGCCAGTTACAACTACCCTCTGACGTTTGTTCATCGTCAAGGTTGATTACAAAGGGTACAATGTCGTTTAAAACATAACCTCCATTGTAATCAAATCCGGCTTCGGCATCAGCTTCTTCTCCGCTGTCTGTGCCATGTGCCGATGATTCAGTATCGGATTCGTTACCATAATGGAGAGAATCAGTGAAATAATTCTCATACCCTTTGAATGGTTGCTTATCCGCGACCACCGTCCTAACTTTATTATCAGTGTCGACATACTTTAAACACTGATGGAGAGTGGAGGGGATTATAACGTTACTATGGATCCAAGGCCTACCTAATAGTAAGTTATACGAAGTCTCAGCATCGATCACATAACATGTGACTTCTGTCTTCAAATCACCCATTTGACACTTTACCCGGATCTTACCCAAGGGTCTCGACCCGCTAGTGTTGAATCCATAGATAACAGTGCCTGTGGACGCCAGCTTACTAACTAGAATGCTGAGGAAATGCATCAAGCGAAGCGGCATAATACTCACAGCAGAACCCGGATCCACTTGGATTCGGTTGACTTTGCTGGAGCCAATGTACCCAACGAAATACAGGGGTCGATCATGGTTTGAATTCTTCGTCTGCATATCCTCTTTGGTGAAAGTAATGCAGGGAAGGTTCTTAGTCGCTATATTGCAGTGTTGACTCAGCGGTTCTGGCCCTTCAGGCACCGGCTTGATTTGAGTCAGAAACACCTCTGAATTGGCCAAAGCTTCTTGCAAGGCCTCCCTGGTTTCCTTGGACAACCGCAGCAACTCATACAACGTTATCCGTGCTAGAATGTTGGCTAGTTGAGCTATTATATCGAAGACTTGCGGAGTTTTCGAGCTTTCCGGTTTGTCTCTTCCAATCGGACGATTAAAACGAGACTGCTTCGGTTTTTGAACTTCCCGGGGCCTCTTTTCTTTCTGTTTATCAACCGGCTGTTGTCGAGCTTCTTTAACCGGTTTAGGAGTCGTAATCACCCCCAGCTCTACGAGAGTTTTGGCTAGTCCCCATTTAGTCACCCCCTGCTCAGCTAACTGATCACTAGGTGATGGGTAATTGAAGTGATACTCATTTCCGCTTCTAGTGGCGAAGACTTCTTGTTCTTCTTCGGAGAGCGGGAAAGTAGGAGCTTCATCGCCATCCTCCTCGAAGATTGTGGATGTAGCATTGCAGGACTTGCCTTTACCCTTTCTGGTTGAAGAAGTCGTCCACTGATCGTCTTCGATTAGGTCGGGATGAACCCAGAGGATTTCACCGTTTGGGGCTGTGTGTGGCACAAGTCCTTTTTGGCGCTGTCCATGTGGGTCATCGTTCACTGTTTTTATTCCTACTTTGGTGATGCGCTCTGGTTTGAACCATGTTGTGGGCACCGATCCAAAGCTGATTGAAACCGTATTTGCTCCGACATTCTTGGACGGCTTCGGGGTTATGACGCCTACATCAATTAGCGCCTGGATCTTATCCTTGAGGTGGTAGCACGACTTGGTAGGGTGATGGACCGCTCTATGGTATGCGCAATCTTGATCCACGATCGCTGGCAGCTGGATTTTGTTATTCTCCAACAGGTACTTAAAGAAGCCGGGAACTTCGTCATCTTTGAAGGAGTACACCTTAGGAAATCTTGGCTCTGAAGATTTCTGCTTCTGAGGCCGTTGTTACCATTGCCCCCGAGATTGTTGTGGCGCTTGTTGCTGCTACTGTTGCTGAGGTTGTAATTGGAAAGTTTGATTAGCATCAACTGCATTAGCATATGCCTTACCTTTCCCTCGTGGGATGAAATTCTGTTGTGGAGCATTCGTTGCCTGTTGGCCTCTTTCCGCCTTCTTCTGTTCGCGTGGAAAACTGTTTTCTTTTTCATTGATATGATTGTCATCTTGGGTTACAAAGATCCGGTCTTTTATAGATCCGGTTACAACTAAATCAAAGAAAAAAAAATAAAAATTACAACTTTCCTCTTGTGAACAAATCGCAAGCTCCTGTTTTGCGGTTGCTTGCTTGTGTGGGTTCTTTGCCAACGCCGGGGTTAATCCGTGGACCACCGCGCGATCTAGATCCGGTCGGATCTACACGATTATGCGGGTATTATTCCACGAAGGGAATAATAGCCGAGAGGGATTAATCCACCAAGGGAATAATCGCTCAGATCTCGAGATCTAAGACCAAGCTTAGATCTGGAGTGTAGTCTCGTGTAGATCTCAGATCTGTTCTTTCTTCCTCTCGAGATCCTGCCTTTTCTGACGTGGATGGTCGCCGAGGATCAGATCCGAATGTGCAAGTCTTCTGGTCTTCAAAGCTCCGAGTTCACTCTTCAATCCGGCAGAGTTTCGGCTCTTGAAAGTTCGACCCCGAAAATGAACATCTCTAGGCCTATTTATAGGCTCTCAGGACAGTGGCTGCAAAAAGGGAATTGTCGGCCCATGTGCAAGTCTTCTGGTCTTCAAAGCTCCGAGTTCACTCTTCAATCCGGCAGAGTTTCGGCTCTTGAAAGTTCGACCTCCGAAAATGAACATCTCTAGGCCTATTTATAGGCTCTCAGGACAGTGGCTGCAAAAAGGGAAATGTCGGCCACCTCTGGCCACTGTCGGCCACCTCGGGCCACTGTCGGCCACCTCGGGGTGGCCGACACTGTGCCTAGCCACCTTGGGGTGGCTCGGCTCATGGCCGAGCC
>NC_033802.1:45063643-45076411 GCF_001876935.1 Asparagus officinalis | reverse complement strand
ATGGATTTTATTGTGGGGTTGCCGAAGTCGAAGAAGGGGAATGATTCTGTTTGGGTGATAGTGGACCGGTTGACGAAGTCAGCACATTTTATTCCAGTGAGGACCACTTATACAGCCGAGGCTTATGCGAGAATCTTCATTCGGGAGATAGTTCGACTGCACGGAGTACCAGACACGATCGTGTCAGATCGAGGATCGGTTTTCACTTCGCATTTTTGGAGGAGTTTTCAGGACTCATTTGGCAGGACGCAATCTTCATTCGGGAGATAGTTCGACTGCACGGAGTACCGGACACTATCGTGTCAGATCGAGGATCGGTTTTCACTTCGCATTTTTGGAGGAGTTTTCAGGACTCATTTGGCAGCACGCTATCTTATAGCAGTGTATTTCACCCCCAGACGGATGGCCAGACGGAGAGGGTGAATCAGGTGTTGGAGGACATGTTGCGGGCATGTGTCATTGACTTCCAGGGTAGTTGGGAGGATCATATTCCACTGGTAGAGTTCGCTTATAACAATAGTTATCAAGCGACGATCGGTATGGCCCCGTATGAAGCATTGTATGGGAGACCTTGTAGATCACCGATATGTTGGGCCGAGCCGGAGGATAGCTTGATGCTTGGGCCCGAGCTAGTGAGGCAGACCACTGAGAAGGTAGCTTTGATCAGGGAGCGGATTTTAGCCGCTCAGAGTCGGCAGAAGAGCTATGCAGATAAGAGGCGAAGACCCCTAGAGTTTCAGGTTGGAGATTTGGTTATGCTTAAGGTATCGCCTATGAAAGGCGTACAGCGATTCGGTAGGTGAGGGAAGCTTGCACCGAGATATATTGGGCCTTTTCAGATCCTAGAGCGCATTGGGGCTGTGTCATACAGACTAGATCTTCCAGCATCGATGTCTAGTATACACAACGTGTTCCATATTTCTATGCTTAAGAAGCACTTGCATGATGAGGAGCAGCAGCGAGTATTGGATGCACCGGAGATCGAGCTTCAGGATGATTTGACTACTATTGAGATCCCGGTTCGTATTCTTGCCAGGGAGGACAAGAGGCTTAGAAACAAGGTAATTCCCTTGGTGAAAGTTCAGTGGAACCGAGGAGGCATTGAGGAGATTTCTTGGGAGCGCGAGGAGGACATGCACCGTGACTACCCACATTTGTTTGAGCAGGTAAATAAATTCTTATTTTGATTTCACGTCTGAATCTATAATGAGAATAATTTCGCTTAAATTTTAATCTTTTGGAACACATGGTATATGTATGGGGGGTTCCTTGTTTGGATTTTTTCGCCCGATGTACTAGTTCCACTAGATTAGGATTTGAGCGAGAATATTATCATTTTAGATCGTTAAGTGTAAATATCTCTATAAGGTTATCTAAGAGTTCATATTTCAAGTTCGCATGATTTCCGAATTTCGAGGACGAAATTCTTTTAAGGGGGGAAGAATGTAAAACCCCAAAAATTTCTACAATAAATATATGTGAGTTATTAATAGTAAATATTTTCCTTGTGATGAATAATCATATATATACACATATATATGTCATATGAATGTAATTATCTGTGTTTGAGAACCCAACAAGTGATTTTAAGTGAGAGAAATCGAGTGTTATGGCCAGCGTGTGAAATGCCCAGCAGCAGGCATTTTTGTGCTGCGCGGTCGACCGACTAGGGCTTTCGTCAACACCCAAGGCGAGTAATTTCTCGCCCAACCCCCACCCCTTTCGTTTTCATGTCAAGAACTGAGTTTTTATTGGTTTTTATGGAGCCAAATTCGTAGTTTAGAATAGCTAATAGAGTATTGTGGCATAGAATATGGATTTGGGATTTTATCTGCTTTAAAAACTCACCAACGTTTTCTGTTAACAGATCTAGATCTGAAAATACCTAGGAAAGGAGTAAAAACCCTGTTTTTATTGTTAACGATGAGTAAATCATGTTTATACATTTATGGAATCTTGGTGACAAAGTTTTAAAGGTTTATTTTTCGTGTTTTTACTGATTCATGACACCTCTATAAGTAGGATTTTGTTTAACAAAGAATTTGTTCCAGGTTTTGCGTTGACAGAAACCCAGAATTGGGTTTCTGTTCGCTCGGCTGCCGCGACGGTCGACCGCGGCGCCCTGGCGGTCGACCGAAATGCCTCGTGTCAGAGCGCGGTCGACCGGTCCGGTCGCCCGCCGCACAGTCTGCCTGATTCTATCTGTTTGTTCATGTTCGAAGTTTTGGCCTGCTATTTGACTCTGGTTTGAAGTCTTACTATGTATTCATGTATGATAGATGACCTGAGGGTATGATTTGGGGACTTATACACTGTTCGAGTGTGGATTGATATAAGTAGACTTCTCTATATACATCATAGCGATATTTTCATTATTTCACAGTCCTCGTGTTGGACTATAATCCATAGAAGTCCTCGTGTTGGACTATAATCCATTTCAGTCCTCGTGTGGGATATTTGCCACTTATTCTATGAGTTGGAAACTACCTTATATAGTTCCTGTTTCGGACACAGTTCTTAACCCTGCATATGACCTTCTCACAGAAGTTCACGACATGATTTTTTTGACATGACATTCATGTAGGCTATGATATGGTACTGCGCTTGTGTTCTGAAATTTGTTGTATTTCTTTTATTATTGTTCCTATATTAGAACCTCGGGTTTGGTAATTAGGGGTTTACAATTTGAGATATAAGGTATATACATGAGGGTTTCCTTGTCTGGATTATTTCGCTCGACGTACCTATTCTCGTGTTGTAAATTTCTAACTACTAAAACCCTCTTTAGAAAGACCAATGATTTTTGATCTATTATATATTATCTGTACTTTCATATACAACGAGCCCTTTTCCCTTGGGGTTGGTTGTGATGTTACTCGCTAGCGCTTTGACGCTCGTTGTCCCTCCCCCTTTCAGGTCACGAGCCAGGAGCACAGAGAGTCGCAGGTTGATAGCGGACCACTTTAGTGTTCAGTTTTACTTTTTAGCTATGTATTATTTTTCTTTGGGCTCCACTGTAGTGTGGTTAGACATTTGAGGGTATTATTCTAGAATTTGTAAAGGCGGAGTGCCTTATTTATTCTTGTCAGATGTTTGTATTTGAGACTTGTGACTACTCCAGTTTATTTATTCAGACATTGACTATGTATTTCCATTTGTTGGATGATGAGATATTTATTTGATCACTATCATTTCATCAGCCCTTCGTGTATCATCTTTTTCTTGCTTTTGTACCTACACCTGTCATCGATTCTACTAGATAGATGTTAATTGTGATGGTGAAACATGTTATTGCACGGTGTGGTGCATGGCAGGTTTGACATTTCTGGTTTCACCTTGGACTGCAGCCTTGTGTGAACCCAGGGGCGTCACAAATGGGCATGGAATTATGAAGACATGCCAGGGCTCGACCCCAATGTCGCAATGCACCGCCTCGATATCAAGCCGGATGCCAAACCTGTCAAGCAACAGCAAAGACGGTTTCGTCCGCAGATTATGGAAGCCATTGAGGCAGAGGTTAAGAAGTTGATCGAATCAGGATTTATCCGAGAGGAACAACATCCAGACTGGTTAGCCAACATCGTTCCCGTCATGAAGAAGAATGGCAAAATCAGGATTTGCATCGACTTCAGGAACCTGAATGAAGCATGTCCGAAAGACGATTTCCCTCTCCCGATCACGGATGTCATTATCGACAATACATGTGGATTTGAGAGGATGTCCTTCATGGATGGATTTTCGGGATATAACCAGATCAAGATGCATCCAGAGGATGAGAAGCATACGGCGTTTAGAACACCCCTCGGCGTTTTCTGCTATACGGTGATGCCTTTCGGCCTGAAGAATGCCGGTGCCACATACCAGCGAGCGATGACTAAGATTTTCCAAGAACATCTCAGGAAAACAGTCGAATGTTACGTTGATGATTTGGTTGTGAAAAGCCGCAACAAGGAAGATCACATCAAGGATTTGAAGACAATGTTCGATCTCATGAGGAGTCATCAGTTGAAGATGAACCCCACTAAATCATTTCTTGGAATGTCCAGCGGAAAATTTCTTGGGTTCGTCGTCACCACTAAGGGTATACATATCGATCCTGATAAGGTGAAGGCGATACATGAATTGCAGCCCCCGAGGAATCTGAGAGAACTCAGAGGATTGCAAGGGCGTTTAGCTTATATCCGGCGTTTCATCTCAAATCTTTCTGGGAAGTGCCAACCGTTCTCTAAGCTGAACAAGAAAGGAGTATCATTCATCTGGGATGATGCCTGCCAAAAAGCGTTCGAAGATATCAAAACATATCTGGCGAACCCTCCTGTTCTCGTTGCACCGAAATCTGGTAAACCGTTCTTGATTTATCTCAAGGCGATGAACCACTCGATAAGTGCCTTACTAGCGCAAGACGATGATAACGGTCACGAACAGGCAGTTTATTACCTCAGTCGGACCTTGGTAGGCGCTGAGTCTCGATATCCGATGATTGAGAAAGAATGCCTTGCATTGGTATTTGCGATGCAAAAGATGCGGCATTACCTAGTGGGACAGACGATCTACGTTATCTCCAACGTTAATCCAGTACGGGTGTTTATGACGCAACCGGCCTCTATGAATTGGCGTCTAGCGAAGTGGGCCCTTCTCTTGTCCCAATACGATTTGCACTTCAAGCAGCAGAAGTCGATAAAAGGACAGGCGATTTGTGACCTTTTGGCGGCAAACCCGACCACAGATACGGCAGAAGTATATGATGACTTGCCGGATGAAACCCACGAGGTTAACACCACATCACACCAACAAGTATGGCAATTATACTTCGATGGTGCCTCAAGGGCAGTTAATAGAGTAATAACCCCGGGATGTCCTACAGTTTCCTCTGGAGTTGGAGTCGTCTTAATCTCCCCTGGAAAGCACGTGATGCCTCGGGCTTATTCGTTGACTAGTCCGTGCTCCAATAATGTTGCCGAATACAACGCGCTTCTCATTGGACTCAGTTTCGCCAAAGAGCTGGGGGTCGAATATCTCGAAGCTTTTGGAGATTCGCAATTGATAGTCAACCAAGTTCGCGGTGAGTATGAAGTCAGGAATCAAGACCTGATCCCGTACCACCAGGAAGCCATCAAAATGGCAGAATCTTTCGAAGAATTCTTTATTGAATACATCCCTCGTCTCCAGAACGCTTATGCAGACGCACTGGCGGCACTAGCAGTATCACTGGCACAGCCTCCCGAAGCTGAGCTGTTAGTCACAGTACGGACGCATCAACTCTGCGTACCCATATACAGTACGGAGATTGAAGAAGAAGAGGATAGAAACGTGAACGCCAAAGAGGTGAATTCAACTCAAATTGGGTCTGAGTCCCGAGATTGGCGTTTTCCTATCATCGACTACGTCCAATATGGTATCTTGCCAGAGGATGTAAAAGAAAAGGAATCAATCCGCCGAAGAGCTCCAAGATTCTTCTATAATACTGAAACCCATACATTATACCGTAGAGGGTACGACGGTCTTTTACTCCGATGCCTTTCGAACAGAGAAGCAAAGGAAGTTCTTAAGGAAGCACACGAAGGAGAATGTGGTGCGCATCAGCCCGGTCCTAAACTGTATGATCGCATCAGGAGGATGGGATATTTCTGGCCAACGATGGTTCGTGACGCAATCGAATACGCACGAGAATGCCACGCTTGCCAGATACATGCGAATTATATGCATCAACCGCCAGAGCAGTTGCACACGTCAACCACGTCTTGGCCGTTCGAGACTTGGGGCATGGACATAGTCGGTCCTATTTTTCCCCCTTCAGTCAAAGGTGATCGGTTCATCCTCGCGATCACAGATTATTTCTCAAAGTGGGCTGAAGCGATTCCGCTTAGAGAAGTGAAGACGAACAACGTCATCAATTTCATCAAGCATCATGTCATTTACCGACACGGCGTGCCAAGAAGGATCATTCATGACAACGGTCCACAGTTCATAAGCAATGCCTTCGTCAGATTCTGCGACAAGTTCAAAATCGAAGATGTTTCGTCGACAGCTTACTATCCCGCTGCGAACGGATTAGCTGAAGCGTTTAACAAGACGATCATTAAGATCCTGTCCAAGCTCGTGAAGACCAATAAACGAGACTGGGACGATAAACTCGGTGAAGCACTCTGGGCTTATCGCACCACCATACGCACGCCTACGGGAGCTACCCCGTATTCGCTGGTATACGGATGTGAAGCTGTGCTACCGCTGGAAATTCAGATTCCGTCCCTTCGGATCGCCCTCGCAACGGAGATGACGACGGAGGAACAACATCAGAAGCGTCTCGAAGAGCTCGAGAGGCTGGATGAAAAGCGTTTGGAGGCTCAACAACACATCGAGTTTTACCAAGCCAGGATGTCAAGGGCTTTTAACAAAAGAGTCCGACAGAGAAGCTTCAAGGAAGGAGATCTGGTCCTCGCTGCTCGCCGACCAATAATTCTCACCTCCAAGAAGAAAGGTAAATTCGAACCCAAATGGGAAGGACCGTTTGTAATAGACACAGTCTATTCAAACGGCGCATATCGCCTGATTACTCAAGAGGGCGCCAGGCAATTAATGCCAATAAATGGGAAGTTCCTGAAAAAGTACTATCCCTAGTACATTCAGGATAACTCGTTTACCGGGAAGTTCCTTGAAGAATATTACACTTAATATTCTAGAGGATAACCCAAAATCATTGTCACCACCAAAATCCCTCACTGATCAGTTTCAATTGACAGTGAGTCCACCAAAAGTATCCATCTGGCCCTCTTGACTCTTTCCATAGACAAGAGGTCCATTTTCATTTCGGAGTCCCCTTTCGATAAACGAAAGAACTCCCTTCTCTTTCTCTTTGGTCAAGCCTTCCCATGGTTATAGCCAAAGTTGAAATTCCACTTCGATAAACGAAGAACCCATTTTCAGTTTAGATAACCCATCCTATAAAAGGCAAGTTTATCTAAATTTTCCAGATTCTCGGAGTGGACACCCCACTTCTAGTTTCTTCTTCGCTGGAAATAGAATATAAAATTCTTCCTTTCCAGAATCAGGGAATAGAATATAAAATTCTTCCTTCCTTGTCTGTCGGGTTCGCCTTCACCCTAAAAGAAGACCGGGAAATAGAATATAAAATTCTTCCTTTCCCGCACCAACCTTTTCTAAGAATCTATCAATCTAGGATTCATCCTAGGAAGTTTATCCCGAATCCTAAGCAGGGATAAGTCTGCGCCTAACACGCGCTGCCGGTTTAGTCTTTTTCCGCACAAAAAGACACCAGAGTTCGATTCTGGGGTATTCTATCCTGAAACCTAAGCAAGGATAAGTCTGCGCTTAACCTGCGCTGCCGGTTAGTTCTTAACCGTTAAAAAGAACACTCGTCCGCATATTCAACATTGCGGCAGGTTGTTATTAATAACACCAAAATCCATGCCTTACACGCATGGGGAATGTCATCCTGAATCCTAAGAAGGGATATGCCGACGCCTAACACGCGTCGCCGGTTTAGTCTTTCGCCGTAGAAAAAGACACCAGAAGACCAGTCTGGGGTATTTTATCCCGAAACCTAAGTAGGGATAAAGTCAACACCTAACACGTGTTGCCGGGTAGCCTATTCCCGTAACAATGGCGAAGTCTATGTATTCGACATCATAGCACGAAGTCTAAGAGAATTCATTCTCTTAGCACAACGTTACATGCGAACGGAGTTAGACAATCCGCAGGCTAGCCCGACTCAAACGGTAGTCGGTAAAGGCTAATCAAACCCGTTGAAGGCTGGGGGTTAGCCAAAAATCCTAAAGTCAACACCTAACACGTGTCGCCGGGTAGCCTATTCCCGTAACAATGGCGAAGTCTATGTATTCGACATCGTAGCACAAAGTCTAAGGGAGTTCATTCCCTTAGCACAACGTTACATGCGGAACGGATTCCGATAATCCGCATGCTAGCCCGACTCAAACGGTAGTCGGTAAAGGCTAATCAAACCCGTTGAAGGCTGGGGGTTTGCCAAAAATCCTATGAGTATTATGGTCAACCATTTCAGACGGAATGAAGAATCATAATTAAAGATAAAAAGACAAAAATCAGTTCCACTAAAAAGATCAAAGGTCAAAACATTCAGCAAATAAAGTCAAACCAAGTGCAGATACAAGGAGACGTTTCAAATCAGATCTAACAAACTGAAGGAAGCAATCGCAGCCTCAACAGCGGCAAGTTGCTCGACATGTTCCACTCGAACCCTCTCCTCTTCTTCCTTCTGAAGCTTGGTATAAGAAAGAATGGAGGCAGCATCGGCGGTTATGTCTTCTCGGCGCAACGTGTGAAGAATCTCCAGCTCTCCTCTATAAACATTTTGAACTCTAGTGCTCTCGAGCTCAAAATCTTTTAGAGTCCTCTCCCCTTGGACGGTCCTAATCCCTGTCCCCTCAGCAATGCTGTTATAAGCATCTATCTTACTCCGCAGACCACGTTGCCGTTCGTACAAGTTCGCAACGATGATTTCTTACTCTGATATGCGTCTCCATCGATCATAAGTGGCGTGGCCTCAGCATACGGGTCGAAGTCTACTAGGTCTTCCAAATGATATATAAGTTCTTCTAAGCAAGTCAACCTTATCTCACATCGTCCAGCTAGCCGGATGCCGCCTACACGCTGAATGTCTTTAAGACTATCTGTTATGAAAGGGAGCAAATCATAATCTCTTCTCCGCCCAGAACTAATGTCGGTGAGCGTTTGTTGTATAACATTCTCTACTTTTTGGAGGATGTCCTGCAAGGATTCGGAGACCTGGAAGACAGATTCTTGGTCGGACGTAATTGCAGCAATGGGATCCTCTTCACTCTCATCGTCAGATATTAGGATGACTTCGGGACTCACAATCCTCCTATTACGGGAATTCAACCGAGGAAGTGGACCAGTGGCCTGCCTGAAGGAAGCCGCTGGAGGAGAGTATGCTGTGGGAACTTCTTCCTCGCTAGGCTGCAAATGGGATCGACTCCTAGGAAGTCAAGATCGACGTGGAGGCATCGAAAACCTGCGATGAAAAAGCAGCAAGTCAGATACAGTCTAAAATAGTAATACACGAAATATAAAAGGGAAATTAAGAACTTGAACTAAAGTCCTATGAATAAATAGGATTTTATAGTTGAAGTCTAATTAAACCTACAAATTTCGTGCATGCTAAACAATGATTGTCATTTTGCGGTGAATTTTGGTGAAATACCCAAAATACCCCTCGTGCTCAAGGCTAAATTCAGGTCAAGGACACGTTTGATTTGGGGCCATGGTCATCATATTTGATCATCTAGTACTCCAGTCCACTTTTGCATAAAAGCCCCTACCAATTTCAGTCCACTTTTGCATAAAACCCCCCCAAAAATTCGGTCAAATTGCATGTGTTGCATAAAACCCCCAAATTTTGGTTCATACTCACAACCCATCATCCTTAGAATAAAAAGTTGTGATCTTGACATGTGGGTTCATGTTGCATCCCCATTACAAGCATAAAGTTACAATCTTTCTTAATAAAAAAAAAAAGGAAGAGAGTGGGGAAGGGGAACTTACCAAATCAAGAAGCTTTCCTTGAGGTTGAAGATGATGAAACTCTAACTTGGGGGAGAAGATAATTTCGGCCAAGAGGAGTGCAAGAAAATCCGGAATTATAGATGAATTTGGGGAAGGAAACAATGGAAGAGAGAGTTTAAAAAAGGAAGAAAATCTCTCTTGAAAATATGGAAAGAAGAGGGAGCTTAAAAAAGGAAGAAAATCTCTCTTGAAAATATGGAAAGAAGAGGAAGTTTAAAAAAGGAAGAAATTCTCTTTTGAACATTTGGAAAGAGAGGAAATAACAAAAAGGAAAGTTCAACAGGGGAAACAAATTCAAAGAGGCAAAGGGGGGGGGGCCGGCCCTAGAGAGAGAAGAAGAAAAAATAAAAAAAATGAAGAAAAACCCTCTTTTATAGCCTTGAACCAGATCTGGCTGAACCAGACCAGACCAGGGTTGAACCAGACCAAGCCAAATTGAGCCAGAATGAGCCAGAATGAGCCAAATTGAGTCAGATTGAGCCTGGCTGGACCAGACCAGATCAGAATGAGCCAAATTGAGCCAGATTGAACCAGAATGAGCCAGTTTGAGCCAAATTGAACCAGTTTGAACCAAATTTGAACCAGAATTCAAATTGGAGCTGAATTAAACATTGGAACGACTTTTGATCAACCTACGGTTCATTCCTTCACCTATTTAACCCCTCTACCATATATTTGGAAGGGTCGGAGAGATTTTGAACCCAAATACTGCCTTTTTTGGCACATTTTTTGGGCCGGTTCAGATTATTCGAACCTAAAGAACACTCCGAAAAGTATACGAGTATAAACTGCTTCTTAATACTCCAATAAGGTATATGAGTATAAACTATTCCCTATTTTTGGTTTGAGAAGTTCCTGGAGAATATTGTTTATAAATATTCTTAAGGATAACTCAACCACACTACGCCGGACAACGCGTTGTACATAAAGACTCGACGCCACAATCGATGGTCAGCTAAAAATTAGAAATCAGGAATCGACTTCAAAGTTCAAAATTCCGACAAACGGTCAGACAATAAATGCAGCACCGGAACTCTTACAGACTTTCGACAAAGCACCGAAAAGCCTGGAGAATTGAAGGAGTCAAGAACAGAAGCCATTCCGAGGTCCCGTTATACCGACTGAAGGTAGGGACAATCATATCCAAAGTATCCCAGACTCTTCTATAAAAGAACGAGACTGAAATACTTTGGAGGGGGTATCTGTAGGCATATAAAATTGCTTATAGGTCCCCTAGCATAGCTCGGCACAAACCGACGAACCAACGAGGCGACGAGATCGACGAATCGCACAGAAGCGACGGAATGCATCCACCCGCGTGCAGAATCAAGCTAATGAGTTGAGGAATCAACGAGTCATCCAACCGAGAGCGGACTCGGACGAATCACGATCGAATCAAGATCAATTTCGGACTCGAACTCAGAAGCGGATTTACTGCCAAATCAGGAATCCAACTTACTGCCAAATCAGATCAACCAATCAGAGTCTCAATCAACCGAATCACGGACAGAACCGGAAACAACGGAAAACGACTCGAAAAAGTCGGAAAACACCGCCCGCGGGGGCTCGGCCAAAGCCGAGCCACCCCAAGGTGGCTCGGCCTCAGCCGAGCCACCTTGAGGTGGCTCGGCCAAAGCCGAGCCACCTTGGGGTGGCTCGGCCAAGGCCGAGCCACCCTAGGGTGGCTCGGTGGCCGAGCCACCTCAGGGTGGCTCGGCCAAGGCCGAGCCACCCACCATGCACGAAGACCGTCCACCAGACCTCCATGAGCCCGAAGCTGCTGGCGCGGGTTCCCAACATAAAGTTGGTCATAACCGAATTTGCGGGCGAATCGGCAAGGTAGATACGGCTCTATGAAGCACTGGTTCCCCACCCGGAAAGTCAGGTAACCCGGCCTAATGTTCACTAGCCAATTAAAGCAGCCCATATCCAGATAAGTCCTATACTCCCTCGGCTTCTCCTCATCAATCAAACACTCGCCGTACCGACTGGAGAACTGTGGAAAGCAAGTGGAGAATGCCCAGCACTTGTGGACTTGTAGCTGACGCCTGATATCGGGGAATCCTCGGCCCTCCCATTCACCATTCTCAAGCAACTGTAGAAAGGGGACAGACTGATCTATGGCATTCGGTATTGACATCACATCGGAACGATGAAGAACGAACCAAGCCATCAAATAAATATACGGGAGCTCTACCTTAATGGTAGGAATCTGAGTCGGTTTATCATCATCTCTCCGTGTAAAAGCACCAGAAATCTGCCGAAGCCCTCGATGAATGTTAGCAACCATCACCGGAAGAAGCGAAAGTTCCTTCTTGTAGGCAAGCTGAACTGCAGGATAGAGCACTTCCAGTGGCAGAGCGTCACCAGACTGATACGGGACAACACATTTCTTCAACCAGATGGCGAGATAACCGGCAAGGAGAGTCATCGGACGAATCGGTGCGGTCGCATGATATAAGAACGATCTGAATTTAGTCCCTGCAGGAAAGCCACTCTCAGGACTGCTAATGGTATAGGATTGGGCGTTAGTCTTCTTCAGCAGCTCATTAACCTCTGAAGGAGTCAGCGGTGCCAGTTCACAAATAGATTGGCCAGAATGGCTCTCCAGATTCCTGAACAAATATGATGCGAACTGCTTCAGGCTCACATTTGCTTTGGTCCTCTTCGCTAGGGGCTTAGACTGCGCCAAAGCAATGTGGTAATGACAAGTGAGGTCCCATAAGGTCTCGTAGCGGTCGGGCATGCGATCCTTCAGCTGACTCAACTCATGGTTGGAGGGAAAGTACTCCTGGTATAACATCTGTCCCATGGGCAAACCAGAAATCTTGTGCATCTCATGTAGAGCCAAGCCCAACTCTCCGTGCCTGGTCAGAAAAGTGTTGGAATCTGGATTATAAAGCTCGCATAGGGCAAAGAAATGCTTCGCGCTTGTAGGCAAGCCATGCATGGTGGCCCGAATGGCTGCATAAAGGCCGCAAGCATGTAACTCCTCGCTCCATCGGCTCAAGACGTACTTCGTCATACGAGCCCACCAAAACCTGTCCAAAGAATGGACCCAACCATAGAATCTGTGGTGCGGTGCAGGCATCTCACGTCCTAAGTTAGCGAGGCGATTCATCAAAGTAGAAGCAGTGGCGAGGAACTCGTTACGAGGCGGAGTATCTAGCCCCAGTACTCCAGGACGCA
>NC_033802.1:45039696-45062643 GCF_001876935.1 Asparagus officinalis | reverse complement strand
CTGGGACAAGAGGATGGCCTATTTTGCCAACCGCCAATTCATCGAACCCGGTTGCGTCATAAATACTCGTACAGGATTAACGTTGGAGATAACGTAAATTGTTTGTCCCACTAAGTATTGCCGCATCTTTTGTACTGCAAACACCAACGCGAGACATTCTTTCTCAATCATCGGATATCGAGACTCAGCGCCCACCAACGTCCGACTTAAATAATAAACTGCCTGTTCGTGACCATTATCATCGTCTTGTGCTAACAAAGCACTTATCGAATGGTTCATCGCCTTGATGTAAATCAAGAACGGTTTACCTGATCTTGGTGCAACGCTTTTTGGCAGGCATCATCCCAGATGAATGATACTCCTTTCTTGTTCAGCTTAGAGAACGGTTGGCACTTCCCAGAAAGATTTGAGATGAAACGCCGGATATAAGCTAAACGCCCTTGCAATCCTCTGAGTTCTCTCAGATTCCTCGGGGGTTGCAATTCATGTATCGCCTTCACCTTATCGGGATCGATATGTATACCTTTAGTGGTGACGACGAATCCAAGGAATTTTCCGCTGGAACGACGAACCCAAGAAATTTTCCGCTGGACATTCCAAGGAATGATTTAGTGGGGTTCATCTTCAATTGATGACTCCTCATGAGATCGAACATCGTTTTCAAGTCCTTGATGTGATCTTCTTTGTTGCGGCTTTTCACAACCAAATCATCAACGTAGCATTCGACTGTTTTCCTGAGATGTTCTTGGAAAATCTTGGTCATCGCTCGCTGGTATGTGGCACCGGCATTCTTCAGACCGAAAGGCATTACCGTATAGCAGAAGACGCCGATGGGTGTTCTAAACGCCGTATGCTTCTCATCTTGATTCCTGACTTCATACTCACCGCGAACTTGGTTGACTATCAATTGCGAATCTCCAAAAGCTTCGAGATATTCGACCCCCAGCTCTTTGGCGAAACTGAGTCCAATGAGAAGCGCGTTGTATTCGGCAACATTATTGGAGCACGGACTAGTCAACGAATAAGCCCGAGGCATCACGTGCTTTCCAGGGGAGATTAAGACGACTCCAACTCCAGAGGAAACTGTAGGACATCCCGGGGTTATTACTCTATTAACTGCCCTTGAGGCACCATCGAAGTATAATTGCCATACTTGTTGGTGTGATGTGGTGTTAACCTCGTGGGTTTCATCCGGCAAGTCATCATATACTTCTGCCGTATCTGTGGTCGGGTTTGCCGCCAAAAGGTCACAAATCGCCTGTCCTTTTATCGACTTCTGCTGCTTGAAGTGCAAATCGTATTGGGACAAGAGAAGGGCCCACTTCGCTAGCCGCCAATTCATAGAGGCCGGTTGCGTCATAAACACCCGTACTGGATTAACGTTGGAGATAACGTAGATCGTCTGTCCCACTAAGTAATGCCGCATCTTTTGCACTGCAAACACCAACGCGAGACATTCTTTCTCAATCATCGGATATCGAGACTCAGCGCCCACCAAAGTCCGACTTAAATAATAAACTGCCTGTTCGTGACCATTATCATCGTCTTGTGCTAACAAAGCACTTATCGAATGGTTCATCGCCTTGATGTAAATCAAGAACGGTTTACCTGATTTTGGTGCAACGAGAACAGGAGGATTTGTCAGATATGTCTTGATATCCTCGAGTGCCTTTTGGCAGGCGTCGTCCCAAATAAATGATACACCCTTCTTGTTTAGCTTAGAGAAAGGTTGGCACTTCCCAGAGAGATTTGAGATGAACCGCCTGATGTAAGCTAAACGCCCTTGCAATCCTCTGAGTTCTCTCAGATTCCTCGGGGGCTGCAATTCATGTATCGCCTTCACCTTATCAGGATCGATATGTATACCCTTAGTGGTGACGACGAACCCAAGAAATTTTCCGCTGGACATTCCAAGGAATGATTTAGTGGGGTTCATCTTCAATTGATGACTCCTCATGAGATCGAACATCGTCTTCAAATCCTTGATGTGATCTTCTTTGTTGCGGCTTTTCACAACCAAATCATCAACGTAGCATTCGACTGTTTTCCTGAGATGTTCTTGGAAAATCTTAGTCATCGCTCGCTGGTATGTGGCACCGGCATTCTTCAGACCGAAAGGCATCACCGTATAGCAGAAGACGCCGAGGGGTGTTCTAAACGCTGTATGCTTCTCGTCATCCGGGTGCATCTTGATTTGGTTATACCCCGAAAAGCCGTCCATGAAGGACATCCTCTCGAATCCACATGTATTGTCGATAATGACATCCGTGATTGGGAGAGGAAAATCGTCTTTTGGACATGCTTCATTCAGGTTCCTGAAGTCGATGCAAATCCTGATTTTGCCATTCTTCTTCATGACGGGAACGATGTTGGCTAACCAGTCTGGATGTTGTTCTTCTCGGATAAATCCCGAATCGATCAACTTCTTAACCTCTGCCTCAATGGCTTCCATAATCTGCGGACGAAACCGTCTTTGCTGTTGTTTGACAGGTTTGGCATCCGGCTTGATGTCAAGGCGGTGCATTGCCACATTAGGGTCGAGTCCTGGCATATCTTCGTAGTTCCAGGCGAAGACATCAATGTATTCTCTGATTAGGGCAATTAATTCCTCCTTCTCATCTGGAGGAAGACTACCGCTGATGAATATGGGCTTTGGATTGGCCTCATTGCCCATATTAATTTGGACTACTTCATCTTCGGTTGGTGGTTCTCTCTGTTCGAACCTATCACCGTACTGCATGTTTAGGTGATGAACCCATGGGTCTTCCCACGTTGGCATTTGATCGTCATCCTCCAACGTAGATGGATCAGCTGTAGTCATGTTTGACATTAAGGTTTTGAACATTTCTCCCAAACTTGTGTCGGAATCCTCAGCTGAAGAATCTGGCAAGTACCCATCCTTAGCTTTGTTAGCAATTTGATCGATAATTTGCCAACCACATTCGTCATCTGATGAGACATAGCCTAAGCCTCTCTTGTGACGGTAATAGTCATCGGGTTTTCCTTTTGGTACGTATGCCGCTTTGACTGGGATACGGGATCCTCGATCGAAGTATAAACCTTCTCCGAGTGTGAAATTGTATCCTTGTTTTTCCATGAGCATGCGCGCTTCCGGACTATACTTAGATAAATGCAGACCAGATTTGTCTTCATCCTCGTCTTCTCTTAGGAAATGATCTGGCAACGGAAGATTTTCTCCTTTACCATAAATCACTTCCTTTTGTCCCCCTACCTTGGCAGGAATAATTCGGGTTGTTCCGAAAGAATGCTGGAGACTTCTCTTCGTCACGTAAGATGATCAGAGCGGCATACATAAATCTGGGTTATCATACAATTCCTTTATCGCATCATTAAGAGACAATGAGTACTCTAAATCATGATTTATTTCAATATCAGCAAGTTGCCAGTTACAACCGCCATCTGACGATTGTTCATCGTCAAGATTGATTACAAAGGGTACAATGTCATTTAAAACAAAACCGCCATTGTAATCGAATCCGGCCTCGGAATTAGCTTCTTCTCCGCTGTCCGTGCCTTGGATCGATGGTTCCGTGTCAGATTCGTTACCATAAAGGAGAGAATCGGTGAAGTAATTCTCATACCCTTTGAATGGTTGCTTATCTGCGACCACCGTCCTGACCCTTCCATCAGTGTCGACATATTTCAGACACTGATGTAAGGTGGAGGGAACTATAACATTACTATGGATCCAAGGCCGACCCAATAGTAAATTATAGGATGTCTCAGCATCTATCACGTAACACGTGACCTCCGTCTTCAGATCGCCCATTTGGCATTTTATTCGGATCTTCCCCAAAGGTCTTGACCCGCTGGTGTTGAATCCGTAAATGACTGTGCCTGTAGACGCCAATTTGCTGACTGGAATGCCAAGGCTATGCATCAGGCGAAGTGGCATAATGCTCACAGCGGAACCCGGATCTACTTGGATTCGGTTGACCTCGCTGGAGCCAATGTACCCGACGAAATACAAGGGCCGATCATGGTTTGAATTTTTCTTCTGCATGTCTTCTTTGGTGAAGGTGATGCAGGGAATATTCTTAGCTGCCACATTACACTGTTGAGCTAACAGTTCTAGTTCCTCAGGCGCCGGTTTGATCCGAGTGAGGAATGCTTCTGAATCGGCCAAGGCCTCTTGCAATGCTTCTCTAGTTTCTTTAGACAGCCGCAGCAACTCATATAGCGTTATCCGCGCTGGAATATTAGCTAGCTGAGCCATGATGTCTTGACTTGAGTCAGAAATACCTCTGCATTGGCCAAAGCTTCTTGTAGGGCCTCCCTGGTTTCTTTGGATAATCGCAGCAACTCATACAGCGTTATCCGTGCAGGAATGTTGGCTAATTGCGCCATAATGTCGAAGCTATGCGGAGTCTTCGAGCTTTCCGGTTTGTCTCTTCCAATTGGACGACTGAAACGAGACTGCTTCGGATTCTGTACCTCTTGGGGATTCTTCTCTTTTGGTTTATTCACCGGTTGTCGTAGAGCTTCTTTACCCGGTGTGGGACTCGTAATCACCCCCATTTCTGTGAGAGTTTTGGCTGGTCCCCGCTTGTTCACCCCCTGCTCACTAGGTGGCGGATAATTGTAGTGGTATTCATTTCCGCTCCGTGTCGCAAAAGCTTCTTGTTCTTCTTCAGAGAGCGGGAAAGTGGGGATTCTTTCGTCATCTTCCCCTGGGATAGCAGAGACTCCATAACAAGACTTCCCTTTTCCTTTAGACTTCCTCCCGGATGACGAACCGGCCCATTGTTCATCTCCAATCAGATCTGGATGAACCCAAAGGATTTCGCCATTTGGGGTTGTGTGCGGCACAAGTCCCTTTTGGCGCTGTCCGTGCGGGTCGTCATTCACCGTCTTCATCCCGACTTTGGTGACGCGTTTTGGCTCGAACCAAGTTGTAGGCACCGACCCAAAACTGATTGACACTGCGTTTGCCCCCACATTCTTGGCTGGTTTCGGGGTTATGACCCCTACGTCGATTAACGCCTGGATCTTGTCCTTGAGGTGGTAGCATGATCTCGTAGGGTGGTGGACCGCTCTGTGGTACGCGCAGTACTTTGGATCCGTCACTTTGCTTGCCCCCTCTTGATCCACGATCGCCGGCAGCTGGATTTTGTTGTTCTCCAACAAGTATTTGAAGATACCGGGAACTTCATCATCCTTGAAGGAGTAGACTTTGGGAAACCTCGGCTCTGAAGACTTTTGTTTCAGAGGTCGTTGTTGCCAATGCGGCTGGGATTGTTGTGGCGCTCGTTGCTGCTGTTGTTGCTGGGGTTGCAATTGAAAAGTTTGGTTAGCATCAACGGCATTAGCATGAGCTTTACCTTTTCCTTTTTGGTTGAAGTTCTGTTTCAGAGGATTTATTGCCGGTTGGCTTCTCTCCGCCTTCTTTCTCCTGAGGAATCGCTCAGCTTGCTCCCATCGGACTTTCAGATCCTTCCATGTCTTGGATGGTGCTGTGCCCATTTCTTCCAACACGTCCAGCGAAAGGTTGTTGTGACAGGTCTGGAGGATGAATTCCTCGGTGATCGGGTCCCGACAATTCATCGCCTTGTTCCTGAACCTTTTGACGAAGGTGTCGACTAACTCTCCGTCTTTCTGCTTTTCGTCGAGTAACGATCCGATAGAGATCTCGGTGTCG
Organism: Asparagus officinalis; assembly: GCF_001876935.1. Lineage (NCBI taxonomy): Eukaryota > Viridiplantae > Streptophyta > Magnoliopsida > Asparagales > Asparagaceae > Asparagus > Asparagus officinalis. The sequence goes on along the minus strand of NC_033802.1, from coordinate 45,056,984 downwards.
TTGTCGAAGAAATTTGTAAGGAACTTCGTCTCCATGTCGTCCCAGCTGTTTATACTTCCTGGCTTGAGGCGGCGATACCAATCGAAGGCGGCTCCGCGAAGAGTGCCAACGAATGACCGCACCATCAGAGGCTCATTACCAGAGATAACCCCCAAGTGCGATTTGAAGTAAATCAAATGCTGAGTGGGTGAACCCATCCCATTAAACGGCGTGAAGTTAATTAGACTGAACTTCACCGGATATGGGATTGATTCCCACTCTCTTGGGTATGGACAAGGAATGCCCGTCTTTTTCGTCTCTTGAGCGGAAATCAATGTATTGATTTTGCTCTCGAGGTTTTTAATTTTTAGGCTTTCACCTGTATCTTCAATAGCATTCCCGTTACCACCCCCTGCATTGACGGGAGGATCATTGATATTATGAGCATTCGTATCCTCGTCCTCCTGACGGACTTGGTTGCGACGACTCGGCTCGACTTGGCCAATGCTTGAATTTGTTGGTCATGCATTTCTCTCATGTTCTGCATGGTCATCTGCATCTCGAACCTGAAAGTTTCCTGCTGCTTAGCCAAAGCGTCTTCAATCATCTTGGCAATTTGCTCCGCACCTATCATAAGCGCCTCACGGGGTTGTCCCTCGCTGGATACCGTATTATCTGATGCGACTGCGGAGCCAGCATTAGATTCTTCATCTTCTGAAGGGCGTCTTGTTCGAACCCTACCATAGGTTGCTCGCTCTATGGTTCCGGACTACAGACGGGTTCTAGGCCGGGAGGCTCTCAGAATTGACTCGAAATCATCCTGTGCCGATGTCCCCTTGCTGGTCATGTTGGTGGTGACCCTCGGAAATTCTCCGTCTTCAATCATTCTTCTTCTTCGTTGAAAACGCCTAGGCCTGGGTCTTGGCGCCTCCGCACTGAGTCTTTCGAAAACTGAAACTCTTTTGGAGACCGCCTTGATGCAGTTGCATTCAGACAATACTGCCCGAATGAGTTTGGAACAGGGGCATTGAATTTCCTGTTCTCGGGGACTCCTCTTCCTGGTCCTATTCGTACCCCCAGCACGATAGTACAACTCGTCATTTTGACAGTCGGAGTAACCTATCGTGTGCGGGCACGACTTCTCAGGTATAACACTATCACTATCAGCTGATAATGTTTCCATCTGAGGTTGGATTGCCTTCTTTGGCCCCCAACGTGTTGAGTCGTTATGGGCTTCCTCATTGGGCCCAAACGCTCGTGAACTGGAATTTTGCCTCTCTCGTCAGGAACTGGACCGAGGTGCTCCAAAACTGGCTTCCTCCTTCGGGATGATTCTGCATGATCTCCCGGAGTGGCCATAGGAATTAACGGCGACTTTGGTTGACTTGCCGGAGTTTGACCTTGCTTAGAAGGCTGCGATGGTTGCTTTTTGGCCTGAGTCGCCACTTCAGACTTAGGCTTCCAGACTTGGCGGGTTGGTGGTGGCTTCTTCGTCACCTCCTTTTGCAGTCTTCTACGGGCTTCTTTAGTTTTGGCCCGTACTTGCGCCGATAATGCGCGGCGCTTGCGGATACGCTCCTCCAGCGTCGTACGGTTCCGTTTGACCCGGACCCACTCCATTGTTGATGGCTTGGAGGAACCATTCTTCACTTGGTGTTGAGGCTGTTTGCCTCGTTTGTTCTTCAGATCCGCATTGTAGCGGACCTCGTCAACGGACTCCATGGCCTTGGCGAATTGCTTCGCGAGGCGTTGACGCTGCCTCTGGCGAGCTCTCTTAGAGAGAGTCACCACGCCTTCGATGGCGGATTTGACCTGCTTAGAGGCCGATGGGACTTCACCCGACGCAACTTCGGCGTCGATCGGGGTGAGGTTGTCGTTGGTGGCTTCAACTTCTTCGCACCAACGGACTTTTCTCCTAGAGGAGAACTTCTGGAATTTCTTGGACTTACGGGGGGAGGTTGATCCAGACGAGGACACGTACTCCTCGTACTTCTGCTGGTCGAACTCATACTCGACCTCCTCCACGACCGGGATCGAGATCCGCGGCGTTATAAAAGATCCGGTCTTTTTTAGATCCGGTTACAATGAAAATAAAAAATAAAGAAAATTAAAAAATTACAACTTTTTCTCCTTGTGAACAAATCGCGAGCTCTTGTTATTCGGTCACTCGCTTTGGTGGGTTGTTTGCCTGCGCCGGGGTTGTTTGCCGTGGACCACCGCGTGATCTAGATCCGGACAGATCCATGCAGTATAACGAGTATTACTCCACGAAGGAAATAATAGCCGGGGAGGATTGATTCACCAAGGAAACAATCGTCCAAGCCTCGGGATCTAAGACCAAGCTTAGATCCGGAGTGTAACAACGTAGATCTGAGATCTCAATCCCCTCGAACTCCTGCCTTTTTGTGATGCGGGTGCTCGCCGAGAATCAGATCCGAACATCCAAGTCTTCAAGCCTTCAAGAACTCCAAGATGAGGTCTCAATCCGGCAGAGTTTCGGCTCTCCAAAAGTTCTTCCCAAAAGTCCTGCAAAATAATGAATGACCCCGCCTATTTATAGGCAACCAGATCTGTGCATTTGGCACAGATCTGGGCGGCCACCTCAGGGTGGCTCGGCTTTTGCCGACGAGCCACTCCGGGTTTTGCGTCCGTCGTTTGGTTGTTTTGGTCCTTGTATCCGCTTCGTCCGTGATTCGGTGTTGCGGTTGATTGGTCTGAAATCGATTCGTTGACTTGATTCCTGATTTAGAAGTCTGGATCCCGATTAGGCAGTAAATCGGCTTTGGTGTCTGAGTTCGAATCCGTTATATGGTTGGATGACTCGTTGACTCTCTGGACTGTTGGTTTGATTCCGCATGCGAGTGGATTCATTCCGTTGTTCACGTGCGGTTTGTCAGCTTCGTAGCCTTGTTATTCCGCTTCGTTGCGTGTCACTTGGCTTTGGTGTTGTGGTCTGACGTTCATGCTTGGATACGTCGCCCGATGGCTCATTAGTTCGTGTTGAGCCGTGTTAAGGGACCTATAAGCAATTTTATATGCCTACAGCGTCCTCAGCTATGATAGGGTCACCTTGGAGTGAAATTTCTCTAACTGGCCTTGTCGAACTCTAACAGTGAAAGCCACCATTAAAACTATTTTAGAGATTGTTGGCGAAGATGAATGATCAGAATTTTTCCTCAATTAAGTTTCAGAAATCTTCAAAAGCAATAAACCTCCCTCTTGTTGCAGTAACCATATATATAGGTGTAGAAATCAAAAACTATCAGAATACCATCGGTCGACTCCTCGCCTAACCAACAGTGGAGATCAATCTTGAAAATCAAAGTGACTACTCCAGAATCGAGGCACACCTTGCCTTAATTCGCCCACAATTATGGATAAAAAATAAAGCGATAGCAAGCAAGAATTATACCTTGATATCAACATCGTCACATCTGAAAAGACCTTTTAGTCAGTTCTCATTAATATGCCTTGCGAGTCGATAACTGACAACTATTTAATCTTCCACCCATACTCGGCTAGCCGAGTTCAAGTGGAAGGGGGCCATCTGGTATAGCCTAGAAAATCAACAAGTGTTAATCTCCCTAGATAAGCTGACACGTGTCTCACTCTCACCTAATTAGACAAATTGAGGCAAAGATAATTCAAACTGCTCCTACAGCCTACCCCATGGGATGACAACTTGTATAGCCGAGTCAAAAGACGGTACTTGTCAGCCACCTCACCCAATCGACCCTATGAGTAACCCGCACTAGGCCTATTGTGTCAGTCAACAACTTGTGTAGCCGAGTCAAAAGGCGGTGGTTCTCGGCCCTTGACCAAACAAAAAGAGAGATGGTAGTTACCTCGAACCCTTAGTAGTCGACTACTCTCGCATTGACCACCTTGACAAAATCATCATTACTCTACCTCCATAGTCTTTATAACTCATCGGAACCAGTCAACTCTAAGCATATGCTGTCATTCCCTTATTAAATAACCATATGACTCACTTTCTTCTGCTGCCAACACATGGAAGGTATCTACTGACTCAGCAACCTGATTGGACTCTGCCGAAATTACCTTCATACCTCTCTGATCTGCTATAAGAGGAAACTACTCTGCGTGGGTAACTTCTTCTACTTTTTGAAAACTTTGAATAACTACCCTATACAATTTATCTTTGATTTTTCCACTCAAGATCAAAATACTGACTTGATCGTTGGAGGAACAAGCGGAGAACCCAGCTTCGTCCTCTTACAAGATTTTCATGTGCAAGGAAGAATAGCGGACTCTGAAACCAGTCATCTGAAGGAGTTTGAGGACCCTAAGCACTCTCATAACTCTAATATAACCCCCTTGTTTGATAACTGACATCAACAAGGTTGTTTGAAAATTTCAAGTTTGTTAAGGAGTTATTTGTAGTAAAGAATTTTTTAAAGGGTTGTTTGTTATTTTTAAAATTTTAAGTGTCATGTTATAATTTTTAGAATTTTTAAGGATTGTTTGTAATTCCATATTTTCAAGGGACTATTTCTGGTTTTTAGATTCTTATGAGCTTTTTATAATTTTTATATTTTTTGGGGATTGTTTGTATTACATATTTTTTAAACTTTAGGTTTTTTTTAGTAAGTTTCGATTTGTTTTTTTTTTTGGCGGGGGAGGTTTTTTTCTACATTTTTAAAATTGGCTTGAATTTTTTTAGTTTCTTAGGGTGGATTATTGCACTTTTAGATTTTTGAGATACTTATTTGCAAACAATCCTTTTGGGTATTATTTGTAATTTCTATCATAACTTGTTTTTTTCCTTAAACTTATTGAGAATTAAACTGTTTATTTGTGGATACCTATGATTTAATTATCATTACTAAATTTTTAATTGTTAGAATTTTCTAATTATTGATAAGTGATACTTGGTCACATGCATTGCACGTGATCAAGTATCACGTGTCTTTGTTTTTTATAGAAGTTTTTAATTGTTAAAGTTATATATATAATTAACTTAGGAGCTATATATAATTACTTATATTTTTTGTAAATATCTACATAGAAAACTAAATAAATAGCCACATAGTTTCCTCTCAGAACAACAAAATTAGCACCAACAAAATCAAAACAATCTAATAACAACAAAAAAAAAATTTCTTGACTCTAATTTTATTTTGTATCTGTCACATGCTTCTTCATTGAACTGAAAAATACTATTTATGTTAGCTATATGAAAGAAAAATATGTAACTCTAAGGTACAATACAAACAAAAAAGAGAATTTAGAAAACTTTGAAGGGCATAATTTTATTAAAAATTTAATAAGATACGATTTTTACTAATTGATTATGATAATACTAACAATCAAGTTTTTATAAATTACAATTTCATTAATAAATATCAAATATGTAACTCTAAGGTACAATAACATATTATTTTTTCTATAAGCTCTCTCTCTCTCTCTCTCTCTCTCTCTCTCTCTCTCTCTCTCTCTCTCTCTCTCTCTCTCTCTCTCCTGTTTGCTCTCCTGAAAGATTTTAATAAAATTAAGCTTCTCATTTTTGTAATTAGACACCAAATTACTAACTAAAAGAAATAACTCAAGCTTACAGCATGAACAAAGCAATATGTAGAGCTCAGGATGCATATGATGACTCAGGTAAGTATGATACCTCAATATTTATCTATATGATGAACAATGAACTTGATTTTCTCCTCTCAATTTTTCATACATATATAGCCATGAATAAGGTCTCTCGGGTAGATGGAAAACACAAGAACACAGAGATATCTAGGTTGAAATTTTTCTTGTCTTTAATGGTGATTGGAAACGAGGAGATGATCACCATGATATAGGATTAGTAGGTTACTAGATAAAGTTATATTAAAATAAAAAGGATTATGTTTTTTAACCTTCGATTTTATCATCAGCTAATAGTTTGGATGAGATGATAACTTAGTTTAAACTAAAGAAAATATTTCTAGATTTTAAATTTATCATCATCATTCAAATTTGTCATCATCTAATAATTTGGATGAGATGATGAACTTAATTTATTAAGGATGATCTTCCTAGATTCTAAATTTATCATCCTCCTTAGGATAGGCTAGCAATATGATATCCAAAAAATTCAAGGTAATATTGACTATGAAATTTTTTTCTCAAACTTACACTTTTATAAGGAGTATTATATGATGGATAGTTATGATTTGATTATGATTATCAAATATTTGAATTATTTAAAATTTCAGTTATGGATAGTTTTAATTTAATGAGAATGCTTAGGTAAAGCAAGAATTAGGTGTCCACATGTAAGCTTATGATAGGACTAGGTATCCACATGTCATGCTTAAATTTGACACAAAACATGATTTTACCTCTAGGAAGAGATCACCAATTTCTCATTTCTTATTATATATAATGGAGATATTGTTGGGAAATAGCGTTGTATTTCAAGAAATCCTACTTTAACTTGGATTTGGAAGTGAATTTGATCAGAAAGAAACAATTGCAATTGGAATTGAATTTTAATCAAAAGAGGATTACAATTTGTAATCCAAATCAAAGAATGAGTACTACATGAAATCGAGATAGGGGGGAAAAATCTTTAAATACCTCTTAAGAGTTTCATTGCAAAAAAAGTCATACGAAAGCCAAGGAGAGTTGCATATTATAAAAGAGAGTTAGAAAGAAGAGACATCTAGAATAAGAGAGATCTTTTGATGAGATTAAGAGAGAATTTCAAATGAATTCCTTCAAGAGCACGTATCTTATATTCTCTAATATAAAGAAGAGTCAAATATTATCTCCCTGTGGATGTAGGCAATTGTCGAATTATGTAAATCTCGTCTTTGTGCTCTTAGATTATTTTATGCCATAATTGCTAGTGTTTCTTTTTAGTTTAAATAAGTGTTTTAAACTTTCACATTGTCGGGTGATTGATTCATCGATAAAAAAGGGAGCAGATTTAAGTGGAATGTTGAGTAAAGCTTCCGTAGGCTTTGCTTCAGCATAAATTGTCGATTGGTGCGCAACGAGTTGCAATGGTTGTGCACTAACAACAAGCATATTTATGTCTCCCTTTACTAATTTGACAGTGATTTTAGTAGAAGAAGTTGCATTGACTGCAGCGTTCGAGAGAATAAAAAGGAAGAGGGAAAGAACAAAGTGATGTCTTTTTTCCTCCTGCATTTCTCTAAAAAGAGAAAGTATGGAAATGAGTAGCAAAATAAAAAGCTCATATAATTATTTGATAATCACATTTTATTTCAATTTTATACCCTCATTATCTATTTGATATGAATAAATATACTACTAATAATTATTTTTATCTTTAATTGTATGTTTATGAAGAATAAATCTCAAACTCCAATCTCTCAACAAAAAGCCATTGATTTAATGAAGAAATAAAGCAAAGAAGCCCATTAGAAAATTAATTGCCAAATTATCCAAAAGGCCAAAACCAAAAAGAAGAAAACATCAACAGAAGCCCAAATGAAGAAAAAATACCAAAAGCCCAAGCCTAAAATCCAAAGAGAAGAGAAGTTACGGGCTGGAAAAGGAGGCAGGCTGACATCGATGCCAGCATCGATGCCCCTATCGATGCTGACATCGATGCGCTGGTAGTTAGTTATAGATTAGTGGTTAAAATTTAATTGTTTTGGATAAGATTTTGATCCAATGGCTTATATTCACTGATGTTTACTATAAATATGGGTAGAGAGTGAGGGGTTAGAGGTGTGAAAAATTTTTGTAACTTCTTTTGGAGAGGAGGGCTACTCTTAATTGAGAAGGCCTTCTAAATTTATAACTTTTTGTTACAATTAATAAAATAATTTTTTCACCACTTTAAATTTTTCTTTTCTTCTCTTTGTTGGATGATGAAGATGAAGATGAAGATGAAGATGGAGATTAATTTGAAGGTTTGTTTTTCTTATTTCTCTTTTATTGCTTGTTAGTTTAGATTTATTTTCATGCTTGTAATTAGATTTTATTTTCTTGTTTAAATAGTCAAGAGGCTAGAACCCTCTTGTCTTAGATTTATTTTATACTTATAGATTAGATTTATTTTATGCTTATAGAATAGATTTATTTTCTTGCATTTAATTCTTATAATTTATTTTATAGTTTAGATTTTATAATTTATTTTGTAGTTAGATTTTAATTTCTTGCACTATTCACCTTGAGGCTAGAACCCTCTCGGATTTAGTTTTTCTTTTTGTTCATTTTTATTTTCTTTGATTCGCCTTTAGGCTAGACCCCTTTAGGGAATCACCATTTTCTAAGAAGTGGATTCAATTCTAGATTACTCATATCTTTAATTGAATCTGCCATCTTTACTTTCTTGACTTTTATTTTCATTTTTGATTTTTATTTGTTTCTCGATTTTATTCATTCTTCCTTCTTGCCATGTTAATCACATTTATTTTTTTACTCACATCCACTCTCAAAAACATCGATTTACACACTATCACTTTCACTCTCATTATCTCTCCACAATTACATTCACTCATCACTCCTATTTGTCACGTACACAATATAAGAACCGATTTTATATTTTCTCCTACAAAACACCTTCCTCGTGGGATCGATAACTCTTTATACTATAACTTGATTAGTTGTGCACTTGTAACTTTTTGGTATATGTTTATGCCGCATCAAGTTTTTGGCGTCGTTGCCGAGGAAGGTGCTTTAGTAGGTTTTAATTATTTTAGTTCTTTAACTTGTGTGTTTATTATGAAGGAAACGCTTGGAGCTTGAAGATCGCGGATTGAAGAACTAGGATTTGAAGATTTGCTTTCAGGTAAGTCTTCTTTCTAGCGTTTTTAATTCTACCCTTTTTAGTTAGCTTCACAATTAGAGACAATTAGGATTTAAAAAAAAATTATTTTTGTTGACCATAATAAAATCCATCTTTCACTTTGACATTTACTAACAAGATAATAAATTCAAATAATTGCCCCCTTCTCATTTGTTTGATTGTTAACCCTAATTAAATTTTTTTTCTTTTCCATCCTTTTTAGTTGCTTTTAATTTATAGGGTTGCATTTTATATTGTTAATAGGAATTCACCAAGTGATTTGAGCATCTTGATTTGGCACACACTTAAAAATATTTTTAAGAGCAAAACCCCATAATCAAGATAAGGTGAGAGATTTCATCACCCTTTCCTTAGCCCAAAAATTACTAATTTCTCACTACACCATCCAAGCCTAATAAAACTCATTAGACGTTGGCCCTAAGGATTCGAGCTCAATAAGGAACAAAGAATCCTTAAGTGAACCGGTTTAAGTTTTCTTGGATTAGTTGGTGTCTAAGGCAAGGTTTAGGGGTTACGTAAAGCGCTCCGCAAGGAACGAGATACTTAATTGATCTCTGATCACCCTCTAGTACTATCCTTACCTGGCTAACTACCCGGGTAAAACTTTAATCTTTTCACTTTAGAAGTTTTTGGTTAGGAGCTAGTTTAGTTGAGTTAGGCTTAACCCTAGAGTTAGAGTGATTGAAAAGTGATTGATTTGATTTGTTTTAGTTAGGATTTTTCTTTATCATAAAAAAACTAATTGTCTTTCTTTCCTTTATAAAAAAACTAACTTTTATAAAAAAAAGTATAAAAAGAAATAGTTTTGGTGTATGCAACTGTGGATTAGGGATAATACACATCGATTAATTCGCTTTAAACCAATCATAGAAATGGAGCATCCTAATCCACCCGTTCTTCAAGATATGTGCTATCCCATTAGGAATGCAATCCCCTCTTGCATTAGGCTCCCCAAAACAAATGGAATAAATTTTGAGCTTAGACCGTATTACAAAAACATGCTTCTCAAATTCCTTAGAAATGAAACAGAAGATGCATATATTTTTATCTCGGAATTTGAGGAAGTGTGTATTATGATTAAAATGAGAGAATTAATAGAAGATGCGATCAAACTCAGATTTATTCCATTTGCTCTCAAAGACAAAGCAAAAAAAATGGCTGTATAGCTTACCCGTAAATTCCATCACTACTTGGGAGGAATTTATCACCGTTTTTCTTAAGAAATTTTTTCCTATCCATAAAACAGTGAAGCTAAGAAACAACATCATGAATTGCAAAATTGTCTCAGGAGAACATTTTTGGAAGTATTTTGACCGATTTAAAGATCTTCTCATCTAATGTCCTCATCACGGTTTAGAAAAATGACGATTGTGCCAAATAATTTATGAGGGATTAGATTACTCTGTAAAAACTTCCTTAGAATCAATGTGCCATGGGGATTTCATGAGGAAAAACATCGACGAAGCTTGGGAATTTTTAGAGAGTCTATCCGAGAAAACAATGCAATGGGAACACTGTGATGACAATGTTTCATCAGTTCCCCATTCTAAGTCTAGTGGTCTTTCCTTGGAGTCAAACATTTCTTCTGAAGCGAAGATGACGACAATTCTGCGAAGGTTAGAAGCCTTAGAAATTAAAGAACGAGCTCCAGCTTAAATCAATCATGTTTCTACCCCCAGGATGTCATAATTGTTAGTCTCCTACCCACGTTTTAGAGGAATTCCCTCTCCTAGGAAACAACCATGCATTAGAACAGATGAACGCTGCATTCCAACACCCTAGAAATGATCCATTTTCTCCAACCTACAATCCAGGTTGGAGAAATCATCCCAACTTTGCATGGAATTAAGGAAATTCTCCCGAAACTCAAAAGTTCACTCCCGCTTCGACCCAACATTTTCCTAGGGGAAACACAGTCCCTTTCAATTCTCATCCACAATATCAAGAACCCAATCTGTCGTATCAAAATCAGTCTCCTCTTCATCAAGCTGTAATTTAGACTCCTCACAATCCAGATTAGGATAAACGTCTCAATGTCTTGGAAAGGGGTTTGGAAACTATAATTAAGGCCTCCACTCAAACCACGAATATGTTGACTCAAACATCCAGCACTCTGAATTCCTTTATAAAATCAACTGGACAAATGCTCAACTCCAACACTCAAGCTATAGCTAGATTAGAATCCCAGCTTTGTCAACTAGCTAGTGTCGTGAGTGAAAGAGAGAAAGGAAAATTTTCGAGTCAACCCGTGGTCAACCCTAAGGACACATGATGCAGTTCATCCTATGAAGCTCAAGTGAATGCAATCCATTCACTTCGGTCAGGTAGACAGGTCGATAATCAAGTGAGAACTTCTCCAAGTCAAACTTTTGATCCAGTACAAATTCCTTCTCCTTCTCCTTCTAATGAATCTATTCAACAATCACCCACCTCAGATGATCAAGAACCTGAACCGTAACCTGAGCCTGCTTTTGATAGGTTTAGACTAGTTGCGCCTTTTCCAGATAGACTCAGGCTTAGGAAACACTCCCCTCAAGAGGAGAAGATCCTAGAAATATTCAAGCAGGTTAAGGTCAATATTCCTCTCTTAGATGTAATTGAACAAATTCCATCTTATGCTAAATTTTTAAACGAATTATGCACTAAGAAGAGGAGAATAAATATTCCAAAGAAAGTCTTTTTAGCTGCCAATATCAGTGAAATGCTATCAAATCCCATACATTTGAAATGTAAAGATCCAGGTTCCCCCATCATTTCATGTATCATTGGTAATACTCACATTGATAAGGCGCTTTTAGACTTAGGGGCTAGTGTTAATTTGCTTCCATATTCAGTCTACCAGCAATTGGGTCTATGTGTTCTGAACCCAACCAAATACACCTTACAGTTGGCTGATAGATCTGTTAAGGTCCCTATGGGTGAGTTAGAGGATGTTCTGATTAAGGTTGGAGATTTTATTTTTTCAGTAGATTTTATAGTCTTAGAAACACAGCATGTTTCTAATCCCAAAGGACAGACACCTGTCATCTTAGGACGACATTTCTTAGCCACTTCTAACGCTCTCATCAACTATAGAACTGGTCAAATGAAGCTGTTCTTTGGGAATTTGATTGCTGATCTCAACATTTTTAATCCAGGGGACCAGCCAAATAATCAGCCTCTAGAAATAAATTACATTCAGGAAAGATCAGAAGAAGAAGAAGAAGAAGAAGAGTCTGATTTAAGTTTTGAGGAAATTTTTGATGAAGAGTTAGAGTTTTTAGAAGAAGCAGATCAGGTCCTTGAGAATAATGAAACTGTGTTAAACATTTGCTGCTTTGAATTAAATTTTGAAGAACTCTTTCTTGATGAACTTAGATTCTTGGAGAATAATCAACAACCAAATTTTCAGAATTCTACAGAAGAATTAGTTGTTAGAAAACAAATCTTTACAGTACAAGTGTCTGAGTTCATTAAGAAATACAAAATGCATGACACCAATAATACCTATCTTACTTTGTTGCAAGAATTATTGAACACCCCGAAATGCTTAGAATTTCACATTATTGATTATATCATTCTGAATTTATTTAAAATCTGGGGAAGAATTTTTAACAATAAGGTATGATTCAATGTAGAATACGAGCTCTTCGTGTTGAACACTTCATTCTAAATTATTTGTTTTGTTTATTTTAGAATAATAAAAAGAATTTATTCTTCTCCCATTTGAGAGTTTCTTGTTCAGTTGTAAAAAAAAGAAAAGAAAAAAGAGAAAAATGAAGAGAAAAAAAACAGAAAAAAAGAAAAAAAAGAAGAGAATAATAAATTTTTTCTATCCTCCTCAGACCAAAGGTAATTGCAGATTTTTATCAGCTGATCAAATGTAAGTGCTTCACTTCTTATCTGCTTTACTTTATGCATCATAGAGTTTGCATTGAGGATAATGCAAAATTTAGGTGTGGGGGTGGGAATTAGTTATTTTTTTCTCTTTATTTTACATTTTTAGTTGCATTTTTGTCATTTTTTTCTTTTCCTTAAAAAAAATTATAAAAATATCGTCACTTGCCAAATTGATAGAGTTATGTAATAATTGATTTATTTGATAAATTTTAAATTTTCTAATCTCTAGTTTGTTATTTACTTAAGTTTACCTTTTATGATAACTCTAAATAAATTTCTTAAGAAATGATTTTCAAAGTAGTATACTTCACTTAAGCCGTAACTTAGATTTTCATTTAAAATAATGGAATGTATGCATGCTTAGCTTAGAGTTAAAAATAAATTTTCAAAGTATCTTGACTTACATATTTTTCAGAATATATATACATATACATTTAAAAAAAATGTTTACAAAAGAAGAGTGTGAAAAATGGGCACCAAAAAAACTCTTAAATTCAATGTGATTCTATCTTATAAAGCCTAAGTTGACCGAGTAATTAAGCCCAATGAGTATTTCCATACTTAATGATCTAAGCCCAATTGTGTTGGGATCCATTGACTCAAAACTCGTTAAATGGTCGCTTAGAAAGCCCGTTAAAGTAGAAAAAAAAATCACCAAGGAAAAAAGAGTTAAAATAATAATAATAATAATAATAATAATAAAATAAATGTTTTATATATAGTTATATTTGTATATATGGTCTTGAAAAATATTTTAGATCAAGCAACTTGAATATTATTTTAAACAAAGAGTTAACATGTTCTTTTCAAAACTTTTAAATTAAATTTTTATGTTTGGCTTGGTTTTGTATTGCTATAGTGAGAAGATTCTCTAGGAAATTTACCTTAGAGTTATAGATAAAAATGTTTTCTTGAGTAATAACTAGCATCAATTATCAAGTAAATTTAGTTATTTACTAACTTTTTTAATTTGACAAGATGACCGAATTTTGTGGGTATATTTACTATAAACCCTCACGAGACTATAACTCGTCCACTAGGATAACCTAGGGGTTTAAAGGCTTGTTATATGCGCTAAATACAACCGCAATTCCTGCGAAAGTGAGTTAGGTTTTTTTTTTTTGTTTTTTTTCTTTGCTAGAGGACTAGTAAAAGTTTAGGTGTGGGGGTATTTGATAATCATATTTTATTATAATTTTATACCCTCATTATCTATTTGATATGAATAAATATACCACTAATAATTATTTTTAATTACAGGTTAATGAATAATAAATCTCAAACTCCAATCTCTCAACAAAAAGCCCTTGATTTAATGAAGAAATAAAGCAAAGAAGCCCATTAGAAAATTAATTGCCAAATTATCCAAAAGGCCAAAACCAAAAAGAAGAAAACATCAACAGAAGCCCAAATGAAGAAAAAAATACCAAAAGCCCAAGCCCAAAAGCCAAAGAGAAGAGAAGTTGCGGGCTGGAAAAGGAGGCAGGCTGACATGGATGCCAGCATCGATGCCCCTATCGATGCTGGCATCGATACGATGGCAGTTATTTACAGATTAATGGCTGAAATTCAATTGTTTTGGATAAGATTTGATCCAATGGCTTACATTCACTGATGTTTACTATAAATAGGGATAGAGTTTGAGGGGTTCGAGGTGTGAAAATTTTTTATAACTTCTTTTGGAGAGGGGGGCTACTCTTAACTGAAAAGGCCTTTCAAATTTGTAGCTTTTTATTATAATTAATAAAATAATTTTTTCACCACTTTCAAATTTTCTCTTCTTCTCTTTGTTGGATGATGAAGATGAAGATGAAGATAGAGATTAATTTGAAGATTTGTTTTTCTTATTTCTCTTTTATTGTTTATTAGTTTAGATTTATTTTTATGCTTATAATTAGATTTTATTTTCTTGTTTAAATAGTCAAGAGGCTAGAACCCTCTTGCCTTAGATTTATTTTATGCTTATAGATTAGATTTATTTTATGCTTATAGAGTAGATTTATTTTCTTGTATTTAATTCTTGTAATTCATTTTGTAGTTTAGATTTTACAATTTATTTTGTAGTTAGATTTTAATTTCTTGCACTATTCACCTTGAGGCTAGAACCTTCTCGGATTTAGTTTTTCTTTTTGTTCATTTTTATTTTCTTTGGTTCGCCTTTAGGCTAGAACCCTTTAGGAATCACCATTTTCTAAGAAGTGGATTCAATTCTGGATTACCCATATCTTTAATTGAATCTGCCATCTTTACTTTCTTGAATTTTATTTTTATTTTTGATTTTTATTTGTTTCTCGATTTTATTTATTCTTTCTTCTTGCCTTGTTGATCACATTTATTTTTTTTTACTCACATCCACTCGCAAAAACATTGATTTACACACTATCACTTTCACTCTCATTATCTCTCCACAATCATATTCACTCATCACTCCTATTTGTCAAGCACACAACATAAGAACTCACTCTCATTATCTCTCCACAATCATATTCACTCATCACTCCTATTTGTCAAGCACACAACATAAGAACCGATTTTATATTTTCTCCTACAAAAATATTCACTCATCACTCCTATTTGTCAAGCACACAACATAAGAACCGATTTTATATTTTCTCCTACAAAACACTTTCCTCGTGGGATCGATAACTCTTTATACTATAATTTGATTAGTTGTGCACTTGCAACTTTTTGGTATATGTTTATGCCGCATCATTATTCTTTGGAGTTTTGCTATTCAGACTATAATAATAATATTGTTGAAGAATGAGCAGAATTAAAAGAGAAACATAGTGAATATTATCTAATAGTAGCACGACAATGTCTCAGCTACGTTCATCTACAGCCACAGCATGATTGCTCTTTACTTTACCCAAAATTTGGACACCTTATATGCAGTGATCCATATGTATATTAAGCGAGCAACTTTTCATCCAACAAAAAAAAAATTACCTTTTCACTTTCTAAGAAGTGGGGGAAATAGCTTTTTCTGCTTCTAATTTTTTTTCCAAGGGACTTTTCATATATACTCACAAATGTAGGTGTTTCTAAAATTATCCTTCAAATCATAGTAATTATTGTTTCATCTATCCTTCATCATAACTTTTAGAGAATAAAGGTAGAATATTATATTAAAATGGTCGAATTTTTTAGAAATTATTTAACCATAACAACATATCATTGTTGTGGATCTTTATTTTGAGGTATAAACTTCATAGACATCTATTGCTCTGACCAGATGGGATTGAGAAAGAGAGATGATATTGAGCGACACAAGTGTCAACAGTTGATTTGTTTAAGCTGTAGATAACATGACCCTTTGTTAAGCCATTATATATTTACTTAGAGCATGTTTGGCAACTAATCTATTCAGCTTATGATTAACAAATAGACTATAAGCTAAGTAGACTATAACCCAACAGGGTTTGATGAATTTAGCATATTATAATCCTTTTACAGTAATAGAGTGTTTGACAAGTAGGTGGTTTATAAGTATCATTGTTGGCAAAATGATTAAAAACCATTCAATAAGTTGGAGAGAGATGAATGTGGATGTGAATTTTTGGAAATCATAAGATGCATATTGGTGTTTTACATGATCAAATATTGTGACTTATAAGCTGTTTGGGGAGAAAATTGTTTTCTTCATTATATAACTAATTACAACTTTGATCGTTACAATAAGTTCAAAAAGATCGGTCTTTTTATAAGACCTTTACACAATAAAAATAAAAGGGTACAATTCTCGTCAAACAGCACAGAGATCGTTTATCGGTCTTCTGCTTGCGTGAGATCTTTGCCTGTGCCGGGGACGTTAATATCCATGGACCACCGCGGATCAGATCCGGTTGACAGATTGATGATCAAAGCTCTTACTTCACGAAGGAATTAATCGCTGCAGCGGTAATCTCGACCAAGCGAGATTACGACTCTTCTCGAGATTTAAGACCAAGCTTAAATCCGAAGGAATATGGGACAGATCTCAGATCTCAGATCTCTCGAACTCCACTCTTTATGCACAGGAGATCGCCGAGGTCTAGCTAATCCTCTCTGAAATTCGTGGCTATGCACTCGAGAAACCGGCAGCACCTCACCCTCTTGATTTCCAGCCCCTTAGAAATGAGCACCCGAGCTCGTATTTATAGGCTTCGGATGTGGGTATTTGGATAAGAACGATGGATTCCTCCTTATCTTCAGTTAGTAACTGATTGACCATAGTATCAGATCAGTTAGGATGCTCAGGAATAAACAAAGCCCAAGAAAAACCATCAAAACCGAAACAGAATCAAATCTGGCCGATGCGTCACCCGGTGGCTCGGTCTTGGCCGAGCCACCATTTGGTGACCTGGCTATGGGCCAAACCACTGGTTCGGCCGAGTCGTTTCGATGTGACTCGGCCGCCAGCGGTTTTTATTGGTTTTCCGGGTTTTGACTTGTTCCGTCGTTACGCGTATTTCGTCATTTCGTTGACTTGTACGCCGTTTTGGTGGCCGATGAGCGTGCGGGACACTTAGAGCTGGCTGACAAGTGCACAGAACACTTGGAGCTGGTTGACAAGTGCACGGACCACTTGGAAGTAGCCGGTGAGTGCACAGGCCAGTCGGTTCGCCGATTTGGTGGCCGGTGGGCGTGCAGGCCACTGGAT
>NC_033802.1:45017018-45039685 GCF_001876935.1 Asparagus officinalis | reverse complement strand
ATCGGTGTTTGATGGGGGATCAACTATCTATTGTGATTTTTAGACAGCCTACAACGGGCCAGTCGGTTCGTCGATTTGGTGGCCGATGGGCGTGCGGGCCACTGGATGGTGGCCGGTGAGCACGCGGATCACTTGGTTCGCCAATTTGGTGGCCGATGGGCGTGCGGGCCACTTGGTGGTGGCCGGTGAGCATGTGGGCCACTTGGTTCGCCGTTCTGCTTCATGCGTTAGTCGGCGTCAGATAATTTGAATAACAACGTTCGTTACCTTCTCTTCGTCTCGAGCTGTGTGTGTGGATACCTATAAGCATTTTTAGACGCCTAGAGATGCCCCCTCCAAAGTATTCCAGACTCATTCTTTTATAGAGGAGTTTGGAATGCTTTGGATGTGATAGGCCTAATCTTCAGTCGGTGTGAAAGGACCTGTAAACTGCTTCAATTCTTGACTTTTTCAGCCTTTAGTCTATCTAGTGTTTTGTCGAATAGATGAAGTTCTTTCGGCGTTGCGTTTATCGTCTGACCATTGTTGAAGTCTTGAATTGAAGTTGATGTGTAAGTTTTTAAACTTAGTTCGTGTTATTGAGTTGACTTTGAACTGATCATTGTAGGCATATAAAATTGCTTATAGGTCCCTTAGCTCAGCTCGGTACGAACCGACAAACCAACGAGGTGACGAGATCGACGAATCGCACGCAAGCAACGGAATATATCCATTCGCGTGCGGGATCAAGCCAAGTGTTCGAAGAGTCAACGAGTCATCCAACCGAGAGCGGACTCGGACGAATCATGATCGAATCAAGATCAGTTTCGGACTCAGACTCAGAAGTGGATTTACTGCCTAATCGGGATCCGGATTTACTGCCAAATCAGGTCAACGAATCAAGTCTGGATAAATCAACCACAGAACTGAATCACAGATAGAACCAAGAGCGGAAAACGACGGAACAACACACCCGGAGGGGCTCGGCTCAAACCAAGCCACCTCAAGGTGGCTCGGCCCAAGCCGAGCCACCCTGAGGTGGCTCGGCCAAGGCCGAGCCACCCCAGGGTGGCCGAGCCACCTCAGGGTGGCTCGGCATGAGCCGAGCCACCTTGAGGTGGCCGGCCACCTTGAGGTGGCCACACGTGCGCGCGGGCACAGTAAAGGTGGCCTATAAATAGGAGAGGGGGTTGTTCATTTGAGAGGGTTGGATTTTGGAGGAGGCGAAGCCCTGCAGGATTGGAGACTCAGATCTAAAAAAAGATCTCAACTTTGGGACATCAAGGACTTGCTCATCCAGATCTGGTGCTCGGCGATCATCAACGTCAAATAAGGCAGGTGTTCGAGTGGATCAGATCTCAGATCTACGCAGGCATACTCCGGATCTAAGCTTGGTCTTAGATCCCGAGGTTTGGATGATTGTTTCCTTGGTGAATCAATCCTCCCCGGCTATTATTTCCTTGGTGAAATAATACCCGTTGTACTGCGTAGATCCGACCGGATCTAGATCGCGCGGTGGTCCACGGCAAACAACCCCGGCGCAGGCAAAGAACCCACAAAGCGAGCGACCGCAAAACAGGAGCTCGTGATTCGTTCGACAAACAAGGAAACAAAGTTGTAATTTTCATTTCTTTTCAATTTGATTTTCGTTGTAACCGGATCTTATAAAAAGACCGGATCTTTGTAATCGATAGACTATTACAAGAGTGTACAATGGAATCATTAATGAAGAAAGCAACAATTTTTCCAGCGAACAATCTGGCGACCACAGTGGGAGCCAACGATCTCGCTGCCGAGATCGTTGCGTCGCAGCCGCGGATCTCGATCCCGGTCGAGGAGGAGGTCGAGTATGAGTTCGACCAACAAAAGTTCGAGGAGTACCTTTCATCCTCGTCCGGATCTACCTCCCCTCGCAAGTCTAAGAAGTCCAAGTTCTCTTCCAGCAGAAAGGTGCGTTGGTACGAAGAAGTTGAAGCTACCAACGACGACCTCATCCCGATTGACGCCAAAGTTGCGTCGGGTGAGACTCCACCAACCTCCAACCAGATCAAGCTGGTTCCAACCAATTCCTCCGTCACCAAAGGAGCGGTGACTCTCTCAAAGAGAGCCCGCCAAAGGCAACGCCAACGCTTGGCCAAACAATTCGCCAAAGCGATGGAGTCCACCGACGGAGTCCGCTACAACGCGGGTCTGAAGAACAAGAGAGGCAAACAGCCTCAACAACAGATGAACGGCACCTCTTCCAAGCCGCCAACAATGGAATGGATCCGTGTCAAACGGAATCGTTCGACGCTGGAAGAACGCATCCGCAAACGCCGCGCACTATCAGCGCAGGCACGGGCTCAAGCTGAAGAAGCCCGTAGAAAGCTGCAGAAAGAGGTAGCCAAGAAGCCGCCACCAACTCGCAAAGTTTGGAGGCCAAAGTCTGAAGCGGCAATTCAGGCTAAGGAGCAACCTTTGCAGCCTCCAACCAAAGTTCAACCTCCGGCGAACCAAGCTAAGCCGCCGAGAATTCCCATAGCTACTCCGGGAGATCATGCAGAATCCTCCCGAAGAAGAAAGCCAGTCTTGGAGCGCCTCGGTCCAATTCCCGATGAGCGAAGCAAAGCTCCGATCCAAGAACGTTTGGGCCCACTAAGAAAACCCCGAACGAATCAACACGCTGGGGGTCACCGCTACCTCCAACATGACAAGGAGCTCAAGGCAACTGCGCGCGCTAATTTGCGCATTGAGGTCCAAGAGCCCGCTGAGAATTCACGCCCAAAAAGGCATGTCTCAAGGCGCGTGACTCTTGACCTCGGTCCACGTCCCGAGGAGCGAAGCGAAGCTCCAATCCAAGAACGTTTGGACCCACTACGAAAGCCCCAAACAACGCAACATGCTGGGGGTCGCCCCAAGCGCACTACTTTGCGCATTGAAGTTCAGGAGCCCGCTGAGAATTCACGCCCAAAAAGGCATGTCTCAAGGCGCGTGACTCTTGAAAGTCCAAGGAAGGCAATTCTCCCTCAGAAGGAAACGTTATCATCTGATGATGATTACGTTATACCTGAGAAATCGTGCCAACACACGATAGGTTGCTCTGACTTTCAAATAGACGAGCTGTACTATCGTGCTGGGAGTACGAGCGAAGCCAGAAAGAGAAGTCCTCGAAGACTAGAAACTCAGTGCCCTTGTTCAAAGCTCATTCGGGCAGTACTGTCTGAGTGCAACTGCATCAAGGTAGTCCCCGAGAGAATTTCAGTGTTCGAAAGGCTTAGTACCAAAATGCCAAAACCAAGGCGTAGGCGTTTTCGGCAAAGAAGGACGGTGGTTGAAGATGAAGAATTCCCGAGGGTCACCGCTAATATGACAAGCAAAGAGACCTCATCACGGGATAATCTCGAGTCGATTCTGAAAGCATCCCGGCGTCTAACCCGTCTGCAGTCTGGAGCAATCGCACGAGGAACTTATGGTAGGGTTCGGACAAGAGTACCTTCAGAAGGTGAAGAGTCGGATACCTGCTCCGCAGTCGCATCAGATAATACAGTGTCCAGTGAGGGGGAACCCCGCGAGTCACTGATGATAAGCGCGGAACAAGTGGCCAAGATGCTCGAAGATGCCATAGCCAAACAACAGGAAAGCTTTAGGTTCGAGATGCAGATGGCCATGCAGACTATGAGAGAGATGCATGAGCAACAAATTCAGGCACTGACGAACCAGCGAGGTGAACCAAGCCGCCGTAACCAGGTTGTTCAGGAAGAGGAGCACACGGATAGGGATGGAGCTCACAATGCCAATAACCCTCCCGTCAATGCAGGGGGTGGTAACGAGGATGCCAACGAAGATACAAGTGAAGACTTGAAGATCAAAGATCTCGAGAGCAAAATCAACACATTGATCTCCGCTCAAGAGACGAAGAAAACAGGCATTCCCTGTCCATACCCAAGAGAGTGGGAATCGATCCCCTATCCGGCGAAGTTCAGTCTGATTAACTTCACGCCGTTCGATGGGAAGGGTTCCCCCACTCAGCATTTGATTTATTTCAAATCGCACCTGGGTATTATTTCCGGCAATGAGCCTCTGATGGTGCGGTCATTCGTCGGCACTCTTCGCGGAGCCGCCTTTGATTGGTACCGCCGCCTCAAGCTAGGAAGCGTAAGTAGCTGGGACGACATGGAGACAAAATTCCTCGCTAACTTCTTCGACGACGACACCGAGATATCTATCGGATCATTGCTCGATGAGAAGCAGAAGGACGGGGAGTTAGTCGACACCTTCGTCAAGAGGTTCCGAAACAAAGCGATAAATTGTCGGGACCCAATCACCGAGGAATTCATTAGGCGATGAATTGCCGGGACCCGATCACCGAGGAATTCATTCTCCAGACCTGCCATAATAATCTGTCCTTAGACGTATTGGAAGCAATGGGGACAGCACCGTCTGACACTTGGAAGGATCTGAAGGTCCGAGGGGAGCAGGCTGAGCGATTCCTTAGGAGGAAGAAGGCCGAGAGGAACCAACCGACGGTTAATCCGCTGGACTCAAACTTCGCCTCTCGTGGTAAGGGCAAGGCACCTGCAGCTGCTGATGGTGCTAATCAAGCGTCACGGCAATCTCGAAGGCAGCAAAAGACTTCGGGTCCGAGACTCCAAAGAGAGTATTCCTTCAAGGACGAAGACGTTCCAGCCATCTTCGAATCCCTCCTTGAAGGTAACAAGATCAAGCTACCACCTATCACAAATCAGGAGGAAGCTGACAACACTACGGACCCAAAGTACTGTGCATACCACAGGAGGGTCGTTCATCCCACCAAGGATTGCTTCACTCTCAAGAATAGCATTCAGACCTTGGTTGAAGCCGGCGTCATAACGCTAAGGTAAGCCAATTGAGAACGACATAACTCCAAAGAGTATACAAGTATAAACTGTTTCTCAATCCTGACGGGAAGTTCCTAGAGAATATTAAGCTAATATTCTTAAGGATAACCTGGTTAGTTAACTGATAATAATGTCCGAACCAGTTCCGCAGAGGAAACTGGGGGTGGACGATTTATGTAATGGGAAGTTCCCAAAACCACAGTAATGTAATGAATAAGAACTCCCATTCAAATTCTCACCGTGTCTGTGCACTCAACACTCTCTCTGTTAGAGTCTGGACATAAAATTCCCAATTGGTCAAACCTTCCTACAGTTAGGACCACAGTCAAAATCCCCTCTCGATTCCCCCAATGAACGAGAGGTCCACAAATTGAGCGATCAAACCTTCCTACAGTTAGGATTGTCTCAAAACACCCACTTGGTCAAACCTTCTTACAGTTAGGACCACAGTCAAAATCCCCTCTCGATTCCTTTAGCGAACGAGAGGTCCACTTTCAAATCAAGTGACCAAACCTTCCTACAGTTAGGGTCATCTCAAACTCCTGCTTGGTCAAACCTTCCTACAGTTAAGACCAAAACCACAATTCACTCCCGATAAACGAGAAATTCATCTTTAGTTCGGTAATCAAACCTTCCGACAGTTAGGGTTATCTGAATCTTTTCGATTCTCGGAGTGGAGATCCCACTCTCAGTTTCACCTTTCCGGATTCTGGGGGTGGAGATCCCACCTCGAGTCTCCTTTCCAGTTGAAGATAGAATATAAAATTCTTCTTCTTCATTGTCGGGAGATAGAATATAAAATTCTTCCTCTCCCATTTCGGGTTCGTCTTTGCCCCAAGAGAAGACACCGTTTTTTTTTAATCCCAAAATCTGTGCCTCACAGGTATAGGGAAGTTTATCCCGAATCCTAAGCAGGGATAAGTCTGCGCCTAACACGCGATGCCGATTTAGTCTTTTTCCGTACAAAAAGACACCAGGGTTCGATTCTGGGGTATTCTATCCTGAAACCTAAGCAAGGATAAGTCTGTGCCTAACCCGCGCTGCCGGTTAGTTCTTAACCGTTTAAAAGAACATCCGTCCACATATTCAACATTGTGGCAGGGTGTTGTTAATAACACCAAAATCCATGCCTTACACGCATGGGGAATTTCATCCTGAATCCTAAGAAAGGATATGCCGACGCCTAACACGCGTCGCCGGTTTAGTCTTTTGCCGATTGAAAAAGACACCAGAGTTCGATTCTGGGGTATCTCATCCCAAAGCCTAAGTAGGGATAAGTCAACGTCTAATACACGTTGCCGGGTAGCCTATTCCCGTAACAATAGTGAAGCCTATGTATTCAACATCATAGCACAAAGTCTCAGAGAATTCACTCTCTTAGCACAACATTACATGCGGAACGGATTTAGACAATCCGCATGCTAGCCCGACTCAAACTGTAGTCGGTAAAGGCTAATCAAACCCGTTGAAGGCTGGGGGTTAGCCAAAAACCCCAAAGTCGACGCCTAACACGCGTCGCCGGGTGGTCTATTCCCGTGAGAAAAACGAAGTCTACGTATTCAATATCGTAGCACTAAAAGGGTTAACTCTTTTAGCTTAACGTCACATGCGGAACGGACTTGAACAATCCGCATGCTAGCCCGACTCATACGGTAGTCGGTAAAGGCTAATCAAACCCGTTGAAGGCTGCGGGTTAGCCAAAAACCCTAAAGTCGACGCCTAACATGCGTCGTCGGGTGGTCTATTCCCGTGAGAAAGACGAAGTCTACATATTCAATATCGTAGCACTAAAAGGGTTAACTCTTTTAGCTTAACGTCACATGCGGAACGGACTTGAACAATCCGCATGCTAGCCCGACTCAAACGGTAGTCGGTAAAGGCGCATCAAACCCGTTGATGGCTGGGGATCCTAGGTCAACGCCAGTCAACGCGTTGCGAGCAAAAATTCAACGTACGACGTTCGAAACCCTAGGGTCAACGCCGGACAACGCGTAACCCTAGGTCAACGCCAGTCAACGCGTTGCGAGCAAAAATTCAACGTACGTCGTTCGAAACCCTAAGGTCAACGCCAGACAACGCATAACCCTAGGTCAACGCCAGTCAACGCGTTGCGAGCAAAAATTCAACGTACGACGTTCGAAACCCTAAGGTCAACACGTAACCCTAGGTCAACGCCTATCAATGCGTTGTAATGAAAGAACTAACACTCCGAAGAGTATATGAGTATAAACTGCTCCTCAATCCTCCAACAGTAAATGAGGTTAAACTGCTTCTTAAATACTCCAATAAGGTATATGAGTATAAACTATTCCCTATTTTTGGTTTGAGAAGTTCCTGGAGAATATTGTTTATAAATATTCTTAAGGATAACTCAACAACACAACGCCGGACAACGCGTTGCACATAAAAACTCGACGCCAGCAATCGATGGTCAATTCTACGAGCTGAAGATCAAAAATCAGGAATCGACTTCAAGGTTCAAAATCTCCGACAAACGGTCAGACAATAAATGCAGCACCGGAACCCTTACAGACATTCGACAAAGCACCGAATAGCCTGAAGGATTGAAGGAATCAAGAACACAAGTCATTCCAAGGTCCCATTACACCGACTGAAGGGTGGGACAATCATATCCAAAGTATCCCAGACTCTTCTATAAAAGAACGAGACTGAAATACTTTGGAGGGGGTATCTGTAGGCATATAAAATTGCTTATAGATCCCCTAGCATAGCTCGGCACAAACCGACGAACCAACGAGGCGACGAGATCGACGAATCGCACAGAAGCGACGGAATGAATCCACCCGAGTGCAGAATTAAGCTAATGAGTTGAGGAATCAACGAGCCATCCAACCAAGGGGAAACTCGGACGAATCACGATCGAATCAAGATCAATTTCGGACTCGAACTCAGAAGCGGATTTACTGCCAAATCAGGAATCCAACTTACTGCCAAATCAGAGTCTCAGATCAACCGAAACACGGACAAACGAGACAACGGAAAACGACTCGAAAAAGGAGAGCCTATAAATAGGCCTAGAGATGTTCATTTTTGGAGGTTGGAAATTTTGGAGAGGCGAAGCCCTGCTGGATTGGAGACTCAGAACTTAACAAGATTCAAGCTTTGGGACTTCGAGGACTTGCACATCCAGATCTGGTGCTCGACGATCATCAACGCCAAATAAGGCAGGAGTTCGAGAGGACCGGATCTCAGATCTACGCATACGTACTCCGGATCTAAGCTTGGTCTTAGATCCCGAGACTTGGACGATTGTTTCCTTGGTGAAACAATCCTCCCCGGCTATTATTTCCTTGGTGAAATAATACCCGTTGTACTGCGTAGATCCGACCGGATCTAGATCGCGCGGTGGTCCACGGCAAACAACCCCGGCGCAGGCAAAGAACCCACAAAGCGAGCGACCGCAAAACAGGAGCTCGTGATTCGTTCGACAAACAAGGAAACAAAGTTGTAATTTTCATTTCTTTTCAATTTGATTTTCGTTGTAACCGGATCTTATAAAAAGACCGGATCTTTGTAATCGATAAACTATTACAAGAGTGTACAATGGAATCATTAATGAAGAAAGCAACAATTTTTCCCGCGAACAATCATCTTTGTCGTGAATTCATATCTGATTGTAATTGAACTCCTTGGAATCATCTTTTGCCTTATTTTGACAAAATTGCTGATGCGTTGACCGGCATCGATCTTTACTGTAACGCGTTGACCGACGTTAACACAGTTTATACTCGTACGTTTGTTGGAGTCTACACAGTTTAAGCTCTTAAGGCATTGGAGCGTAGCGGTCCTAAATTTGGGGCTACAGAACCAACTGTTAGAGCAGATTCATCTACATGTATGGATCTTATCCTGATGTTGTTGGATGCTCAAGTCACGAGACCAACTAACGGAGCTGGTGCGTCAATGACTCGTATTTATAAAATTTTTGGCAAATCCTCAGCCATCAACGGGTTTGATAAGCCTTTACCGACTACCGTTTAAGTTGGGCTAGCATAAAGATTGTTTAAATCTGTTCTGCACGTAATGTTGTGCTAAAAGAGTTAACTCTTTTAGTGCTACGATATTGAATACGTAGACTTTGTCTTTCTTCTGTGAAAAGACTAAACAACGACATGTATCAGACGTTGACTTAGGATTTTTTGGCAAATCCTCAGCCCTCAACGGATTTGACGTGCTCTTACCGATTACCGTTTGAATCGGGCTTACATGCGGATTGTTTTAAGTCCATTCCGCATGTGACATTGTGCTAAAGGAATGAACTCCCTTAGACTTGATGCTACAATTTCGAATACGTAGACTTCGCCATTGTTACGGTAATAGGCTACCCGACAATGTGTGTTAGATGCTAACTTATCCCTACTTAGGTTTTAGGATAAAATTCCCCACGCGTGTAAGGCACGGATTTTGAAGTTGAAAATGTGGTGTCTTCTCTTGGGGCAAAGACGAACCCAAAAAAAGAGAGCAAGAATTTTATAATCTATCTCCCAAAATCGAAGAGGAAGAATTTTATATTCTATCTCCAGTTGCCAAGGAAACTCGAAATGGGATCTCCACCCTAAGAATCCAGAAAAGTGAAACTAGGAGTGTGATCTTCACTCTGAGAATCGGAAAGATTCAAGCAACCCTAACTTTTATAGGATTGGTTGCTTAATCCAAGAAAAGAATTCCTTTTTTATTGAGGTGAAATTCTGATTTCGGCCCTAACTTTCATAGGTTTGGCCAAATAGAAAAATATGGAAGTCTTTCGTTTATCGAAATGGTATTCTGGTCTTGGTCCTAACTGTTTAAAGGTTTGACCAAGATAGAAATTTGAGACGATCCTAACTATTTAAAGGTTTGATCGTTCAATTTGTGGACCTCTCGTTCATGGAAGGAATTGAGAGGGGATTTTGGTTGTGGTCCTAACTATTTAAAGGTTTGACCAAGATGGAAATTTGAGACGATCCTAACTATTTAAAGGTTTGATCGTTCAATTTGTAAACCTCTCGTTCATGGAAGGAATCGAGAGAGGATTTTGGTTGTGGTCCTAACTGTTTAAAGGTTTGACCAAGATGGAAAATTAAGACGATCCTAACTGTTTAACAATTTGATCGTTCAATTTGTGGACCTCTTGTTCATAGAAGGAATCGAGAGAGGATTTTGGTTGTGGTCCTAACTGTTTAAAGGTTTGACCAAGATAGAAATTTGAGACGATCCTAACTGTTTAAAAGTTTGATCGTTCAATTTGTGGACCTCTCGTTCATGGAAGGAATCGAGAGGGGGTTTTGGTTATGGTCCTAACTGTTTAAAGGTTTGACCAAGTTAGTGTGGGAGTGCAAATCACAATGGGAGTGTTGATTCGTACAAATCACTCAAAGGGGGTTCCTGGTATTAAGTGACAAATACTTAACATAGAGGGATTTAACAATTATCAAAGATCATGAGATTAAAATTCTGAGTACTCTGTCCGGACTCAAACAATAGGAGGATTGATTGCACAGATATAGCAAGAGTTTGAGTGGATTCAACCGAAAGGAATTTTGGTGGTCCCACCGTCAATTAGTCTAATCGGTGAGGGATTTTTATGATGGAAGACTGTGAATCGTCAAACACCAATGGGAGTTTTATGAGGGAAGATTGATCCAACAAAGTGATCGAATTTCGTCTCAGCAAAGGAGTGTTCAAAAATCACAGTGGGGATTTAGTTTTTATCATTTTATTTGTAATGATCGGGTTATACCTAAGAAAGTTACATGTAGCATTCTTTCGGGAACTTCCCGTTACATGAATCATTCACCCTCAGCTTTCTTTGCGGAACTGGATCTGACATTGTACTCAACTACATGACCGGGTTATCCTTAAGAATATTACATATAAAAATTCTCCAGGAACTTCCCGTCAACGGTAGGAAATAGTTTAGACTCATATACCTATTGGAGTATCGAGGAGCAGTTTATACTCGTATACTCTTCATAGTTTAGACTCATATACCTATTGGAGTATCGAGGAGCAGTTTATACTCGTATACTCTTCGGAGTGTGTTACCGTCATTCGACTTATTCTAGCTTTATTGCGCCAGAGTCGATTAAAGCTTGAATCTTGTTCTTTAGACCGAAACAAACCTTAGTAGGATGGAGAACCCTCCTGTGGCACGCATAGTAATTTGGGTCC
This sequence comes from Asparagus officinalis, assembly GCF_001876935.1. Taxonomy (NCBI): domain Eukaryota; kingdom Viridiplantae; phylum Streptophyta; class Magnoliopsida; order Asparagales; family Asparagaceae; genus Asparagus; species Asparagus officinalis. The sequence goes on along the minus strand of NC_033802.1, from coordinate 45,028,679 downwards.
GTAATCCTCTTAGCTCCCTCCAGATCTTTAATAGGTGGTAACTCAATTTCCCCGTTATTCAGGAGGTACTCGAAAATATCTGGAACTTCCTCATCTTTGAAAGAGTACTCTTTTTGGAGTCTCGGATCTGGAGTCCTTTGTTGCATTTGAGGTTGTTGTTGTGATGTCTGATTATCATCACCAGCAACCACAGACATTGACTGCTGGCTTCTTTCGGTCTTCTTCCTTCTGAGAAAGCATTCGGCCCACTCTCTGCGCACCTTCAACTCTTTCCATTTATTGGACGGTGTTACTCCCATAACTTCCAACACGTCCAAAGAGAGGTTGTTGTGACAGGTTTGGAGGATGAAGTCCTCTGTGATCGGATCTCGACAGTTCATCGCCTTATTCCGGAAGTGCTTGACGAAGTCGTCGACCGTCTCGTCGTCTTTTTGCTTCTCATCGAAGAGTGTCCTGATTGACACCTCGGCGTCATCATCAAAGAAGTGAGCGAGGAATAGGTTCCCCAAGTCGTCCTAGCTGTTGATGCTTCCAGACTTGAGACGGCGATACCAATTGAAGGTGGGCCCGTGAAGGGTGCCAACGAATGACCGAACCATCAGGGCTTCATTGTTGGAGATCATACCTAAGTGGGACTTAAAGTAGATCAGATGTTGAGTGGGCGAACCCTTCCCATCAAACGGTGTGAAGTTAATCAGGTTAAACTTCATCGGGTATGCTATTGAATCCCACTCTCTTGGATAGAGATATGAAATGCCAGTCCTTTTTACCTCTCGAGCAGACATTAGAGCGTTGATTTTGCTCTCGAGATCTTTCATTTTCTCATCCTCGCTCGTATCGAGCCTAGGACGATTCTTGAGAGGAACAACGTGATCATCCCCAGTGTTATCATCATTGGTAGGACCACTCCCGACGTTATTGTTAGACCCTAGGGGGGTGATTAGGGTCTTATGCTAATCTAATCCGATTTAAATGCCAATTAAAATTAATTAATGAGTTATCCTAGTAAGTATGAAATACAATAATATATGTGAGCTAGGATAAACAATATGAACAAGGGATATATCCTAGCAATGAGATATACTATGAGTTATATGCAAACAATATGAACTAGATAGTGGATGATATAGATAATGAGCTAATGACAATGGCGATATAAGATATGAGCATGAATATAAATGAACGCCAAAGCACACTCAAACACACTATATGATCACGGAGTTCGGACCTTCCGTCCTACGTCTCCGCTCCCCACTCCCGGGGAGAAATCCACTATCACGACCGGGTTTTCTACGCTCACCCGAATAACGTTTACAACCACATAGTGTCGGTTTTCAACGCTCACCGAACAACGTTCACTCGTTCACCGATCAACGTCCACTCCTCACACTCGGTTTTCTAGTTCACCGAAAACTTCACAACACACTCTCGGTTTTCTAGCTCACCGAAAACCTTACAACACTCACAATGTAACAAATAAATGATTTGTTCTCTCATACAAGGGGAGAACTCAATTTAGCACAACTCAAGGTTACAATCTCTCACCACCCAACTATACTATGCAATGAAAGATACAATAAGCTCAATGTGGGTGTGTGTGTGTAACAATGAGTAAATAAGATCAAATCAACTAAACTCAAGTATGAAATCTAGCTTAAGAACAATGATAATCAATCAAGTATATAAATGTAAAGCTAGAGTTTGAGTTTAGAAAACTTCTCAATTTGATAACAAGAGATGGAGGGATGATAGTTGGAAGCTCAAACTTCAATAGATAATCTCCTCAAGCTCTTGTGGAATTTGATTCACCAAAACAAACTCTCAATTTGGTCGACCGAAAATCCCGTCGGTCGACCGATGAGAGCAAAAACACGAAGAAAACTTTCTGGACTAACGTCGGTTGACCGGAAATTCTGTCGGTCGACCGATTTGAGCTCTCGGTCGACCGGACCGGTCGACCGACGATTCTCTGGAAAAATACTGACGAATGGTCAATTGACCGGTCGACCGTACCGGTCGACCGAAAACTGACATCCCAGAAAAACAAAGCTGATTTTAAAACACTGTTTAAAAATATCAAATAAATTCCAAAAAATGTAAAACTTTGGGGAATGATTGTAGACATGATAATAAACATGCTACAACGACTGGTTTCGAAAAAGGACTTCCCAAATGAAAAATATCATCATTTTACAAACTAGTCCAAAACATGAAAATATGAGATACTTGAATTTTGATGTTTTGACATAAACCAACTTTTGAAACTTTGTGAAATGTTTTTGTAGACTTAGTAAAACATGTATAAACTGATATTGAAGTCTATAAACTAAGAATACAATATTTTCACAAAATTGCATATTCTATGCAATGTTTTCAAAAACATAATAGAAAATATGAAATATAGAATTTCATATATATAACCATAAAAACTCAAAACATATGTATGTATATATATAACTATATATATGCATAGAAACCAAAACTTATATATATATATATATATATATGACTATATATATCTATACGAAGAAACCAATAAATGTGTGTGTATAGATAATTGAGCTTAGAGTATATAACACACATAATATAAATCCTAAACTAAATTACCCAAGCTAGATCTTGATCTTCAATAAGCTCTTCTAGGTAATCTCGCGGATGAAGCTTTAACTTGGATCTTGAACTTTGAATAGCAAGGCTTCACCGACATTCCGCCAACCTCCATTGGATATCATCGTTGAAGCTCTATTCCATCCATCCTCCAACTACGTTGTTTGTCTACAATAAACACAAATACTAGACAAACAACATTAGTGGTAAATTGTTTGTTAAACATCATCAAAACAAGAAGGCCAACAGTTATTATCTTCCGTGGGACCACCCCCAGCATTTTGGTCAACAATGGGGTTATTATCATTGACGTATTCATCCACGCCTGAATCGCTTTCTGCTTGGTTGACATTGTTGTGACGACTGGATTCACCTATCTGATTTGACAAGGCTCGGATTTGTTGGTCGTGCTCTTCCTTCATTCGCATCATGGTCATTTCCAATTCGAACTTGAAGTTCTCTTATTTGCTTAGTCAAAGAATCCTCGATGATTTTGGCTATTTGATCAGTATTGATCATGAATGCTTCGCGGGATTAACTAGGGCTGTATACCGTATTGTCAGAAGCGACTGCAGAGTTGGCATCTGTCGTTTCGTCTTTTGAGGATAATCCTCGATTCATCCTCTGATAGTCTCTTTGTCTAATGGTTCCTGACTGTAAATGGGTTAGACGATGCGATATGAGAGGGTCAGAACTAGAGGGTTAAATTGACTTTCCTCTATCAGGCATATTAACTGTGACTGTGGATTATTCAGGTCCGACCGCTTCTAGCTGGAGTCGAGACATCAGTCGAGCTATTCCCGAATTAACTCTTTTTCCTAGAGAAAAGTTGGGGTTAGAACAACTTGGAACTATCGGGGACTTTCCCTTATCGACCATATTGATGGTAACTTCTGAGAGTTCGTCATCTCGAACAGCCAATCATTTCTTACGGAAATACCTCGGTTTGGACTCAGTCGTTCTGTTAGAGATCCTCTCACATACCGAAACCCTCTGTGGAGCGGTCTTAGGGCAGCTACACGCAGATAATATTGCCCTGATAATATTAACACACGGACAACAAACGCCCGTTTCCCGAGTATCTCTTTTTTGAGATCTGTTCGTACTCCCAACGTGATAGTACAACTGATCGGTCAGATGATCGGAACAACCTATCGTGTGTTGGCACGACAACCTAGGTATAACATTATCATCATCAGATGAATACATTTCTTTCAGGGGATTTGTCGTCTTATAATCGTTCTCAAGAGTCACGCGTTTGGAACCACGCTTTTGAGACCGCCGAATCTTAACAGGCCTGGTCTTGGATACACACCTCAGGCGGGTGGAAATTAGAGTTTTCCCTTTATGAGAAGGCTTGAAATTGTTACGAGGGCGTGTGCGACCCCCAGCTCAACGAGTCGCTCGGGGTTCATTCACCGGACCCAAGCATTCTTCGATTGAAATTTTGCCTCGATCCTCGTGCAAAGGACCTAGGCAATCCTCCATCCTCATCTTGAATCGGGATAAGTCCACACTATCGTGGGGCTCTATCGGAAGTGTGAAATTCATCGGAACAGGAATAGGAGCTGTCGGATCTCAAAACAGGCCGCGAGAGGTGAACCAGACACAAAACGAACCGAACTGGTTCAGTTCAGACGCTAACGCACCAATGGTGGCTCGGGTTTGGCCAAGCCAGCCAGGGCTGTTTCGTGATTTTCGAGCGGTGTTCGATTTTTTGTCAGTGTCGTTTCGGATTTTGGTCTCCATACATGGCGTGGTCTTGGTGGCTTCTTGGTCACCTCTTCCTATTTTAACTTTTGCGCTTCCTGCACGAGGATCCGTGCGTACGCAATCAAGGCACGAGACTTTTAAATGTGCTCCTCGAGGGTTGAGCGGGTCCGTTTGACTTGGATCAATTCATTTGCTGTTGGCTTGGAGGATATGACATTCATTTGCTGCTTGGCCACTCAGTGCCTTCTGCGTTTCAGATCCGCCTCATAGCCGATCCCGTCAAACGGCTCCAAAGCCTTACCAAGTCGACGCACAAGTCGTTGGCGCTGTCTTTGGCGTACCCTCTTTGATAGGGTTGGCGCGCCTTCAGCAATCGACTCCTTGGTGGAGGAAAGGTCCAGATCTGTAGATCCGGTCTCGTTGGAGGCCGGAGGGGCATTGCAAGGCGGGGTTGCAGCGGTAACGGGGGCCTTGATCTTCCTGTGCTTGTGAGGGGCGGAGGATTTGGAGGAGGAGGATGACAGATACTCCTCAAATTTTAGTTGGTCGAACTCGTACTCGACCTCTTCGTAAACCAGAATCCGGATCCGCGGTTGCGGCACGAAAGCTTCGACAGTGAAACTGTTAGCTCCCACTGTGGTCGTCAGCTTGTTTGGGGAGAAAATGGTTTTCTTCATTGTATAAATTATTACAACTTTGATCGTTATAATAAGTTCAAAAAGATCGGTCTTTTTATAAGACCTTTACACAATGAAAATTAAAGGGTACAATTCTCGTCAAACAGCACAGAGATCGTTTATCTATCTTCTGCTTGCGTAGGATCTTTGCCTGTGTCGGGGACGTTAATATTCATGGATCGCCACGGATCAGATCCGGTTGACAGATTGATGATCAAAGCTCTTACTTTACGAAGGAAGTAATCGTTGCAGCGGTAATCTTGACCAAGCGAGATTACGGCTCTTCTCGAGATTTAAGACCAAGCTTAAATCCAGAGGAATAGGGGACGGGTCTCAGATCTCTCGAACTCTACTCTTTATGCATAGGAGATCGCCAAGGTCTAGCTAACCCTCTCTGAAATTCGTGGCTATGCACTCGAGAAACCGGCAACATCTCGCCCTCTTGATTTTCAGCCCCTTAGAAATGAGCACCCGAGCTCGTATTTATAGGCTTCGGATGCGGGTCTTTGGATAAGAATGAGAGATTCCTCCTTATCTTAGGTTAGTAATTGATTAACCATAGTATCAGATCAGTTAGGATGCTCCGGAACAAACAAATCCCTAGAAAAACCGTCAAAATCGAAACAGGATCAAATCTGGCGATGCGTCACCCGATGGCTCGGCCTTAGCCGAGCCACCATTTGGTGACCTGGCTATGGGCCGAACCACTAGTTCGGTCGAGTCATATGACTCGGCCACCAGCGACTTTTATTGGTTTTCTGGGTTTTGACTTGTTCTGTCGTTACGCGTATTTCGTCGTTTCGTTGACTTGTACGCTATTTTAGTGGCTGATGAGCATGCGGGACACTTAGAGATGGCTGACAAGTACACGAAACACTTGGAGCTGGATGACAAGTGCACAGACCACTTGGAAGTAGCCGGTGAGTGCACGGGCCAGTCGGTTCGTCGATTTGGTGGTCGATGGGCGTGCGGCTCACTTGGTTCGCCGATTTGGTGGCCAATGGGCGTGCGGGACACTTGGAGCTGGCTGACAAGTGCACGGAACACTTAGAGCTGGCTAACAAGTGCACAAACCACTTGGAAGTAGCCAGTGAGTGCACGGGTGTTTGTTGGAAATTTGCAGTAAAAAGACAATGAAAGAAAAATTGACTTGTATTCCTCTCAAAATCAATTACAATTTGGATTCCGATTACAAAAGAGAGGAGAATGGATTTGATTCTCCCCTTTGTTTAATTCTGGGTTCTTCACGGTGGCGATGAGATGCCTCCCTCGAATGCTCGCGTCGAGTTTGCTTCTCGTTGACGATCCGAACGTCTTGATTCACTGGAACGTGATTTTCTCCTCACGATTTGACGCTGTAGAGAACTTACGTGGCAAGTTTTAAAAAAATAACTCTTAACGAGTTAATAACTCAGAGCCAGTTTTAGAAGAACTGGCAGAGCAAGTTGGAAACTCTGGACGAGTTGATCACTCTGAACGAGTTTATCTCTATGAAAGAGTTGATTTAAACCGAAAGTTCGGTTAATAAGCCAAGGATGAAGAAGATCCTGTTGCTGGTCTCCAAAACTCCAACAATTCCCCTCAAAAGCTAGCCGAAGATCTCTTCTTTGGTCCCCCCTAAAAAAAAGGCCCGAACTCAGTTGAGTTTCCCACTATTTATAGGGGATTAAGGGTGGTAACTACCCCCTTAATCCGCTCCTCAATGGGCTGAGTGGGGTGTAACCGCCCCCTCTTAAACAGCTTCCTAAATCGTGGGTAAAACGGTTTTGAAACCGTTCTGTTAGTGCTTTGAACGAGTCAAAATGCCAATCTGGGCGTTCTGGACCTTAACTCTACGTCTTAGAGATGAGACGCAGAGTTGGGTGCTTGCTGGGAGTTGAAAACGCAAGGGCCGCTTGCGTTTAGACCTTAACTCTGCGTCTTAGAGATGAGACGCAGAGTTGGACGCTCGCTGGGAGTCGAAACGCACAGGCCGCATGCGTTTTAGAGATGAACTCTGCGTTTTAGGCTAAAAACGCAGAGTTGAGCCTATTTCAGGCTGAAAACGTACAGGTCGTGCTGTTTTAGAGATGAACTCTGTGTTTTAGGCTGAAAACGCAGAGTTGAGCCTATTTCAGGCTGAAAACGCACAGGTCGTGCTGTTTTAGTGATGAACTCTACGTTTTAGGCTGAAAACGCAGAGTTGAGCCTGTTTTAGGCTGAAAACGCACAGTTGGGCCGTTTTAGAGTTCGTGCTGTTTTAGAGGTGAACTCTACGTTTTAGGCTGAAAACGCAGAGTTGGGCCGTAACTCTGCGTTTGATGTTATATCACAAGGATAACCTCTGCGTTTTGAGGTTATAACGCTGGTTCGACCTGTGCGTTTTGGCTCTGTAATACAAAGGCGAACCTTAGGCGGGCTTGGCGAGCTTCAAGCTAAGTCCAATGTTCTGACGAAGTCCGGTCTTGCTGACGGACTTCAGAACATAATTTGCTACGAAGAACAGGTCATAACTTTTAAACCGTAAGTCGGAATTGGGCGAATTATATATGAAAATCGTCTATCTCGACGAGACAGAGCCATCCAAACCGAGCCAAAGGCTTCGGTTCGCTTCCTCCGTTTCGTCAAATTCCTTACGGTTTGAGAGATATCTGCATTCTAATATGAAGAGACCGTCAATTTGTAGTCTATTATGCTAGAGCTTTGCACAGATCATCCTCTTGTAATCTTCGTCTTTGTTCCTTAAAAATATGAGAGTTGTCAGATTGTAACTCCCGATGTTGATTGTGAATGCTGTTGAATTAGAGCTTTCATCAGTTGTCGTGAAGGTCGTCAGATTGTAGCCTTCTACGTGAAAGTCCTCAAATTGTAGCCTTCTGGAAGTCGTCAGATTGTAACTTCCATCATCGGTGTTTGATGGGGGATCAACTATCTATTGTGATTTTTAGACAGCCTACAACGGGCCAGTCGGTTCGTCGATTTGGTGGCCGATGGGCTTGCGGGCCACTAGATGGTGGCCCATGAGCACGTGGGCCACTTGGTTCTCCATTCTACTTCATGCGTTTGTCGACGTCAGATAATTCGAATAACGACGTTCGTCACCTTCTCTCCGTCTCGAGCTGTGTGTGGATACCTATAGGAATTTTTAGACGCTTACATAAGCCACCAAAAGTTAAGCTAGGAGAGGACTGTATCTTTGATTCTGTGTATAACTTTATAAGAATTAGATAGGGTAAGAGATCTATCATGAATAGGAGATTTGGTATCATCATGATTAGGAGTTTGAATCCTATTCTAATTAGGATGATAGGCTAGAGATAGAGTTTTGATTTCCCTATATATATTTTTCTATTGTTGGAGGAAAAACCAAGCAGATGAGAGAGAGCCAATATTCTTATAATCTAGGATTAGCAGAGGATGTAACCTGATTCAAGAATATTGTGCGAGAGACGAGGATTTCATAGTCTTTGTCCGTGCAAAAGATTACATCATTGGGACAGTTGTCTTCTAATCGAGGGTTTGGAGGCAGATTTTGGTGTTCCAGGAGTTGATTTGTAGGTTTTAGAGTGCTCTGAACGCGATGGAAGGGTTTAATTTTTCAGATTTTGCTCAGATTGGCCAGAAAGTACTAAAAAGTTCTGATGGTGATGACGAGACAGATCTAATGACAGATAGGGCAAACGAGTATGCCACAGATGAGACTGGCATAGACAATCATATGTGATTCTTGCAATAGATTTGTCAGTATATAATTTTTTAGAGTCATCGCGGGAGCAGTAGTTGGTTGGTGTGTAGACTCGAGGAGGACAGTGCCAAATTAGGTAGAGCTTGCAAGCACGCATGACTGAGTGACACACATACTATTGAAGATGTCGACATTGGACTTAAAGACGATGAGCGCTCATATTCGGTCCAAACCAAGTGATGGAGGAGATGGAGACATCTGGCTCGTAGAGTGAAGTAGGAGAGGTGCACTGATATGATTCGAGACAAGCGATGTAGGTAGAGTACGAGGACAGCAAGTGGGAGAAGGCTATTGTCAAGCTCAAGTTTGGAAGGAGAAGCATGGTTAATTTTCTTCTAATTTCAGAGGTGGCGAAGATCTTTTGGTGTGCACAAGAGAGGTGGAGGCGCTATAGCGAGACAGATGAAAGTGAGAGTCATAGGGTCATCCAGTTGGAGTGCTGATGATTCGATTTGAAGTGCGAAAGAAATAGAAGACTCTAGCAGGAAAGACAAAGTTTTAAAATGACAATAATATATCTTCAAGGGAGTTTGAGAATCAAATCCAAAGTGAAGATTGTTAGAATTTTGTCTTGGATTCTCTGTATAACTTCATGAGAAATAGATATGGTTAGAGATCTATCATGATTAGGAGATTAGGTCTCATCATGATTAGGAGTTTGAATCATATTCTAATTAGGAAGGTAGACTAGAGATAGTGTTTCGGTTTCTCTATATATATTCTTCTATTGTTGGAAGGAAAAACCAAGCAGATGAGAGAGAACCAATATTCTTGTAATCTAGGATTAGCAGAGGATGTAACCTGATTCAAGAATATTGTGCGAGAGACGATGGTTTCATAGTATTTGTCCGTGTAAAAAATTACATCATTAGGAGAAGGTTTCGCGGTCTTTGTCCGTTTAAAAGGTTGTAAGAAGAGGACTTTAGAGGGAATATAAGAGTTGATTATGTATGTGAGGTTGAGAGATTGAGAGACGAGAGTTGAGTGGTTCATATTGTGGTTCTCCCTGATACATAATAGATTTGTCGTATTGTTGCCCGAGGATGTAGGTCGAAGTTGGTCGACCGAACCACGCAAATCTCGGTGTTCTTTCTTTTTTATTATGATTATTTTATATCTTGTTGATTGTAGGTTGGCTTTCGAGTTGCGGAGATCATAGTACACGGGAGGACTAAAATTCCCCAACAGATCCTACCTTACTTTTTGATGGCCTAAAAGTAAAAATAAGCCATTTACCAAACATATTAAAGTAGATCGTAAGCTAAAAAATACCTTTCAAGCTACTTTGACCCCTTGCCAAAAGCCTTTTTTACCAGTGGGTTAATGTCATTAACTGTGCTAAAAAATCAGGTAGATTTCATAACATTAGCAATGGGGTGGGTAGAAACATTCCAGAGTGAGTACAAAGGGCAGTTACTGTCGCAGAACAGGCCCTCTCATCTACTCATTTTTCTCTTTAAAACCCCACTACAAGTCCGCAAACCTCTCAACCGCCCCCAAAAACAGGACAAACAATGGAAAGCAACAAGAGTGCCATTCTTGAATCTCTTTCTCCACGGCCACCCCCAAGCCTACCCTCTATAGACCCAATGGAGTTCCTCTCTCGCTCGTGGATTCCTTCCGCACCCACTTCTGCGCCCTCTCACCTTGTAGGGCCCATCGCAGAGAACGCCATGGGAGAGCTGAAGGATGGTGATGATGATGAAGAGGTTTCTGTTACTGGGAATCCCTTCACCTTTGGGAACAGTGCCACTTCTCAGCTTGTTATGGAGAGGATCATGTCTCAGTCTGTAAGAAATTTTGCACTCAGTTTTCTTTTTCCCTTCCATTTCTTGTGGGGATTATTGTGTGAGAATTTGGGATGATTGGGTAGCCTTAATTAGTGTATTAATAAATAGGATAACATGATATTGGGTTCCACATGCAAACAGTGTAGAATTACAACTGTTGATTCTCACCGTAGCTTAGGAGTTTTTGATGAGCTTTGATGCGCGCGGTGTAAGAGCTTAAGATGATATCACGACAATCTATATTCAAATCCTACTCGTCACGCATTTAGTACCAATCAAGAAAGTATTAGTGCTCAAGTTGAGATTTTGAGTCATAAAAGAAATGTTCAACTTGCGGAGATTTGTTAAACAGTTTCCGTCTTTATAGTTTCGATGCAGTAAGAGAGGTATTTAGTCCGTGTTAAGAGTAGAAAATTATTAATTCCCGCTCCTCACAAGAGTTTTGTTACAATAGAAGGGAATTTTAGCACAACATACCATTTGTTCCAGGCTCTATTTTTGAAGTGTTCTTCCATTTTCTATTAAGTTTTTAACGGACTGTTTCTTTAATGAGAATAAAAGGAAAGGAAAAAGAGATTCTTGCCGAATTTGGATGACTTGTTCTTTAATACTGCTGCTTGTTTTATAGCCGAGTCTCTCTCTCTCTCTCTCTCTCTCTCTCTCTCTACTTCTTCTTCCTTTGGCTTTACTGCTTCTCTTGTTGATTTTGGTTTCTTCCAAAACTTAGGAATATCCACTCGGAAACATTTTAGAAAAAGACGGTGTTCAGATCTTCCTTTGTCTTCTCTCATTTGAGAACAACAGATTGTAGTGTAGCTTCCGAGTCCAAGAGCATTCTCTAAGATCACTTGGTTCTATAAATTAATGGATGGGTGACATTTTTGGTTTTCGTGTTTTGTCTTGATGTGTATTATAACATTGTTGGATTTTGTTTGTTTCCTACTAATTAAGGAATGGATGTATTTGACTCGTCACCTCTGTGTAACACTCTCTGTTATTTTCTCTCTTTATTTCATTGAAGTTTTGGCCAAAAAACATGACACAATAAAAGAAAAAAAAGTTTTCTATTGATACACGCAGCCATTGACAGTCTATTAATGAATTTTTCCTAGTTTTACTTCACCTATTCTAATTGCCTTTCCTCATTAAT
>NC_033802.1:44974274-45017004 GCF_001876935.1 Asparagus officinalis | reverse complement strand
CGGCGGTGGTGGATCTCTGAGCGACAGCCCTCCCGTCTCCCCTTCCAATAATGACGACGTAGGCGCTTCTTCCTCCATTTCCATCCCTTAAGTATCAGAGTGTAAAATTTTAAGGGTTAATTGCAGATAGACCCCTGCCAAATTGAACTTAATACCCCTATAGTTCTATTGTTGCAGCAGATCGTCTCTTTTTTTTGGACCCTTTTGGATCTATCTGCAACAATAAATTTTCAATCAGGGGGGTCTATCTACAACTATAAAATTATAGGATAGTAAGTTCAGTTGGCTATAGGCAATTAATCAAAATTATAATTCTCAATCCTCGCAAACTTGAATGACATCTTAACGATGTTTAAATGTGTGTTTAGTGGTATTTGAACATGAATTATCTCTGATACCATTTTAAACTCTTCCACTGCACTAAGAATGTAGCGTTATAGCACTGATCTCTTGTTGTTGAAATGTTTGCAGTCCTGCAGAGTGAACAACAGCAGAACACCCAACTACCGAGCAACCAACAACAAAACAGTCGGAAGATGGCTAAAGGAAAGGCGAGAGAAGAAAAAAGAAGAAACCCGGGCCCACAACGCCCAGCTTCACCGCTGCCATCTGGTGGCCGGAGTTGCAGCAGCAGTAGCTGCAATTGCCGCAGCCACTGCAGCACTGGCGTCGGCATCCTGCAAGGATGAGCGTGGCAGCCAAGACGACGTGGCCGTGGCGTCCGCGGCGACCCTTGTCGCCGCTCATGTGTCGAGGCAGCCGAGGCCCCTCGGAGCCGAGCGTGAGCACTTGGCCACAGTTGTAGGTTCGGCTGTTAGTGTTCGGAACCCTGGGGATGTTGTTACCCTCACTGCAGCAGCAGCTACAGGTATATGCAAATGCATTTACAACATCTTGTAGTTCTACGTCCTACCGCTGAACAGAACAGTAACTCCTTTAGGTTTAAGGTTAATTGTAGATAGATCCCTTGTAGATTGTTGTTTTGAACTTACTACAAATCTATTTTTGTATTAGCAGATGGACCTCCTCTTTTTTTCCCTTCCTCTTTGAAAAATAGATGCCCTGAGGATAAAAGAGTCAAAAAGTTTCACTTAAGGGGGATTATCTACAAAAAAAAAAACAAAAGAACTACGAGGGATAGTAAGTTCAAAACGGTGTTGCTAGGGGGGGTCTATTCCCAATTAGCCCTTATGTTTGATGCATTTGTCGACGCAAAGTTTCTGTTGAGTTTCAACGACATCTAACCAAACATGTGCTGGAATTAGGATGTAGCTGGAATCACGTAGGATCCAGCTAGTCGTATCCAAATGCAGACTTTAAATTTGAAAACTTGAACTACAATGATTCTCTTGGATTTCAGCTTTGCGAGGGGCAGCGACACTGAAAGCAAGAGTGCTGAAGGAAGTCTGGAACATTGCAGCAGTCATACCAGTGGAGAAAGGGTCAATGGAGGAGCGCAGCCAGCATCGCCACAGGCGCAACCATCAGCAGAGGAATCAAGAGAGAAAAGACGATGGGCCAAATGGCGATACCTTTGCTGAAGATAACTTCCTTGGGTTATGTACCCAAGAGCTTCTTGCTCGAGGAACCGAACTCCTTAAACGTACCAGAAAAGGTTTTTTACGTTCACCTACAAGTTAATCAGTTCAATTGGTATGTCAATCTTGAACTAACGGATTTTATCTGTTAAATTTAGGTGATCTTCACTGGAAGATAGTTTCGGTATACATACATCGAACAGGAGTTGTAAGTCTTGAGAATCCATAGACTCTGTTTCTATTTTCGTGTGATCTGATCTAATCATAAAACTGATAATATTTAGGTGATGCTCAAGATGAAGAGCAGACATGTTGCAGGAACAATCACCAAGAAAAAGAAATGTAAGCAAACAGGACTTATCGGTTAATGTTGCAGATCGGCCCCTGTGTGAAATTTTGACTCTTTTTATCCTCAAGAGACAAAAAAAAATTCACGTATAGAACTCTTGAGGGTAAAAGAGTCTAAAATTTCACTAAGAAAGGCTGTATGCGAGAATAGAACTACGAGGGTCTATCCGTAGTTGGGCAATAGTACAGGAGGCCTCCTAGCAATTTAGCCTTGTCTCGAGTCATGATGTCAGTTGAGACTCAAGGACTGATATTTTCGTGCAGGTGTTGTATCTGATATATGCAAGGATGTAATGGCTTGGCCAGGAAGGCACTTGCTTGAAGGAGGAGAAGATCGGCGTTATTTTGGGTTGAAGACTGCAGAGCAGAGAGTGATTGAGTTTGAATGTAGAAGCCAGAGAGAGTATGAGATGTGGACTCAAGGAGTATGTCGACTCCTTTTGATCGTTCGAGAGAGCAGACGTGGCCGCAGATAAATGGGAGAAAACTTGCGCTTTGGAAAGGAATCGCGTGCAATGTAAATTAGGTAAAAGAAAATGTGGTAGATGATGATATCAGAGCGTTATTATTCTTGGTATTGTTTTCTTCTCTAATGCTTTATTTTAATGGTTCTGGTTTGAAATGTGGACTCCTACGTTCTTTAGGGAAACTTTGGCTAATTTAAGGCCAATTAATCTTCACGCCGAGAGAAACTTAAACGGCAAAAAGACGCACAATTGAGGTTTCCTCAAGATCACTGTCAGTTGACGAGTCACAGATATTTGTGCACTACCAAATAGTTTTCTTCAACAAAAAAGGATGTAATATTACAATTCATAATTTGTGAGCTTAATCCTACAGTGTAACTCTGTACTGCATAGATCAACAACAGTTCAACATATGATGAAAGAAAAGGAAGGAACACTTCATAAGCAAAAGTTCAAGAAATAGCTCTGATTTAACTAGAAAATCATCTACCCTTTAAAAGAGGGAGTACTAGAAAAACTTTTCTTATCCTAAATTACTCTTCAATTATTATAAATATAACAAAGTTATCCTCATCTTTCATTTCATTAACTTAACAAAGATAATTTTTTTTCGTAACTCACAAATCAGAAGCTGTAAAGCTCTAAATCTTGGTTCATTTCCTTCTCCGTTCCATCTGTTACGAATTTACTCCGGCAAAACAGTCCTATTCTCTACCTCATCAATTGTCGATTATCAAATTGCAAAGATGATTAATATCGTCATCAAGAAGCTTATTATTGTCCTCATCATCCACAAACCTTCTCTTCCATCTTCTCCTCAAAGCCCCCGCCCCCCTTCCCCTCGCCACCCCCACCTCGCCTCTCTGCTGCCCTCCTTCTCTCTCTCTTGCTGCACGCCGTTGCCAACCCTCGTTGACGCTGTCTCCTGTCGCCCCGCCGCCCTCTCTCTCCCCAAAATTTCCCAGTTGTAGCAGGAGCAAGAAGCGGTCATCGATCATGGATCTGTCACATTCGAGCGGCGGCGATCATGGCGATAACTTCGTATTCGCGTTCAACTCCAATAATTTTTCGGATCACGTGCCGATGATCGATCGTGGAGGGAGAGCAAGTCCGCATGCGTGGAGGGTGCCAGTAGTTAGTCGCTGATTGGGGCTCGGTATCGGAAGAGGAGGAGGGAGGACATCAAGAAGGAGCAAGGTATGCTTGGTTCTTGAATTGGGTATCGATTTGGGGTTTTTTGATGGTGAGACGTGGTGATGTCATCAATTAGGGCGCAATTGATGTTTTATTGCATATTTTGGCAAATAAGGGCTGAAGAAATTAAGGTTTTTAGTGGCCTTTTAAGAGGAAACCTTGGCTGAAAACCTAGGATGAAGATTTGTATGTTGTACACATTGTATCTTTTGGTTTTTTTAACTGATTAAGTTTATATGATGTTTTTAGCTTCTGAATTTGATGCCTACAACTAGGACAACATAGTGAACTGTGACCAACCTGATGTTGATGACACTGTGGCATATGAAAGCCATGATGGGGAAGCTGTTGCAATGATTGAATCTCCAACAGGTGTGGTTGTTTGGTTGATTGAACTCATTGTTTTCATCAAATTCATATGTTTTAGATTTATAATATGGCTAGAACTTTCAATTATTTTCCCTATCGAGGTGTTAACTATATTATGCATTTAGTAATCTACTCAATTGCAAAAACTAATTGAGCATGTCATCTTAGACCTTATAATAGAGCCTATTTCATGCTAATGCGACTATTTCCCCATCCTCTAACTGAAGTTTCTATTTCACAGCAGGACTTTCTCTTTAGATGTTAACTTCTAGGATTAATTACATTTTTATACTTTGTTGTATAATGTAATTACACGAGTGATGCTGAGGCCTCATCCTCCATGATCGGATGCCCAGATTCGTCATCCGGCGAACACCTTCACATATTTCTTCTGATGGTTCATTCTGGTTATTACATTGGGCTGGTATCATTTTCAATTAGGCCAAGGATTTTGATGCATCACCAGACTCGGGTTGAAAACAAACCAGATAGTTAACAAACGGTATGCTAATTATTTGTCTAGATATTTGGTTATGTTCTATTGGATAGCTCATTAAATAATAAACAAGTAGATTATAGTACTTTGTTCATACATGATAGCAACTGATGTGTATTTGATTCAGTTGATTATTAAATATTCGTTTATGTTTTACATTTTAATATTATACATTTAAACTAGAGTTGTACTTCTCTTATATGGAAAGCTATTTACTATGACCATGCATTTATAATGCTGTACAAACTTATTACCTTTGGCATGTTATCCTGTCACTTGTTAGTTCATTTTCATTGTAAAGGAACCAAGACGCTTTGAGATATCGAACAATATCCTTGAGCTTCTATTTATCTTCCTTATAGTTTATAGGATTAGCGTAACATCCTTTTGTGTTTGCAACTTTCCGTGTAGAAACTATTATATCTGATGCTTATTCTCATGTACTATGCACTCTCTCTATACAGGTTGTTCCTGGCTTTGGTCATGGAGTCCTATGTAAAACGATCCAAGATACACATGCCAGAGGGAATTTGCATTGAAATATTTGCCAGATGATTCTCTCTTCCAGCTGGTTATTTTTTAACTTTGTCTTATATAATTTGATGCCACCTAAAATCTGTGTCAGCACATCTATTTTTAAATCATTATTTGTTGTAACATGTTCTGTGATTTATGATCCTTGCATTTTCAGCTTTCAAAATTGTATGAAGTTGTTTCTCCAATCCTTACAGAGCTTGGGAAGGTAACTTTCAGATGCTTTTAATTTCTTCGCTTTCATATTAGATTAATCTCAAGATTGAATCTATTGAAATATATACATATTATTGGGTGATTTCTACTATGGCTTTTAGCATATTATTCAAGTATTTTGAATTGTGCACGCATTCAGTTTTTAGCTTAAAAGTTTCTGTTCTTGTTGCCTTGTGGCTTCTGTTAATTTTGTTGGTTATATAGAATTCTATTGAACTGTCCTGACATCGAGAAATCTGATAAATCATATTTTTTAGGTGTTCTCTTAAACCTGACTGCTTTTGTCTTAAGGTCCTCCTCAAAATCTGATTTATATAATATGAAAGATATACAAGTTCATTGTGAAGTTGGATGAAAACTCAAAGGATGAATGTGCACAAGGAAAGATAATAGCACAAGAAATCCAAATCTAGGAAGACATCACAATCAATATTGACGACGATGACGCGGTTCTCGAATTACCAAAAAAGAAGATAAAAATGGAGAAGGAATGATCAAGGGACCAAAAAAATTTAACATGAACAATTTTTAATTTTCAATACATTTACAAATCTGTTGAAGGATTTTTAACAAATTTTTCATATGCTTTTAAGATGATAAACTGATGAATGCTATTTGTTAGGACAATTTATGAATTATAAGCATATGCACATATAGTTGTTTAACAACTATTGCATGCTTTGATAATTATGCAGTTATTAGCTTAAATTTATCATTCAATTACGTGAATCTAAATACATATTCATAGATTACTTGACTTTATTACTTTTAAAATATATATGAACTATTTTTTGTGATCTCGATTGCAAGCAAACTCTTGTTGATGAGTCATTTGCAAGAAGGAATTCATCTCATGGACATATCCTCTCAGATTCTATTCAACAGGGCAATAACACAGTTTAGTTTATGTGCCTTGAGGACGAATATTATTGCAGAAGCGCATGGGTACCTATCTAAATTTTATATAGGTGATAAGGTAAAGAAGCTGCTTGCGCAAGGTGTATCTCAAAATCTGTATCCTGAAAAAACTCCTAAGCAGGTATGTGCCACATTTATTGCTAAATTTTTTTAATCTAATCTAACATAACCGATTTATCATAATAACGCCTCTTCCTTAGTAATGATCACAAGAGCTTGTTCAAATGGTAATATCCTTTAGCACGCACGCATGCACGCACGCGTGTTCTTCAATCCATGCCTTCAGCACTTAAGAAGATATTATTTGATTTTTTTAAACGACTCTACTTCTGATCCTTCCGCAATAGTGATGGCAATATTTAATACTTTTCTTCTGGAAAATGTTAAGACAAAGCATCCACAATTGCTATATGGGTCAAAGCTGTACAGAATCCTGCAAAGAGGAAGTATGAATTTTTTTTAGCCTTTTGTTATGTTTGTTAGTTATCAGTGATATTTTTAAGTTGTGTTCTAATTTCTTGTCCTTTTTCTTTACTATGGCAGCTGGGATTCCAAATGTGAAGTGGTTTGGTGTTGAAGGAAACCATAATGTCGTTGTAATGGATTTACTGGGACCGGTCTTGAAGACCTTTTCAATTTCTGCAGTAGGAAGCTATCACTAATGGCTGTTCTTATGTTACCACCTCTATTTAGGTAAGATCTAATTCACATAATGAAGTTGGGATCATTGACAACATCTTTTCATACTTTTAAGGGGTGTTTGGCTATTATTTTGTTCATCCTTGTAAGAGTATTTTGAACACTTTGAGAGAAAGAGAGAGAGAGAGAGAGAGAGAGAGAGAGAGAGAGAGAGAGAGAGAGAGAGAGAGAGAGATAACCTTTGAAAGCTTGTAATCTTTGTCAATAATCAAAGAATTTCTGGTGTGGCACCCGAGGACGTAGGCACGTTTGCTGAACCTCGTTAAATCTGGTGCTCTCTCATTTTATTTGTTTTTTCTTGTAAAATTTTCATTTTGCTGTGATTTCTTGCTTGCTAATTGTTCATCAAAAAATCCGGAGGGCATGATTTGTCAATAGATTAACCCAACAACTGGTATCAGAGCTTCATTCGGAAAAGATCTGTGTGAGAGTTATGACAGAAGAAAGCAAATTGAAGATTGAGAAGTTTGACGGCTCAAAATTTGCCTACTGAAAGTCGCAGATGGAAGACTATTTGTACCAGAATGATCTTTACCGTCCATTGATGGGAAAAGTAAAGTGAAAGGAGGAGACAGACGAGGACTGGGAAATACTAGATCGAAAGGCTCTAAGGCAGATCCGATTATCGCTCGCAAAATCAGTCACCCATAATATATGGAAGGAGAAGACGATGGTAGGGCTTATGGAAGCGCTCGCAAAGATTTACGAGCAACCGTCAGCTGCAAACAATGTGCAAAACCTCAAGATGGCAGAAGGATATTCATTCATGTTGTATCTCATCGAGTTTAACACTATTGTTGATCAACTAATCTCAGTTAACATCATGTTTGATGATAAAATGCAAGCCTTACTGATACTATCGCAGTTGTCGGATAGCTGTGCAGGTTGCGTTACCACAATTAGCAACTCAGCAAGAAAGGGGAAGTTAAAGCTGAGTGAGATTGTGAGTATGATTCTATCCGAGGAGGTTAGAAGAAAGTCAGCCAAATCAGAGGGTTCAGGTCCAACCCTAAATTTCGATCATAGAAACCAAAGTCAGAATAAGGGTAACTAGAACAGGAAGCGGTCGAAGTCAAAAAAGAAAAGGTCAAACTCGAAGATGAGACCTATCTGTTTCCGTCGAAAGTTACCTTGGTCATTGATTTCATTAAACTTTAAGCGTTACAAATGAATTCAAATAACAAAAGAATAAAAGATTACAACTTTCTTGAAAATAAACACAAGATCCGTTTATCGGCTCTTGCTTGCGTGGGTTCTTTGCCGGTGCCGGGGTTAATCCGTGGACGACCGCGAATCAGATCCGGTTGCAGGAAAATTCGGCAAAGCTTCGCCTTCGCCGGGGAAGTTTTCTGGTTTGAAGCGCTGAGATCGACAAAGCGAAATCAGGGCTCTTCTCAAGATTAAGACCACTGCCTTCGCTGAAATTCGTGCTCCTTGACTCCTCAATCCAGCAGCACCTCCACGTCTTGATAATAACTCTACCCTCGAAAATGGAGGCCTTTGACTCATATTTATAGGCCCCGGATGCGGTTATTTTGGATGAGAACAAGTGATTTGGCTCTATCTTCAGTTAACAACAGCCTAACCACGTTTGGAGATGATTTCAAGTCAGTTAGAAACCCCTGGAGCAGATAAATCCTGCGAAAACAGCATCAAAACCGTCAAAACGCGTTTCGGGATCGGGACTGCGCGGCGCGGGTCGGATCAGTCGACTAATCCGACCGGGTCGGACTGGTCCGTCCCGCACAATTGCGGGTCAGACCAATCCGACTTGCGCTTTCGCGGGTCGGACTGATCCGACCCGCGCTTGTGCGGGTCGGTTTGTTCTGTCCTGCGTTCGCGCAGTTTTGTCGACTTTTTTCCTTTTATGTTCTCTTTCTTCCGAGACTTGTTCTTTTCGTGTGTTTGGTCGATTTGTTGACTTGTATGCTTCGCCGCGAGACCGACCGTCGAACGCGCATTGCTTGTTGATCGATACGCGCGGACTGATCGGCGTGCGCGTGTTGACCGACGCGCACGAGCTGACCGACGCACACGAGATGATTTGACGTGCGCTGACTGATTGGCGAATTTCTTGACTCGCCTATTCATTGCTTCGAGTCTCGTGCGGGCTCTCATAGGCAATTTTAGATGCCTACAGATACCCCCTCCAAAGTGTTTCAGCCTCATTCTTTTAAAGAGGAGTCTGAAATGCTTTGGATATGATGGATCCCCACCTTCAGTCAGTGTTAAGGGACCTACAGATGATTTCGATTCTTGACTTCTCCATATCTTAGCATATTCTGTGTTTTATCGAATAGCTAAGATTTTCCTGGTACTGCGTTTATCGTCTGACCGTTATTGAAGCCTTGAACCGAATTTGGTGAATAGATTTTTGTTGATGTGTCATTGAGTTGACTTTTGGTGAGTAGACTTTCCGAATCGATCATCGTTGACTTTTATCGCAACGCGTTGACCAGCGTTGACCTAAGGCTACACGTTGACCGGCGTTGACCGTAGTGTTTTGAATCGATCGGCGTTGACTTTTTATCGCAACGCGTTGACCGGTGTTGACCTAGGGCTACGCGTTGACCGGCATTGACCTTAGGGTTTTGAATCGATCGGCGTTGACTTTTATCGCAACGCGTTGACCGGCGTTGACCTAGGACTACGCGTCGACCGGCGTTGACCTTAGGGTTTTGAATCGATCGGCGTTGGCTCTCATTGCAACACGTTGACCGGCGTTGACCTAGGGCTACGCGTTGACCGACATTAACCCTAGGGTTTCGCATTAACCTGAGGAGAACCAGTTTATACTCGTGTACTCCTGGGAGTTTCGGGAATCAGTTTAACCTCATGTACCCATCGGAGGTTACCAGGTTATCCTTAAGAATTATTATATGTAATATTCTCCAGGAACTTCCTGTCAAAATGGGAAACAGTTTAGACTCATGTACCCGTTGGAGTTTACGTAGAACCCGAATACCCTAAAAGTGAGCGGAATGTTTCAAAGTTATCTGGAAATATAAAATTGGCTCTCGAATGTTCCGATGATGGGAGAAAACGTCGTAGAACGATCGAAAATATGAACTCAGACTCCGAATATTCAAAAAACGGGCGAAAACAGGCGAAAACAGGCGAAAATACAGCAAAAACAGCCATCGGATCGGATCTGACCCGCGCGAACGCAGGTCAGATTGATCCGACCCGTGTGAGCGCGGGTCGGATTAATCCGACCCGCGAGCACGCGGGTCGGACACAAATCCGACCCGCGGAACGCGGGTCGCAGAGGGATGTAAAGGGGGAAAAATCCCCGACTTCTTTTGTTCTCTTCCTTCTTCAAGTTCGGTCCCAGCTGCTATCCCCTCAAATTTTTGGTTCCTTTTCTTGAGTTCCAGTTCTTTGAGAGCTCTTCTTCCTCAAGAGTTCTCAACCAATCAAAGTTCCTCCCCTTAAAACCCATCAGCTCCTCTTCTTCCCACTTGGATTCGAGCAAAGGAGAAAATTCCAATCTAGGGTTTCGGCCAATTGAACTCTTCTTCCCCTTCAACTCCAAGAACTTGGGTAAGTTCTCTCCTCATGACTTCTATTCCCTTGCTTTGATTTCAGTTAGTTCCTCATGCTTTGATTCAATGATTGAAACCCTAGTTCTTGGATTTGGGCAAAAAAAAACCGAAATTTGGTTGAGCTCTTGTGCAATGGCCGAATTTTTGGCTTTTGTTGTGTTCATGATTTGATAACTTCAACCCTAGATCTTTAATCTTGGAAGAAAACCAAAATTTGGGTATGGAATTTGAGAAATTGGCCGAATTTTTTGAATCTTTACTCTTGAACTTGTGTAGAGAACCGAATTTGATGGCAAAACTTTTTGTTGGCCGAATTTTTTTTCTTTTTTTTACTGTTCATGGCCGAAAATCTTACTGTTCATGGCTAAAAAAAACTTGACTGAACCTGTACATGGCCGAAAGGCTTTGTTGAGTTTTTGGGATTGATGGTTGGCTGAGAATTGGCTTGAATTTGCACTTGCATCATTGCATGGCCGAAGCCTTTAAATTCTTGGTTGATGTTTGATGAACTCAATCTGTGCATGGCCGAAGTCGGTTGAGATTGGTTGATGTTGGCCGAGATCTTTTGACCGATATTGATGCCTGAATGTGTGGTCGAACAGCTCTTCGAACCTGTATATGGCTGAAAATTCTTGTTGAGGTCTTTGAGCTATTCATGGATGAATTCGTTTATGTGCTTGAACTTTGTATATAATTCGAACTCGTATATAATTGAACTCGCGTATATGATTGAACTCAAACTTTGTATATAGACAAGCTCTTGTATATAATTGAATTTGTGCATGACTGAATTCTTGTATATGATTGCATTCTTGTATGGTCCGAACTTGTACATGATTGAACTCGTATGGCATTCTTGTATATGATTGAGCTTGTGAATCCACATGTTGACATGATCGAGGCCTTATATTTGACTCTGTGACACTTAACTTGAACCGAGAATGTCGTATAGGTTTAATTGGACCCTTAATTGGAAAATTCCATTTTGTAGAATTTTAATTAAAGATTCACAATTTCCCTTTTAGTCTTTGATTCATGTATCTTGATTCTTGATCTGACCAAGCTGTTGGTCTTTATTGCAGATTAGCTATGTCGATGAAGAGATCACGCCTCCCGAGGAGCCGCTCAGCCACTCAGTCACCTGAGAGGGAGCACTTGTCTTTTACTGGTAAGCCTTTGTAATTTTCTTTTATTTATGAACATGACTCCTTGCTTATGAATTCGATCTCCATTATGTCATGTCGCATATTGCATACCCTTTCTGTCCTCCTTGGTGAGGCAGTCGGGAAGAGCTGATACCCTCCTTTGTGGGGGTGGATGCTTCTATATTACATCCTTGCCCTGTTCTCCTTGGTGAGGCAGTTGGGAAGAGTTGATACCCTCCTTCGTGGGGGTGGACGCTTATCGGATATGTTTTGCTTGGTCAAAACGTGTCTTAAGGCTATATAAGGTGATTTTCTGCTGTATTACGTTCTGTAAGATAGGGTTCATCACCGCGTTATTTGCGCGAGAATGTACATTATCTTATGAGTTCGTGACACAGCTAAAATCGTCTCGCCAATTACAAGGTAGTGACTCGGATTGGTGAAAAGAGTTCGACCCCCTATGTCGCCTAAATATTTCTTCATAACTGCGTTTGATAGACACACGTTACTTGTTTCAGTTGAATATCCTGCAACGGCGTTTTCTCCATTTGATATAGATGGCCACAGAAGCAGATATTATGTCGCCGCAAATAACCCGTCGTCGATTCCTTCCACTTCTCAATTCGCTTTGGACTTCCCCGATGAGCTTTCCAAGTTGGTGCGGGAGGGGAGTCGTCGCACCATGCGCCAATTGATTACGGACGCGCCGTTCCCTGAAGACACGGATCCTGCTCATCCTTTAAGAAAGATGCATTATATGTTTGGGGATTCCGTGACGGATCCAGACGCCGTAAACCTCGAGGACGAACAGTGGTTATACAATGAGGGCACGACTTATTTATACCTCCCTCCGTTCCCTCGCCATCGTTCGCTAGCCGACTTGCGGGGACAAGCGGTGACGCGACAAATGCCGTGGATTCTGACGGAAGAGCACACCCATGTTCCTTGTGGATACGTCACTGGTCATTCACTCCCGGGTTCTATCGGTAGGAGACACATTACAGGATTACAACCTGGCGTAATGGGGTTGGAGGAGCCGCCTACAGGGAGATACCTATAATAGCTCGCACCGTGAGGGATCGCCTCGTTGAACTAGGACGAGAGTTACCTATTGAAAATTACAGATGCTTTGGTTGGTCTCATTCCTCAGACAAAGCATGGTGGGGGCGGATGATAGGTTATGTCCTTCAACAGTGGGGTGCTGAACTGAAGTTGATAGGGTTGCATGAAGCTATTCGCACCACTCAATACGGGTTACCGGTGAATGCTAACCATTTCTTGGGATTAATAGAGCTGTATAATCCAGATACCAACACCTTTCTTACCCAGAACGGGGAATTCGGATTACCCTTCCATGAGATGCACAAAGTCTCCGGACTTCAAATGGGAAACATGCCGTATCAGGAATATTTTCCCTCCAACCGGGAGCTACATCTATTGAAAAAACATATGGCCTCTCAATACGACACGCTATGGGAACTCACGTGTCATTATCAGATTGCTCTGGCCGGAACTAACCCTGTTGCGAGGAAGAAGTCTCCTTAGATAAGTTTGAAGCAATTCTCGTGTTACTTATTTAAGAATTTGGAGAAAACTGGTGAAACTATTTGTGAACTGGAACCGCTGGCCCGTTCGGAGATTGACAAGTTAATTAAAAAATGCGACGCCCGCTCTTACACCATTGCGAGTGCCCAAGACCGATTTTGTGCAGGAACAAGGTTCAAGACTTTCTTATTGCAAGCGGAGAAATCCATCCATCCTAAGACTTTGCTGGCCGGTTATATCGCACTTTGGTTGAAGAAGTACGTGGTGCCGTATCAAACTTCAGATGCCTTGCCGATTGAGGTATTGTTTCCCGCTGTCCAGCTTGCCTATGGGAAGAATTTATCTCTTTTGCCAGCAATGATCGCTGGTATCCATCGTGGGCTTCGCCAACTGACTACAACTTTCACTCAGACTGATGAGACCCCATCTGCGAAGATCCCTACGCCGAAGACAAAATTCCCTTATACCTATTTAATGGGGTGGTTGGTTCTTCATCGCCCCGACTTGATGTCACCTCCCAAAAGTGCAGATCTGTCTACTCCTTTGCTACAACTATACGAGGAGTGTAAATGGCCAACTCGGACCTTCTCAGATATCAGGAAACGCTTGCGCATGCACAAGGGTTGGGTAATTAACCCATGTCTTCCTCGATTTGCCGGTAGATATAGTGGGATGCTTGCTGATGTGGAAGCACCCGGGACTGACCGGACTTCTCTTGATGTCGGCTGTTTCAGATGGCTTATGAACATAAGGCCGGGCCATCTCATTTTCAGAGTGAAGGGGCGCTGCTATTTAGAGCCTTATCTGCCATGTCGGTTCGCCCGTCAGTTTGGATATGATCAATTATATATCGGGAATCCAAACCAACAGTTTCACACTCGCGGCGGTCTAGTGGACGGCGCTCGTGCCTGGCTGTGGAACGTGACGGGCTGTACTGGCGCTAGATTTAGTCTTCCGAATGCCGACCGCCGCTTAGAGCTCACATATCTATGTTGTAGATGGATCTTGGTTGCTAGTGAACTCGTCCCTCTGCGATCAATTAAAGAGCTGATAGCTGAATCTGCAACACGTATTGCTGAAAGGATAGATCGAGAAAATGCATTGGAACGAAAGAGACGTGACAGACAGATAGCTGGCCCCTCAGGCAAAGGCAAGCAAAAAATGAAGGAAATAGAAGAGGAATCATTTGCTTCTGAGGAGGAGACTTCCGAAGAAGATGAAGTCGCTGCTGGTGGTGCTGCAGATGTCAACAGTGGCTTCGAGGAAGACCCCGCAGGTTTGTCTGAATCTTTTTGTAGAGAACTATGAGACTTATCGATTGCTGATCGAGTTCGTCGACTTAAGGCTCGAAAAAAATGGAGAATTTTGCCAACTTACAATAGGATGATTGTTGAACTTTCAGATGTAGATTCCGAAGAAGAAGAGGGGAGATGTAGCCTTAACTTACAATAGGATGATTGTTGAACTTTCAGATGTAGATTCCGAAGAAGAAGAGGGGAGATGTAGCCTTGTCCCACATACTCGATCTCGGGTTACAACTCAAGCAAGACTGCAAATTGAGTCACACGTTGCATCTACACAGGACAGGCCTGTAGATCTTAAAGAGACGCGACCTACTAAATGCTTGAAGTTGACCATCAAGCGACGCGCTAAACCTCAGACTTCTCCAACGGAGGCGGTTGACGATACACTCGTTGGTGAGGAAGGTAATATTTCAATCATTGTCATTTTTTTTACCAAGCTTCGAACTTAGCAAATTCTATGTCCCAGGGGGTCATGACGAAGACATGATGATGTGCGACCCCTCTTCTCCCGACATAGGCTTTTTTGGAGAATCTTGCTTCGCATCGCAAGCAGATGAGGCAGTGGATCAGGATCTGCCAGGTGCCGAAACAGACATGGCACCTGAGATTGGCGAATGTACCGTCGTGGGATCTGATTCGCCCGTGGTGATTGCTAACCCAGGTACACCTATTACCGGTAGTACGACTTTTAGATGGCAATCTCGGGTATTAAACGATTCAAAGTTCGTTCCTCCTCTAATTGCTTATATGCTTCTGGCTCTTTTAGAAAAACTACAAGAGGCAACTGGTGACGTTGGGGTTGGAGAGCATGCTATCACCACTGGAGGTAAATTTAACTCTTCTTCATTGCTGATTTTCAACTTCTTTTTTCATATCTTAGCATTTAGAATTTTCTCCAGATGCTTCAACGAAAGGCTCAAATGACAAAGAAACCCCTCATCATGCAGCCGATACACCCCCGTCTGATCCTATACAGGACCCTTCGGGTTCTGGCGACGGGCTACTCGATGACATGCTGTCAGAGCAAACACGCCGAGATGCTATTGAGCCAGTTATTGAAACTGCCGAACCGGTCATCGACATCATTAAACCGGTTTTTGAGACGGTTAAACCAATCCTTGAAGCTATTGAACCAATCCCTGAGCTTGTTGAACCAGTCATCGAGCCTGGTTCCTCTGCAAGTATGGATTTTGTTCTTCTGTGAAGGTTATTCCCTTATCAGTTTTACTTAGCCTTAAGGGAGCCATTCTTGTAGGACCAGTCGTTAAGACTGATACAACTACTATTGTTGGGATATCTGACGTTCTTGAGGGTCTTGATTTCTTACTGTTGGCAGGAGCTATCATGGAAACTCAGCCGTCAGTGGCCCCAATTCAGCATTCGATCCTGGCAGCCAAGGTGACTACTGCAGCTGCCGAGATTAAACCTGTCAAGCAGGTCGTGAAACCGACTGATGGGGTTGGCACGTCTACGGCTGTGACATCGGTGACAGTCTTAAAAATCCAAGAAGTCGTACTGGTAGAACCCAGTGCGGGACATCAACTTAAGGAACCATCGTTTGATTTTGGTAAATTCTTACGTCGATACTGATTTAGAACTATGGCTGAGACTTTAAAGATATTTATATCCTCTTTTCCTCGTAGGGCCATCTTCTCGGCTCAATGATATGGTCAGGACTCTGTTATCGGATGATGACCCTGATAAAGTCCTTCTTCACTTGGAGATCACTTCCTTCTTCTCATTTGTGAATGGCATGCTCGATAAGCTTATCAACAAAGGATTTTCTCTCAGCCTCTTCAAATCTTATCTTGATAATCAAGTGACTTTTATAAGAAATCAAGGATACTCAGATCTGGCAGATGTTATTATTGCGGACTTAGACCGTCTCGAGCGTGAATTTCAAAGGTTGAAGGAATTCTAGGCTGCCGGTGCTCCTTCATATGTGGCCGCTCAGTTAGAGACCCGGCTACAGACCTGGCGAGAGGCTCAAATATCTGCTAATCTCAAGATTCAAGAACAAGAGAGTCGTGTTCAACAAACGGAAGTCGTTTTCAATGATAGATTGACAGCCCTTCGCGAAATTGACTCTTCTCTCGCATCAGGTGCTGCCACAATAAAACAACTCGAATCGGAACTTAAGACAGTCAAAGATGCCCAAGCTGTCTTGGAGATGACAAAGGCTCATACAGAGGGTACTGTAAATACAATGTCCAAACAGCTAGAACTTTTCAAAAAGAAGTTAGCCGAGATGAAGGCGGAGGCTGCACGAATATTGGTTGCTGATGAGAAATCCATGAAAGCTACGTTGCGGGGTGAGCTCGAGCAAGCTTATGTGGAAGAGTTGTCGAAGTTAGAGCAGCAAGTCCTTAGCCATAAGCTTCATGTAGATTGACCATGACTTTTGTACCCGCAAACTCAATTTTATTAATAGAAAATATGTCTTTTTCATTCATTATGTCTCATTTATTATGTTGTCTTATTCCATATGGAATAATCAACCATAATACTTGTAGGATTTTTGGCAAACCCCCAGCCTTCAACGGGTTTGATGAGCCTTTACCGACTACCATTTGAGTCGGGCTAGTGTGTGGATTATTTTGGATCCGTTCCACACATAACGTTGCGCTAAGAGAATTAATTCACTTAGACTTGGTGCTATGACTTTGAATACATAGGCTTCGTCTTTCTCGTGGGAGTAGACTAAACGGCAACGCGTGTTAGGCGTTGACTTACCCCTTCTTAGGCTTCGGGGTAAATTCCCCAGACTTAGACTTTGGTGTCTTTTTCAATCGGCGAAAGACTAAACCGGCGATGTGTGTTAGACATAGACTTTAGGATTTTTGGCGAACCCCCAGCCTTCAACGGGTTTGATGTACCTTTACCGATTACCGTTTGAATCGGGCTAGCATGTGAATTATTAAAACCCGTTTCACATGTAACGTTGCGCTAAGAGAGTTAATTTTCCTAGACTTGGTGCTATGATTTTGAATACATAGACTTCGCCATTTCTTACGGGAATATAGCACCCGGCAACGCGTGTTAGACGCTGACTCATCCCTACTTAGGATTCGGGATAAACGCCCCCAGACTCGTATTCTTGTATCTTTTTCACTCGGTGAAAGACTAAACCGGCAACGCGTGTTAGGCGTAGGCTTATCTCTATTTAGGAGTCGAGATAAAATTCCCCGGACATAAAGTGCGCGGATTTGAAAAATTTTGGTGGCCCCACCGTCAATTAACTTGATCAGTGGGGGATTTTGTGAGGAAATGTTGATCTATCAAAATGATCAAATCTCATTCATCAATAATAAAACACGCTTTAACTTTGAATACATTCAGGGTCCAAGTGTGGATTTCTTATTCATTACTTTCATAGCAAGGGGTTATCCCTAAGAATATCACATGCGGTATTCTTCTGGGAACTTCCCGATACATTGGTTATCCTGAAAATACTAAGGATAGTACTTTTTTAAGAACTTGCCGTTTATCGGCATCATAAGCCGACCACCATCCTTGGTAACTAGGCGATATGCGCCACTCGAGTAGACTGTCTCTACTACGAATGGTCCCTCCCATTTAGGTTTAAATTTACCTTTCTTCTTGGAGTTAAGGATCATAGGCCGTCTTTCAGTTAAGACCAAATCTCCTTCTTTAAAACTCCGTTGTCGAACCTTCTTGTCGAAAGCTCGAGAAATTCTGGCTTGGTAAAACTCAATATGTTGTTGAGCTTCTAAGCGCTTTTCATCGAGCATCTCGAGTTCTTCGAGACGTTTCTGATGTTGTTCTTCGGTCATCATCTGGGTTGCGAGAGCGATTCGAAGAGATGGAATTTGTATTTCTAACGGAAGGACGGCTTCACACCCGTACACCAAGGAATACGGGGTTGTGCCAGTAGGCATGCGAACTATGGTGCGATAAGCCCATAGTGCTTTGCCGAGTTTATCATCCCAATCTCGTTTGTTAGTCTTCACGAGTTTTGATAGAATCTTGATGATAGTCTTGTTAAAGGCTTCAGCTAATCCATTTGCTGCGGGATTGTATGCCGTTGACGAGAGGTCCTGAATTCTGAACTTCTCACAAAACTTAATGTAGGCATTGCTGACGAATTAAGGACCATTGTCGTGTATAATCCGTCTTGGGATACCATATCAGTAAATAATATGGTATTTGATGAATGCAATAACGTTGCTTGTCTTAACTTCCCTGAGCGGAATCGCTTCAGCCCATTTGGAGAAGTAATCGGTAATCGCGAGAATAAATCGGTCACCTCTGACTGACGGGGGATTTATGAGACCAACAATATCCATTCCCCAAGTCTTAAAAGGCCACGAGGTCGCCGAAGGATGTAGATGCTCCGGGGGTTGGTGCATATAATTCGCGTGCACTTGACACGCGTGACACTTTCGGGCATATGCGACCGCATCTTTAATCATGGTGGGCCAATAATATCACATTCTTCTGATGCGGTCATAAAGTTTGGGGCCAGGTTGGTGTGCACCACAAACCCCTTCGTGTGTCTCTTTCAGGACTTCTTCTGCTTCTTTAAACGACAAAAAACGTAGTAGTAAGTCATCGTACCCCCTGCGATATAGCGTTCGACTCTCTGTGTTATAGTAGAATCTTGGTGCTCTTCGTCGGATCGAGTCCCTTTCCTTCACGTCTTCTGGTAAGATTCTGTGCAGGACGTAATCTATGATAGGAAAACGCCAATCTCGGGGTTCGAACTCAACTTGAGTTGAATGTACTTCTTTAATATCCTCTTCCTTGTCATCTTTATCATAGATCGGCACGAAGAGTTGGTGAGTTCTCACCGTAACGAACTGTTCCGTTTCGGGAGGTTGTGCCAGGGACACAGCTAATGCTGCAAGCGCGTCTGCGTACGTGTTTTGTAAGCGTGGAATGTATTCGATGAAGAATCCTTCAAACGATTCTGCCATCTCAACGGCCACCTTGTGGTATGGTATCAAGTCTTGATTTCTGACCTCATACTCTCCCTGAATTTGTTTAACTACTAGTTGAGAATCACCGAAAGCTTCGAGATACTCGACCCCCAGCTCTTTGGCAAAGCTGAGTCCAATAAGCAGCGCATTATATTCGGCTACGTTGTTCGAGCATGGCTCGGTCAGCGAGTAAGCTCTAGGCATTACATGTTTTCCTGGGGAAACAAAGACAACTCCAACTCCGGAGGAAATCTTAGAGGGTCCAGGAGCACTTGCTACATTGGTCGCTCGAGAGGCCCCGTCGAAGTACAAACGCCACACCTGTTGATGGGAGGTTACGTTGACTTTGTGGGTTTCATCTGGCAAATCATCGTACACCTCGGCGGTATCTGTAGTTGGGTTTGCCGCCAGGAGATCACAAATAGCTTGTCCCTTAACCGACTTTTGTTGTTTAAAATGCAAGTCGTATTGGGACAAAAGTAAAGCCTATTTCGCTAACCGCCAATTCATGAAAGCAGGCTGTGTCATGAATATTCTAACTGGGTTAACATTGGAGATGACGTAGATAGTTTGCCCCACCAAGTAGTGTCACATCTTTTGGATAGCGAATACTAAGGCGAGACATTCCCTTTCGATCATTGGATATCGAGATTCGGCACCTACAAGGGTCCGGCTTAAATAATACACTTCTTGTTCGTGACCGTTATCGTCATCTTGTGCAAGTAGTGCACTTAATGAGTGGCTCGTCGCTTTGACATAAATCAAGAACGGTTTGCCCGATTTCGGTGCAACGAGTACAGGAGGTTTTGAGAGATATTCTTTAATACTCTCGAACGCTTTTTGACAAGCATCGTCCCATACGAATGATACGCCCTTCTTCGTGAGTCTGGAGAATGGTTGACATTTTCCTGAAAGATTCAAAATGAATCGACGGATATAGGCCAACCGTCTTTGTAGTCCTCTGAGCTCCTTAAGATTTCTCGGAGGTTGCAATTCGTTAATCGCCTTCACTTTGTCAGGATCAATGTGAATACCCCTAGTTGTGACGACGAATCTAAGGAATTTACCGCTGGACATTCCGAGAAAAGATTTGGTAGGATTCATCTTTAGTTGATGAGTCCGCATCAGATCAAACATTGTCTTTAAATCCTTGATGTGATCCTTTTTTTCGTGACTTTTTACGACCAGGTCGTCCACGTAACACTCGACAGTCTTTCGGAGATGCTCCTGAAAAATCTTCGACATGGCTCTCTGATATGTGGTACCTGCATTCTTCAAGCCGAAGGGCATAACCGTATAGCAGAAAACACCGAGGGGTGTTCTAAATGCGGTATGCTTTTTATCATCTGGGTGCATCTTTATCTGATTATAACCAGAGAATCCGTCCATAAAAGACATTCTCTCGAATCCACACGTGTTATCGATAATAACATCTGTGATGGGAAGAGGGAAATCGTCTTTTGGGCAGGCCGTGTTAAGATCTCTGAAGTCGATGCAAATCCTGATTTTCCTATTCTTCTTAAGGACCGGGACAATATTGGCAAGACATTCGGGATGTTGCTCCTCCCTGACGAAACCCGAGTCGATAAGCTTTTTGACTTCGGACTCGATTGCCTCCATGATTTGCGGACGAAACCGTCTTTGTTGTTGTTTGACGGGTTTGACATCCGGGTTAATATTAAGACAATGCACTGCTACATTCGGGTCGAGCCCTGGCATATCTTCATAATTCCAGGCGAACACGTCGATGTATTCCCGGATAAGAGAGATTAACTCTTCTTTCTCATCAGGCGGGAGGTTGTCGCTAATGAATATCGGCTTCGGATTATCCTCGTTTCCCATATTCACTTGGACCACTTGATCCTCGGTAGGAGGTTCTCTTTGTTCAAACCTATCGCCATACTGCATGTTTAGGTGATGAACCCAAGGATCTTCCCAAGTTGGTATTTGATCGTCTTCCTCTATTGTCGCAGGGTCGACCGTAGCCATGTTCGACATTAGCTTTTTGAACATTTCACCAAGACTAACGTCGGAATCCCAAGCTGATGAATCAGAAGAATCCCCATTATTACCTTTGTTAGCAATTTGATCAATAACTTGCCAGCAACACTCATCGTCGGATGAGGAGACATAACCTAAACCTCTTCTGTGGCGATAATAATCATCGGGTTTTCCTTTTGGTACATAGACCATTCGGGGTGGAACTGGCGGACCTCGATCGAAGCAAAGACCCTCTCCTAGCGTGAAATCATATCCATACTTCTTCATGAGATCGCGCGCTTTCGTGTTATACCTAAATAGATGAGGGGCAGGTTTATCATCATTGTCTTCCTCTTCCAAGAAGTGGTCTCGTAGCGGAGATTCTCTTCCTTTACCGTAGACGACTTCCTTTTCACCCCCTGTCTTTGCGGGGATGACAAGCGTCGTTCCACATGTATCCTGTACCTGGTTTTTCATCATACAAAATGATTAAAGTGGCATATACAAGTCAGGGTTATCATACAGCCCCTTCATAATATTATCAGGACATAACAAGTACTCTAAATCCTCATTTATTGATATTTCTTCAGCAAGTTTCCAGTTACAACTACTTTCCGATGATTCTTCATCGTCAAGATTGATTACAATGGGTACAATGTCATTAAGTACAAAACCACCATCATAATCGAACCCAGCTTCGGTATCAGCTTCATCCCCGCTGTCCGTTCCTTGGGCCGATGGTTCAGTGTCGGATTCGGCACCGTATAGAAGGGAGTCGGTAAAATAGTTCTCCAATCCCTTAAACAGTTGCTTATCCGCGACCACCGTCTTGACTTCGTTATTGGTGTCCACATATTTGAGGCACTGATGAAGAGTTGACGGGACTATAAGATTACCGTGGATCCAGGGTCGACCCAACAGTAAGTTATAGGATGTTTCCGCGTCAATCACGTAGCATGTGACTTCTGACTTCAAATCCCCTATCTGGCACTTCACTCGAATTTTTCCCAATGGTCTGGATCCACTGGTGTTGAATCCGTAGATCGTAGTGCCTGTGGAGGCTAGCTTACTAGCCGGTATTCCGAGGCTATACATTAGTCGGAGCGGCATGATGCTGACAGCGAAACCCGGATCGACTTGGATCCGGTTATCAACGCTGGAGCCAATGTGCCCGGTAAAGTACAAGGGTCGGTCATGCTTCGAATTCTTCGTCTGCATGTCTTCTTTCGTGAAGGAAATACAAGGAAAACGGTGTGCCGCGAGGTTGCAATGTTGGACTGGCGGCTCCAGTTCTTCAGATGACGGCTTGACCTGAGTCAGAAAAACTTCAGAATTGGCCAAGGCTTCTTGTAATGCTTCCCTTGTGTCCTTTGAAAGACGCAGTAGCTCATACAGGGTTATTCTAGCCGGTATATTAGCTAACTGCATCATAATATCGAAATGAGGTGGAGCGCTTGAACTTCCCGGTTTGTCTCTCCCAATCGGTAGATTGAATCGAGACTGCTTTGGGTTCTGACCCTCTTGGTATAAGGGTTCTTTCCCTTTTTGCTTTTGTTGGGTTTTCTCTGTAACTACAGGTGTCGGAGGAGTTGCGACAATTCCCATCTCTGCTAATGTCTTGGAGGGAACGGTTCTGGTTACCCCCTGCTTAGCTAACTGCTCGGAAGCATCCGGATACTTGAAGTGATACTCATTTCCACTCCGGGTCGCAAAGACTTCTTGTTCATCTTCAGAAAGCGGGAAAGCCGGGATTCTTTCATCATCTTCTCCTGGAATAGCAGAGGCTCCGTAGCAGGACTTTCCTTTTCCTTTTGATTTCCTTTTGGATGATGATCCGACCCATTGTTCATCTTCAATCAGGTCGGGGTGAACCCAGAGAATCTCGCCATTCGGGGCCGTATGTGGTACAAGTCCCTTCTGACGTTGTTTATAAGGATCATCGTTCACGGTGCTCATCGTAACTTTCATCACGGGTTCGGGCTGAAACCAGTTCAATGGGACAGATCTGAAGCTGATTGACACTGCATTCGCGCCGACCTTCTTCTCTTTAGGCTGCTTCATAGTGATGACCCCAACGTCAATCAAAGCTTGGATCTTATCTTTGGCTCTGTGAAACGCGCAATACTTCGGGTCATTAACCCTTTTGGCGTCTTCCTGATCTTGGACTGGAGGCAACTTAATCTTGTTGTTCTCTATAAGGTATTTGAAAATACCGGGAACTTCATCTTCCTTGAACGAGTAGATCTTCGGGAATTTCGGTTTCGAAGCCTTCTGTTTCTGAGGCTGTTGTTGCCATCGTGACTGCTGAGGCGCCTTCTGCTGCTGTTACTGCGGTTGTGCTTCCACTTCGAATGTTTGGTTCGCATCCACTGCATTCACTTGCGCTTTCCCTTTACCCTTAGGAACAAAATTCTGTTGCGGGGCTGGTGCCGCCGTTTGACCTCTTTCGGCCTTTTTCCTCTTGAGAAAACGTTCGGCTCTTTCCCCTCGGACTTTTAAATCTTTCCAGGTCTTAGACGGTGCCATTCCCATTGCTTCGAGAATATCCAATGAAAGGTTATTGTGACAAGTCTCTAGGATGAAATCCTCACTGATCGGATCCCTACAATTCATGGCTTTGTTCCGGAATCGTTTAATGAAATTCTCCACCAACTCTCCGTCCTTTTGCTTCTCATCAAATAATGTTCTGATCGAGACCTCAGTGTCGTCGTCGAAGAAATTTGTGAAAAACATATCCTCCATGTCATCCCAACTGCTAATGCTCCCCGGCTTGAGGCGGCGATACCAATCGAAGGCCGCTCCTCGAAGAGTGCCAACAAATGACCGTACCATTAAAGGTTCATTCCCAGAGATTATTCCTAAGTGAGACTTAAAATATATCAAGTGCTGGGTAGGGGAACCCTTCCCATCAAACGGCGTGAAATTGATCAAATTGAATTTCGCCGGATATGGAATTGATTCCCATTCCCTTGGGTATGGACATGGTATTCCGGACCTCTTCACTTCTTGAGCATTCATCAACGCGTTGATTTTGCTCTCCAAGTCCCTCATTTTCTTATCCTCACTCGTATCTGTTTTCGAGTGATTTCGGGGAGAAGTAACGTTATCCTCCTTTGTGTTGTTATCATCCAAAGGGCCACCCCCATTATTGTTGTTGACGGGAGGGGTGTTCATGTTGGCATTATCCTCTTCCCGCTCGTTATCATCTTAGTTCGGATTATTGTGACGGCTAGACTCTCCCTGATGAGTTGTTAGTGCCGCGATTTGCTGGTCGTGCATCTCCCTCATTTGCTGCATGGCCAATTCCATTTCAAATTTAAAACTATCTTTTTGCTTGGTTAAAGCGTCCTCAAGAATCTTAGCCACTTGCTCGGCGCTAATCATGAGTGATTCGTAGGGTTGCCCTGCACTTGATGCAGTGTCATCGGAAGCCATCGCTGAGCAAGCATCCGAGCAAGCATCCAAGGTTTCATCATCCGAAGGCAGTCCCTTCTGCATTCTTTGGTAATCCCTTCGTCTACTGGTCCCTGATCGCAATCGAGTTATACGCTGGGACACTGCGGCAAACTGATCCGGACTAAAGTGTCGCGTTGACTTTCCTCTCCCGGTCATGTTAACAGATACTTTTGGAAATTCATCATCTTGGAGAGCAGCTCTCTTCTTTCGGAAACGTCTTGGTCTGGATTCGCACGTTTTGGTGGAGATTCTTTCAAATACTAAAACTCTCTCCGGGGTGGTCTTGGAACAGCAACATTCTGATAAAACTGCCTTGATGATTTTGGCACATGGACAGTGAGAATCTGTATCCCGGGCACTCATTTTCCTGGATTTGTTCGCATCCCCAGCTTGATAGTATAACTCGTCAGTTTGATGACTGGAGTAACCTATCGTGTGTTGGCACGACTTCCCAGGTATAACGTCTTCGTCTGACGAGTATGTTTTCTTCTGTGGATACAATGCTTTGTTAGCATTTTCAGGAGTCGCATGTCTGAGGCGACGTTTTTGTGAATGTCGGCCATCAACAGGCTCCTGGATTTCAACACGCAATCCAATGCGGTCATTTGTGGGACTTTTCTCATTATACATTCTCCTCCACTGCTTAGGATGATGACCTCCAGCCTGACAATATGCTCGAGATTCATTCAATCGGCCTAAGCGCTCTTTGACCGGAGCTTTGCCTCGATAATCGGGTGAAGGGCCAAGACGATCTTTGATGGTCATCTTAAAATGGGACAAATCCACACTGTCATAAATCTCAACTGGAGGTGCGGAACTCGATGGAGTTGAAGAAATAGGTGCAGGACATCTTCTGCCTTGAATCTGTTGCGGGTCAGACTTGGGTGACCCGCAAGTTGGAAGGTCGGATTTGGACGACCCGCAGACTGGAAGGTCGGATTGAAGTGACCCGTGTTTTGACGGGTCGGATTGGAGTGACCCGCGTTTTGGCGGGTCGGATTAAAGTGACCTGTGTTTTGACAGGTCGGATTGAAGTGACCTGCGTTTCGGCGGGTCGGATTGGAGTGACCCGCGCTTTGGCGGGTCGGATTGGAGTGACCCACGCTTTTCGATCTTTTTGGCCGTCGTCTTAGACTTTGGCCTCCATACTTGGTGCAGTCTTTGTGGCTTATGTTCCACTCCTTCTTTCTCCAATTTCTTGGCCTCTTGCACAAGAATTTTTGCTTGTGCAAGCAATGCGCGGCGTTTGTGAATCCGCTCTTGAAGAGTCGATCGGGTCCTTTTGACGCGAACCCATTCGTTCTTCGCTGGTTTTAAAGAGGAGGGGCTGTCCACTCTCTGTTGTGGTGGTTGGCGCCTCCTAGATTTCAGATCCGCTTCATAGCGGATTCCATCAACTGGTTCCAAGGCTTTGGCCAGTTGGCGTGCGAGGCATTGGCGTCGCCTCTGACGTGCTCTCTTTGATAGAGTGGGCACATCCTCAACAGTCGACCCTTTGCTTAAGGGGTTCAGATCTGTAGTTTTAGCCTCGTCGGATGCCGACGGGGCGTTGTAAGCCACGGGTGCAGCGGTGGCGGGAAGATCTTCTTCTTGGGCTTCTGCAGTTGACGTCCAGCGGGTCTTCCTGGAGTAGGCCTTCCTGCATCTGCGAGGAGAGGCCGATCTGGAGGAGGAGGACAAGTATTCTTCGTACTTCTGCTGGTCGAACTCATATTCGACCTCCGTTTCAACCGGGATCGGGATCCGAGGTTGCGACACGTCAGCCTTCGCAGAAAGGCTGTCGGCTCCCACTGTGGTCGCCAGTTTGTTTTCGTCGAAAGTTACCTTGGTCATTGATTTCATTAAACTTTAAGCGTTACAAATAAATTCAAATAACAAAAGAATAAAAGATTACAACTTTCTTAAAAATAAACACAAGATCCGTTTATCGGCTCTTGCTTGCGTGGGTTCTTTGCCGGGGCCGGGGTTAATCCGTGGACGACCGCGAATCAGATCCGGTTGCAGGAAAATTCGGCAGAGCTTCGCCTTCGCCGGGGAAGTTTTCTGGTTTGAAGCGCTGAGATCGATAAAGCGAAATCAGGGCTCTTCTCAAGATTAAGACCAAGCCTAATCTCGAGGAACGGATGTACGTGCTTCGGATCCTTCGAACAGCTTCTCCTTTGCTCCGAAGTTCGCCGGGATCTCGTTGACCTTCGCTGAAATTTCATGCTCCTTCACTCTTCAATCCAGCAGCACCTCGTCCTCTTGATAAAATTCTAGCCCTCGAAAATGGAGGCCTTTGGCTCATATTTATAGACCCCAGATGCGGTTATTTTGGATGAGAACAAGTGATTTGGCTATATCTCCAGTTAACAACAGCCTAACCACGTTTGGGGATGATTTCAAGTCAGTTAGAAACCCCTGGAACAGATAAATCCTGCGAAAACAGCATCAAAACCATCAAAACACGTTTCGGGATCGGGACTGCGCGGCGCGGGTCGGATCAGTCCGACCTGCGCTTGCGCTAGTCGGACCAATCCGACCCGCACAATTGCGGGTCGGATTGGTCCGTCCCGCACAGTTGTGGGTCGGACTGGTCCGACCCGCGCTTGTGCGGGTCGGTTTGTTCCGTCCTGCGTTTGCGCAGTTTTGTCGACTTTTTTCCTTTTATGTTCTCTTTCTTCCGAGACTTGTTCTTTTTGTGTGTTTGGTCGATTTGTTGACTTGTATGCTTCGCCGCGAGACCGACCGTCGAACGCGCGTTGCTTGTTGATCGATACGCGCGGACTGATCGGTGTGCGCGTGTTGACCGACGCGCACGAGCTGACCGACGCGCACGAGATGATTTGACGTGCGCTAACTGATTGGCGAATTTTCTTGACTCGCCTATTCATTGCTTTGAGTCTCGTGCAGGCTCTCATAGGCAATTTTAGATGCCTACACTATCAGAGGGAAGTGCTGGAACTGCGGCCAGGAGGGTCACATGTCTTCAGTCGGTAAAGCGCTAAAGAAGGATACAAATAAGCAGGAGGCTAATATTGTGCAAGACGTCTTAGTTCTTACTATGGATAGTGACACTGATTCATGGGTTATTGATCCGGGAGCCTCATTCCATGCCTCTGTTAATAGGAAGCTTCTTTAGAATTATGCAGAAGGGGACTTTGAGAAAGTGTACTTGGGGGATAACGAGCCTTGTAGTATTATGGGAAGAAACGATGTGCACATTAAGATAAGTAGTTCTAAGTAGTCTCTAAAGATTGTCAGACATGTACCAAAGTTAAAGTGGAATCTTGTTTCAGTTTACTATCTTGGAGCGGGAGGCTATGTTTCGACATTTACCATCAAATTTTAAAGTGAGGAGTCAATGGAGTACTCACATCCTTTGCATTGTCATCAAAGCTGAATTTCTTCAACATCTTCTGCAAGTAACTCCTCTGTGTAAGCTTCAATCTCCCCTTCACCCTTTCTCCCTTGATCTTCATAACTAATATCTGCTTTGCTTCTCCAAGATCCTTCATCTCAAACTCGGATGACAGCTCCTTTTTTAACTTTCGAATAGCCAATGAATTCCTGAAACAATAAGCATATCATCAACATATAACAACAAATAAATATACTCACTATCCTGTAGCTTGTGCATGTAAACACATAGGTCATATGAGCTCCTCGTGTATCCATGACCAATCATGAAGCTATCGAATCTCTTGCACCACTATCACGACGATTGTTTAAAACCAGAAAGAGACTTCTTCAGCTTGCACACCAAATCTTTCTTTTCTACAGTTTTGAATCTCAAGGTGTTTATTGGAAAATTTGCAGTAAAAAGACAATGAAAGAAAAATTAACTTGTATTCTCTCAAAATCAATTATAATTTGGATTCCGATTACAAAAGAGAGGAGAATGAATTTGATTCTCCCCTTTGTTTAAAACTGGGTTCTTCTTGGTAGCGATGGAGTGCCTCCTTCGATTGCTTGTGTCGAACTTGCTCTCTGTTAACAATCCGACCATCCTATCTCACGGGAATAATTGACTTGTGTGATGAATTCGGTTTAGAACTCTTAACAAGTTTAATGAACTCAGAACGAGTTGAAAACTCTGAAAAGAGTTGTTGAGAACCGAATAACTGGTTTGATGTAATTAACTTGCGTTGCAAGCTTAATTACGAACTCTTAAATGAGTTTCAGAACTCAGAGCGAGTTGAAACTCTGTAACAAAGTTGTTAGAACCGAAGATTCGGTTAATAGCCAAGTTGATTTGCCGCTGATGAAGGGATCCCCTTTGATTTGATGGACTAACTACTAGGTAGTTTGTTGATCTTCAAAGAGATCTCCTCCTTCGTGCAGTTAAGCTGCCGAGATTTGTTAATCTTATGTGGTTTTGATGCTAGCACACGTCAA
This sequence comes from Asparagus officinalis, assembly GCF_001876935.1. Classification (NCBI taxonomy): domain Eukaryota; kingdom Viridiplantae; phylum Streptophyta; class Magnoliopsida; order Asparagales; family Asparagaceae; genus Asparagus; species Asparagus officinalis. Next base: position 44,987,933 of record NC_033802.1, on the reverse strand, counting down.
CCCCTTACTCAATTGAGTAAGTCGGTTATTTATAGGGGGGTTAGGGGTGTAACCAACCCCTAAATCCGCTCCTAAGTGGGCGAAAATCCCTCAGAATGTGGGATAACGGTTTTGAAGCCGTTCGGCTTGTGTTTGAACAAGTCAAAATGCCCCAGTTGGCGTTCTGGGCCTTAACTCTGCGTCCAAGGCTTGAGACGCAGAGTTAAATCTCTGTTAGAGATTTGAGACGCACAGGCCGCTCGTGTATCGAGTTCTCAACTCTGCGTCCTGGATTTGGGACACAGTGTTGAGTGTTTGCCGAAGAACGCACAGTTCGTGCGTTTTGTGTTTTAACTCTGCGTTGCAGAGTTGGACGTCTGTTGGAGAACGCACTGTTCGTCTGCGTTTTGAATTTGGGAAACGCAGATGTGGACCTTGCGTTTTGAATTTGAGAAACGCAGAAGTGAGTTCTGCGTTTGAGAGAGGTTGTTGACTTGTAACCTCGTCCATTATAACACTGCAAAGGCTACTGCTTATTGATCTTTGCCTGTTATAGGATATGAGAGTCGTCAGATTGTAACTCTCACTGTTGATTGTGAAGGTCACTGAATAGAGTTTTCGTCAGCTGTCGGAAGCGTCGTTGAATTGTAACTCTTCTCGATCTGTGTGAAAAGTCTCCTATTTTCAACCTTCGTTTGTCGGCACGAAAGCTATTTGATTGTAACTTTCATTGTTGAAACTTGACGGGAATCAATCATCCATAGTGATTTTTAGACGAATATTTGCCCACAGCTCTCTACCAAGCAACTCACTAGCTAAGTCAAACCTTTTATTTCTGAAATTATTATACTGCTCATCAGCATCTCTAATAGTTGCTAATATAATATTAGTCATGCTGTTGTCGCAGCCATCAAGATCAATCATCTCAGAGATGAGGTCGTGTTCGTAGCGGTTGTAGAGTTGCGGATGCAGTGATTAGAAAGTCGTCTGATTGTAACTTCCATTGTCGGGGCTTGATGGGGATCAACTATCTATTGTGATTTTTAGACAGCCTACAGAACACCCTCCAAAGTTTTCGAAAGTTCGCGGTTGACTGGGACGAATTTTCGAAATACTTTGGATCCCAAAATTTAGTGGATTGATTGCTCACTCCATCTAATCTGAAGACATTACGAACTTGGTTGTGCGTAGAATCGAGATTGACAGTTTTATTGTTGCTGATTGTAATCTATTTGTACTCATCCAACAGACTCCACAGTGGAGTCGCCTGTTTCTTCTTGGCTTTAGTCACCTTGATGGCTGACATCAGTCTCTCTCTATTTATTTGGAACCATGTCTTGGTTTTAAACATAGAGGGATCCGTTTAGTTGAGTTAGCACGCACAGGTAGATTTCCTGTGTCATGGAATGGAAACGCAGAGTTGAATCCTGCGTTCAGAAGTTCAAACAATGCAGACGCACAGGTAGATTTCTTTGTGCTAAAACATTAAAACGCAGGGTTGAACTCTGCGTTTGGAAGTTCAAGCAACGTAGGCGCACAGGCCACGTTTGGCGGGATTCTGGGCCTAAAATCTCGCCCCGATTTGACAGCTCATAGCTGTCTATAAATAGACCGCTAAGGGTCAAATCAAAAGTCATCCGACTTTTTGCCTCTTCTTTTTCGAAAGATTTTTAATGAAGACTCTTTGTTTTTAACTCCGGTGAACTCTGTTCATCTTCTCCGATCTTCATCCCCAATGGGTCCAAGAAAGAAGACCGTCATTCGTCAAAGGTCGGCTGCTGCTGCTGCTCTGCGTTCTCGGTCGACCTCGGCAGTCGGCGGTGATGGAACTCAGGCTAATGCGCCGTCGGCACAGGCTTCCCTCGTCGGTGGTAAGTATCGACCTTTATGGCCATAAAACTTCGGCACAGGCTTCCCTCGTCGGTGGTAAGTATCGACCTTTATGGCCATAAAACTTGCTTCGGCAAGTTTTTTGAAAACCCTAGATGGGTTCTTGTGAACGAGGAAGATGACTCGTTTTTTTGATATTGTAACGCAGAGTTGGAGCTTTGCGTTTTGAATTTGAAACGTCGGGGTCCGACTTCTGCGTTTGGTGAAATTCAACGCCAGGTCTGAACTGTGCGTTTGAAATCTTAACGCTGAGTTCGACCTCTGCGTTGATAAAATTCAACGCCAGGTTTGAACTGTGCGTTCGAAATCTTAACGCCGAGTTCGACCTCTGCGTTGATAAAATTCAATGCCTGGTTCGGACTGTGCGTTCGAAGTCTTAACGCTGAGTTCGACCTCTGCGTTGATAAGATTCAACGCTAGGTTCGGACTGTGCGTTTAAAATCTTAACGCTAAGTTCGACCTTTGCGTTGATAAAATTCAACGCCAGGTTCGGACTGTGCGTTTAAAATCTCTCAATCTTCTAGGGATTTTGATTAAAATTCCCTTTTGTTTTATGTCCTCATTGACTAACTGGGTACTTTTCTCTTTTCGTAGTGCCTTACTCCCGCGAACCTCTTACTCTTCGTCACCATTTCGGGCGCGAGGGCGGCATCGATTCCAATATGCAATTCAATCTGTGCCAGGAACTCCTAATTTTTCAGGATGCAGACAAGGATCGTATTACCCTGATCTCCAATCCAAGCGCAGCTGTACTCAGGATTTTGGTGACAGACACCAAATTCGAAACCGACTCCCGTAAAAAACTTACCAAACCAGCATTCCTGTTTGGCGATCATGTCATCATCCAAAAAGAAATCGTGACTGACGGCCACTATAAGTGGTTGAGTCAAATAGGAGATCGACGCTTCTTTCTCCCTGATATGCATAGGATGTTTCCTATCGCTTACTATCAGTGTGCTTCCGTCCCTCGACATATAGATTGGGACCTTGTCCGGGAGCAAGATGGAGTAGCTATCGGAGCTTTGACCTACACAGGCGTACACACTGTAGGTTACAATCGACAAGTGTCCGCTTTGGAGCCCTGCTTGTTCTCACGGGGGTATCCTTTAGGAGAAACAGCTAGTACGGCCAACACTTTTATGCGGAGATTTCTAGCCGCGAAAGGAGAATTCCCTTCCTCAGTATTTAGAGCTCCTGGATGGGTACATTCTACCGAGACAGGATGGTGGACACGAATGACGGACTTCGTGGTAACAGAGTTAGAGAGATCTTTAGCTCAATCTGGACTTGGTTGTCCTGTAATAGCTACCAGATGTGGTGTTGACTACAACTATTACAATTTTTTCGCTGTTCTGGAGAACTATAACCCGGAGACGTGTACATTCTTCACACCAGTGAGGGAATTGGGGTTTGCTCTCCACGAAATGTATGACGTTTTGGGTCTTCCTTTTGGAGACTTGCCCTATGAGGAGTTTGTCCCAGGATCAAACGAGCTCAGGATTTTGAAGGAGAAGCATCCTGACGTCTATGACACTCTATGGGAGGTGATGTGTCATTTTCAAATCTGCGCTCAATTGACGGGGGCCCGAGGACGTGGTATAAAGCAGCTATCCTGGGCTGATTATCTATTCCAGAATTTATCCCACAAAACTGCTGATGTGTCTTGTCGGAACGTGCGTGCCCCTGAGACAATCCAAACTCTGATCAACGATGCTACGGCCCATTATGTCAATGAGGGATTAGAAGAGGATTTCCCTGCACAGACTGAGTTTGAAAGTTTCCATCACCAGGCTGCTGTACCTATTTCTGACAGGGCCTTGTTGGCCGGTTTCCTCATGTTGTGGCTCAAGCGATGTGTCGTCCCTACGAGGACCATAGATGCTATGATGATAGAGATAGTCTACCCGGCTGTCCTCTTAGCTTACGGGAGACCTGTGAACTTGCTTTCAGCTATGACTTGCTGTTTGCAGCATGGTTTGAGGGAGTTGTGCCTTGAATTCATTCAGGTGAAGGAGGTAGATTCTGAAGGAAAGAAGAGTTTGGTGACACCAAATCCTCGAGTTCCCCTGCCATATACCTATTTGATGGCATGGTACGTATCTCATTGCCCTCTTTTGATGAGTGCCCCATCTCCATCGGACGAGGGGTTCATCCCTTTTGTGCAGCGATTGGAAGGAGCTTCTTGGGAAGGCACATATGTAGTGAGGGTCCGTCAGATCTTGTCGAGAGACCTTAATTATTAACTATTCCGCTGTTTCCCAGACTTTGAAGGTGGTGACTATGGGCAAGTGTTCCAAGATATGGCTGGTCCAGATGGTTTTACCCGCTTAGATGGAGGGGTCTTCCACTGGCTCTTGAACATTAGACCAGGTTATCTCCTCTTTAGGCAAAATGACAAATGCATAATCGAGCCGTATCAGCCGTATCAGTTTGCTCGCCAGTTCGGGTATGACCAATTATATGTTGGGAATCCTCGGAGTCAGCTTGCAATTGTTGGTAACATATATGAAGGAGTTAGGGCCTGGTACTACTCTACTACAGGCTGCACTGGAGCTACCTTTAGGTTACCTCACAAGACGCCCAATTCTCTTTCATCTATAGCTTTTTGTAACTGGTATCATACAGCTTCCAAGATACCTGATTACAGGTTGAATTTGTCGGGACTACGGGAAATTAGGAGGATGTACTCATCCAGAAGAGGATCCCGGGTATCTCATCTGAAGGGAATCAATGAGTTCTTATCCTTCGAAGATGAGACTGAAGGAAGAGGAGGAGAAGGAGATCTGGGACCGGAGAGCGCTCCAATAGTGAGCCCTAAGGCTACTGATACTCTAAGAACCAAGGCAGCTGGAAAGATGGTTCTTACCGAAGCAGAAGAAGTTCAGTACGAGAAACATACTCGCAGGAAACTGCTAGTAGACCCTCCTGCTGAGAAGTTGATGGCAGATGCTTTTAAATCTGCCGGTGGAGGGGACGAGCAAGAACCAGCTGCTGCAAGTCATCCCGATCACACAGGTCCTCATTCTGGGGGTTCTACATTTTCCAAAAAATTTTCTTCCCACTGTCCTTTGGATCCGGAAGAGGGTGGAGATGAATCCCTGATTAGGGATATGGAGGCTTCTCTTGATATTTCACCCCTTCCAAAGCAAATCCCTGGTGCTTCTCTTTCATCTGCGGGGACATTACCTATGATGTCTCCCTCTAAAGGGGTTAGATCGCCTACAGGTGAACTGTTAGCAGATGAAGCTGCAAATTTTAACTAGAACCAATCTCCTACTTCTTCTGCCTTATTGCCACCCTCGGAGACTATTATTCCTAGCCCTACGACTGGTATAATGGCCAAAGCAGATATGATTGTGAGTTCTCCCGATCTCTCGCCTGCAGATGATGATGAGGAACCGTTAGATTATGGGACCTCTTCTCATAACGAGGATGCTGATGAGGAGGATGGCGATGGTGACAATGATTCCACTGGTTGGGCTGATCCGCCACCACCCTCTTCTGACAAGGCGTCCGGTTATCTTCCTTTTTACCCTACTGGTAGAAATTACACACTCTGATTTCTCTGGTGTTTCTTTCTTTTATACAGACTGCTCTTTTGTGTAGGTTCTCCAACTCGTGAGGCTGCTGATGCGTCATCGTCTCTCCACCCACAAGCAGCAGACATTCCTCCCTCTGAATCGATGCCGGTGACGACAAGTTCTTTGCCAGAAGAACCTCTTTCGCTAACGATTCCCCTCAAATCCGCAGGGACTGAGATTGATCTGGGACCGGAGAGCGCTCCAATAGTGAGCCCTAAGGCTACTGATACTCTAAGAACCAAGGCAGCTGGAAAGATGGTTCTTACCGAAGCAGAAGAAGTTCAGTACGAGAAACATACTCGCAGGAAACTGCTAGTAGACCCTCCTGCTGAGAAGTTGATGGCGGATGCTTTTAAATCTGCCGGTGGAGGGGAAGAGCAAGAACCAGCTGCTGTAAGTCGTCCCGATCACACAAGTCCTCATTCTGGGGGTTCTAAATTTTCTGAAAAAATTTCTTCCCACTGTCCTTTGGACCCAGAAGAGGGTGGAGATGAATCCCTGATTAGGGATATGAAGGCTTCTCCTGATATTTCACCCCTTCCAGAGCAAATCCCTGGTGCTTCTCTTTCATCTGCGGGGACATTACCTATGATGTCTCCCTCTAAAGGGGTTAGATCGCCTACAGGTGAACTGTTAGCAGATGAAGCTGCAAATTTTAACTAGAACCAATCTCCTACTTCTTCTGCCTTATTGCCACCCTCGGAGGCTGTTATTCCTAGCCCTACGACTGGTATAATGGCCAAAGCAGATATGATTGTGAGTTCTCCCGATCTCTCGCCTGCAGATGATGATGAGGAACCGTTAGATTATGGGACCTCTTCTCATAACGAGGATGCTGATGAGGAGGATGGCGATGGTGACAATGATTCCACTGGTTGGGCTGATCCGCCACCACCCTCTTCTGACAAGGCGTCCGGTTATCTTCCTTTTTACCCTACTGGTAGAAATTACACACTCTGATTTCTCTGGTGTTTCTTTCTTTTATACAGACTGCTCTTTTGTGTTGGTTCTCCAACTCGTGAGGCTGCTGATGCGTCATCGTCTCTCCACCCACAAGCAGCAGACATTCCTCCCTCTAAATCGATGCCGGTGACGACAAGTTCTTTGCCATAAGAATCTCTTTCGCTAACGATTCCCCTCAAATCTGTGGGGACGGAGATTGTGCAGAGCTCAGCCCGAACAGGGGCACTCATGGCTCTACCCTCCAGTCCCTCGCAATTGGACATCGCTATGGCTTCTCCGACTTCTTCACGGTCATCACCCACTGCTCTTGCATCTGGGTCTATGCCTTTGGGCTCCCCAACAGCTTCTCCTGCGAAGTCTTTAAGTCCAATGGTCAGCCCTTCTGTGCTTAGGCTTCTTGTACGACCTCTGGAGGATGTGACTAAAGTTGCTATTGAGGAGGTTGGTGCCGGATGAGCTACATTTGACTCCTTTAAGCCCATACTCATGCCTTTCTTGAGCGGCATTCGGTATGTAGATGACGCTCGTTGGTTTCAGCACTACTCCGAGAACATCTCTCGGTTGGAGAAAGATCTGAGGAGTTTGGAAGAATTGCATCGCGCCGATCTTGCTGCCCAGACCGTGTTAGTCTTTGATAATCTTAAAGCTGAAGCAGCCCGCCAATATGAAACTCTTCAGGAAGCCCTCACTGAAAGGGAGCTCGAAATTGCATCCTTACAGGGGTAATGCATTCAGAAGCAACACGCTGTGGATGCTTCTACTGCTGCCATACAAACTTCCAGGGCGGCACTTGACCGACTAGAGGTGGAGAGGGCTCATCAAAGGGCTGAGCTTACGCGAGAGGAGGAAATTTTAAAGAAACTCACATTAGAAAGCGTGAAGACTTACGCCGCTTATCGTTCATCAGTGCAAGACCTTGAACTTATCCAAAAGGAAGTTAATGCGATAACACCGGATGAGGGCGTGCTTAGGAAGAAAGCCGAGGTGATGGTGTAGGCCGCTCACAAAGAAAGATTATCTGCTATTAAGTCCCGGCTTGCGTCTTTCCCTTTTACCGATCCGGAGGCTTAGTTATGTATTGTTCTTTTTGTTTGATAAGAACAGGGTTTTTGTATCACTCCTTAATATTTATGAGCAAAATAAAAAGAGTGATTCTGGTTTGTCTCTATTTATTGCATGTGTCGTGTTCTGACTCGCAACAATGAAACTATATAGAAAATGCCCAATTTTTAAAATTTCCTTTATTATCATCTAAGATAATTCTAGAAAAATTTTAACTTGTTGGGGATGAGTATATGAACACTCGTTATTCCTTTGTAGAATAATTAACTGATTCAAACGGGTTAGAACTGTTAGAGGTGGTTTGTTAACATAACAGAGATTTGGGAATCTATCGATCTATTGGAAAGGGTCAATAGATTAATTTTGTCAACGGTATGACATGCGAGAAATTGTGATCAGGGTAATTTGAGGGTTTATCGCTCTATTAGGGAGAGTCGATAAGTGGATTCTTGTCAAAGGTGTAGTGTTAACGTGACAAGAAGAATATTGCTATAGGAGCAATTTTGAGGACTTATCGCTCTATTGGAGAGAGTCGATAAGTGGATTTTTGTCAGAAGTGTAGTGTTAACGTGACAAGAAGAACATTGCTATAGTAGCAATTTTGAGGACTTATCGCTCTATTGGAGAGAGTCGATAAGTGGATTTTTGTCAGAGGTGTAGTGTTAACGTGACAAGAAGAATATTGCTATAGGATCAATTTTGAGGACTTATCGCTCTATTGGAGAGGGTCGATATGTGGATTTTTGTCAGAGGTGTAGTGTTAACGTGACAAGAAGAATATTGCTATAGGAGCAATTCTGAGGACTTATCGCTCTATTGGAGAGAGTCGATAAGTGGATTTTTGTCAGAGGTGTAGTGTTAACGTGACAAGAAGAATATTGGCATGATTTGAACACATTTAGGGGACTCAGCGTCTCGCCAGGGAAACTTGTTAAGTGATTTATCATCGGAGTGATGATTCACAATACTTGTGATTCGAACAAGATTTTAAGAATTTTATCACTCTATTAAGGAGAGTTGATAAATTGAGTATTTACTACTCTGTTAGGGAGAGTTAGTAAATTGATCATGATTTGGATGATTTTGGAGACCTATTGTTCCCTTGATGAGAATCAATAAGTGGATTTTGACAGAGGAATTACTGTTACAACGATTTAAACTAAATTCAAGCTCTGTGGGGATGACATCTGTCTGAGGTGTAATATTAACCTGACGAGGATTTAAACCTTGCTGAGGAGACACCAAGGTTTAACAATGCCATGTTAAAAGAGTTCATGAACTTTAAGAATAAGTATCATGTTTGAAAATACCAAGGTGGATCTTTTGTTTAGGATAATTGCAACGCAAAAGGCGACTTTTGCGTTTGAGGTTCTAAACGCAGAGTTAAGAACCATTACAACGCAGGTCTAGGCCTGGCGTTTGAAGAATTTGAACGTAGAGGTGAACTTTGCGTTAAAGTCTAACCGACTTTATCTATTAACGCGAAAAATCACGTTTCAGAGTTGGTTGGGATTCTTTCTTAGAGTCCCGAACCGATTTAAAAGCTCGACGGCTGTTATAAATAGGTCTGTAAGGTCACATCAAGAGTCATTTGACTCTTTATTCTTTTGGCTTGATTCCAAGAACGAGATTTCTCGTTTTAATTTCGGTCGATTCTCCCCGACAAACTCCGTCTTCTCCGATTAACCACCTGCATAGCGCCCAGGAGGATGAGTTCGGGTTCCAAGAAGGTTGCCAAGGTGGCTTTGGAGGCATCACCGACCGAGAACGCCGGCGGTGTTGTTACTCTCCCGAGCGCTTCGACATTGTCGCCGCCGCTGCATGGACCTCGTTGTTGTGGTAAGTGGCGGCCACAATAACTTGTTTCGACAAGTTCTTTGGAAACCCTAGATGGGTTCTTCTCGACGAGGAAGATGACTCGTTTCTGTCAGAAACGCAGAGTTACAACTCCGTGTTAAAATCGAAAACGCAGACTTAGGACCCTGCATTTAGGAATCACAGAGCTAAGTCTCTATGTTAAAATTGGGAACGCAGAGTTAGGACTCTGTGTTAGAATTGAAAACGCAGGCTTAGGACTCTGCGTTTAAGGAAACATAGAGTTAAGACTCCTATGTTTGGGTATGAAGTTTGAACGTGGGTCTTGGCCTCTGCGTCTAAATATTATAACGCAGGGTTTGACCTCTGCGTTCAAGTGTTATAACGCAGGGTTTGACCTCTGCGTTCAAGTGTTGATTGTTCGCGGGAAAAATTATGTTCTTCATTGATGTCATTGTTCTCTCAAGTAATTGCTTTTTTGATTACAAAAGATCCGGTCTTTTTATAAGATCCGGTTACAACGAAATCAAAGAAAAAATAAAAAGATTACAACTTTCCTTTCGAACGAATCACGAGCTCCTGTTTTGCGGTCACTCGCTTTTGTGGGTTCTTTGCCAACGCCGGGGTTAATCCGTGGACCACCGCACGATCTAGATCCGGTCGGATCTACACGATTTGACGGGTGTTATCTCACTAAGGAAATAACAGCCGGGGGGTACTATTTCACCAAGGAAATAATAGCCTTTAGTTCTCGGGATCAAAGGCCAAGCTTTGATCCGGAGTATTACTTCGTGTAGATCTCAGATCTGATTTCTGATTCTCGAACTCCTGCCTTTTGTGACGTGGATGCTCGCCAAGAACCAGATCTGAATGTCCAAGTCTTCAAGTCTTCAAAACTCCAAGCTCAGTTCTCAATTCGGCAGAGTTTCGGCTCCAAAAGTTCCAACCCCCAAAACAATGAGCCTAGGGGGCTATTTATAGGCCACCGAGCCACCTAGAGGTGGCTCGGTTTTGGCCGAGTCTCCTTGGTGTTTGGGTTTTGCCATTTTTTTCGGTCTCGTGGTTGATTTGGACTCTGATTTGTTGAGGTGTTGTGTCCGTTGTCCGGTTTTGCGCTTCGTTGTTGATCCGGACTCTGATTTGACAGTCCGAATCCTAATATAACAGTAAATCCGCCTCGGTGTTTGAGTTCAAATCCGTTCTATAGTTGGATGACTCGTTGACTCACCGAACTGTTAGCTTGATTCCGCATGCAAATGGATGTATTCCATTGTTTGCGTGCGGTTCGTTAGCCTCGTCGTATTTCAGTCTCGTTCTTTTATAGAAGAGTCTGGAATACTTTGGATATGATTGTCCCAACCTTCAGTCGGTGTAACGGGACCTTGGAATGGCTTCTGTTCTTGATTCCTTCAATCCTTCAGGCTATTCGGTGCTTTGTCGAATGTCTGTAAGAGTTTCGGTGCTGCATTTATTGTCTGACCGTTGTCGGAATTTCGAATTTGAAGTCGGTTCCTAATTTTCTGATCTTTAGCTCGTGTTTGTTGGTTCAACGTAGAACTGACCATCGATTGTTGAGTCCATATATGCGACGCGTTGTCCGGCGTAGTGTTGTTGAGTTATCCTTAAGAATATTTTTTGGAAAAATATTCTTTAGGAACTTCTCAACCAAAAATAGGGAATAGTTTATACTCGTATACCTTATTGGAGTTATTTCTGTACCCGAATGAGCTGAACCGGCCTGATAATGAGCTGAACCGGCTTGATAATGAGCCAAAAAAAGGCAGTAATTCGGCTCAAAAAATCTTCTGATCCTTCCGAATGTGCGGGAGAGGTAAGAATAAACCAAGGTCTGAACCCTCGGTCGATTTGAAGTTGTTTCGATGCTCGATTCAGCTTCAATTTGAATTCTGGTTCAAATTTGGTTCAAACTGGTTCAACCTGGTTCAAGGCTGGTTTAACCTGGTTCAAGGTTGGTTCAGAACTAGTTCAAGACTGGTTCAGACTGGTTCATCCTGGTCTGGTCTGGTTCAGTCTGGTTTGGCCTGGTTTGGCCTGGTTCAGCCTCTTTTGAACTGATTTGGACTGGTCTGGTCTGGTTCAACCTGGTCCGGTCTGGTTCAAGGCTGGTTCACTTATAAAAGCCTCTTTTTCTCCTCCTCTAGGGCCGACCCCCCCTTTGCCCTATTTTTTGGATTTCTCTTCTCTCATGCATCCTTTCTCGTTCAAATCTTCATATTTGTCTTAGATCTATCCTTCCTTCTGATCTTAGACTGAAAAATCCCTTAGAAATCTTCATATAAAAATTTCTCTCAGGGCCCTCGATCAAGTGGTTCGAGCATCTTTCAATATCTAATTTCTTGTCGGATCCTCAAGCTTTTCCTTAGGTAAATTCTCCATAATTTTGGGATATTTCATGTTTAATTTAGTACATGAATTTGTGGGATTGCATATGAGGGTTATGGTTTATGATTTGGCGCCTCGAGCTCCTCTTTCAGGGAGTAGAATTTGGAGCTCTGCAATAAAAAGAGAAACTTTTTTTCTGGATCTGATCCCTTAATTTATTTTGCAGGTCACCATGTCTCGTATTGCGAGAGGTCAATCCTCTACCGCGTCGGCTGATGGCGTGCTTCCCTCGTACGTTGGTGAGCTATTTTTTGGCACATTTACAAATTAGTCCCTTTTTCCTTGGAAATTTGCAGATTGGTCCTTTTAACCCCATGTTGTTCTCCTTGGTGAGGCAATCGGGAAGAGCCTTGATTCTCCTTGGTGAGAATCGACGCTTTAAAGATAGGTTTTGCTTGGTCAAAACCATATCTCATAATAAATAAAGGGGGCGTTTTGTCGCTGCATTGTGCCTTATAAGGCATGGATATGTTTTTTGATATATCCTACCTTATAAGTGCATAATATGGCCAAATCGTCTCACCCTTTATAAGGCAGTGACTCTATCTTACCCATTCGTAAGATGAGTTCAACTTCCTTTTATAACTGAGACTAACAAATGTTTAACTGTTTGTTTCCAGTGGGATATCCTTCTGGAGCGTTCTCATCTCACGCAGTGTACGGGCATCGTGGTGAGTATTATTCGACTTCCGACGATTTTTCCCCTATTCCAGTTACTCCTCAGTTTGCTTCGGGCACGTCGACAGAGGTTGCCCAAGTGGTGAAGGAAGGAGGACATCGAGCCCTTCGCCAGTTGATTACAGATGCACCTTTTGTGAAGGAAGCTAGTTCTGTTCAGTCTCTCAGGAAGACTGATTTCTTGTTTGGCGATTCTGTCAGAGATCCGGATGCAGTGTTTATTGACACCGAGCAGTGGCTTCATAAAACTAGCGGTGGTTTCATATATTTGCCGAAGATTCCTCGGCATCGTTCGTTGACTGAGCTCAGGCGTCAGGCTGTGACACGGGAGATGTCGTGGCGCTTGACGGAGGAGCATGAGAGCGTTCACTGTGGCTACAGTCATCATCAGCAGCTCCTGGTTCGAGCAGGAGTCATATCACTGGATTGCATCCTGATATTTGGGTTGGATGCACCCCGCGTAACGCGCTACTCTAATCCCTACTGCTCTACTTTGAGAATCGCTCGCTCCTTAGGAACGGGAGATGCCCTGCCGACGCGTCACAGATTTATGGCTGGTCCATTCTTTGGACAAGCTTTGGTGGACTCGCATGACGAAGTACGTCTTGAGCCGATGGAGCGAGGAGTTGCACGCTTGTGGTCTATATGTAGCCGTTCGTGCCACCATGTATGGTTTGCCTGTTAGCGCGAAGCATTTCTTTGCTTTGTGCGAGCTCTATAATCCGGATTCGAACACTTTTCTGACCCGGCAAGGGGAGTTGGGCTTGTCCCTCCATGAGATGCACAGGATTTCTGGTTTGCCCATGGGACAGATGCTATATTAGGAATACTTTCCCTCCAACCATGAATTGAGTCAGCTGAAGGATCGCATGCCCGACCGCTACGAGACTTTATGGGACCTCACATGTCACTATCATATTGCTTTAGCGTAGTCTGAGCCTTTAGCGAAGAGGACTAAGTCATTTGTGAGTCTGAAGCAGTTTGCATGCTATTTGTTCAGAAATCTAGAGAGCAATTCAGGCGAGGCTATTTGCGAGCTGGCACCACTCACTCCTTCAGGGGTGAATAGTCTATTGAAGAAGATTGACGCTCATTCCTACACCATTAGCAGTCCTGAGAGTGGTTTTCCTACAGGGACCAAGTTTAAATCATTTCTATGGCATGCGACCGCGCCGATTCGACCGATGACCCTTCTTGCCGGTTACCTCGCTATCTGGTTAAAGAAATGCGTGGTCCCGTATCAGTCTGGCGACGCTTTGCCCTTGGAAGTGCTCTACCCAGCGGTTCA
>NC_033802.1:44952721-44973977 GCF_001876935.1 Asparagus officinalis | reverse complement strand
ACTTGCTTCCCGCAGTCCCCCGGCCGATACGGCGAGTGTCTGATTGATGAGGAGAGGCCGAGTGAGTATCGAACTCATTTAGACATCGGCTGCTTTAACTGGCTGGTGAACATTAGGCCGGGTTATCTGACTTTTCGGGTGAGGAATCAGTGTTTCATAGAGCCATACCTACCCTGCCGGTTCGCTTTCCAGTTTGGCTATGATCAGCTTTATGTCGGAAATCCACGACAGCAGCTTCGGACCCACGGCGGTTTGGTGGACGGTCTTCGTGCATGGTTGTGGACCGTGACGGGCTGTACTGGTGCTAAGTTCAGTCTCCCGAGTGCTGAGCGGCAGTTGAACCTCACCTTCTTAAGCTGCAAGTGGTTGTTAGCAGCTAATAAAACTGTCCCCGTGAAGCCGATTGCAGAGCTAGAGGTTGAGGAGGCTTCTCAGGCTGATTCTCATATGATTTGGGAAAATGCTCGGTCACAAAGGACACGGAACAAGACTCGTCGGATTGACAAAGAGGGAAAGAAGATCTTTCATTCTGCTGATGAGGCTTCAGGCGGAGATCTTGAAGATTACGAGGACTGTTCTGAACGAGGTCAGTTACTTACTCTTTCCTTCTATCTTCCAGAATTATTAAACCTGACAATGGTTTGATGTTTCAGGGACCACAACTGACCAAGATGAAGAGTTCGGTCCTTCTTCCCAGGCGAGATCTTCGATTGTTGTCCCTGCTGCTAGGCGGAAGAGATTATCCCGCAAGCCGCGCGCAGTTTCGCGAGCATCTGATATGGATTTGGCCGGTGACGATCCTGCTAGTGACGAAGGTAACATCTACCCTATAGACCAACTTCTTGATCATTCAGAACTTCGACTCATGCTTTTCCATCTCTATATAGGAGAGCGTGGGGAGAGAGAGATGAGTCCTGATCCTGCTTTTCATGATTTTGCATCTTCTGGTGAGCCCGACTCACCGCACCAGGTAGAAAGGCCTGCAGAAGCTGCCGACATTAGGGAGGCTGTCAATGTAGGACCCGGTTCGATGAATCCAGGTACATCTACCATTAACAATATATCTTTTAGATAGCACTCAAAGGAGTCGAATGATTCAGAATTTGTGCATTCCCTGATTGTCTCTGTGCTTCTCGCTCTCTTAGATAATTTGCAGGAGGCGAACGTGGATCTTGGGAATAGAGAGGCTGACGCACCTATAAGAGGTAACTCATTTCTATTGGTTGTAGTCTCTTTATTCTTCTTTCGTACTTATATTCTCTTGTGTCAGATTTCTCGACTGATGATTTTGACGAGGAAGGCTTGCTTGTGGACACTCCTATGCTCAACTTTATGTATGGCTCTCCTCAGATTGATGACCAGTTGCCTGGAGATGTATTTCCTGAGTCTACGCTCCCTAAGAATCCCGAGGATGGTTTTTCTGAAGGTACGTAGCTCTTCTCAAGTTAATTATAGGACCAGTCAATTTTTTGACTAATGCAACTATAATATGATGCATCTGAGAATTCTATTTTGTATTTGACAGGAGCTTTTGTCGAGACTGATCATGTTGATACACCCCCAGCCGTTACACCTCCACTACCCCCAGTGACTCAAGGGGAAGAATGTATAAATTGAGCTACTGAGAAATGTTATTTATTTCTTCATCAAGGCTTTTGACGAATTTCTCCTTTTTGTGTAGGGATTTCTTCTCGGCTTCACGTCCTTGTGAAGGAGTTATTATCAGACAGCGACCCAGAGAAGATTGTCATCTGTATAGAAATCCGCTCCTTCTTCTCCTTTGTGAATGCTATGATTGGCAAACTGTTCCACGACGGACTTTTCCTTCACCAGTTTAAGCCATTCAATGATCCTAAGATAAATTCAATAAGGGATGCAGGATACCCGGATCTGGCGAAGGCTATAGTTGATGATCTAGCGTGAGCTTCAGATGTTTCATGAGCTCCGGGATACAGGTGCCTCTTCATTCGTTGCTGCCGAGTTGGATGCTCGCTTACAGACATGGCGCAGTACTCGGATGGTTGCTGAGCTCGAGATTCAGGTGCAGCGGGATCGAGTGGACCGAGTTGAGGCCAACCTTGTTGCTAGATCATCTTCACTCGACGAGCTTGATTTTTCCATTACTTCTTGTGAGACCCAGATAGACCAGCTCGGAAGAGAACTCCGTGAAAAAGAGGATACTTTGGGTATTCTTCAGATGACGATGGTACAGGATCAGCGAGCCCACACTGCTTTATCTGAGGAGTTGAAATCTTTGAAACAGACGCTGACCGAGACGGAGGAGGTTGCTGCGAAGACTTTAGCCACCACCGAGGAGTCCATCAGAGCTGAGCTGAGGCAAGCTTATGATGAGAAGCTATCTAAGCTTAATCAGCAGATTTTTGGCTATGTTCTTGATGTATGATTTCATTTGCTGAATGTTTTGACTTTTGATCCTTTTAGTGGAAATGGTTTTTATCTTTATCTTTATTATGATTCCTCATTCCGTTTGAAATGATTGACCATAATACTTTTAGGATTTTTGGCAAACCCTCAGCCATCAACGGATTTGATTAGCCTTTACCGACTACCGTTTGAGTCGGGCTAGCATGCAGATTGTTTAAACCCGTTCCGCATGTAACGTTGTGCTAAGAGAATGAATTCTCTGAGACTTTCGTGCTATGATGTTGAATACATAGACTTCGCCATTGTTACGGGAATAGGCTACCCGGCGACACGTGTTAGGTGTTGACTTTAGGATTTTTGGCTAACCCCCAGCCTTCAACGGGTTTGATTAGCCTTTACCGACTACCGTTTGAGTCGGGCTAGCATGCGGATTGTTCAAGTCCGTTCCGCATGTGACGTTAAGCTAAAAGAGTTAACCCTTTTAGTGCTACGATATTGAATACGTAGACTTCGTCTTTCTCACGGGAATAGACTACCCGGCGACGCGTGTTAGGCGTCGACTTTGGGGTTTTTGGCTAACCCCCAGCCTTCAACGGGTTTGATTAGCCTTTACCGACTACCGTTTGAGTCGGGCTAGCATGCGGATTGTCTAAATCCGTTCCGCATGTAACGTTGTGCTAAGAGAGTGAATTCTCTGAGACTTTGTGCTATGATGTTGAATACATAGGCTTCGCCATTGTTACGGGAATAGGCTACCCGGCAACGTGTATTAGACGCTGACTTATCCCTACTTAGGCTTCGGGATAAAAATACCCCAGACTGGTATTCTGGTGTCTTTTTCAATCGGTAAAAGACTAAACCTGCGACGCGTGTTAGGCGTCGGCATATCCTTTCTTAGGATTCAGGATGAAATTCCCCATGCGTGTAAGGCATGGATTTTGGTGTTATTAATAACAACCTGCCACAATGTTGAATATGTGGGCGGGTGTTCTTTTTAACGGTTAAGAACTAACCGGCAGCGCGGGTTAAGCGCAGACTTATCCTTGCTTAGGTTTCAGGATAGAATACCCCAGAATCAAACTCTGGTGTCTTTTTCCATGGAGAAAGACTAAACCTGCTGCGTGTGTTAGGCGCAGACTTATCCCTGCTTAGGGTTCGGGATAAACTTCCTAGGATGAATCCTAAATTGATAAGGCGCAGACTTATCCCTGCTTAGGGTTCGGGATAAACTTCCTAGGATGAATCCTAAATTGATAAATTTTGGAAGAGGTTTGAGCGGGAAAGGAAGAATTTTATATTCTATTTCCCGGTCTTCTTTTAGGGTGAAGGTGAACCCGAATACAAGGAAGGAAGAATTTTATATTCTATTCCTTGATTCTGGAAAGGAAGAATTTTATATTCTATTTCCAGCGCAAAAGAAACTAGAAGTGGGATCTCCACTCCGAGAATCTGGAAAATCTAGATAAACTTGCCTTTTATAGGATTGGTTATCTAAACTGAAGATGGGTTTTTCATTTATCGAAGTGAAATTTCAACTTCGGTTATAACCATGAGAAGGCTTAACCAAAGAGAAAAAGAAGGGAGTTCTTTCGTTTATCGAAAGGGGGCTCCAAAATAAAAGTGGATCTCTTGTTCATGAGAAGAGTCAAGAGGGCTAGAAAGACATTTTTGGTGGACTCACTGTCAATTGAAATTGATCAGTGAGGGATTTTGGTGGTGAAAATAATTTTGGGTTATCCTCTAGAATATTAAGTGTAAT
This sequence comes from Asparagus officinalis, assembly GCF_001876935.1. Lineage (NCBI taxonomy): Eukaryota > Viridiplantae > Streptophyta > Magnoliopsida > Asparagales > Asparagaceae > Asparagus > Asparagus officinalis. Next base: position 44,969,833 of record NC_033802.1, on the reverse strand, counting down.
ATTCTACAAGGAATTCTGGCTTGATAACTCAATGTGTTGTTGAGCCTCCAAGCGCTTTTCATCCAACCTCTCGAGTTCTTCGAGACGTTTTTGATGCTGTTCTTCTGTTGTCATCTCAGTTGCGAGAGCAATCCGAAGGGACGGGATTTGGATTTCCAATGGTAGCATAGCTTCACATCCGTATACCAACGAATATGGGGTGACTCCTGTAGGTGTGCGTATGGTGGTGCGATAAGCCCAGAGTGCTTCACCGAGTTTATCATCCCAATCTCGTTTATTGCTTTTCACGAGCTTTGATAGGATCTTAATGATCGTCTTGTTAAACGCCTCAGCTAATCCATTCGCAGCGGGATAATAAGCTGTTGACGAAATATCTTGAATTTTGAACTTGTCACAAAACCTTACGAAGGCGTTGCTTATGAACTGTGGACCATTATCATGAATGATCCGTCTTGGCACGCCGTGTCAGTATATGACATGATGCTTGATGAAATTGATGACGTTGTTCGTCTTCACTTCTCTAAGCGGAATTGCTTCAGCCCACTTTGAAAAGTAATCCGTGATTGCAAGAATGAATCGATCACTTTTGACTGAATGGGGGAAAAATAGGACCGACAATGTCCATACCCCATGTCTCGAATGGCCAAGACGTGGTTGACGTGTGTAAATGCTCCGGTGGTTGGTGCATGTAATTCGCATGTATTTGACAAGCATGACACTCTCGGGCGTATTCGATTGCGTCACGAACCATTGTTGGCCAAAAATATCCCATTCTCCTGATGCGATCATACAGTTTGGGACCGGGCTGATGCGCACCACATTCTCCTTCGTGCGCATCCTTGAGAACTTCTTCTGCTTCTTTGTTCGAAAGGCATCAGAGTAATAAACCATCGTACCCTCTACGGTATAACGTATGGGTCTCGGTATTGTAAAAGAATCTTGGCGCTCTTCGGCGAATTGATTCCCTTTCTTTTATGTCCTCTGGCAAAATGCCATATTGGACGTAGTCAATGATAGAAAAACACCAATCTCGGGACTCAGACCCAATTTGAGTGGAATTCACCTCCTTGGCGCTTATGTCTCTATCATCTTCCTCTTCAATATCCATATCGTATATGGGTATGCAGAGTTGATGCGTCCTCACTGTGACTAACAGCTCAGTTTCGGGAGGCTGCGCAAGGGATACCGCTAGTGCTGCCAGTGGCTCCACGAGGGATGTATTCAATAAAGAATTCTTCAAAAGATTATGCCATTTTGATGGCTTCCTGGTGGTATGGGATCAGGTCTTGGTTCCTGACTTCATACTCTCCACGGACTTGGTTGACTATCAATTGAGAATCCCCGAAGGCTTCGAGATATTCGACCCCCAGCTCTTTGGTGAAACTAAGTCCAATGAGAAGTGCGTTGTCTACGGCTACATTATTGGAGCACGGACTAGTCAATGAATAAGCCCGAGGCATCACATGCTTTCCCGCGGAGATTAAGACAACTCCAACCCCGGAGGAAACTGTAGAACATCCCGGGGTTATTACCCTATTAACTGCCCTTGAGGCACCATCGAAATATAATTACCATACTTGTTGGTGCGACGTAGTGTTAACCTCGTGGGTTTTATCCGGCAAGTCATCATATACTCCTGCCGTATCCGTTGTTGGGTTTGCCGCCAAAAGATCGCAAATCGCTTGTCCTTTGATCGACTTTACTCCTGCCGTATCCGTTGTTGGGTTTGCCGCCAAAAGATCGCAAATCGCTTGTCCTTTGATCGACTTTTGTTGTTTGAAGTGCAAATCATATTGGGACAGGAGAAGGGCTCATTTCGCTAACCGCCAATTCATAGAGGCCGGTTGCGTCATAAATACCCGCACTGGATTAACATTGGAAATGACGTAAATCGTCTGTCCAACCAAGTAATGCCGCATCTTTTGCATTACGAATACCAATGCGAGGCATTCTTTCTCAATCATCGGATATCAAGACTCGGCGCCTATCAAGGTCCGACTTAAGTAATAGACTGCCTGTTCGTGACCGTTATCGTCGTCTTGTGCTAGTAAAGCACTTATCGAGTGGTTCATCACCTTGATGTAAATCAAGAACGGTTTACCCGATTTCGGTGTGACGAGAACAGGAGGATTCGTCAGATATGTTTTGATATCTTCGAATGCTTTTTGGCAGGCGTCGTCCCAAATAAATGACACCCCTTTCTTGTTTAGTTTAGAGAACGGTTGGCACTTCCCAGAAAGATTTGAGATGAACCGCCGGATGTAAGCTAAACGCCCTTGCAATCCTCTGAGCTCTCTTAGATTTCTAGGGGGTTGCAGTTCGTGTATCGCCTTTACCTTATCAGGATCGATATGTATACCTTTAGTGGTGACGACGAATCCAAGGAATTTTCCACTAGACATTCCAAAGAAGGATTTAGTGGGGTTCATCTTCAACTGATGGCTCCGCATGAGATCAAACATCGTCTTCAAGTCCTTGATGTGATCTTCTTTGTTGCGGCTTTTTACAACCAAATCATCGATGTAGCATTCGACCGTTTTCCTGAGATGTTCTTGGAAAATCTTAGTCATTGCTCGTTGGTATGTGGCGCCTGCATTCTTTAGACCGAAAGGTATTACGGTGTAGCAAAAGACACCGAGAGGCGTTCTGAATGTTGTATGCTTCTCGTCATCTAGGTGCATCTTGATTTGGTTATATCCTGAAAAACCATCCATAAAAGACATTCTCTCAAACCCGCACGTATTGTCGATAATGACATCTGTGATTGGGAGAGGAAAGTCGTCTTTTGGACATGCCGTATTCAGGTCCCTGAAGTCAATGCAGATCCTGATTTTACCGTTCTTCTTCATGACTAGAACGATATTAGCTAGCCAGTCTGGATGTTGTTCCTCTCGGATAAATCCTGATTCGATCAATTTCTTAACCTCTGCCTCAATGGCTTACATAATCTGCGGACGAAACCGTCTTTGCTGTTGTTTGACAGGTTTGGCATCCGACTTGATATCGAGGCGGTGCATTGCCACATTAGGGTCGAGCCCTGGCATATCTTCATAGTTCCAAGCGAAGACGTCAATGTATTCCCTGATGAGAGTGATTAACTCCTCCTTCTCATTTGGGGGAAGGCTGTCACCGATGAATATGGGCTTCAGGTTGGTCTCGTCACCCATGTTAACTTGGACTATTTTATCTTCAGTGGGGGGTTCTCTCTGTTCGAACCTATCACCATACTGCATGTTTAGGTGATGAACCCACGGGTCTTCCCATGTTGGCATTTGATCGTCGTCTTCCATTGTGGACGGATCAGCTGTAGCCATGTTCGCCATTAAGGCTTTGAAGGCTTCCCCCAGACTTGTATCGGAGTCCCATTCTGAGGCATCTGGCGAATTTTCATTTTTGTATTGCTTAGATGATTGGTCATTAATTAACCAGCAGCATTCGTCTTCTGAAGAAGATTCATACCCTAACCCTCGTCCGTATTTATAATAATCATCGGGTTTCCCTTTTGGTACATATGCCGCTTTAGCTGGAACACGGGGACCTCGATCGAAGTATAGACCTTCTCCAAGTGTGAAATCATACCCCTGCTTTTCCACGAGCTTGCGCGCTTCTGGACTATACTTAGATAGATGCTGACCAGGTTTGTCATCATCCTCCTCTTCGCTTAAGAAATGATCTGGTAATGGGGAGCTTTTTCCTTTACCGTAAGTCACTTCTTTTATGCCTCTTATTTTGTTCGGGATGACCAGGGTTGTTCCGAAAGAATGCTGGAGGCGTTCCTTTGTTATATAGGACGATCGAAGCGGCATATACAAATCAGGATTATCATACAACTCTTTCATCACATCATTAAGAGACAGGGAGTACTCCAAATCGTCTTTTATTTCAATATCGGCAAGTTGCCAGTTACAACCTCCATCTGACGATTGTTCATCGTGGTGGACCGCTCTATGGTATGCGCAATACTTCGGATCCGTCACTTTGCTAGCCCCTTCTTGATCCACAATCGCCGACAATTGGATTTTGTTGTTCTCCAACAGGTACTTAAAGATGCCAGGAACTTCATCATCTTTGAAAGAGTACACTTTAGGAAACCTCGGCTCCGAAGACTTCTGCTTCTGAGGCCGTTGTTGCTATTACGACTGTGACTGTTGTGGCGCTCGTTGCTGCTGTTGTTGCTGAGGTTGCAATTAAAAAGTCTGATTAGCATCAACTGCATTAGCGTATGCCTTACCTTTCCCCCTCGGGTTGAAATTCTGCGTTGTCGACATACTTTAAACACTGATGGAGAGTGGAGGGGATTATAACGTTACTATGGATCCAAGGCCGACCGAATAGTAAGTTATATGAAGTTTTGGCATCGATCACATAACATTTGACTTCCGTTTTCAAATCTCCCATTTGACACTTTACCCGGATTTTACCCAAGGGTCTTGACCCGCTAGTGTTGAATCCATAGATAACAGTGCCTGTTGACGCCAACTTGCTAACTGGAATGCCGATCGAAGCGGCATAATACTCACAGCAGAACCCGGATCCACTTGGATTCGGTTGACTTCGCTGGAGCCAATGTATCCGATGAAATATAGGGGTCGATCGTGGTTTGAATTCTTCGTCTGCATATCTTCTTTGGTGAAAGTAATGCAGGGAAGGTTCTTAGTCGCTATATTGCAGTGTTGACTCAGCGGTTCTGGCCCTTCAGGCACCGGCTTGATTTGAGTCAGAAACACCTCTGAATTGGCCAAAGCTTCTTGCAAGGCCTCCCTGGTTTCCTTGGACAACCGCAGCAACTCATACAGCATTATCCGTGCTAGAATGTTGGCTAATTGAGCCATTATATCGAAGGCTTGCGGAGTTTTCGAGCTTTCCAGTTTGTCTCTTCCAATTGGGCGACTGAAATGAGATTGCTTCGGATTCTGAACCTCCTGGGGATTCTTCTCCTTCGGTTTATTCACTGGCTATTGTCGAGCCTCTGCGCCCGGTGTAGGGCTCGTAATCACCCCCATCTCCGTGAGAGTTTTGGCTGGTCCCCTTTTATTCATCCCCTGCTCACTCGGCGGTGGATAATTGTAGTGATATTCATTTCCGCTTCTAGTGGCGAAGACTTCTTGTTCTTCTTCGGAGAGCGGGAAAGTAGGAGCTTCATCGCCATCCTCTTCGAAGATTGCGGACGTAGTATTGCAGGACTTGCCTTTGCCTTTTCTTTTCGAGGAAGTCGCCCACTGTTCATCTTCAATGAGATCAGGGTGAACCCAGAGGATTTCGCCGTTTGGGGCTGTGTGTGGCACAAGTCCTTTTTGGTGCTGTCCGTGTGGGTCTTCGTTCATAGTCTTCATTCCTACTTTGGTGATGCGCTCTGGTTTGAACCATGTTGTGGGCACCGATCTAAAGCTGATTGACACTGCATTCGCTCCAACATTCTTGGACGGCTTCGGGGTTATGACGCCTACATCAATTAGTGCATGGATCTTGTCCTTGAGGTGGTAGCACGACCTGGTAGGGTGATGGACTGCTCTATGGTATGCGCAATACTTCGGATCCGTCACTTTGCTAGCCCCCTCTTGATCCACGATCGCTGGCAGTTGGATTTTGTTATTCTCCAACAGGTACTTAAAGATACCGGGAACTTCGTCATCTTTGAAGGAGTACACCTTGGGGAATCTTGGCTCTGAAGATTTCTGCTTCTGAGGCCGTTGTTGCCATTGCCCCCTAGATTGTTGTGGTGCTTGTTGCTGTGGCTGTTGCTGAGGTTGCAATTGGAAAGTTTGATTAGAATCAACTGCATTAGCATGTGCCTTACCTTTCCCTCGTGGGACGAAATTTTATTGTGGAGCATTCGTCGCTTGTTGGCCTCTCTCCGCCTTCTTCCTTCTGAGGAACCGCTCAGCTTGCTCTCCTCTGCTGTTCCCATTGCCTCCAATACGTCCAATGCGAGGTTGTTGTGGCAAGTCTGGAGAATAAACTCCTCAGTGATCGGGTCCCGGCAGTTCATCGCCTTGTTCCGGAACCTTTTGACGAAGGTGTCCACCAATTCCCCGTCTTTCTGTTTCTCATCAAGCAACGACCCGATGGATATCTCTGTGTCATCGTCGAAGAAATTAGCGAGGAATTTGGTCTCTATGTCGTCCCAGCTATTCATGCTTCCTGGCTTGAGGCGGCGATACCAATCGAAGGCGGCTCCACGAAGAGTGCCAACGAAGGACCGCACCATCAGAGGCTCATTACAAAAAATAACCCCCAAGTGTGATTTGAAGTAAATCAAATGTTGAGTGGGTGAACCCATCCCATTAAACAGCGTGAAGTTAATTAGGTTGAACTTCGCCGAATATGGGATTGATTCCCACTCTCTTGGGTATGGACAAGGAATGCCTGTTTTCTTCATCTCTTGAGCGGAAATCAACGTATTGATTTTGCTCTCGAGGTTCTTTATCTTCAAGTTTTCACCTGTGTTTTCGCCAGCATTCTCATCAGCACCCCCTGTATTGACAGGAGGATTATTGGCATTATGAGTCTCATTTGCATTTGTGTCCTCATCTTCCAGATTAACCTGGTTACGACGACTTGGCTCGCCTTGCTGGTTCGTCAATGCTTGGATTTGTTGGTCATGCATTTCTCTCATGTTCTGCATGGCCATCTGCATTTCGAACCTAAAGCTCTCCTGCTGTTTAGCCAAGGCTTCATCGAGCATCTTGGCCACTTGTTCCGCGCTTATCATAAATGACTCGCGGGGTTGTCCCTCACTGGACACCGTATTATCCGATGCAACTGCGGAGCCAGCATCAGATTTTTCATCTTCTGAAGGTAGCCTTGTCCGAACCCTACCATAAGTTGCTCGCTTGATGGTTCCGGACTGCAGACGGGTTATAGGCCGGGATGCTTTCAGAATCGACTCGAGATTATCCCGTGCCGATGTCCCCTTGCTGGTCATGTTTGTGGTGACCCTCGGAAATTCAACTACTCTTCTTCTTCGTCGGAAACGCCTAGGTGCTGAGCCTTTCGAAAACCGAAACTCTTTCGGGGACCGCCTTGATGCAGTTGCATTCAGACAATACTGTCCGAATGAGTTTGGAACAGGGGCATTGAGTTTCCTGTTCTCGGGGACTCCTTTTCCTGGTTTTATTCGTACCCCCAGCACGATAGTACAACTCGTCTGCTTGACGATCGGAGTAACCTATCGTGTGTTGGCACGACTTCTCAAGTATAACATTATTGTCATCAGACGATAATGTTTCCTTCTGAGGGTGAACTGCCTTCTTTGAGCCTTCAAGAGTCACGCGCCTCGAAACATGCCTTTTTGGGTGTGAATTGTCAGCGGGCTCCTGGACCTCAATGCGCAAATTGGTGCACGTAGCTGCCATGATTTCTTTGGCATGTTGAGGATGGCGGCGACCCCCAGCATGTTGAGTCGTCCGGGGCTTCTTCATCGGGCCCAAAACGCCCTCTTGAACTAGGAGCCTTGCCTCGCTCATCCGCGGAAAGTGTCGACCGAGCGCCGCTCCAAAAACTGGCTTCTTCTTTTCAGTGATGATCTGCGGTATCTCCCGGAGATAGTAGTAATTACTGAATCATCGGCAGCTTGCGGTTGATTCGCGTGGACCTTGAACATTTTGTTAGAGGCTGCTTCGGCTCCATTACCTTCGGAGGTCCCGGTTGGTGATGGCGCTTTTTGCGCCACTCTTTCTTCCTCTAATCTTGCGCCTTCCTGCACAAGAATTTTTGCTTGTGCGAGTTATACCGCCAGCGTTTTTGTGATCCGCTCTTTAAGCTGCTCCGCGTTTCGATTTGAACCCGATCCATTCGCTTCCTCCCTACCCTGTGGCCGGCTTGGAGGAGCTGCCATTCTTCAGGTTGCTGAGGCTGCTTTACCTCTCCTATTTCTTCAGCATCGCGTTTGATAGCGGACTCCCTGTAGACTCCAATCGCCTTAGCGATTGTATGACCCGCGCATAGCCGTTGACGTCTGCCATCTGGCGGGCTCTCTTTGAGAGAGTTACAACGCCTCAACAGTAGAGCGTTATGGCCAAGAACAGCTGTTTGACCTCGTTGGACGGTCGTGCGAACAACACCGTGCCGACTTTGGACTGATCAGTTGGGGTGAGAGCCTTGCGGGTTGCGCATTCTGTACTTCTTCCTTACCAACGAACCTTCTCCTGGCAGCGGGAACTTCTTGGACTTGCAGGGGATTCGGAGCGTGGATACGGACGAGGATGACAGATACTCTCGAAACTTGCCGCCTTCCGCATCGATATTCATATTCGACTCCTCCTCGACCGGGATCGAGATCCGCGGCTGCGACGCAACGATCTCGGCAGCGAGATCGGTGGCTCCCACTGTGGTTGCCAGATTGTTCGCGGGAAAAATTGTGTTCTTCATTGATGTTATTGTTCTCTCAAGTAATTGTTTTTTTGATTACAAAAGATCCGGTCTTTTTATAAGATCTGGTTACAACGAAATCAAAGAAAAAATAAAAAGATTACAACTTTCCTTTCGAACGAATCACGAGCTCCTGTTTTGCGGTCAATCACTTTTGTGGGTTCTTTGCCAACGCCGGGGTTAATCCGTGGACCACCGCGCGATCTAGATCTGGTCGGATCTACACGATTTGACGGGTATTATCTCACTAAGGAAATAACAGCCGGGGGGTACTATTTCACCAAGGCAATAATAGCCTTTAGTTCTCGGGATCAAAGGCTAAGCTTTGATCCGGAGTATTACTTCGTGTAGATCTCAGATCTGATTTCTGATTCTCGAACTCCTGCCTTTTGTGACGTGGATGCTCACCAAGAACCAGATCTGAATGTCCAAGTCTTCAAGTCTTTAAAACTCCAAGCTCAGTTCTCAATTCGGCAGAGTTTCGGCTCCAAAAGTTCCAACATCTAAAAATGAGCCAAGGGGGGTCTATTTATAGGCTCTCAGATCTGTGCCTTGGCACAGATCTGGGCCGACCACCTAGAGGTGGCTCGGCCACCTAGCCACCTAGAGGTGGCTCGGTTTTGGCCGAGTCCCCCAGGTGTTGTTTCCGTTGTCCGGTTTTGCGCTTCGTTGTTGATCCGGACTCTGATTTGACAGTCCGAATCCTAATATGGCTCCGGTTTTGCGCTTCGTTGTTGATCCGGACTCTGATTTGACAGTCCGAATCCTAATATGGCAGTAAATACGCCTCGGTGTTTGAGTTCAAATCCGTTCTATGGTTGGATGACTCGTTGACTCACTGAACTATTAGCTTGATTCCGCATGCGAATGGATGTATTCCATTGTTTGCGTGCGGTTCGTTAGCCTCGTCGCCTCGTTAATCCGCTTCGTTGCGTGTCACTTGGCTTCGGCGTTGTGGACTGACGCTCGTGTTTGGATATGTCGCCCGATGGTTCGTCGGTTTGTGCCGAGCTGTGCTAAGGGACCTATAAGCAATTTTATATGCCTACAGACGCAGGGTTTGACCTCTGCGTTCAAATGTTGATACAAGGGTTGGCCCTTGTATTTAATGCTTGACACGTAGAATTTGTCTTTCGTGTTATGCTCCAATTTTCGTGTTAGCAATCTATTTCTGTTACTAACTATTGCTTCTAATTTTACAGTGCTTTTTCCCAATGTGCCCCTTCTGCCGGAGCAGCATTTCAACTACACTGATGACCCAGAAGTGGGGAAAGCTTTTGGTCTTCGTAGAGAACTTCCTTTATGCACTTTCCCGAGCTTGGAGCGGACACATTTAATTAGGTTTGTTGGGTGTTCCACCCTTAGGGCTCTGACCACTGATGTGGATCTAGACACTCCTGCGGGTTTGGACTAGTTTGTCAAACCATCATTTTTGTTCGGAGACCATATATCCGCCGATGGACAAGTTGGGTATGTAGAAGACTCCCGGATGCTACGAAGAGTCAATGATCGTTTACTCTTTCTTCCAAGCATGAAGAGAATGTACCCTCTTTCCTACTTCTTGAGTGTCTGTGGTCGCAGGGGCTTGACCTTCGATCTCGTCAAGGAGAAGGAAAACATCTCGTTTGGATCTGGTTGATCATCTCGTGTTCAAATTGGCGGACAAATCAAAGGTCTGAGACCTGGCAGATTTGAGAAAAAGGAATTCGCTCAGGAGACACCTCTTCCAGCGAACATTTTCACACGCAAGTTTATTGCTGCTAGAGGCGAATTTTCTGCACAAGCCTTCCGTTCTCCTGGTTGGTTGTTTTCTGGAGAAGATGGCTGGTGGACCCGGATGGTGGATTTTATCCTTGAGGAACTCAAGGAACCTCTTGCTCAGTCTGGTCTTACCATACCAGTACAGGCTACGAGACGTGGGATCACTCAGAGTTATCCCTGCTTCTTTGCTATGCTGGAGCGATACAATCCGGATAGCTGCACCTTTTTCACACCTGTTGGGGAGTTGGGATTTGCTCTCCATGAGATGCATGCGATATCAGGACTATCCTTCGGGCAAACGCCCTATGAAGAATTTATTCCCACCACCGAAGAACTCTCTCTCCTAAAGACTGCTCATCCAGAGATATACAGCACCTTTTGGGAGTTGATATGCCATTTCCACATCTGTGCTCAGGTCGCTGGGATGCGTGGGGGTGGTCTTATGCATACTGCCTGGGCAGATTACTTATTTCAGAACCTGGGTCAGAAAGACTTGATGGTGACCCGTCTTGCTGTAAGCTCTGCTAAGAGCATTAAAGCTCGCATCAAGACCCCTAATGCTATTTATAGGAACAGGTGTTTAGAAGATGGATTTGAGGCTGACAGCGAATTTGAAAGTTTTCATCATCAAACTGCAATTCCTATCTCTGACACGGCCCTTCTTGCTGGCTTCTTGATGCTATGGTTGAAGCGGTGCGTCGTGCCGACGAAACCAGCTGAATCGATCTTGGTTGAGGTGGTCTACCCAGCCGTTCTTCTGGCTCACAAAAGACCTCTAAGTCTTCTCTCTGCAATGACAGGTTGCCTGCAGAGAGGCCTACGGGATTTGATTTCTGAACTTCTAGAAGTCAAGGAGATGAATGTTGCCGGGAGGAAAGTTTGGAAGACTTCCCAACCCCACACACCAATGCCCTATACTTATTTAGTGGCTTTGTTTTTGCTGCATTGTCCTTCTTTGATGACAGGGATCATACATGATAGCGAAACCTCCATTCCTTTCGTGCAAAGGCTTGAGTCAGCCACATGGACAACTGTGTACATAGTCCGGGCTAGACAACTCTTGTCTTTGGAAAACAATTATGATCTTTTTTGCTGTCGCCCTTGCTTTGATCGGGCTGAAGAAGAAGGCCCGAAGTTTGGCGACGTAGTCTTCGAAGGGTCCTCGCTCTTAAACACAGGGACCTTCCAATGGCTCCTCACTATCAGAGTGGGCTACCTGGTTCTCCGAATATGTGAGAGATGCATAATTGAGCCCTACGTTCCTTCACGTTTTGCTCGACAGTTCGCGTATGACCAGCTTTATGTTGGTAACCCTAATCCGCAATTGGCTCACATCGGGAATCTATTCGAAGGAGCTCGTGCTTGGTATTTCTTTGCTGCCCGAGGGACTCATGCACAGTTTACTCTGCCAAATTTGCCGCCTGGTTGTTCTACCATAGCGGACTTCCACGATTGGTTCGACAAAGCTTCTCGAATCCCCGAATATGATATATATACTTCATGCATAAATGAGATCCGGGAATTTTATAAATCGAGAAGTGGTTCTGCCAGGACTCGATTACCAGGGATAGAGGATTATCTGTCCTGCGAACGAGAGGCATCCGGAATCGAGGAGATTCCGAAGGAGTTATCCGCTGCCGAGCTTTCTGAAGAAGAGGATACTAAAGAAGCTCTCGAGAGAACACCCCCTCCTGAGCCTCGCTCCTTGAGATCATCAGGGAAGCGGGCTCTTACTGCTGAGGAGGAAGGCGAATATGAGAAGAGGATTCAGAAGCGAAAACCCGTTGCAGCTAAGAACTCCAAGAAAGCTAAGCTGATGGGGGACGCCATAAAGTCGGCACGTGCTGCATCTCCTGAAAATAGCGGGGATACTATGCTTCCAGCTGCTCCTCTTAATCCTAAAATACCAACAGGTGGGCGGGGATTGACCATCCCAGGCTCAGTGCCAAGTACACCCGAAAAACTATCATCTGAAGCGGCGCCTACCCCCACTCGCACTGACTATGCGAATTGCTTCATTTATCCTACTGCTCCACCCCCAAGCTCGGAAACTTTGAGGAAGCTCATCGAGCAATTAGAGCATTGGATGCAAATGACTATCGGCATCATTAGTCTCGGGGGTGTGAGTTTCAAAGTTTTTGAACCCCATCTGTTGGAGTGTCTCGCCAAGATCAAGGATCAGGGGGATGCACTGTGGACCGACAATTGTCGTGAGAGCATTGTTATTCTGGAATACGAACTGGAATTCCTTTCAATGCTGCAGCGCGATGACACAGGGCCAGAAGTGGATCAAGCTTTGTCTCAAGCTAGAGCTTTGCAAGTACAGCGCCAAGAGGCTCTTCAGAAGAGTCTGTCCGAGACAGAATCTCGTATTTCCAGCCTGCAAGGGGAACATCTCCAAATACAAGTAGACATGGGCAATCTTGCTATGGGTCTCCGAGATAATGCAGCAGAACTTACCCGTGCTGGTGTTGAGCTATCTCAGATAAATGCTCAGTTAGCCGGCGACATGGAAGTTCTAAAAGGGTTATCCACCTACTGCAACGGACTTCTTAAGGGCTATTGCGATGAACTTGTCGCTGCAGACAAGATCAAGCGAGAGATTGAAGAAGCAGCACCCAATGAAGAGGAGCTCAAGAGCAAGATAACAGAGGAAGTCAGAAAGGCTCGTGAGGAGAAAATATTGGCGTTAAAATCTAAACTCAAGTCTTTTAGACTGATGAGCCCCGATGCTTAGGACTTGAATTGCTGTTTAGCTAGGGAATAATTTTGTTTCATTTTCATTTCGATCGTCTTCATTTTGTATTCAAATCAACAATATTGAATGAAAATGATATCATTTTGCCTTTCGTCATCTCTTTCATTGAAATTTGGTTCAGGACAATGAAAAGTAGAGCAAATGTTTTAAGTGTAGCGTTAACTCAACGTGAAATCGAAATTCTCTTTATTAGAATAATTCCAGAAAATTTCAATCGTCAGAGGTGTAGTGTTAACATGACGATGTACAAGACAGAATTACACTATAAATGGACAACCCCCATCCTGATTTAGTTGGGGTTTAGGGGACTACATGATTTATGGAAAATATCTCTTAAGAAATTTCTCATTAATTGGCATCATGAGCCTGTCTCCTTTTTGATTGATGAGTCGATAAGCTCCATTCGAATAGACTGATTCTATTACGAAGGGTCCCTCCCATTTGGGATTGAACTTCCCCTTGGTTTTGTGGGTCATTACCATGGGTCGTCTGTTGGCCAAAACTAGATCGCCTTTCTTGAAAATCCGTTCCTTAACCTTTTTGTTGTAGGTTTTGGAAATACGGGCTTGATATAACTCGATCTGTTGCTGAGCTTGAAGTCGTTTGTCGTCTAAGGCTTCAAGTTCTTGCAGACGTCGTTGATGTTTCTCTTCTTCTGTTAGTCCAGTTGTAACCACGACTCTCAGAGAAGAGATCTGAATTTCTAATGGCAATACAGCTTCGTAGCCATATATCAAAGAGAATGGTGTAGCTCTTGTAGGGGTCCTCACCATTGTGCGGTAAGCCCACAGGCATTCTCCAAGTCTTTCGTCCCAATCGCGTCGGCTTTTGGAAACAACCTTTTTGAGAAGCTTCACTATGGTTTTATTGAAAGCTTCTGTAAGACCATTTGCTGGCGGGTAATAAGCCGTAGATGCGACACTTTGGATTCTGAATTTATCACAGAATCTCTGGAATCCAAAACTGACGAATTGTGTCCCGTTGTCATGAACTATTCATATTGGTACTCCAAAACGGTAGATGACGTGATGTTTGATGAATTTGATTACGTTTGAAGTCTTGACTTCTTTCAACGGGATTGCCTCCGCCTATTTGGAGAAATAGTCGGTCACAGCTAGAATGAACCGGTGTCCTTTGGACGTCGGAGGGGAAATCGGTCCTACGATATCCATACCCCACATTTCAAATGGCCAGGACGCCGACGTGGGGTGTAAGTTCCCCGGTGCTTGGTGGATAAAATCTCCATGAATTTGACATGTGTGATAACGTTTAGCATAGTCAACTGCGTCTGAAAACATCTTCGGCCAATAATAGCCGATTCGTCGGAGGCGATCTCCTAATTTAGCTCCGGGCTGATGAGCTCTGCACATTCCGTCATGACCCTCTTTGAGGGCTTCCTTCGCTTCCTTTCGGGAAAGGCATCGAAGTAAGACTCAATCATGTGGTTTACGATACAGGACTTGAGAAACTGCATCGTAATAGAATCGGAGGGCTATTCATTTAATTGCAGCCGCTTCCTTAGGATCATCAGGCAAAATTCCATATAGGGCATAGTCGATGTACGGGAATCGCCAATCCCTAGATTCAAACTCCATAGATGTTGTACAGACTTCTCATGTTGTCGTCTCGTCTGAGTTTTCCTCTATACGAATTTTGGAAAAGTATAGCTTACGTCCCATGACCGGAATCGTTGTTTCGACCCCTGGTGGCAAGGCTAGCGAAGTTGCCAAAGAGGCTAAAGCATCGGCATATGCATTCTGAGCTCTTGGCACGTATTCGATAAAGAAACCTTCGAACTTTTGAGCTTTCTTTAGCTCTGCGAAGTAATACGGGATCAGATCCTCATGCCGTACTTCGTATTCCCCTCGGACTTGATTAACGATGAGCTGAGAGTCACCGTAAGCTTCGAGGCGCTGAATATTAAGTTCTTCCGCAAACTGCATTCCTAATAGCAGAGCATTATACTCAGCTACATTGTTGGTGTAGGGTTCGATTAAGGAAAATCCCCTTGGAATTACGTGGCCGTTCGGAGAAATTAATACTACTCCTACTCCCGCAGTGATTGCTCCATGAGGGTTAGCTCTGGATGCACCGTCGAAGAATAATTTCCACACTTGCGTATCTTCTTGAGTAACATAAGTTTCGACGACTTCATCGGGCAATTCTTCATACAGCTTAGACGTTCCCGATACTGGATGATCAGCTAAGAAGTCCGCCAATGCTTGACCCTTGACCGCCTTTTGAGGCATGAATTGTATATCATATTGCGACAAGAGTATGGCCCACTTTGCGAGCCGGCAATTCAGAGATGATGGTTTCATCATCAGAACTCTCAATGGATTCACCTTAGAGATGACCTGAATGGTTTGTCCAACTAGATAATGTCGCATCTTTTGAATTGCGAATACCAAGGCGAGATATTCTTTTTCGACCGGATTGTACCGGTGTTCGGCTCCCTTCATAGTCCTGCTCAGGTAATAGATGGCTTGCTCTTGACCTTGATCATTGTTCTGGGCTAACAAAGCACCAAGAGAATGATCCATGGCCCTCACATATAACAGGAATGGTTTTCCTGATATTGGGGCCACGAGAACTGGCGGTTGAGTTAGATATCTCTTAATCTCCTCGAATGCTCTTTGACACTCTGCATCCCAAACAAAGGATATTCCTTTCTTCATGAGCTTAGAGAAAGGTTGGCAGCGCCCTGAAAGATTTGATATGAATCTTCGAATGTAGGCCAGTCTGCCTTGCAAACCTCTGAGTTCTTTGAGATTCTTCGGAGGTGGCATGTCTTGGATGGCACGCACTTTTTCTGGGTCAAGAGAGATTCCTTTGGATGTGACGATAAATCCTAAGAATTTTCCGCTTAATACTCCGAGGAACGATTTTGTCGGGTTCATCTTCAGCTGATGTGCTCGCATGATCTCGAACATTGTCTTCAGATCTGTAAGATGATCACCTTTACATTGGCTCTTTACTACTATATCATCAACGTAGCACTCGATCTTTTTTCGTAAGTGTTCATGGAAGATGGCGTTCATTGCACGTTGATAAGTTGCACCTGCGTTTTTTAGGCCGAAGGGCATTACTGTGTAGCAATACACCCCCAGTGGTGTTCTAAAAGCAGTATGCTTTTTGTCTTCCGGGTGCATCTTGATCTGATCGTACCCGAAGAATCCGTTCATGAAAGACATCCTTTCATATCCGCAGGTGTTATCGATCATGATGTCAGTGATAGGAAGAGGAAACTCGTCTTTTGGACAAGCTGCGTTAAGATCGCGGAATTCAATGCATATCCGGACCTTACCGTTCTTCTTGGGAACTGGAACAATGTTAGCCACCCAGTCGGGGTGTTGTTCTTCCCTAACAAAACCCGAGTCTATAAGCTTTTTAACTTCTAACTCAATTGATTCCATGATCTCTGGACGAAACCTGCGTTGTTGTTGTTTAACGGGTTTTGCATCCGGATCGATGTTGAGACGGTGCATGGCAACCTTCGGGTCAAGGCCAGGCATATCTTCATAATTCCAAGCGAAGACATCTATATATTCTCGAATGAGAGATATAAGGTCCTCTTTTTCGGATGATGATAGGTCTTCGGCTATAAAGATAGGCTTGGGGTTAGACTCATCTCCCATGTTGACCTGGATCACTTTATCTTCAGTGGGTGGTTCGCATTGTTCGAAGCGCATATCCCACAAGATGTTAAGACGTTTGATCCAAGGATCGTCGGTTGATTCGACTAACTCTTCATCACCCCCTGCATCTTCATCGGGGTGACTAGTTGAAACCATGTTCACAGTCAAACTTTTAAAGAAAGGTCCGACACTAACGTCGGATTCCTAGGAAGATGTTCCGGATGAATGATCGTGACGCAGATAATTACTGATCTCATTTTCTGAGGCAGGGGGAGTTGTGACATAACCTAAGCCCTTTCCGGTTTTTTGATAATAATCCGGAGGTTTTCCTTCAGGGGTTAGAGACATTCGGATTGTAGTTCGCCTACCTTTCCCAAAATTCAGACCATGTTTCTCATTAAAGTTATACCCCATTCGTTTCATTAAGTATATAGAATTGGGTTCGTGGTAATGGAATTGGGGAACTCCGTCATCTTCTTCTGAACTTCCTCGTTTGAGTTGTTCGGGTTTGACTTTACCAAAACAGATCGGCTTCTGCCCTTTCCTTTTGGATGGGACTTTGAAGAAAGCCTTCTGTGCGTCCTC
>NC_033802.1:44931721-44951721 GCF_001876935.1 Asparagus officinalis | reverse complement strand
TGATTTTATGCTAATTAAAACTAATTAGCAAATATATTCTTGCAAGATAGATATACAAAGAGTTAAGTGTAAGCATATGCAATATACACAAGGTGATATATCCTAGCAAAGAGGTATACTATGTGATATATGCAAGGATATGCAAACACAAGGGTAACATAAACAAATGATATAGTGGATGAAATAAACAATGAGAGAATGACTATAAAGATGAACAAATATAAGTGTGCTAAGCCAAACTCAAACAAGCAATATGATCATGGAGTTTGGACCTTCCGTCCTACGTCTCCGCTCCCCACTCCCGGGGAGAAATCCACTATCACAATCCGGTTTGGAAGCCGGAACTTCTACACACTTGGTTTTCTAGCTAACCGAAAACTCTACAACTCACACTCTTGTAAACTCACTCTACACCCTCACAAGTGTTGGACCTAGCCGTGTCTCCCTCAAGTGCTCGGTTACAACCTCTCCCTAGGTTCGTCAACCGACGCTACTCCTCTTGGGACGATCCCTGAATCTCACCACACACTCCTCTCGGTGTACAAGTGTATTACAAAGTGATCTCACGATTAAGCACAATACAAAGAATGATTGTTCTCTAATATGGATGAGAACACAATAAAAGCTCACACTCAATTGTTACAACTCTCACCAACCCAAATATACTATGTATGAAAATACAATAAGCTCAAGTGGGTGTGTGTAACAATGAGATAAAACTAAATCTAAACTCAATATAAAACTAGCTTTAATAGAAATGATAATCAACAAATAATTATAAATAAAAGCTAGAGTTGAGTTTAGGAAAACTTCTCTAGATGACAAGAGAGAGAGATGGATTGAATGCCCAAAATACAATTGATAATCTCCTCAAGCTCTTGTAAAACTTTCTTCATAAACCAAACTCTTAAACAAGCTTAAAACAAGCTTAAACTCTTTTTAAAACTCTTTAAAACATTCTCTTGTTGTCTATAGAGTTGAAGGTAAAAGGGGGTATTTATACAAACTCCAAAGCTAAGAAAAAGCCAAGAAAAAGACCAAAAAACCACACTGCAACGGCTATGGAAACTAGCCGTTGGAACTGATCTGACAGAGCGGCGGGGGGGCGCGGCGGTCGACCACGAGCAACAAAAAATCAACAGAAAACTCCAGAGAGTTCGATGGTCGACCGCGGCCGTCGTCGACCGTGGCGGTCGACCGTGGCGGTCAACGGCGAAAGTTTCTGCTGCACACTATGCAAAAGACTCAGGCGCGGTCGACCGTGGCGGTCGACCGTGAACTGATATATGAAAATAAAGTTCTGAAAACCATTTTTTGATTTTAAAACACTGTTTAAAAATATTAAACAAATTTCAAAAAATATAAAACTTTGGGGAATGATTGTAGATATGATAATAAACATGCTACAATGATTGGTTTCCAAAAAGGACTTCCCAAATAAAAAATATCATCATTTTACAAAATAGGCCAAAACATGAAAATGTAAACATGTGAATTTTGATATTTTGGCTAAACAATGTTTTGAAACTTTACAAAATGATTATGTAGAACAGTATTTTCACAAATACAATAGAAAATGAAATATATGGTATGTATATGAAAATATATTTGTTTCATATCTAAGTAGATAAACCAAATCACAATAATAAATATGAAATATGTAATTTCATATTTATAAACATAAAAACCAAAACTTGTGTTGTATATATATATATGACTACATATATATACAAGGAAACCAATAAAATGTGTGTATATATGATATTGAGCTTAGAGTATCTAACACACATAATATAAACTACTAAACTATATGTTACCCAAGCTAGATCTTGATCTTCAATAAGCTCGACTTGGTACACTTGCGGATGAAGCTTGAACTTAATCTTTAACTTTGAATTGCGTAGGCTTCAACCCGACATTCCGCCAACCTCCTTTTGATATGATCGTTATGGCGCAATCCATCCATCCTCCAACTCGTTGTTTGCCTAGAATAAATACGAAAACACAAACACTAGACAAACAACATTAGATGTAAATTGTTTGCTAAATCACCATCAAAACAAGAAGGCCAACAATCTCCCCCTTTTTGATGATGACAAACAATTTACAAAAAGGAATATATGCATGAAGGAAATGAACATATATAATCTAATACACATGCATATAAACAAGGAAGAATATACTCACAATATTTCTCCCCCTTTGACAATATCAAAAAGGGGACAAAAGAATTAAGAGAGCGAAAGCTCCCCCTACAAATAAGCATGGGTGAGTATAACACATAGAAAGATATAGGGATTGCTCCCTCTATCAAAATGCCTTATGGAATATATGCAATGAATGCTAAGGCATACATATGTGAGCAAGCAAGAAACATGCTAAACACAACTCACATACAAAAAAGATAATGAGAATACATATAAATATGTTAATATGAAAGAAGTGTCTCATTAATACAAAAATATAAAAACCATATAAATGAATAGATTTCTGAAATCAAAAGAAGAGGAACATGAGAATCATGCAAAAAGTTTTCAAATGAAAACAAATCAACCAAAAGAAATCATAAATCAAGGTTTAAATTCAAAAACGTAAAATCAAATCATCATTGATTCAAAAAAACCAAAAGAAATCATAAATCAAGGTTTAAATTCAAAAACGTAAAATCAAATCATCATTGATTCAAAAAATCAAAAGAGGCAACTATATCTAGCTCTTGAGCTAGTATCAACCCATATAAATATTTTAGCACCCGGTAAACAAGATTTGGGAATAAACACCCAATCAACCCGGAGGGTATATAATTACAAACCTCTCATTTAAAATCGAAACTAATAGTCATGAAAACAAAATAATTAATCAAAGAAAAATTATTTTCATATTCAAAGATTTCAAAGCATAATTTTCAAAACCAAGACAAAGAAAATAAAAATCACTAAAGTACTTGGTTTTAAAAATCAAATTTGTTTTGGTACCCAAGAATTCTTGGTACCAAGAGATTTAGGGACATGACCCCTATCTTTTAAGCTCAAAGCCCTAGGGTTATGAACCCTCTTGGGCACATGTGGTGCACTAACACGGTCAAAGCAATAATCACTCAAATGACCCTTTCGATTGCAATTTGTACAATGAAAGAGATCCATTTATTTTTGTGGACCATTAACTCGTGCACGAGAATCATTTGCAAATAAAGATTTTTCTTTTAATTTTTTTTGCAAATGAGAAACATCATTAAACAAAGATGGTTTCTTTGGAGCATTTTGCAAAATAGAAACTTTTTGCACATCAAAACAAAATTTAGCAAGATGTCCAAACCTACCATGAACATCACATTTAAAAATATGTGGTCTACTAGAAACATTTGGCAAATGAGATTTATTTTTCAAATCAAAATAATATTCGGCCAAATGACCAAAACGACCACAATGATCACACTTGAACACACTAGCATGAAGAATCATGATCCAATTTTAATTTTTCATTGTTTTCTTTAAGGATCACATTTTCATTAGAAATAGTTTCAAACTTAGATGCTAACAACTCATGATCGGATTTCAAAATTTCATGCTTGCTTTGTAAATTAATGAAATCATTTTTAATTTGTTAAAGGCATGTAATAATTTTTCACTAGCACAAGCAAGTTCATCATTAGGTAAATCATTTATGGTTTCGAACTCGCAAACCTCACTAGGGCTATCGCCTAGTGCTCGTGTGCATGAAGCTCCTTTAGAACTTGAAGCGGGATCCTCCAAAGCTTGTCGGATCGCCTCCAAGTCTCCTTGATGCGCTTCTATGAATTTCCATAATGTATAAGCACTATCAAAAGAATCAAACTTGTTAGACAATAATGAATTAAATGCATTTAATAAAAATTCTAACATAAGCTTGTTCATAATAAACATCTTTTTATCATGTTTGCTCCACTTGGATTTCTCTAACGTGGGTACAATATAAGCACAATCAGTGACTTCCCATAAATCGATATTTTTAGATTGAACAAATAATTTGAATCTAAAACACCATTGAGCATAGCAGAAAACATTGAATTTAGGAGCAATACTAGAATCATAGCCTAAACAAGATATATCATTCATATCCATAATTTATAAAAATATGCAAGCAAGATACAAATGCAATCAAAATAAGATTAGCACAAATAATATAACTTGGATCCTTAACTCAAGACGATTAGACCTTAAATCAAAGAGCACCAAGCTCTGATACCAATTGATTGACCCTAGGGGGGTGATTAGGGTCTTATGCTAATCTAATATGATTTTATGCCAATTAAAACTAATTAGCAAATATATTTTTACAAGATAGATATACAAAGAGTTAAGTGCAAGAATATGTAATATACACAAGGTGATATATCCTAGCAAAGGCAAGATAGATATACAAAGAGTTAAGTGCAAGAATATGTAATATACACAAGGTGATATATCCTAGCAAAGAGGTATACTATATGATATATGCAAGGATATGCAAACACAAGGGTAACATAAACAAATGATATAGTGGATGAAATAAAAAATGAGAGAATGGCTACGAAGATGAACAATCGTGGAACACATAAGTATTAATTGGGACAAAACAGTAAGCACAATCGTGGAAAGACAAGGTGATATGACACAACAATTCATAAAAGTATATGTAGTATATCATATCAAAACAAAATAGGTAATTATAGATGTATATCACAACAATAATTATCGAAACATACTTTATATAAGTATTATGACTATTTGGTACATAATATTATGACTAGAAAAATGAAGCAAACAACTTGAACAATGAACAAAATATATATAAGTAAGTATTAAATGAATAAGAAACCGTATATAGAAAATAAGTAACTGTAATACCCCAACCCTTGAGAGGGTGATGTGATTAGTATTGATAGATTTGATTGGAATACTCATATCATCAAGATGCATCTTCTTTTCGGAACCCAACTCTTAGATACTCCAAAGTTAAGCGTGCTTGGCCTGGAGAAATTCTAGGATGGGTGACCCCCCTGGGAAGTTTTCCAGGGAGCGCGTGATTGAGGACAAAACGTGCTACAAAGACATGTGGTGGTTTGTGAGGCCAGTCCATCAGATCTAATAACGTACCGACTCTGGAATTCCAGGGCGGGGCGTTACCGTACCGACTCCGGGATTCCGGGGCGGGGCGTTACAAGTGGTATCAGAGCTCTAGTTCCAGTATCCTTAGGATCATCCTGTGTCGAGTCGTGGAGCTAGGATAGGGTTTCTTAGGATTCATGTATAGAGTCCGTAAGGATTTCCTAGTATGAGTGAGGACGATATATGCGTATATCTCAAAATTTGAGAATTTTTTTTTTATTATGACAACTATTTTGTGTAAATTTAAAGTATTTGTGTGAATACTATATGTTGTGAAAATTGTATTGTGATACGTTATTTATAAATGTCTATTTTGACTCATAAACTCTCATTTTCTTATGATCAGAGAGATGGCAGGACGTGGTAGGCCTCGTACTCGGAGAGCTGGGCAGGCAGAGTCACAGCAGACTCCATCTGAGCAGCAACCAGCTCAATCCGAGCCACAGCAGACTCCATCTGAGCCGTAGCAGGCTCCCCAGTACCTTGTAGATATTATGGCTCCCCTTATAGCTCGGATGGAAGCAATTGAGGAGCTTGTGGCGAATCATATCCCACCACCCACACCACCACCACCGGTAGCTCAACAGTAGGGGATACCCGTCGTTCCTATCAGAGAGAGATCCCCAGAGATCACACCTGCAGCCATTCCACTGGTAGTCCCAGACACAACTGCAGAGTAGGAGGCTTGGCTCCGTATGGTAGAGAGGTACCAGAAGATGAGGGCACCGGAGTTTCAGGGGTAACCAGACCCTCTTGCAGCCCATAAGTGGAAGGAGGATGTGAGCAATATACTCGACATACTAAGTGTGGATTCAGTTCAGAAGCAGAGGTTGGCATCCTACAGTCTGAAGGGAGATGCTGGGAGATGGTACCGACTCCAGTTTACTCCAGAGTAGAGGATGACCCTCACATGGGAGGACTTCATATACTTCTTTGATGGGCAGTATATTTCTTCTGCAGCACGGACTAGGAAGGAGCTTGAGTTGTCCCGGTTGACTCAGGGGGACATGACAGTGGCAGATTTTGAGAGCAGGTTCATGGTGTTGCTACATTTCACGGGTATGTGACAGACAGGAGAGCGTCAGGCTCAGATGTTCTTAGCAAGGCTTCGTCCTAATCTCCGCCGGTACCTCGTCTCGAGGAGGTTCTATTCAGTTAGGGAGGTAGCTGAGGCCGCCACTTCATAGGAGATTGAGACTACCATGTTCCAGAAGGATAAGGAAGGGAAGGCCAAGACAGGACAGAGCGGGGATAAGGGCAAGAACAAGAGACCTTTTTCTGGACCTCAGCAGCAGCATCAGGGCCCTTATAAAAAGGGACCCCAGCAGGATCAGAGAGCGCATCAGCAGCGCAAGTTCCAGGGATCTTGTTTTAACTATCGCAAGGTCGGGCATAAGGCATCGGAGTGTCGTAACGCACCAGCAGGAGCCCAACAGGGCAAGGGTCCGAACCAGCAGCAACAGTGACAGCAGGGCAAAGGTCAGGGCCAGCAGAATAGGCTTGAGGCACTGCCAGTAGTACAGAGGACTGAGGGGCATGTTCTAGCAGTTCAGGAGATTCCTCAGGGGCAGATTGTCCCATATTCTCCATCTCCAGTAGCAGAGCAGTCTTCAGCCACAGGCAGGGTATATGTAGTAGTTCCCCGTGATCATGGAGCTAGCGGAGCCGTAGTGGAGGGTACATTCCTTGTGAATTCCTTTCCCGCCCGTATTCTTTTCGATTCGGGAGCTTCGCATTATTTCATCTCACATGCATTTATGGCTAGACTCCAGCTCGTAGCTCAGCCTCTAGACACCCCTTTATCAGTTTTCACCCCTTTAGGTGAGGTATCACTTCTGGAGAGCGTTTGTAGGAGGTGTACCGTCAATTTAGACGAGTCGGAGTTCATAGTTGATTTGATAGTGTTGCATATGTCCGAGTTCGATGTCATCCTTGGTATGGATTGGTTGTCTTTCTACCATATTAGTATTGACTGCTTTGCGAAGACAGTCAAGTTGTGAGCGTCTGACAGGTCCGAGATGATTGTAGCCACCTCTCAGGGCAACCATTTTGCGGAGTCATTTCTGGCGTACATCAAGGAGGTGATACGACGGGATTAGGGTATTGATTTATTGGAGACTAGAGTTGTCTCAGAGTATCAGGATGTCTTTCAGGACATACCTGGATGACCTCCTGTGAGAGAGATTGAGTTCTGTATTGAGTTGCAGCCAGGCACAGCCCCGATATCCAGCGCACCCTATCGCATGGCACCAGCTGAGATGCGGGAGCTTCAGACCCAGTTGGACCAGTTGTTAGCTCAGGGTTTTATTCGCCGGAGTCATTCTCCTTGGGGCGCACCGATCCTCTTCGTGAAGAAGAAGGACGGTAGTATGAGATTGTGCATAGATTATAGAGAGTTGAACAAAGTCACTATCCGGAATAGGTACCTATTACCTAGGATTGATGACTTGTTCGACCAGTTGCAGGGAGCACAGTTTTCTCGAAGATTGATCTTCGTTCAGGCTATCATCAATTGCGGGTTCGAGAGATGGATGTTCCCAAGATCGCTTTTCTTACTCGATATGGATCTTTCGAGTTTATGGTCATGCCATTTGGGTTGACCATTGCACCCGCGGTATTCATAGACTTGATGAACCGGGTTTTCCGTCCCTTCTTGGATCAATTTGTGATTGTTTTTATCGACGATATTCTCATTTATTCGAGGTCAGAGGCAGAACACGAGGAGCATCTGCGGTTGGCTTTGAGGACTCTACAGGAGCATCAGTTATACGCCAAGTTCAGCAAGTACGAATTTTAGCTTTCAGAAGTTAGATTTCTTGGCCATGTCATCAGTAGAGAGGGTATAGCAGTGGATCCAGCTAAGGTCACAGCAGTTCTTGATTGGGAGCCACCTAAGATGGTGACAGAGATTCGCAGATTTTTGGGTTTAGCTGGCTATTATAGGAAGTTCATTCAGAACTTCTCGAAGATTTCGACGCCGCTTACACGCCTTACAAAGAAGGGTGTACAGTTCATATGGAGCATGGAGTGCCAGAAGGCCTTTGATATTTTAAAGGCTAAGTTGACTACAGCGCCAATTCTGACTATTCCGAGTAGCGACAGGACATTCGTCGTGTATACAGATGCATTGTTGGTAGGCTTAGGAGGTGTATTGATGCAGACTCAGAGGGTAGTAGCATATATCTCATGGCAGTTGAGCGTGCATGAGCAGAACTACCCCACTCATGACTTGGAGTTAGCAACAGTGGTATTTGCGCTGAAGTCATGGAGGCATTACTTATATGGAGTGCAATTTGAGTTGTTCACAGACCATCAGAGTCTGAAGTACCTTTTTTTTCAGAAGGAACTCAACCAGAAACAGAGGAGGTGGATTGAGTTTATCAAGGACTACGAGTTCACGATTCAGTATCATCCGGGGAAGGCGAACGTCGTAGCAGATGCTTTAAGCAGGAAGCGTCGACATCGGGTTTCGGCTTTAAGGTGTTCATTATATCGGGATCTTATCACTCTTAGCCAGTTTGATTTTAGACCCGAGATTGGAGTAACCAGTGTATTTTTGGGAGCTATGTCAGTGCAGCCATCTTGGAATGACAGAGTTGTCAGAGCTCAGTTGGGAGACTCTTGGATTCAAATCCGAAAGGAGGAGATTTCCAAGGAGCCTAAGACTGATTGGATCATTGGAGCAGATGGAGGTCTCCGGATGAAGGGCAGGCTAGTCATGCCAGCCAGTGCCGAGCTGAAGAGAGAGTTACTTGATGAAGCTCATCGTACTCGGTACACAGTACATCCAGGGACCACTAAGATGTACAAAGACCTGAAGAGGCACTTTTGGTGGAGTGGTATGCGAAGGGAGATTGCAGAGTATGTGGCTAAGTGTTTTACCTGTTAGCATGTGAAGGCAGAGCATTAGAGACCGGCAGGAACACTTCAGCCTTTACCCATTCCAGAGTAGAAGTAGGCGGACATTTCTATGGACTTCATTGTAGGGTTGCCGAAGTCAAAGAAGGGGAATGATTCAATTTGGGTGATTGTGGACCGGTTGACGAAGTCGGCACATTTTATTCCAGTGAGGACTACTTATACCGCCGAGGCATATGCGAGGATATTTATCTGGGAGATAGTTCGACTTCATGGAGTTCCAGACACGATTGTATCGGATCGAGGTTCAGTGTTCACCTCGCATTTTTGGAGGAGTTTTCAGGACTCTTTTGGCAGCAGACTATCATTCAGTAGTGTTTTCCACCCACAGACGGATGGTCAGACAGAGAGAGTAAATCAGGTGTTAGAAGACATGCTGCGAGCTTGTGTTATTGACTTTCAAAGCAGCTGGGAGGATCATATTCCACTGATAGAGTTCGCTTATAAGAATAGTTATCAAGCGACAATCGGTATGGCTCCGTATGAGGCATTGTATGGGAGACCTTGTAGGTCACCTATATATTGGGCAGAGCCAGAGGATAGCCTGATGCTTGGGCCAGAGCTTGTGAGGCAGACTACTGAGAAGGTAGCCTTGATCAGAGAGAGGATTCTAACAGCTCAGAGTCGGCAAAAGAGCTATGCCGATAAGAGACGAAGACCCTTGGAGTTTCAGATTGGAGATTCAGTTATGCTGAAGGTATCGCCTATGAAAGGCGTGCAGTGATTCGGAAGACGGGGAAAGCTTGCACCGAGATATATTGGACCGTTTCAGATTTCGGAGCGCATTGGAGTTGTGTCATACAGACTAGATCTTTCAGCATCGATGTCTAGTATACACAATGTATTTCATGTTTCTATGCTCAAGAAACACTTGCATGATGAGGAGCAGCAGCGAGTATTGGATGCACCAGAGATTGAGCTTCAGGAGGATTTGACTACTATTGAGATTCTGGTTTGTATACTTGCCAGGGAGGACAAGAGACTTAGAAACAAGGTAATTCCCTTGGTGAAAGTTCAGTGGAACCGAGGACGCGTTGAGGAGATTTCTTGGGAGCACGATGAGGACATGCGTCGCGACTACCCACACCTGTTTGAACAGGTAAATTAATTTTTATGATATGTATCTTATATTATGTTTATATCATTGGCTATATTTACATTTAACACTAGAATGAGAATATTTTCACTAAATTCTTAATCTTTTGGAACACATGGTATATATATGGGGGGTTCCTTGTTTGGATTTTTCACCCAATGTACTAGTTCCACTAGATTAGGGTTTGAACGGGAATATTACCATTTTAGATCGTTAAGTATAAATATCTCTATATGTTTATCAAGAAGTTCATTTTTCGAGATGCGTATAATTTCCGAATTTCGAGGACGAAATTCTTTTAAGGGGGAAAGAATGTAAAACCCTGTAATTTTTATAATGAATATATATGAATTATTAGTAATAAATAATTCTTTTATGATAAATAATCATATATATTATAGATAAATGTGATAACCAATGTTTAGGAACCCAACAAGTGATTCTATGTGAGAGAAATCATGTGGATAGTCAGCATGTTGATAAACAACCAAAGCAGACAGTTTTACTGCTGCGCGGTCGACCACGATGGGTGCGGCGGTCGACCGCATAGCAGTCGGGCACTAGGAGACATTTTTCCTGTTGTGCGGTCGACCGCGCTGGGCGCGGCGGTCGACCGCGCTGGGCGCGGCGGTCGACCGCGCTGGGCGCGGCGGTCGACCGCGCTTTTTCTGGGTTTGGGTCTTAACGGGTTTCGGGTCGGGTTTGTGGGGTTAGTATATATATATTTATACCCGAGAGAGGCTTCTCTTCATCTGAAATCAGAAACCCTAGCCCCCTCTCTCCCCTCAAACCCTAGTTTTCATTCTTTGGTAATTTGGGAGGAGTTTCGAATGGTTTTTCTGCGGATTTTTGGTGGGTTTCAGTGAAATGGATCCTCCTCCTACAGATCTAGGGTTTTATTCTCATCAGAGGCGAGTAACATCTCGTCCAACTTCAACCCTTTTGGTTTTCATGCTTAAACTTGTGTTTTAATCCGGTTTTATTGGGCCTAAATCGTATTTTATATATAGATAACAGATCTTTATGGCATATGATGTGAGAATCAAACTTTTCAGATTTTTAAAAGCTCACCAACGAATTTTAATTAATGAGATCTAGATCTGAAAATGTTTTTAGCAAAAGTTAATCCTGTTTTTACTATTTTAAAAACATCTAAATCATGTTTATATATGTTTGGGATCTTGGTGATAGATTTTAAATGTTTAAATTTATAGTTTTCTGCCAAATGACACATTAGAAATATTAGAATTTCAATAACATAAGAAATCATCAAGTGTAACTGTTTTCGAAGCTGACAGAAGCCCTTACTGGGCTTCTGTCTGCTTCGCGGTCGATCGCGGTGGACGCGGCGGTCGACCGCTGGGCGTGCAGGAGGGCAGAGACTGTCTGCCCTCTATGCGGTCGACCGCGGTGGGCACGACGGTCGACCGTGGGTCGTTCAGTTGAGCACTGGGGTTCTGCTCTGGTCGCGGTCGACCGCGATGACCTCTGCGGTCGACCGCCGCTCAGTTTTTGAGCTCAGTGATCACGGCTCTGTGCGCGATCGATCGGGGTGACCTCTGTGGTCGACCGCCGCATAGCTTCTTTACCTTGTTGGTTTTTGTTGAGTATTACGCTTGTTGGGGGGATTTCCTCGATTTTTCTGACTTTGGCTTTCAGTCTTACTATGTATTTATGCATGATAGATGACCTGAGGGTACCAGTTTAGAATTGCACACCGAGTCAAGTGTGAAATCTGTATAGTAGATCTTTCTATGTATATTAGCGATATTTCCATAGTTGCACAGTCCTCGTGTTGGGCTATAATCCATAGGAGTCCTCGTGTTGGACTATAATCCATTTCAGTACTCGTGTTGGACATTTACTCATTTGTACCATGAGTTGGTAAATCACTATATCTAGTTCATGTATTGGACACCTATATTAACCCTGCATATGGCACTTCACATGAGGTTATGACATGACACTCATGTAGGTTATAACATGACACTTATGTTAGTTATGACGTGATTCAGTATTTATGTTCTGAGATGAGTTGTATTTTCTTTTATTATTGTTCTCGTGCTAGTTTTTCAGGTTTGGTGTTTAGGGATTTACAATTTGAGATACAAGGTATATACATGAGGGTTTTTTTGTTTGGATTATTTCGCTCGATGTACCTATACTCGTGTTGTAAGTTTCTAAATACTAAAACCCTCTTTGATAGGATCCATGATTTTAGATTTATATGTATTAGCTGTATTTTCTTACAACGAGCCCTTTCCCTTGGGGTTGGTTGTGATGTTACTCGCTAGCGCTTTGACGCTCGTTGTCCCTCGCCTTTTCAGGTAACAAGTCAGGAGCCCGGAGAGTTGCAGGTTGATGGCGACACACTTTAGTGTTCAGCTGTCTATTTTTAATTATGTTTTATTTTGGAGCTCCACTATAGATTTTGTTAGACATTTGAAGACTATATTTTAGATGTTGTAAAGGCGGTGTGCCTTATTTCCTTTACTCAGACGTTTTGTATTTGAGACTTGTTGAGAACTCCAGTTTATTTACTTCAGCCATTGACTATGTATTTCTGTAGGTTGGATGATGAGATATCTATGTGGTTGTTATCATTTCATCAGTTATCACTTGTATTATCTTTTACTTGCTTTTGTACCTACACCTGTTGTTGACTCTACTAGAGAGATGTTAATTATAATGGTGAAACATGTTATTGCACGGTGTGATGCATGGTAGGTTTGACATTCTTGGTTTCACCTTAGACTGCAGCCTTGTGTGAACCCAGGGGCGTCACAGTTGGTATCAGAGCAAAGCCAACCGGAATTGTGAGAGCTAAGTGCTATGCGGCGCAAAGTGCTACGTCAAGAGGGCGGGAGCCACCTCTTGAGGCCGTAGGAGCCACCTTTAGAATCTCACACGGATGGTACGGTCTTGGATGATATGATTTGGCGCAACGAGGACGTTGCGAGTTTAAGTGGGGGAGTTTGTAATACCCCAACCCTTGAGAGGGTGATGTGATTAGTATTGATAGATTTGATTGGAATACTCATATCACCAAGATGCATCTTCTTTTCGGGAACCCAACTCTTAGAAACTCCAAAGTTAAGCGTGCTTGGTCTGGAGAAATTCTAGGATGGGTGACCCCCTGGAAGTTTTCCAGGGAGCGCGTGAGTGAGGACAAAACGTGCTAAAAAGACATGTGGTGGTTTATAAAGCCAGTCCATCAGATCTAATAACGTACCGACTCCGGAATTCCAGGGCGGGGCGTTACCGTACCGACTCCGGGATTCCGGGGCGGGGCGTTACAGTAACCATAACATCAACAAAACTAAAAAGATGAAATGATTGATAAATTAAAACAAACAATGATGATACGTGCAATTAGAGTAAAGAATGAAATGAAATATACTAAATAAACTACTTTATACGTAATAAAACAAGTTAGATAATACACTTATAATATAATATACAATAGTAGACAATGAAAAATGACTGAAATACTAAAACACGGGAATAATGCAATATTACTAGAAAGGCACCAGATATAAGACAAGAATGTAGAACAAATCAGGCAGAAGTATAATAAAGATTATAATAGGGTATACAGAACATACATAATCACAATTGAAAATAACATTAAGAAATAAACATAGTGTAAAACCCCAAAAAATTTAAATATTTTGTGATAAATAATAATAAATATGTTATATATTTATAAATAATATATTATGATGTTTGATTATGCTAGGAATTGGTTTGAGATCAATTTAATGTATATATGTATATATATAAGAGCAAATGCACAATTCATGCTCGATGTATAAATCTGGAAATTTATGACTAGCGAAGAGATTTTGTATTTTTTCTCACAGATGTATTTGGAATTTGGAAAAACGTAAAAGATATAAGTTGTAGGTATCTTCAATATCTTTCCAACAAGTCTTATATCACCTCATTCCGAGGTCGTACATGAAAGTTATGACCAAATTACCGAATGTCATTTTCCTAGTCAGATTAGGATTCCTGGTTCGGGTCAAACGGGTTTATTTCGGGTTTGCATATATATAAAAATATGTTTTCATGAAAATTAACATCCTTACATCAGAGTTTCAAACCCTAGTAGCCCCTTTTCCTCTCTCTGAATCCCTAGCCCTAAAGTTGAGAATTTTGAGAGCTTTGTGAAGCAAATATCGACACGAGGGCGAGATCATCAACGTGTAGCAAGGGGAAAACGGCTTGGTTGTACTTCTTTTTGGTTATTGGTTATTTCAAAGGCTTAGAACAATGTCTAAGGTAAGATTATCTTTATCCAAACCCTTCCACATAGTTAAATAACTAGTTAGATGTTTAATATGATGTTGAATATGTGTTTTCATGCTTTAATCTTAACCTGAGGTGTTAAAAGTCAGATTTTTGATAGTAAACCTTAAAACAAATACTAGATTAATATATTTTCTTGCTATTTATAATAGTATCATGATCATGATCATTAGGGTTTTTATAATTTCATTTATATATGATAAATTTAAGAGATGTACTAAATAAATATTTTCTGCAGAAAACTGCAGCAATTATATCATGTTTAACTGAGATTTCAAAATATAAAATAAACTCCAAATTTAACTAAACTAGTGCCAAATGAAAGATACATGTATCTAGTTTCTAAAACAGAAGACTAATCTTAAAAATCATTTGTATAGAGAAAGATATGATCTTTTTACTAACAACATGTCCTGCAGAAAAACGGATGCACATATATAATGTTTAACTGGAGATTTGGGATAACAAATGAACTCCAAACTGAACCAAACTTATGTCATTTGAAAGATGTGTGAATCTAGTTTTCAAAACAGAAAACATTTGTAAAAATAGTTTTCCTAGAGAAAGATATACTTATTTTTCTAACAGATATTACGTCTGTTTTTCCTGCTCATTTTGTGGAGCTGTGTTGCGCCGTTTTGAGGTGCGTTCGCGGAGTTTTGAGCCGCTTGATGTTACACGTTTAGTCATGAATATGTTATGTTATACATTTAAGAATCCCAAGGGGATTATGATAAATTTTGATTTGATCATATTTGAATTAGATATAGTTCATATACATGTTGGATGTCGCTTATGAGCCCAGCTCAGTACTATATGGGATAGTACGTCAACATACCAAATATACATGGTTTATACATGAGCTGAATATTGTTGATGAGCATAGCTTAGTACTATATGCGATAGTGCGTCGACATACCTGAGATATAAAGATTTATATGTGGTGGATATCGTTGATGAGCTCAGTTCAGTACTACATGAGGTAGTGCGTCAATATTCCATATGTACAGGCCATTGAGTCGGATTTTAGGAGGCTGGATCTAGCCGTCCGTCCTGCACTAGGGTGCGATGAGGCTCGTGAGCCGTATTTCTAGGATACCTATTTGGTAGTCCATCCCGCACTCATGTTATGTACTGAGATCGCGATGAGACTAATGAGCCGTGTACACAGTTTAGGGTACCTACAGGGTAGTCCGTTGCACTGAGACAATTACTTGATAGCCTAAGTATGGCAGATGCCGATTTTGAATATGACCTATCATTGAACTATATGATTGAGATATGTTACTTTTGAAAGTATACAAAATTATGTGTTAGTATTTTATTCTATCTCTCCAGTGATAGTGGAAGATATTATAAATACGATGTGTTAATATCTTATTTCTTTTACTGTCCTTTTTACTTCTTAGTTGGGATCAATGATGAGAGATTTACAACTTGAGACTTATGGTATATACATGAGAGTTTTCTTGTTTGGATTATTTCGCTCGACGTACCAGTCTCGTGTTATGGATTTCTAATTATTGGTTTCATTATATTGTCTTTTCTTAGTTCGATATTAATGTTTAGATATCTACAATTTGAGACTTATGGTATATACATGAGGGTTTTCTTGTTTGGATTATTTTGCTCGACGTACTACGTCTCGTGTTGTAGGTTTCTAAACGTTAATCCCACTTAGATACGGGGAAAATGAATCTAGGTAGACTATGCTCAATAGATAGAGCCTCCACTCCATCTAGCAGCCCTTCCCCTGGGGACGGATGGAGGTAATCTTGCTGTAGTGCTCTGACGCTCTTGCTGTTGTTTCTTTTTCTTTTAAAAATACCCTTTCAGGTAGCTCAGAGTTCCGGAGAGTCGTAGGGTGACGGAGTTCTGGCATAGTCGCCGTCGCGTATTTTTACTTGTAGAGACTCCATTGTAGTTTTAAATTTTATTCAGACTTAGAGATTATTTTCATATTGTAAAGGCAGTGTGCCTTAGTACGATTCTTAGTTGATTCATGTTGAGACATTTTTATTATTTAGATATCAGATGTATTATAGTTGAGACATGATTCTTTTTATTTATGAAATATCTCTTCTATATCATGTCTATTACATTTATTCCCTTTATTTTGCATGTTTGTACCTGCACTTCTATTTGGTTCTACTAGAGGATATACTGTGATTGGTGAAACATGTTTATGCACAGTGTGGTTGCATGGCAGGTTTGACATCTCTGGTTTCAACTTGGACTGCAGCCTTGTGTGAACCCAGGGGCGTCACACATAGATAGAATCACATCAATACATATAGACAAACAAACAGATGCAAATCATAACAATAATCAATAACAAAATGAAACGATACACAGTAATTACTAGCATACAAACAACTATATAAAACAAATTAAATAATACCAAATCATAGTTAGGTTCAAAGAAACACAAATAAAATTAATGTATAAAAATAAAAGATATAAAAGCAAAAGAGATAGACAAGATTCAGAAACATATGATGTGTATAAGAAATATAATCATTATGTATAATAAGCGTTAAAAATGAAAACACATATGTAATAATAAGCATATAAAAGTCTCTATACTCACGGTACTAATCATGCTAACAAAATAAATTTTGATGGAAGGAGTCACAAAATATTATATGATAAATTAGACATAAGAGTAAATACGTGATTCAAAATAAACATTTTATATAAAACATAATAAGAAGAACATAATTATATATTCAACAACAATATGATAAATTAGAAGTATTTGTAATATTCATAAATATAAACAAGATACAACAATAATAATCATCACTATATAAAATCAATTTAGACATAGTAGTATGTTGTGTAGTAGTCAAAAATCACATAAATACAATCAGCGTAATATACATAAATAAAATATATAATACATAAAATATAAACTATGAAAGATAAAATAGATTTATAAACAAATGAAAACATACAATATAACACTATGTGATACATAAAATAATATAATAAATAATGAAAAAAAAATAAATACAATCAACGATATATAAGTCAAATCAAAGAAAATATAGTGTAAAAATAATAACATATAAAATAATGACTGGCACGAGGATAGAGGAGTTATACAAAGAGAGGGTAATCGCGAAGTGACAGGACAAGAACCATAGAAAACTCCAGAGTCAAAGAGTGATAAGATAGGGACGAAATGAAATCTATCAAGAAAATAGAATAAGGGTTCAATAATAGTCCCACGGATGAAATATGATATGCATCCAAATTGTCTATTATATTCTCACTAGTGGAAACTCGGGACCGTGATCGGGATGTGACTTGCATGGCCCACCAAAAAACCTGTCACGCCCCGCTTCCCAAAATACCCGGGAATCGGAACGTGAACAAGCCCGCGACGTATTAGATTGAGAAAAAATATACACTATCATTTTTCTCTTTTCTTTTTTTTTTCAATCCAATACGCTAAGCGTCTAGAAATAAATACAACGCAAAGTCACAAGTCCCCGATCACAGATAGCAAGAATATAATAGACAAACTCAAAATAAAATAATACATATCACAGATGAATATCATCCAAGACATAAAAATACAGGTCAACATGCCCTTATACAAAACTATCTGAATGAAATACTAGAGAATATAAAAATACACTGATTAAATGGAAATAAAAGGTAGTACAAGAGAAAATTGAGGACCAATAACTAAGATTTGGCTTCTTCTTCTGCTTCGTCCACTAGGCACTCCTGCTGAGAATACTCGGCTCTGGCATATCTCCAAGATGGACCTGCTCTTCTTCTAAGTCTGACATACACCAGAGAAAACAGGTGTACGTCAGCATGCATGGCACACGGCAAGACCCCACAAAAAATAGAACAAACAAAAACCAAAGCGGAAATTGATACGATAATAGAAATGATAAAAGGACTTGCAACTGGAAATTCAACAAAGTCAATCAAGTAACGAGTCGATCATGTAGCTAACCATCAAAATAATCATCCAGGTAACCATGTCATACAAATAGATAGAATTAATACTTAAAAATCTACAACAAGAGACGTAGTACGTCAAGCGAAATAATCTAAACAAGGAAACCCTCATGTATATACCTTATCTCTCAAATTGTAGATAATTAAATATTAATCCCGATCTATGTATGGAAAGGAAGTACAACTGGCCTACATCTCACAAGAATTCATAATCACCTTAAGTAACAAGGTCATATAACTATCCATTCTATAACAGGTCATTGGTCACATCTCACACAGAGTCAACGCTCATATCATCGGATAACTGACTGTTCACAAATCCCCTACGTACATCCAATCCTACGAAACAGGCAGCCAGAAGACTACACGCAATCCGATCTCGGCCTGGTCCGAACTCAGGCAAAGCTCAGGTGATGAAACAGGTCACGGATCAAAGTGACGAAACAGGCCACTTTGTCCAACAAACCAACCCCAGGACGAAACAGGTCACTGGTGCGAATATGAAAGATACATCAACAACCACATCCGATCACATGAACATTAACTTCACTATCCCAACTCTTCTCGTTTTTCTAAGTCAACCATAATCCTCATTGAAACTTGGGTTGACCACCTAAACTCAGTCAACACACTCACACATGTCACTAAGTCTGTTCATGACGCATGAGGCCACTAAGTCATGAACTACTAAGGGTTCTCAAACACAACATGGACAATATATAGCAAACATGTCAAATACGTTAAATAAATGCAAAACGTGAAATGTGATCATAACAGCAACTATGTAATTCAGAAAATAATTCCTTTTTTAAAATAATTTCTTTTAAAATTAATTCTCATTATAATAAAACCATAACATTCTCTTTTCCAGAATAAATTCTTTAAATTATTTCTCATCAATTATTATTCTAAAATAATTCTTTTTCTCAAAAACAAATTTTTTTAAATTATAAATTCTCTAAAATGATTTCGTTGTAAAAATAAATTCTTTTAAATTTATAATAATTATTCTAAAAATACTATTATCATATTGTTATGATTTAATTAAAAATAAATTCTTTTAAATTTATAATAATTATTCTAAAAATACTATTATCATATTGTTATGATTTAATTAATATGATTCATCAAACAATCACAAATAATTATTCTAAAAATA
Organism: Asparagus officinalis; assembly: GCF_001876935.1. Lineage (NCBI taxonomy): Eukaryota > Viridiplantae > Streptophyta > Magnoliopsida > Asparagales > Asparagaceae > Asparagus > Asparagus officinalis. The sequence goes on along the minus strand of NC_033802.1, from coordinate 44,932,130 downwards.
CTATTATCATATTGTTATGATTTAATTAATATGATTCATCAAACAATCACACGCAAAATAATAATATATCATATTCTAATCTATGCATATAATTCATAACATATCCAAATATTGAAATGACGAGTCAACAGTAAAAGGGATCTTGCCTAAGGGTTTCGTCGAACGAGTCAACGTCGACGACGCGGGTCGAAGCACGAATGCGACGCGGGGTGGGCGACTGCGGGGTGAGGTGCAGTGAGTAGGGACAATGGGCGGTGATGGCGAAGGGGAGACGAGCGAAGGCACAACGAGTCAACGTCGACGACGCGGGTCGAAGCACGAATGCGACGCGGGGTGGGCGACTGCGGGGTGAGGTGCAGTGAGTAGGGACAATGGGCGGTGATGGCGAAGGGGAGACGAGCGAAGGCAC
>NC_033802.1:44928741-44931568 GCF_001876935.1 Asparagus officinalis | reverse complement strand
AAGTTCTCCTCCAGGAGAAAGGTTCGTTGGTATGAAGAAGTCGAAGCCACCAACGAAGATCTCGCCCCGTTTGATGCCAAAGTCGCATCGGGTGAGATTCCTCCAATTCCCAACCAAGGCAGATCTGCTCTGACCAACCCTTCTGTCGCAGAGGGCGTTGTGACTCTCTCGAAGAGAGCCCGCCAAAGGCAACGTCAACGCCTTGCGAAACAATTCGCAAAGGCTATGGAGTCCGTTGATGGGATCCGCTACAACGCGGATCTGAAGAACAAAAGAGGCAAGCAGCCTCAACAATCAATGAATGGTGGTTCCTCCAAGCCGCCAACAATGGAATGGCTCCGTGTCAAACGGAACCGATCAACGCTGGAGGAGCGCATACGCAAACGCCGCGCACTATCAGCGCAGGCACGGGCTCAAGCTGAAGAAGCCCGTAGGAAGTTGCAGAAAGAGGTGGCCAAGAAGCCGCCATCAACCCGCAAAGCCTGGAAACCGAAGTCTGAAGCGGCGATTCAGACTAAAGAGCAACAACTGCAGCCTCCGAAAGTCCAACCTCCGGCGAATCAATCCAGACCACCGATGATTTCCACAACTGCTCCGGGAGATCCCACAGGACCATCCCAGAAAAGGAAGTCAGTCTTGGAGCGTCTCGGTCCATTTCCCGAGGAGCGAGGCAAAACTCCAGTTCAAGAGCGTTTGGGCCCGATGAAGAAGCCCTGAACGACTCAACACGCTGGGGGTCGCCGTCACCTCCAACGTGACAAGGAGCTCAAGGCAACTGCACGCACTAATTTGTGCATCGAAGTCCAAGAGCCCGCTAAGAACTCACGCCCAAAAAGGCATGTCTCGAGGCGCGTGACTCTTGAGAGCCCAAAGAAGGTTGTTCACTCTCAGAAGGAAACGTTATCGTCTGATGATGATTGCGTTATACCTGAAAAATCGTGCCAACACACGATAGGTTGCTCCGACTTTCAAACAGAAGAGCTGTACTATCGTTCTGGGGGTACGAGCAAAGCCAGAAAGAGAAGTCCTCGAAGGCTAGAAACTCAGTGCCCTTGTTCAAAGCTCATTCGGGCGGTACTGTCTGAGTGCAACTGCGTCAAGGCAGTCCCCGAGCGAATTTCAGTGTTCGAAAGGCTTAGTGCCGAAACGCCAAGACCAAGGTCTAGGCGCTTCCGACAAAGAAGAAAGGTAATTGAAGATGGAGAATTTCCGAGGGTCACCACCAATATGACCAGCAAAAGGGCCTCGACAAGGGATAATCCCGAGTCAATTCCGTCGTTACCCCAGTATCTAACTCGTCTGCAGTCTAGAGCTATCATACAAGGAACTTATGGTAGGATTCGGACAAGATTACCTTCAGAAAGTGAAGAGTCGGATGCATGCTCTGCGGTCGCATCAGATAATACAGTATCCAGCGAGGGACAGCCCCGCGAGTCATTCATGATAAGCGCGGAACAAGTGGCCAAAATGCTGGAAGACGCCTTGGCTAGGCAACAGGAGAGCTTCAGGTTCGAAATGCAGATGGCCATGCAGAACATGAGAGAGATGCATGACCAACAATGCAGAATATGAGAGAAATGCATGAGCAACAGATCCAAGCACTGACGAACCAGCAAGGCGAACCAAGTCGTCGTAACCAAGTTCATCAGGAAGATGAGGATACAAATGAAGCTCATAATGCCAATAATCCTCCCGTCAACGCAAGGGGTGGCATTGAGGATGCTAGTCACGACACCACGCTCCCACCTCAGAATCGTGATGACGAAAACTCGGGTGAAAGTCTGAAAATCAAAAATCTTGAGAGCAAAATCAATACGGTTATTTCCGCTCAAGAAATAAAGAAGACTAGCATTCCTTGTCCATACCCGAGAGAATGGGAATCAATCCCGTATCCGGCGAAGTTCAACTTAATCAACTTTACGCCGTTTGATGGGAAGGGTTCACCCACGCAGCATTTGATTTTACTTCAAATCGCACCTGGGTGTCATCTCTGGCAATGAGCCTCTGATGGTACGGTCCTTCGTTGGCACTCTTCGTGGAGCCGCCTTCGATTGGTATCGCCGCCTCAAGCCAGGAAGCGTGAATAGCTGGGACGACATGGAAACTAAGTTCCTCGCCAACTTCTTCGACGACGACACCGAAATATCCATCGGAACGTTGCTTGATGAAAAACAAAAAGACGGGGAGTTGGTCGACGCCTTCGTCAAAAGGTTCCGGAACAAGGCGATGAATTGTCGGGACCCGATCACTGAGGAGTTCATTCTCCAGACTTGCCACAATAACCTCGCACTGGACGTGTTGGAAGCAATGGGAACAGCACCGTCTGACACTTGGAAAGACTTGAAGGTGTGCGGTGAACAAGCCGAACGCTTCCTCCGAAGGAAGAAGGCCGAGAGGAACCTACCGACGGCTAATCCTCTGAACTCAAACTTCGCTTCTCGTGGTAAGGGCAAAACACCTGCAGCTACTGGTGGTGCTAATCAAGCGTCACAACAGCAGCCCCGGAGACAGCAGAAGACCTCAGATCGGAAACTCCAAAAAGAGTATTCCTTCAAAGACAAAGATGTTCCAGCCATCTTCGAATCACTCCTTAAAAATAACAAGATCAAGCTGCCACCGATCACGAATCAGGAGGAAGCTGACAATACTACGGATCCGAAGTACTGCGCATACCACAGGAGGATCCTTCATCCCACCAAGGCCTGCTTTACTTTAAAGAATAGTATCCAGACCTTGGTTGAAGCCGGCGTCATAACGCTAAGGTAAGCCAATTGAGAACGGCAAGACTCCAAAGAGTATACGAGTATAAACTGTTTCTCAAAACTCC
>NC_033802.1:44907301-44928412 GCF_001876935.1 Asparagus officinalis | reverse complement strand
CTCCTCAGACCCACCCCAGGCCGAAACAAGACACTGGCGCGAGCCTGGAAAATACATCAACAATCTCATATCACAACTCCTCGGACCCACCCCGGTGACTACACAAACTTCACCAGCGCGAGCCCGGAATATACATCAACAATCACAACCGCTCACATGGACCAAGACTTCTCATCCCAATTTTCGTAATTCTAGGTCAACTACACACGGTGTTCTAGATCCTAACTGTGTCATACGGGTCACTATAGTCATAAACTCCTAATGATTCTCAATCACAACATGGAGCAATCAATCAATGCAACTAATCATGTGTAATAATATCATAATATTTCAGATAATCAAAATAAGAATTATAAATCATAAACAGCAGCTACATAATCAGAAAATAATCTTTTTCTAAATTAACTCATTTAAATTATTTCTCTTAACAATTAAACTAAACTAATTCATTTTTCAAAATAAATTCTTTTAAATTATTATAATTATCTAAAAATGATTCTTTTGCCAAACTAAATTCTTTTAATTCATTATATTTTTTCTAAAAATGTCATTTATCACATATCCATTATGTGAATCAATATTGTTCCCCAAACAACCCACGCAAATAAATACGACACAATTAAACTATGCAAATAATTCATAAAAAATGTAAATAATCAAACTACGAAACAGGAGAGCGGAATCTTGCACATAAATGATCTACAATAAATATAAGAACCGAAACGAAACTAAACAAGGATCGGGATCTTGCACATAAATGATCTACAATAAATATAAGAACCGAAACGAAACTAAACAAGGATCGGGATCTTGCCTCGGGTTCGTCGAACGGATCGACGTCGACGTGCGATGCGGGTTGGATCGGATGCGGGACTGTCGGAGACGGGTTTGGGCAGCGACGACATCGGCGACGGGTCAGCGGGGTCGGGCGGCGAGGTGGTCGTGCTTGGAGGCAGAGGCACGGGCGGGCTGGGGGACTGCTGGTCGTCGACGGAGCTGAGCGTGGCCGTCGGCGTCGACAGCCAAGGCGGCGGCAGGTGGCGGGCGTGGAGCTCATCGGAGCGGATCTGGGCAGGTGGAGGGTTTGGGTCGAGGGAGGCAACAGGGGTGGTTGCGAGGGCGATGACAGCTCAGGCGGTGGGCTCGACGCGCGAGCGGCGGCCAAGGCGAGGCGTCGGGTGGCGTGGGTCAGGCCGACGGGGTGGAGGCGACGGAGGTCGGGGTGAACAGGGGGAGGTGGTTGGCGTGGTGATGGGTTCAGGGAGAAAGAGAGAGGAGCGAGCGGCGGCCAAGGCGAGGCGTCGGGTGGCGTGGGTCAGGCCGACGGGGTGGAGGCGACGGAGGTCGGGGTGAACAGGGGGAGGTGGTTGGCGTGGTGATGGGTTCAGGGAGAAAGAGAGAGGAGAGTGATGATGGTGGCGGCGTAGAGGATGAACAGGAGAGGGGTTGCATTTTAATATACATATATATAGTGTAATATTAGGGTTAGGGTTAATTATTTTAAAACGAAATTAATTAAAAAGAAATAATTACTGATATTTAAAAATCAAAATAATTACGAGATAATTATCTACAATTAAAAACATACATGTTGTGCTAATACAATAGTTGATACGAAATAGTCAAAATATACCCATATTGTACAATTAAAAGAGAATAATTAATAAATAAAAAATATTTACTTATTTTTAAAATCAAATAATTATATGATAATTATATACACAGTAAAACGTACCAGTTGTAGTATTACAACTGATAATATGCAACAGTAGAAATATTACAAGAAATTGTATAATTAAACAAGAATAATTAATAGAAAAATATAATTACTTAAATTTAAAATCAAATAATAATAGAATAATTATCTACGCGATAAAACGTACCAGTTATACTAATGCGACAGATAATATATAACAGTAGAAATAATACAATAAATTATACAAATAATACGTAATTAATAATATAACGTATTATACAAACATATACGTAATAATAATAATAATACCACGTATTATTCAAAATGATACGTAATAGTATCGGTAACACAACAGATAAATTCTAGAAATATTTACTGCACTCAATAAATTTATAAATATTTAAATCAATTAAATAAATATAAAACTTAGACTTTAAATCATAGAAAATTGTAGAAATTCGAGAAAAATATAAATTCTCTTTTAAAAATCATAATTAAATATTTTAAAATACTAGAAAATTATTTTAACTAATATCAAAAATTCATAGTCCTTACAGAGAGGGATTGTGAGAGAGATTGAGAGAAAGTGAGGATGGCTATGCCCTAATTTTTTGGCATAGCTAGGGCTTATATAGGCCTGACAAATCCACGGGATTACTAGTCCCGTGGATTTGCTAGGCAGCAGAGGCGAAGTCTCTGTCTAACGCACGGGATTACTAGTTCCACGTGATTTCTAAATACTATTCAGAAAACCCACGGGACTAATGGGTTTTCTAAGTTTTGTTTAGTGGGTGATTAGCGGCCACTAAACACAAGGGACTAGTAGTCCCGTGTGTTTCAAAGACCAGATTCAGCGAAACCAACCTCTTTTTGGCCAGCTTTGATGAGCTGGTCAAAAACAAGTTGGTTTTGCTAAATATTTATCAAAAGTGGCCTATTTATGTCTCAAGTTATAAATTAACAGAAAACCACCGCATCCCTCCAATCTCCATTAGTAAATACCTCCTTGAAAGTGTCTATCCATAGGGAAGCAAAATATTTGATTTTTTTTTCCCCATAATTCAAGAGAGTGAATATGCTTGTGTGTAAAAGTCCTATTCCTTTCAGACCATAGACACCAAATGATAGAAAGTAGGAAAGAATCCCATTCTTTCAGGCGAAATTAATGTAAACATATAAGACTTAAAGGCCAATAGGATAGGATTTACATAATAATCTAATAGGTAGCGTACATGTTTTTTTTTTTTTTTTTGTTTCTAGACCTTAGTTGTGATTAAACATTTTCCAAGTTTTCAGTCACTAACTTTCTAGATAAACAAAATTAGTCAACTACAAGCCCGTGACATATCATAGCATACATGGCAGTAAAAGGTCCCACATGTTTGCAATCGAGAACGAATCCTATTAGAACGCCCCGCATAATGCAGAGCGGTCTGATCCGCACTTGTGCACTACAATAAAGCGTTTTTGTAATTTCCCCAACTCATGTGCGGCCGAAATGTTCCTAGAGCAATGTTCCTATCAGAACATTGCTCCTTGCAATACACACTGCGTTAATACCAAACTTCATACGTGATGGTTAGCATGTTAAAGGTAGAAAGTAAGAAAATTGTTCCTCCTCAATTTAAGCTCGAAATTTTCACAGTATAACGTTTACATTCTTGAAATAACGTAAGAGTTTTAACAGTTAATATCAAGACCAATCCAAATAACAGGTGTAAGAATCGCAAAGGCCAACCTGTAACGACCGAAATAAATGGCAACTCGTGTTCATAGTAGATAGTGAAGATTCAAAATGCTTTCTGTTTTTCTCAGTTGACAACTAAATTCATATTCTTTTGAAAGGCTGTTCGTTTGATCTCTCGAAGACTTTAGAGGGCATATTGTAAGCATAAGTTTATCGTTATTTATGAGCAATTACGTTAATTATAAGCGAATATCTGTTGCAAGTCAACCAAATTCTTTACTTTGGCATAAATATCTCTCATAGAAGTCAACCGAATTCTTTGCTGCCCCTTAAGCTCACCTAGGAGTCATTTTGAAAACTTCCATCCTCATCACTAGCTATCTGCCAGGCTCTCATTTTTTTTAATGCACTAATGCTAACAATGATTGGGGCAGTTTGGCAAAGTGCTAAAACCAATTTTAGTTGGAATAAGAAAAGTGCTAAAACCAATTTTAGTTGGAATAAGTCTAGTCCAATAACTCAGTCCTAGTTTGGCAAATAAAATAGTTAAGCTAAACTATTTCTTTTTCGGTCCAATACCCCTGTTTGAAATAGTACCGAATAAGTTTGATTATCAAATTGTCATTCTATCAAAATATATTTGATCATCAATTAGCGCTCTCTCTTTATATATAACTGTATTTACCAAACAAGATTTAGTTCTAGAGAGTTTTATTTAAAAATTAGCCAAACTAAGTTCAACTCAAAGCTACTTCACGTAGAAACTAGTATAATCTAATCTAGGCTAAACATAACTGGACCAAAACTAAATCGGATTAATTTCTAAGTTGCCAAACTGACCCTTTGATGGAGATTAAGAACCAGTAATATATCCTTCTCTTGACCTTTTGAAATGGCTTAATGGCTTCTTCCTAAATTTGCTAAAACTGGTTGGCTTTTCACTCTTGTTACAGGTTTGGGTTGAGTATATATAAATACAGCAGTTGGCTTTCTAAGAGAGGACACAGAGCCAATTTAATCAATACATAGCATGGAAAATCAAAGAAGAAATAATCAAGAGATGGCTGCTTCAAGTCTCTTTTTTTCTCCAGCCACTATTCTGGGCCTTCTTCTTCTTTTCTCTATTGGGTCAAGTGTTGAAGGAGTTCTCTTCTCAAAACTCAAACAGACTCTCATAGTCACTGCATCTCCCAACCATGGCCAAGGTGTGTACCATATAACTGTATAGATCTTTGTTCCAAATCAGCCAGTTCTCTTATCTAAGGTTTCTTATTTTTTGATTTAATGTATCATAACAGTTTACAGTTTGAGAATTTTTCCTCCATTAATGTTCGATCCGTGTTTTAATAGGAATAGCAAAGGGCAAAACCAATTATTGTTTTTGTTAATTACTTGATGAATTACATGATATATTTGATATTTGAATCAACCTCATAACTTCAAGAAAATGATTTTGCACAATACGAAGTTATAATTTCTATGATATTTCACACTTTATTGGGGGAGAGAACCTCAGATCTCCAACATCCAATTTAGATCTTATAGTCTCACTGAAAATTAAGCCCTTTTTAGTATTAATAACAAATGAAACTATGCCTTTTCGCTGCATTTGGGAGAAGAGATTAGATTTGAAATCAAAGGAAATCCATGGATTTTATAAATCACTTGTTGGGTACTTATATTAAATGAAAGGAGATTTCAAATCTATGGTTTGGATATGCTTATTATACATGTATTTGAATTTGATTAACAATTGTTCTTGATCATAATGATACAGGAATATCTTAGATATTTGCATTATACATTAACCCCATTAACAACTAATACACAAATAAATAAATAAAGTTGCAATAGACTAATAGATATGACAAGACAATGAAATTATCAAATTCATATCACTGGCATACAATATTTTTAATGTGAGAGTGGAGGCAATATAATTTGAACATGCTAGTCTTTTCTTATGATGCAATACAAACTGATTTTCAGCGATGAGTTTAGTTCACCAACCGCAACTTGATACACTTTGAGGTTTTCAAGTACCATCAACTTTTAATCCTTGATTTATTTGATCGTACAAAATATGAGCTAAAGTTGAGTCCATCTCACTATTCCAAACAGCATACGATCTCGATTGAGATGCAGTTTGTCTTCCTTCTTCACCAACCTCATACAAACACATAGAGACATCAGTTAGCTTGGCGTTAAGCTATTAGCCATCCGTCATTAGTCAGCTTCAAATTTGTTAAGGTTAACATCTCCAGTAATTTAATAAAACTTTGATTGATAGAATATTTCACTGTCAAATTAAGTACCACTGAACTCCATCAGATTCTAAGGTAAGCTATGGTATAGTATGCATATCCTCCACATGAGAAGAATTAGAACATCAGCCTTATTGACAATTCACTCTGTGTTTATCTAGAAATATAGGTCAAATCACAGTACAAGACAGATTCAGACCATGTATTTAATGTTATTCATAAATTACATTCATAACTCACGTGTTTAAACTCTGAGACATTGCCATACATAGGACTCGATCAAAGTTTCACGAAGGCGGAAGCTCAAATAGTAAAGGATTGTTCTTGATACTGTTGCGCGCAGCGGAAATTTCGGCAGCACCTCGGCACAACAAGAGAGTTAGATCGCAATAGGAAATCTTGCTACACAAAGGAAACAAGAACCTTAAGCAAAATATCTCAACCAAGTGAGATATCAGCTCTTCCTCTCATCAGTTCTAGGACTGACCTGTCGAGGGAACCTAAAAGCTATTACAAATCACACAAATAGCGAGACAACCAATTTTACGTGGTTCGGTAAATTGCCTACGTCCACGGGGTAAGAAGGGGGGAGATCTACTAATAGAGGGAGAGATTACAACTAGGGTTTACAATCACTCACAACCTAAACCCTCAAACAAACTCTCAAATCCCTCATAATATCTCTCTACAAAAGGATGCTCAAAACCCTAAAAAGGGGCTGCTCAAAATCACCTATTTCTTCAAAGGGACGGCTGCGTTTTTCTCCCGCAAAGGCTTCTGCGTTTTCACCCCAAAAAAAAACCAAATTCACGAAACCCTAGAATCTTCTATTTCTAGCTTCGACCGAAAAAAATAAGTTAACAAAAAGCATTTACACAAGTGGCCCCCACGAATGAGCACGAGACGCATCTCGTGCTCGTGGGTAACAGAACGTGGGGTAGACGCATCTCGTGCTCGTGGGTAACAGAACGTGGGGTGTGGTCCCCACACCCCACGTGTTCACAATTCTCTACCTCGGTGAAGTTTTCCCAAAACTGAGCTGACACCAAATGCATCCAAATGTCCCAGTACGAAGTGGAACAAAATCACGACAACGGACTCAATCCACAACAAGTCGGGAACTCGAACGAGAGTCCAAGCAATCTCACCCCCATCAAAGTCAACTAATCCAAACCATCTGCATCTGAAAGACTGCCTACGTATCCTCTTGCCCAAGGAATCAAGCCGAACATAATTCACCCAAATGGCCACCAACGGCCTCAACAATCACGAATGTGCAACAAGTTTCGATAATGATCAAACTTGTTGCTCGGAACCACCTTTGTGAGCATATCCGCTGGATTATCCTTCGTGTGGACCTTCACAATCTTCACAACACCATCTTTAAGAACATCTCGAACGAAGTGATAATGAACGTCAATGTGCTTTGTTCGCGCATGAAAAACCTGATTCTTCGCTAAATAGATAGCACTCATGATATCATAATGAATAGTGACGGACCTCTGCGATATACCAAGTTCTTCCAAAAGTCCTCGAAGCCAAATAGCCTCCTTCACAGCCTCTGTAACTGCCATATACTCTGTTCCGTCGTAGACAAAGCCACCGTAGACTGTAAGGTGCATCTCCAACACACTGGCGCACGGGTCAAAGTAAACACATACCCCGTCGTAGACCGACGTTTATCCAAATCTTCGGCATAATCCGAATCAACATAACCAATGCATAGCTGCCCACCTGTAGTGTTCCGTTCATAAACCAAACCAACATTGAGTGTACCTCGAATGTACCTCAAAATCCATCTCACGGCGTCCCAATGACCCACTCCTGGATCGTGCATGTATCTCAAAACCATGCTCACCACCTGTGATAAATCTGGTCTCGTACATACCATTGCATACATTAATCTCCAAACTGCGCTCTCATATGGAGTCTTCGACATCAACTCTCTTCAACTGACTTTGGTGAAAGGTCAGCTGAAAGCTTCAAATGGGCTCCCAATGGTACACTAACTGGCTTCGTATCCATGCTAACATGGAATCGCTGTAGAACCTTCTTCAAATAAGCCACACGTGTCAAACAAATTCTACCCTTCTTCTTGTCTCTGCCGATCTATATCCCTAGAATGTGCTTCGTCTCACCCAAGTCCTTCATCTTAAACTCATTTGAAAGCTGAACTTTCAACTCATCTATAGTCGATCTAGAAATAGAGGCAACCAACATGTCATCGACATAAAGTAACAAATAGATGTACGCACCTTCTTTCAACTTGCAAAAATATACGTAAGGATCAAACTGGCTTCGAGTGTACGAATGACCAATCATAAAACCATCAAATCAGCTATACTACTGTCGAGGAGACTGCTTCAAACCGTATAGCGATTTCTTTAACCTGCAAACCAACTTATCTTTTCCTGCAGCTCGGAATCCCAATGGCTGAGTCATATATATTTCTTCATCAAGATCACCATGAAGAAATATCGTCTTCACATCCAACTGATCTAACTCTAAACCATACTGTGCCACCAAAGCTAGCAAAATCCGAATCGAAGAATACTTCACCACCGGAGAGAAAACCTCATTATAGTCAATACCTTCCTCCTGTGCATAGCCCTTCGCAACCAACCTAGCTTTGAACCTCAATGTAGTGCCCTCAATGCCCTCCTTCTTCGTGTATACCCACTCACAACCAATTGCCTTCCGCCCCCTTTGAAAGCTCAACAAGCGCCCATGTATCGTTCTTATGAAGAGATACCATCTCCTCCTGCATAGCCACCTGCCACGAATCAGCCTCCGAACTCTATTCGGCCTCTCTGAATGTAGTAGGCACGAACTCATCGATACTCTCTACCGAAAGTGCATACGTAACTGTGTCGGCATACCATGCTGGCATCTGTATGTTTCTCCTCTGTCTCCGAACCGCAATCGAATCCTGAACCTGAGCCGTGAGTCCCTGATCCTGCACATCAGTACTCGTATTCCCCGTGTCATCGTCGTGCTCGCCTGGCATCACCTCAGTCGGCACTCTAATGGATATTGTACCATCTGGACAATGTGGAGCTGCATTGATCTCCATCACCTGCGATATCTCCTCTGTCGGGTCGCTCTCCACCTGATGAGAGCTGGAAAGCTTCAAAATAGAAGCCTCATCAAACGTGATGTCCCTACTCAGCATAATTTTTTTATCAACTGGATCCCAAAGCTTGTATCCCTTGAGACCACGCTTGAATCCTACAAATATGGCCTTCCTAGCTCGAGGTTCCAACTTATCAGTTCTCACATGATAAAATACAGGGCACCCGAATACCTTGAGCTGGTCATAATCTCGTGCTGGTTCTCCCGACCACATCTCCATAGGGGTCTTCCCCTCAATCGCAGATGAAGGCAGCCTATTAATGAGGTGGCTCGCATATGTAAGTGCCTCAGCCTAAAAGATCTTCTCTAAACCACTCTGCGATAATAAGCATCGCATATTCTCCAGTAAAGACCGATTCAACCTCTCTGTCACCCCATTTTGTTGCAATGTATGACTAACCGTGAAGTGCCTCACTATGCCCTCGTCTTGACATAGCTGCAGAAAGGGGTCTGAAATATATTCACCACTGTTGTCGGATCACAACGTCTTGATCTTTCTCCCGGTCTGTAGTTCCAATCTCTTCTTCCACACCACGAATATATCTAGGACTTCACTCTTCTTTGTCATGGTGTACACTCAACATCGCCTAGAATAGTCATCAACGAACGTGACGAACCAGTGTCGACCACCAAGTGATGCAGTCTTGGTGGGACCCCAAACGTCTGTGTGCACGTAGTCTAGGATGCCTCTCGTCCTATGAATAGCAGTCCCGAACTTTACATTCGTTTTCTTGCCAAGAACATAGTGCTCACAGAATTCCACTTTACCACTCTTGACTCCCTTTCAATAGTCCCTGCTTGCACAAAGCTTGCAGTGACTTCTCTCATGTGTGCTCCAACCTATAATGCCAAAGTCTGCTCATGTCCGCCTCTGAAATAGCCAAAGCAACCTGGCCAATCTCGGTGCTCCCCTTCAAATAGTATAAGTTCCGACTGCGGACTCCTTTCATCACCATCAAAGATTCCTTAGTAACCTTTGCTACAGCGTCTTCAAATGTCACCTTGAATCCCTTTGCCTCCAAAGCTCCAACTGAGATAAGATTCTTCTTCAGCTGGGGAACGAATCTCACCTCCTTTAATCCACGGACTACTCCATCGTGCATCCTAATCCACACGGTACTTATCCCACAAATACCACAGGATTAATCATTTCCCATGACAACAACACCCCCATCGAGTCTCTCGAACGATGCAAACCAATCTCGCCTAAGAGTCACATGATAAGTAGCATCAGAATCAAGCATCCAATCTGATACATCCAAGTGGTTCATCTCCGGAGTAATCAATAGAGAAAAGATCGAATCATTGGAATCATCGCCTTTCGCAACGTTCACCTCATTGGCCTTCGGGCCCTTTTTCTTTCTATTCTCCTTTTCCTTGAGCTTCAGGCAGTCTCTCTTCCAATGTCCATGCTCCTTGCAGAATGCACATTGGTTCTTTGCTAACTGGTGACGACCTCTAAACTTTGACCTTCCTCTATTACCACCTTTCGGATATGGGCTTCTACCTCTCTTCGACAATGCCTCTCCTGAAGTACTAGCGCGGGAAGTATCCTTGTCATTCCTCCTCAAATCATAGTTCGTCAAAACGTTAGTTACTTCACTACAGCTGATAGAAGATCTTCCATTCAACAAAGTGAGCACAAAGGTGTCATACTCCTCATCCGGTAAGGAGCCCAATAAGATAACAGCCTTGTACTCATCCGAAATATTCTCATCAATATTTTCCAAGTCCGACAACAACTTAGTATAGTTGTTCACATGCGCCGCTAGTGAGGTGCCTCTGGACATCTGAAATCTGAAGAGTCTTCGCAGCAAGTGCAATCTGTTCTCAACACTCTTCGTGAGATACTTGTTATTGAGAATTTCCTATATCTTCATTGCAGACGTCACCCCAATCACATCATATTTTAGTTTCTATTCTAAACAGGACCTGATCACCCCACACGCGTTCTTATTCATCTTCTTTCATATCGCCTCATCATATTTAGGTGGCCTCTCGTGGACCATGATGGTCTCTTCCAAATTTTGAGCATTGAGCGCATCCTGTACGTCGCTCATCCACAAACCAAAGTTGATTTTACCGTCATACTTCACCACACTAATCTTAGTGTTATGAAAACCAACTTGTATTGTACTCGCCATCGACTTACTGCTTTCACCTTCTTCTCTCATTACAAACTAACTCCAAATTATAGAGAAAGAAAAAATTTGATAAAAATTAGAAACCACCCAACTGAACCCTAGATCGGATTCCAAATAGATCTCCTATCCACACGAGGAAAGCGAAATCTCCAACGGCAACTCCTAATGCTATCTCCACCGAAGCCTAGAACTCTAAGAACCAAGCTTCACACAAGAATCTTCCTCCACCAAACTCCAAAACCCTAGATCTGAAATCTGGGCTCTGATACCACTTGTTGCGCGCAGCAAAAATTTCGGCAGCACCTCGGCACAACAAGAGAGTTAGATCGCAATAGGAAATCTTGCTTCACAAAGGAAACAAGAACCTTAAGCAAAATATCTCAACCAAGTGAGATATCAGCTCTTCCTCTCATCAGTTCTAGGACTGACCTGTCGAGGGAACCTAAAAGCTATTACAAATCACACAAATAGCGAGACAACCAATTTTATGTGGTTCGGTAAATTACCTACGTCCACGGGGTAAGGAGGGGGGAGATCTACTTACAACTAGGGTTTACAATCACTCACAATCTAAACCCTCAAACAAACTCTCAAATGCCTCACAATATCTCTCTACAAAAGGATGCTCAAAACCCTAAAAGGGGGCTGCTTAAAATCACCTATTTCTTCAAAGGGACAGCTGCGTTTTTCTCCTGCAAAGGCTTCCGCGTTTTCACCCCAAAAAAAACCAAATTCACAAAACCCTAGAATCTTCTATTTATAGTTTCGGCCGAAAAAACGCGTTAACAGAACGCGTTTACACAAGTGCCCCCCACGAATGAGCACGAGACGCATCTCGTGCTCCTGGGTAACAGAACGTGGGGTGTGGTCCCCACACCCCACGTGTTCACAGATACCTATATAATGATCATATAAAAACACCAAATTGAATGTAAATATCAAATTATTCATTTTTAACCTATCACATTAAAAGGAGTGACAATCTAGATTAAAAGACAACTATATCCAAACCTAGCAAGTTTAATCAACAAAAACCATGTAACTTTGATGTATCCTTAAAATTATACCAGTGTTTGCAATGCAACATCTTGTATTAAAAAATAAAGGAGAACAGACTTCCTAAGTAAACAGTAAAATATAAATTAATGTTTGCATATTGGCCATTCAAGGTTCTTCATCACATAAATATGTTCATAATAAACTTGCGGCCTCCTGAAACCATGCTAAATATAGAATTTTCAGATTACACATCAATTTGATCAGCTAAGCATAGTAAATGGGTATATGATACCTCTGGGTGAGCTAATTCCGTTCACAAGCTAGACTGCAAGAAACAAATAATCTATACTGCTTGTTCTTAATTTTGAGTAACCGACTCAGCTAAATTTCTAAAGGACAAATTTTTAAAAAAGACCTTCTTTTAATATTAATAAGCAAAATCGACCGCTTACAATTTTATTCAGCAAAACCGACCGCACGGGACTGCTAGTCCCGTGCAGTTCTCCAAAAACCCCAAAAAATCATCGATTTCATCTCTCTCCCCCTCTCAGTCCCTCTCCCTCTCCTCCCTCCTCCGCCCTCTCCCAAAAACACACCCATCCCTCCGCCCTCAAAGCTAGAGACTGGTGGGACCGCACGGGACCGCTTACAATATTATGAAGGCGGCGGCGGCCTGAGCGGACAGAGACTGGTGGGAGGAAGACGAGCGGGAAGGGGAGGTGTGGTGGCGGGGCGCGGTTGATGATGGTGGAGGAGAGGCGGTTGCTGGTGGGGGGAGATCTTCATCGTAGATCTCAAGGAGGGCAGGGTTTCCAAAGGTGGTCGCCTCAGATTTGTTCTTCATGGTGTTGCGTGTTGCGTGGCTGCAAGGAGGGAGCGGTGCTGGAGCGGTTTTGTGAGAGGAGGTGGGTTCTGGTGTTGGGTTCTGAGTTGAAGGAGAATAGGGATGTTGAAGGAGATGAACAGTAGCGACTGAAGGGACTGAGAGAGGGAGAGAGAGGAAATCGTTGATTTTTGGGGTTTTTGGAGAACTGCACGGGACTAGCAGTCCCGTGCGGTCGATTTTGCTGAATAAAATTGTAAACGGTCGATTTTGCTTATTAATATTAAAAAAGGGTCTTTTTTCAAAATTTGTCCATTTCTAAAGTCATGCTGATAACCTTTTCAGCTTCTAGACTATTTGTTGTATCAATTTCTTTAGGTTCTAGACTTCTTCCTCCGGTCTGCTGCATTGCGCACCCAAAAAATGAAGAACTACTAGCCTATATGAATAAATATTTCTAGGATTCATACTAAGCCCTTTCTATGCTGGCTATAACGTTAAAGGAGAAAATTAATTACAGACCCCCCCCCCCCCCCCCCCCCACAAAAAAAAAAGAAAAATTTAACATTACTAATAGCAATGTAATCTTAAAAAAATTCTCTCTTGCACATATCTACTAATATTGCACATTATCAGCGAACCTACTAGTGTGACTTTGCCTTTTTGAGTGTTTGGATTGCAAAGTGAGGTGGCAAGGAAATAAGGATTTAAAAGATGGGAACGGTAAAAAGGAAGAGGAGCTGGAAAAGCCATAGAGAGAAAGAAACGTCTGGGAAAATAATAAACACTTCATAACTTTATCATTGTGATAACTTAATAAACCTTCCGAGCTAATATTCTTTTACTATGATTTGGTCCAACACATTGATATGAGGAGAGTTTTCAACAAATAGATTAGTATCTCTTTGTAGATATATTGTCAGGCAGACAAAACTATTTCCATTAAGTAGATACATGCATTTATTTTAAATGTGTTATTATCCTATAATCAACTTGAGCATATTATTACCAAAGAAAGAAATTAAGCAAACTGTTAGCGATTTTTATTTCTGTCTATAGATACATGCTTTGGCGCACTCATACAGATGGAGATAAACATACTGCATCTCTGAATCTTAATTTTGCTAGGGATCTTCTGTTTGATATTTATAGCTTTAAAGCCAAATAACACCCTTTTCATGTGATCACAAACATTGACAGGGATCTAGTTTATAGTTTTCTTACTAGTTAGGACTTGGAAGCAACTCCAGGAGATTTGAATGCAATGTTGGCGCATGCATTTATACGTGCTGCTGATTAAGTTTCTCTTGTGAACTAGAGGTGCATCAAATTCCCATTAACTAATAAAGTTCCATTGTGAACAAGCACGCACTAGTACAAAACTGATCTGTCCAAACGGTTATAACCGTTTGGACAGATGCAGTCCCAAACGGGTATAACCGTTTGGCCGCGCAAAATACCCGTTTGGACAGGAGCCGTTGGGGAAGAGTTTTCCCCAACGGCATCCCAAACGGTGTATACTCGTTGGTGCAAATTCCCAAACGTTGTAACCGTTTTGGGATCTTTCCCAAACGGTTAACCACCGTTGGGGTTGTCAAAAATGGCCAAACGGTCGAAACTCGTTGTGACAAAGTTTTGTCCAAACGGTTCAAACCGTTTGGACAGATATTTGTCCAAACGGTTTCGACCGTTTGGCCTGTTTATTTTTAACATTTTTTTTAAAATTTAGCTATTTTAAATATCTACCTACTTACATTTAATACACACATCTCACACAAAAATTTCTCAATATATCACATTGAAATTGAAAATATATACATACACAAAAATGTCTCAAACAGTGATAAATATTCAATATTATATATACAGACACAATGATTACTCAATATCTCACAACTAAAAGCATCCAATATTATATATATGTCTCTAATATCCAAAATAACTCATACATCCAAAATATAATATAAGAGTGACTTTATTCATCCAGTCAAGGAACAGAAGAAATTCCTCGAAGAATGTCCTCCTGGGACAAGCCCGAACCCCTCAAGTCTGCAAATATCCTAGCAAGATTCTCCTTTGACAAACGTTGAGCACTAGAAATAAAAGTGTTAGCAGTCGAAGCAGGACGACCAGATTGTGGTATATCGATAGCAGGCTGAGGAATTGGAGCAGGACGAGTAAAAGCTGGGGGATCATTAGGAGTGGGGGCAGGATGAGCTCCTTGAGAATTAACCTATAAAGTACAAGCATTGCATGAGTGTTAAGTCTATGTGTATGTTTACGTATATAAGTATTAGATGTATGTATATTTGTGTATGCTAGTGTACATGTGTATGCAAGAGTGTTTGTATATTAGCATACGTACCATATTGTTATTAATCCATTGCATCTGAGACCTAAGCTCCTCTCTAAGACTATCCATCTCAGCTACCCGAGCTCTAAGATCAGCCACCTCGCGACGTAGCTCCTGATTAGAAGCGCCAATTTCCGGTATGGAGGATGCCCTCAAGTAAGTCCGAGTGGCACCAATGCCCATGGCTCTCTCATAACCACCGTGATGCCCTCCGTGCAGAGAATCTAACATCTGGGTGAAATAAAGTGCATCGTCCTCTGTGGCTGATTCAACTCCGGATAAGGTTGCCTCCTCAATGACTCGATTCTACACGATACAAAGTAGTCAATTGTAAGTCGACAATGCAAAAGATATATTTACGAAAAAAAATCAAAATAGAAGTATGATTATAGCATGAAAGCAATTCAGTCCTCGATTAGAATTATAGCAGCTGAAGTGTAGATGATTGACTAAAGGCAGGAGGATACAGAGATAAACTAGAGCAATCATAGTATATTCAGTCTTCATTTCATGCCACCAGATTGTTATTCATGCTACCAGAGAAATTTTGAACATATGAAAGTAGCTCAGGTCTCAGAATTTGCTATCAATCACTTACCAGATTGTTATTCATGCCACCAGACATTAGCTATCAATCACTTACCCTTTCAATGTAATGATCATGAAAGAATTTGAACATATTAAAGTAGCTCAGGTCTCAGAATTTGAACATATGAAAGAGCTTCACATGTCTCCCATATAGCAATTTATACATCCAACTTGATGTAAAGTTGTAGTATTCATGAAAGGTATTTTGATCATTGTTTCTCATATGGCAGACATTTTTGTTATATCTAGAAAGAAAAAACATACTTCTGGGAAAAAATCAAGAAATTCATGTGTAGTAAACATATATTCGTCGAGAAGACTTACACAATACTCCTTAGTGTTGTTGTCCGGGTATGTATACTCTCCGGTGATCTTATCTACCGATGACGAGTGGGTACCCAAATATAGTTTCAACATTGTAGGTGTGCCACCATCCTCAATGATTTGAGCTTTCTGCAATTCACCAAAAATAGGTTGTATGATCGATCAAAAATAGGTTGTATGATCGCTAGGTATGGATGTGGCAACATGAGTAGATTCGAGTTCTCTCCTACGCTCTCTCGCCTGACGATGCAGGTCTCCGCGCTGTATAAGTCTACGTGATCTGCTCTGCGATGGAACTCCAGACATATTCGTCAAGCCCTATAAAGAATTTTACAATTCATATAAGATATATGCAAAATAGACATATTTATAAATCTGAAGATGTAAATTTTAAACATGAATTTTATAATGGTTACCTTTTTCGCTTTACAGAAGTGTTAGGTTCTACAGATTCCCTAGAAATTGTAGGAATATCTACAAGTATTTCACTATTCAAATCATTCCTAACCCACAAAATTTTATCAAATTCAGGAGATTTATCTTGACATACAACTCCTCCCTGCTCAAATTCTTCGTCATCATTGATCTCCACAACCTCTGAATCTATGAACTGTGGGACGTCGTAAGTATCCCTGGGCCTCCATCGACATACCACACTCCACCCTGAATGGCTCAAGCACTTCGAGTAGTATACTTGAAATGCTTGTTCTGGAAATATAAATGGATCGTCCTCAAAGGAAAAACGCGTGGTGTTTACACTCGTCAATCCATATTCATCTACCCAAGTCCCGTAATTGTCTCTCCACTTACCAGTTCCAGTCTTCATGTCATACCAAACACATTGAAAGACATAAATGCATCCTGCTCGTCCTGGATAGTTGATACCAAGTATGTTATCAAGGTACCCATAGTATATCTCGTCATTAGTGCCTAGGGTTGCAATTCCACTATTTTGGGTGGTTCGAGATTCTTCTATAGACTTGATTTCAAACTTGTAACCACCAACACCGAATCCTTTATAGTATTTAAGTTCAGCATCTGGAAGTGTAGCCAAATATCCAAGCTCCTTATCTAAAGTTGATTCTACACTCGGTAATCGGCTCTGACAAAAGGTTAATACGGCAATTACGTAAAGATGTTAGATTAAATTAATAGGATGAATCAAAAAAATGAGATAATAGAAATCTTACATAATGTTTAAACCAATTGGAAAAGTTGTCCTGATGATGTGCTTCAACGCATGCCTCATTCCAATTACTATGCATTGCACGTATTTCATCCTTATGTATTCTAATGTCAAAATGTATAGTTAATGTGAGAAGTATATTATATCATATAAACATATATAATTATGTGAAATAGACATACTCTCTAACTTCTCCAAGGCATTCGATATTGAGAATGATAAAGCGATGAATCTTGTTGATAAATGCGAGAGTCATTCTATTATAATCCGGCTTTTTTGATGGTCCGTCATGAATCACGAGAGGTCTGTTGAGTTTTGTCTCAATGTCTTCATCCAGATAACGAGAACAAAAAGTGGTTACTTCCTCTAGCAAATAACCTTCCATAATAGAACCCTCTGGTCGATTTCTATTGCGAATATAGTTTTTCAAAGTGAGAAGGTACCTATAAAAGCTTACACTAAATCACCACATCCAACATGTAAAATAAAAATATATCGATTGCGTTAATTGAAAAAAAATTAAAGGTACCTTTCAATGGGGTACATCCATCGATATTGTACGGGTCCAGCCAGCCTAGCCTCGGTTGCAAGATGAACAGTCAGGTGTATAATGATATCAAAGAATGATGGTGGAAAAATCCGCTCAAACTTGCATAAAATTATAGGAATTTCAGCCTCTAGCTTCTTCAACTTATCATCGTCAATGTTTTTAGTGCACAACTCCCGAAAGAATCTACAAAGATCATTGATCACTAAACCGACTGATTTAGGAAGGGAAGTCCTGAGAGAAAGTGGAAGAAGATGCTCCATAATAATATGATGATCATGACTCTTCAACCCTTCGATCTTACCTTTAACAATCTTTATCTTCTTACTAAATGATCCTGAAAACCCTGTAGGAACCTTCAACTCATGTAACACCTGAAGAAACTTTTTCTTCTCATCTGATGACATGTGATACACAGCATTGGGGAGTACAAACTGGTCAGGATTGCCTACTTTTGGTATAGGATGCAATTCTTTTCTAATGTTCCACGCGTGAAGATCCCTTCGAGCTTTAAGGTTATCTTTTGATTTTCCATCTTTACAGAGAAGTAAGTTAAGTATGTGCTCAGACACTCCCTTCTCAATATGCATGACATCTAGATTGTGTCGCACTTTATTTGTCTTCCAATAAGGTAGTTCGAAGAAGATACTTTTCTTGTTCCATCCCTGTGGTGTTTCTTGCCTTCCCTTAACTTTTCCAAAAGCCACATTGTTTTTACCATTCCACTGAGCAAGTATATCCTCTCCGGATAATGGGTCTGGACGCGAACGATTCTCTTTAGTACCATCAAAGTGGATAATATCATCTCTGTACGGATGATTTTCATCCAACATGCGTCGATGACCACAATAACAAGTTTTATTGCTAAAGGGTAGCCTTCTCGATGTTGTCTGGAGATGACAGTAAGGACATGCAGTGTAACCATGTACAGACCAACCAGATAGCATTCCATACGCAGGAAAATCATTGATTGTCCACATTAAGGCTGCACGCATGGTGAAGTTAGTCCCCGTGTCCGCATCGTATGTCTCCACACCATCGATGAATAAAGACCTTAACTCTTCGATAAGAGGCCGAAGATAGACGTCAATATTATTTCCCGGTGACTTAGGACCATCAATAAGAAGAGGCATCATGAAATATGATTGGTCCATAGCCAACCACGGTGAAAGGTTATAAACCATCATCACAACGGGCCATGTGCTATGGGGATTACCCTTAAAGCTGAAGGGACAAAAGCCATCACTAGCCAATCCAAGCCTGATATTGCGAGGTTCCTGACTAAATGTTGGGTGCCTATTATCAAAATCCTTCCATGCAGGTGTATCTCTAGGATGACTCATTCGTCCATTTTCACTTGGACGTGCACGGTGATGCCAAGTCATCGCCACTGCTGTCTTCTTGCACTTGAATAGCCTCTGCAGCCTCTGTGTTATGGGAAAATATCGTACTATCTTGAAAGGTATATCCTTCTTCTGACCAGGTACTTTCTTCTTATATCTAGTCTCTCCGCAAGTAGGACACGCAATCTTATCTGAATTTTCTTTCCAGTAAATTATACAATCATTGAGACATGCATGTATCATCTCACACTTCAGACCCAGATTAGACATTATTTTTTGAGCTTCGTACCAGCTTTCAGGCACATGGTTCCCCGGAGGCATAGAATCTTTAAGAAACTTGAGGAGCATCGTAAATGACTTGTTACTCCATTTATTTAGACATTTAATCTGGAATAGATGGACGAACCATGACAGCGTGGAGTGTTTAGCATTCTCATAAATGGGCCTCCTAGCATCATTCATGTATTTATCATAATTGTCTTCACGATGTCCTCTTCCGAAAGGAGGATCTTCAGCAGGGTTATTGTTACCAAGAGCAACCTCAACCATTTCCTCCATTTCCTCATCAAGAAAAAAGTTGTCTTCTTCTTGTTCTTCATCATCTGCATCACTGAGACCTTCAATTTCTCCATGATATACCCAAGTTTTGTAACCGCTAGCAAAACCATTCTTCACAATATGAAGTTCAACTTCTTCCTCCAATTGATGCAACTTATTTGAACATAATTTACATGGACAAATGAGTCTCCCATGTCGTACCATATCGTGTCTACGTACAAAGTCCATGAAAGCACTAACTCCGTTAACAAAAATAGATTGCATGCGTTCTGCACGACCCACATACATCCAATCCTTATCTCTGATGTAGTTACGAGCCATGCTAACCTAAATAAAATGATATATCAATAACGACTTCTAAAAACATGGATTTAGGGAATCTTGATAAGCATGATCATGATTTTGCTTTGAATATAGGGTTACAATTAAAAGCCAACAAGTTTAAACATGTTAATCTTATTAAATAAAATAGAAAACATGTAAATATTATATAAATCATAAGGTATTAATGTAACTCGTAATTTAAGAAGTGTGTAGCGAAAAACAACAGTCGCTCTTATGTTACTACGGTATTTCTATCATGAAAAAGTACTCGTACCCGATACTTATCTGTAAGTGTTACTATGTAGTTAACAAGAATAATGTCTAAAATGTTGAAGGACGCATTAGAATATAACTGTTAACCGAAAACTTTATCATAACTTCATAACTTTAAACCTTTGGTGCACCGAATCAACATTGAGAATAAAATTAATAATAACAAAGCTTTTATACCAAAATTTTGAAATCAAAATATGATCTTCCATTCACTTCTGGTAACTGTCATTTATTTCACCAATAGAAGTATATTTTCTTCTTCTAATAACAATTACGAAAAATCGTGGTCATATCAAACTACTTGCACATGCACCTTGCCATTTAAATTACTAGAAAAAAAAATGTTAAAACCCACTGTCTCCTGTCCTAAAAAAATCAACAGCTATTGGACCAAAAAAATCAACACCTAAACAAACTATCTTCCAAACAAATGGCGTAAGAGTGTCCACAATTCGCAACAACTACAGGTATTTAACTGATTTTTCAAGCAACCTATTTTTTATATATTTCAATAATAAGTTATTCACGAGTTCTAAATTTCATGAATAACCATAAAATTTAGAAAATACAAGATAATAGCAGGTAAAACTCAATATTTCCTATATAAAAAAGAAAACTCTCAAAAATTACCTTAAGTAAGTGTGCCGGAGAAATAGGATGTCTGACGAAGAGAAGGTGACGTCGATGAAGTCGTTTAAATTGCTGTAATTAGGGAAATTAGGTTAGATGGACAAATAAATTAGGTTTAGGGTTTTGTAGAGAGTAGATAATACTAGTTTATAGAGGAAAGGGGGTGACCTGAGGAGGAGGCGGTGGAGGCGCGCGGTGAAGTCACAGGCGGAGGCGCGCGATGGAGGAGGAGGAGGCACG
>NC_033802.1:44899029-44906521 GCF_001876935.1 Asparagus officinalis | reverse complement strand
CCGTTGGCCGGCAAAGTTGAGGCGGAGGCGAAGATCGATTTTTGGCGCCGCTGGTTTTGAGAGGTGGAGGCGGATTTGAGAGGCTGGGGAGAACATATAGCGGTGAAAATTAATTTGGGGAGCGGTGAAAATTAATTTTCGGATGAATTTTTGGCGCCGCTGGTTTTCTGGGTGAAAATTTTGGGCGCCACTGTGAAAAAGTTGGGGAGAAAATCATTAATTGTAAAATTATTATTTTAAAACCCTAATATAGTTCCCAAACGGTTGAACCCGTTTGGGGTAAAATATTCCAAACAGTTTAAACCGTTTGGGAGCTCCGTTTGGGAACTTTTAATCACCCAAACAGTTTTAACCGTTTGGGAAATATTAGTCCAAACGGGTGCAACCGTTTGGGCTATTTTGACTTGTCCAAACGGTTCAAATAACCGTTTGGACAGACCAGTTTTGTACTAGTGACGTGTATCATATTCACAAAGTTAGGTACTACGAAAGTTCAATTTGTTATGTGGAGTAATGCCACAAGTGTATCAAACTGGCACAAATAGATAGCAGTAGTACTAAATTTTAAAACTTCCCTATCATAATTTTATAAAAGTAATACATTAAAATTGTGTATAATACATCAACTTTTTGATATACTAGTCGACCAAATGGATATCATAAAAAATCCACAAAGTTTCATGCTTCACCTAATAACATCGATGAAAAATCAATCAACTAAAATCACAATAAAATGAAAAGTTAAATTAAAGAAAAGGTTAGTCCTTTGAGATGAGAAAAGCTCTCCTTGCTCCATTAAAGAGAATTCCTCAAAATTTATCTGTATTGGCAATCGTTCACCACCATTAGCCATAAGCATTATTAGAATTGTTAAGTAATTAGTTAAGATGTTACGCGCAACGAAAATTTCGGCAATACTTCGGCAGCACAACAAGAGAGTCAGGTCATAATAGGAAATCTTGTTTCATAAAGAAAACAAGAACCTTAAGCAAAATATCTCAACAAAGTGGGATATCATCTCTTCCTCTCATCAGTTCTAGGATTGACCTGTCGAGGGAACCTAAATAAGCTATTACAAATCACACAAAAGCGAGACAACTAATTTTATGTGGTTCGACAAATTGCCTACGTCCACGGGGCAAGGAGGGGGGAGATCTACTATTAGAGGGAGAGAATACAACTCGGTTTACAATCACACAACTTAAACCCTCAACCAAGCTCTCAAATCCGTCACACAAATATCTCTCTCAAAAGACAGCCGCCAAAACACGCCCTTGCACGAAACCCTAGAAGAGACAGCCAATTTTTCTCCTCTGCTCTCCTCTGTCAGGTCGCGATTTTTCCAGCAGCCGCAAAACAAAAAAAGAACAAAATATCCTTCGCTAAAAAACCTAGATGACCAATTAAAGGCTATATATAGCTACAAGTGGTATCGGGTGGGCTTAGCCTGGTCTGTCACGAGACACTACTCGTGTGGCCCCCACACGCTTTGAAACCGCCTGCTGATGTTCACAATTCTCCACATCGGCGAAGTTTTTTCAAAACTGAGCCGATGCCAAAGCAACCAAATGTCCCACTTGTTATGTCCAGTATGTCGTGAAGTTAATTCACGACAACGGACTCAATCCATAACAAGTCGAGAACCCAAATGAGAATGCGAACAAACTCCAAACGTCGATATCTACTCTCAAATCGGCTGCATCATAAATGACTGCCTACGTATCCTCTTGCCCAAGGAATCAAGTCGTCCGTAGTTCATTCAAATGGCCTCAACGACTTCAACAATCACGAATTTGCAACAAGTTTCGATAATGATCAAACTTGTTGCTCTGAACCACCTTAGTGAGCATATCCACCGGATTATCCTTCGTATGGACTTTCACAATCTTCACATCGCCATCTTGAAGAACATCCCAAACAAAGTGATAACGAACGTCAATGTGCTTCGTCCTCACATGAAAAACCTGATTTTTTACCAAATAGATAGCACTCATGCTATCACAATGAATGGTGACGGACTGCTGCGATATACCAAGTTCCTCTAAAAGTCCTCGAAGCCAAATAGCCTCCTTCACAGCCTCCGTAACTTTCATATACTCTGCCTCCATCGTAGACAAAACCACCCTAGATTGTAAGGTGCATCTCCAACACACCGACGCACGGGTCAAAGTGAACACATACCCCGTTGTAGACCAGCGTTTATCCAAATCCCCGACATAATCCGAATCAACATAACCAATGCATAGCTGCCCACCTGTAGTGTCCCGTTCATAAACTAAACCAACATTGAATGTACCTCGAATGTACCTCAAAATCCATCTCACGGTGTCCCAATGACCCACTCCAAGATCGTGCATGTATCTCGAAATCATGCTCATCGCCTGTGATAAATCCGGTCTCGTACATACCATCGCATACATCAAGCTTCCAATCACGCTCGCATATAGAGTCTTCGACATCAACTCTCGATCTTCAACTGACTTCGGTGAAAGGTCATCTGAAAGCTTCAAATGGGCTACCAGTGGTACACTAACTGGCTTTGTATCCATGCTAACATGAAATCGCTGTAGAATCTTCTTCAAATAAGCTACATGTGTTAAACAAATTCTACCCTTCTTCTTATCTATACCGATCTTCATCTCTAAAATGCACTTCGCCTCACCCAAATCCTTCATCTCAAACTCCTTTGAGAGTTGTGCCTTCAACTCATCTATAGCAGATCTGAAAATACATGCAACCAACATGTCATCGACATAAAGTAACAAATAGATGTACGCACCTCCTTTCAACTTGCGAAAATATACGTAAGGATCTAACTGGCTCCGAGTGTACGAATAACAAATCATAAAACCATCGAATCGCCTATACCACTGTCGAGGAGACTACTTCAAACCGTATAGAGATTTCTTTAATCTGCAAACTAATTTTTCCTTCCCTGTAGCTTGGAATCCCAATTGCTGAGTCATATATATTTCTTCATCAAGGTCACCAT
Source organism: Asparagus officinalis (assembly GCF_001876935.1). Lineage (NCBI taxonomy): Eukaryota > Viridiplantae > Streptophyta > Magnoliopsida > Asparagales > Asparagaceae > Asparagus > Asparagus officinalis. The sequence goes on along the minus strand of NC_033802.1, from coordinate 44,903,529 downwards.
GAAGAAATGTCGTCTTCATATCTAACTTATCTAACTCCAAACCATACTGTGACACCAAATCTAGCAAAATTCGAATTGAAGAGTGCTTCACCATTAGAGAGAAAACCTTATTATAATCTATTCCTTCCTCCTGTGCATAGCCCTTCACAACCAACCTAGCTTTGAACCTTAATGGAGTGCCCTCAATGCCCTCCTTCTTTGTGTATACCCACTTGCAACCAATTGCCTTCCGTCCCTTTAGAAGCTCAACCAGCTCTCATGTATCGTTCTTATGAAGAGACTCCATCTCCTCCTGTATAGCTACCTACCACGAATCAGCCTCCGAACTTTGCTCGGCCTCTCTGAATGTAGTAGGCACAATCTCATCGATACTCTCCACCGGAAGTGCATACGCAACTGTGTCAGCATACCATGTTGGTATCCGTATGTCTCTCATCTGTTTTCGAATCATAATAGAATCCTAAACCTGAGCGTCACCTCAGTCGACACTCTAATGGATACTGTACCATCTGGACAATGTGGAGCTGCATCGATCTCCACCACCTGCGATATCTCCTCCATCGGGTCACTCTCCACCTGATAAGAGCTGGGAAGCTTCAAGATAGAAGCCTCATCAAACGTGACGTCTCTACTCAGCACAATCTTCCTATCAACTGGATCCCATAGCCTGTATCCCTTAACACCACACTTGAATCCTACAAATATGGTCTTCCTAGCTCGAGGTTCCAATTTATCTGTTCTCACATGATAAAATGCAAGGCACCCAAATACCTTAAGCTGGTCATAATCGTGTGCTGGCTCTCCCGACCATATTTCCATAGGGGTCTTCCCCTCAATCGAAGATGAATGTAGCCTATTAATAAGGTGGCTCGTATATGTAAGTGCCTCAGCCCAAAAGATCTTCTCCAAATCATTCTGTGACAATAAAAATCGGATCTTCTCCAGCAAAGACCGATTTAACCTCTCTGCTCCCCCCATTCTGCTGTGGTATATGACTAACCATATAGTGCCTCTCTATGCCCTCGTCTCGACATAGCTGCAGAAAGGGGTCTGAAGTATGTTCACCACCGTTGTTGGATCGCAACGTCTTGATCTTTCTCCCAGTCTGCAGTTCTAATCTCTTCTTCCACTCCACAACGTCTTGATCTTTCTCCCAGTCTGCAGTTCTAATCTCTTCTTCCACTCCACGAATATATCTAGGACTTTACTCTTCTTTCAGTTCTAATCTCTTCTTCCACTCCACGAATATATCTAGGACTTTACTCTTCTTTGCCATGGTGTACACCCAACATCGCCTAGAATAGTCATCAACAAACGTGACGAACCAATGGTGACCACCAAGTGATGCAGTCTTTGTGGGACCCCAAACGTCTGTGTAGACGTAGTCCAAGATGCCCATCATCCTATGAATGGCCATCCCAAACTTCACCTTCATCTTCTTGCTAAGAACATAGTGCTCATAGAATTCTACTTTACCACTCTTGGCTCTCTTCAATAGCCCATGCTTGCACAGCGCCTGCAGTGATTTCTCGCCTGTGTGCCCTAACCTATAATGTCAAAGCCTACTCATGTCCGCCTTTAAAATAGCCGAAGTGACCTGGCCAATCTCGGTGCTCCTCTTTAGATAATACAAGTTTCAACTGCGGACTCCCTTCATCACCATCAAAGATCCCTTAGTAACCTTTGCTATAGCGTCTTCAAAGGTCACATTGAATCCTTTTGCCTCCAAAGCTCCAACTGAGATAAGATTTTTCTTCAGCTGAGGAACAAATCTCACCTTCTTTAATTCACAGACTACTCCATCGTGCATCCGAATCCGTACGGTACCTATCCCACAAATGCCACAGGATTGATCATTTCCCATGACAACAACACCCCCATTGAGTCTCTTGAACGATGTAAACCAATCTCGCCTAGGGGTCACATGATAGGTAGCGTGGGAATCAAGCATCCAATTTGATGCATCCAAGTGGTTCACCTCCGGAGTAATCAATAGAGAAAAGCTCGAATCATCGGAATCATCGTCTTGATGCATCCAAGTGGTTCACCTCCGGAGTAATCAATAGAGAAAAGCTCGAATCATCGGAATCATCGTCTTTCGCAACGTTCACCAGTAATCAATAGAGAAAAGCTCGAATCATCGGAATCATCGTCTTTCGCAACGTTCACCTCATTGGCCTTCAAGCCCTTTTTCTTTCTATTCTCATTCTCTTTGATCTTTGGACAATCTCTTTTCTAATATCCCTGCTCCTTGCAGAATGCGCATTGGTTCTTTCCAAGCTGGTGACGACCTCTTAACTTTGACCTCCCTCTATTACCACCCTTCGGATATGGGCTTCTACCTCTCATCGACATGGCCTCGCCTGAAGTACTAGCATAGGAAGTCTCCTTGTCCTTCCTCCTCAAGTCATAATTCATCAATGCATTAGTAACTTCACTATAGCTAATAGAAGATCTTCCGTTTAACAAAGTGAGCACAAAGGTGTCATACTCCTCATCCGGTAAGGAGCCCAATGAGATAATAGCCTTGTACTCATCTGATATCTTCTCATCAACATTCGTCAAGTCCGACAACAACTTCGTATAGTTGTTCACATGAGCCGCAAGCGATGTCCCTGCTCCTTGCAGAATACGCATTTGTTCTTTCCAAGTTGGTGATGACCTCTTGACTTTGACCTCCCTCTATTACCCCCTTTCGGATATGGGCTTCTACATCTCGTCGACAAGGCCTTGCCTGAAGTACTAGCACGGGAGTCTCCTTGTCCTTCCTCCTCAAATCATAATTCATCAATGCATTAGTAACTTCACTATAGCTGATAGAAGATCTCCTGTTCAACAAAGTGAACACAAAGGTGTCATACTCCTCATTCGGTAAGGAGCCCAATAAGATAATAGCCTTGTACTCATCTGATATCTTCTCATCAACATTCGCCAAGTCCGACAACAACTTCGTATAGTTGTTCACATGAGCCGCAAGCGATGTGCCTCTGGACATCTGAAATCTGAATAACCCGCGCAGCAAGTGCAACCGGTTCTCAACACTCTTCGTAAGGTACTTATTGTTGAGAATTTCCCAAATCTTCATTGCAAACGTCACCCCAATCACATCATACTTCAGCTTCTGTTCCAAACAGGACCTGATCACCCCACAAGCGTTCCTATTCATCCTTTCTCATATCGCCTCTTTATATTTTGGTGATCTCTCGTGGACCATGATGGTCTCCTCTAAGTTCTGAGCATTGAGCGCATCATGTACGTCGCTCATCCACAAACCAAAGTTGATTTTACCGTCATATTTTACCACACTAATTTTGGTGTTCTGAAAACCAACTTGAACTGTACTCGCCATCGACTTGCTGCTTTCACCTTCTTCTCCCATTGCAAACTAACTCCAAGTTATAGAAAAAGAATCAAACTTTGATAGAAATTTAAAATTACCCAACTAAACCCTAGATCGGATTCCAAATAGATCTCTTGTTCACACGAGAAAAGCAAAATCTCCAACGACAACTCCTAATGCTATCTCCACCGAAGCCTAGAACTCCAAGAACTAAGTTTCACATAAGAATCTTCCTCCACCTAATTCCAAACACCTAGATCTGAAATCTGGACTCTGATACCACTTGTTGCGCGCAGCAAAAATTTCGGCAACACTTCGGCAGTACAACAAGAGAGTCAGGTCACAATATGAAATCTTGTTTCACAAAGGAAACAAGAACCTTAAGCAAAATATCTCAACAAAGTGGGATATCAGCCATTCCTCTCATCAGTTCTAGGGCTGACCTGTCGAGGGAACCTAAATAAGCTATTACAAATCACACAAAAGTGAGACAATCAATTTTACATGGCTCGGCAAATTGCCTACGTCCACGGGGGAAGGAGTGGGGAGATCTACTTTTAGAGGGAGAGAATACAACTAGGATTTACAATCACACAACTTAAACCCTCAACCAAGCTCTCAAATCCCTCACACAAATATCTCTCTCAAAAGACAGCTGCCAAAACACACCCTTGCACGAAACCCTAGAAGAGACAGCCAATTTTTCTCCTCTGCTCTCCTCTGTCGGGTCGCGATTTTTCCAGCAGCCGCAAAACAAAAAAAAACAAAATCTCCTTCGCTAAAAAACCTAGATGACCAATTAAAGGCTATATATAGTTGCAAGTGGTATCGGGTGGACTTAGCCTGGTCTATCACGAGACGCTACTCGTGTGGCCCCCACATGCTTTGAAACCGCCTGCTGACGTTCACATAAGAGTCCATCAAAATCCCCAAATCCTAATGTGTATTCATAATAAGATAAAAAAAAATTAGAATTAACTGGTGAAAAAAAATGCTCTCATAACACAAATCATCATCAATGGAGGTTAGATAGAGAGCACTAGCTCCGGTCTAGTGCTTTAGCGGCAAAGATCATGACCTAAACTCTATCTTGGTAATAGGGTTTTGAATGGAGATGCAGAGAGAAAAAAATAGGTTTTTTCTTTGGGAGGGAGGGGGGG
>NC_033802.1:44897919-44899019 GCF_001876935.1 Asparagus officinalis | reverse complement strand
GAGAGAGAATAGAGAGTTGAGTTTGGGACTTGAAACAAGCTAGCAAGAGAGAAGCATAAAGACGGGTTGGGATTTGACATTGGGGTGAAATTTGAAATACGCGGTTTTCGGCTTTCAAAGCCTCTCTCTAAAATGTCTTGATTTGAAATCATGGTCTAAACTAGACCACAAACATCATATTTGAATTTGAAATATCATGAATTTCAAATCCATGGCCAAATCACTGTTCCCAAACAGAGCTGAATTTCGGTTGTCAATTTGTAATAGCTAATAGATAGCAAATCTGTTAAGACAAATGATCCAATAGGAAAAACTCCTATTAGAATAATTAGGCCTAAATAGTCGACCATCTCTGATTTCAATGTGACCTTTGTAGGATTTAATCCACAACTCTTGATCAGATGAAAGATAAAAGATATCAAGTTTCAACTAATAATTAATAAACTAGCTCTTTAACTCTACACAATCTGAAATTTTCAGTGCTAAAAGCTGGAGAAGACAAGCTGACTGTCTCATGGGCATTAAACAGTACAGTCTCCGACTCCTCCTACAAACAAGTGAAAGTCATTCTATGCTATGCTCCAGTGAGCCAAAAAGACCGCGGGTGGAGAAAGACAGTCGACGACCTCAGCATAGACAAAACCTGCCAGTTCGATATAATAACCAAACCCTACACAAAATCCAAGACCACATTCGAGTACATGGTCAAGCGCAATGTGCCAACAGCTACATACTTCATCAGGGCTTACGTTCTTGATTTTAGTGAAAATGAAGTGGCCTATGGACAAACAACTGATGCGGCTAAGACTACCAAGTTTTTTGATATAATTGGCATATCAGGCCGAACCGCTTCACTTGATATTGCTGCAGGTTGCTTCTCTGCATTCTCTATTTTGTCGCTGGTCTATTTCTTTGTGAAGGAGAAGAGGATGGCTAAGAAATGATACTTGTTGTTTGGGTAGTCATATTTGCTTCAATAAGCTATTACTTGTGTTATTGTGATATACAGAGAGCTTAATTGGTGAAGAATGAGCGAAGCAAGATATGTACTTTTGTTTCAGAATGGGTTTTATTTTAAAAGAAAGAAAATGAAAGTTTTA
>NC_033802.1:44872413-44897909 GCF_001876935.1 Asparagus officinalis | reverse complement strand
TGGATGTTGGGCATTTTCATTAAAGTGTGTGGACAGTGTGAGTAGGGTTATGATCAAACGGTCAGGACCTGTAAGTGCAAACCAAAGAAGAGAAAAGTATTCATGTATTATTCTATGAAACTGAATACACAACTCCCTGGGCCTAGCTCATTGATTATGGAAGTCCAAAAATAAAGAAGAAAATAATGCATATAGAATCGATTTTATGGAAATAAGGGGTTCGGTCCAGAAGGTGATGATAACAAATTAACAAACCTCCGCCCTCCTCCCTCCCTCTTCTTGGTACGAGATGAAAAGTTAAAGTTATGTTTGGCGTTTTTTGAAGGAGTAAATGAGGAGAAAGAAGGTTAAAGGGAAAAAGATTAAAAGGTAAAATAATAATTCTATCTTATTTTGTTAGATTTCGACTGGAAGGTAAATGGAGTGCTACAATATGGATTTCATCATGGATTTGAGGATAAATTAACAAAAATAAGAAGATTTATGAGATAATATTAAAAAAAACAAAAGTTCTTGGAGGTACATAAGCTAGTAGTACTTAATTTAACATTTTTTTACTCTGATAAAACTTTTATAACAATTAAGTGTAGAAGACGCATGGTGTATTGCCTGATGTTTTTTGAACTTTAGAACTATGGTATATAACTTTGGTAAGTAGAGAGAAGAAAAGAAGTTATATTAGCATTAGTGTGCAGATAAAACAATTTACAAGCATGCAATTTCCAAAGTCTACACTGCCAACAGACCTATCAGATGAGTATGTAAATGGGATAGTTGCGTATACGGACACATCTTAATTAGTGGTAGTTACTCCAGTTGATGTATATAGGGAAAAAAAATAGAAAGAAAGAAAGAAACGACCTACGAGATGTTTGCATACCCAATTCTGCCACGGGAGCACATAGACCTGCAGAAGCCCGTGGTGGGCACTTGCTCCTAATGAATTCCCATTGCAACGTATATCCACTTTCTTATGTCATGCTCCTCTAAGCTATGTTATTGAGACATAAATGCCTTTAGTTTTGTTTTTGCCAAATCATATTAATGTGAGAAGGGTATTACCGTGTCATGTTGTGCGCAGCGGAGCTCGAAAGATCAAATAGTGCACGACAAGACTGTTGGCCTTCTTGTTTTGATGATGATTTACAAACAATCCCTAATATTGTTTGTCTAGTGTTTATGTTTTCTTATTAGGTATTCTAGAAAAACAATCAGTTGGAGGATGGATGGAATCGAGTTTTCACGATCATATCCAATGCAGGATGACGGAAAAGTGGAGTGAAGCAATACATTTCAAGTCAAGATCCAAGATCAAGCTTCATCCGAAAAGTTTACCAAGAAGAGCTTATTGAAAACCAATTGCTTGGGTATAATTAGTTTAGATTTTATAATTGTGTGTATATACTTTAAAGCTCAATATCACATACACACACATTTTATTAGTTTTATATATATATATATATATATATATATATATATATATATATATATATATACTATTGTAATATACTAAAGAAATGAAAACAAGAGACAAGAGACAAGAGAAGAAGAGAAATTGTAATTTTTTTCCTCATCATCCATTTCCATACATGGTATAATTTATAGATACATTATGGAAGATAAAAGGACATTGGGCTAATGAAAAGACATCAAGTTAATTGTCCACATACAAAGTAATGTCCACATACATTTTGTCTTTTAGATTCCAACACTCCCCTTTGGACATTACTTCGAGATGTCAATGCCTCTTTAAAAACCTCGCTAGAAAAACCCAGTGGGAGAAAAACTAGTTGAGGAAAAGAGTACATGACATAAGTAGATTCTTGTGTAGCATTAGTTGCCTCATTAAAAACCTTTGGCTAAGAAAACCATGTGGGACAAAACTTAGCAAAAGGAAAAAAGTATAACTATAGTCCTTCAAGGCACAATCTTCGGGATTGCATTGAAAATTCGCTCCCCCTGATGATGACAATCTTCTGAGTTTATGCTAAGAAAAACCTAGTGGGACAAAACTTAGCGAAAAAGAGAAAAATATGATGATAGACCTTCAAGTCCCAATCTTCAGGATTGTTCTTTAAGAATTTGCTCCCCATGAAGACGATAGTCTTCTAAGTCTGCGCATACCAATATTGTGAACATATTTCTCATAAGTTGATATAGGCATAGATTTAGTGAACAAATCTGCAAGATTGTCACTTGAGCAAACTTTTTCGATGGTGATTTCGTCATTCTTTTGGAGCTCATGTGGATAAAAGAATTTTGGCGTAATATGTTTTGTCATGGTTCCTTTTACATATCCACTGATCATTTGTGCAACACAAGCTGCATTGTCCTCATAAAGGACAGTGGGGGTAATATCGTCTTTTGCTAGACCACACGAGCCACGAATGTGTCGTATCAACGATCTTAACCTTACACATTCTCGTGAAGCCTCATATAAAGCGATAATCTCTGAGTGGTTAGGAGAAGTAGTCACCATGATCAGCTTAACAGACCTCTAAGAAACGGCAGTACCACCACAGAGAAAGACATAACCAGTATGGGATCTGACGTTATGGGGATCAGACATGTAGCCAGCGTCCGAATAGCCCACCAATGTCATATCTTGGTTTCTTTTATAGAATAGTCTCAGATCTTTTGTACCTTGAAGATAGCGAAAGATATGTTTAACACCATTCCAATGCCTCCTTGTAGGAGAAGCACTATACCTTGCTAGCAAGTTTACCGCAAATGCAATATCAGGCCTGGTGTAATTTGCAAGATAGAGGAGTGCTCCAATGTCGCTCGGATATGGAACTTCTGGCCCTAACATTTCTTCATTATCTTCTTTGGGTCTAAATAGGTCTTTATCCACTTCGAGGGACCGAACGACCATTGATATGCTAAGTGGATGAGATTTATCCATATAAAATCTTTCCAAAACCTTTTTCACGTAGGTCGACTGGTATAGAAAAATTCCTTCTGGGAAATGCTCAATCTGCAGGCCGAGACAAAACTTGGTTTTTTCCCAATTCTTTCATTTCAAACTCCATCTTTAGCCATGAGCTAGCTTCTGTAAGCTCCTTGTGCGTTCCAATAATATTTATATCATCAACATAGACTAAGATGATACAGAAGCCATTTTCGGATTTCTTTATAAACACACAAGGGCAGACGTCATTATTTGCATATCCCTTCTTCAAGAGGAACTCACTCAGTCGATTATATCATATTTTACCCGACTGTTTCAAGCTGTATAACGACCTTTGTAATTTAATGCTATACATGTTGCGATTCCCGTTTTCTCTCAATTCAGGGATTTTAAGTCCATTAGGGACTTTCATATAAATATTAGCGTCCAGTGACCCATATAAATATGTGGTCACGACATCCATCAACTGCATATCTAAATTCATTGTTACTATCATTGATATTAAGTAGTGGAACGTAATACCATCCATAACCGGAGACTATGTTTCATTAAAATCAATGTCGGGTCTCTGCGTAAACCCTTGAGCTACTAATCTCGCTTTGTATCTCACCACCTCATTATTCTCGTTTCTTTTTCGTACAAAGACCTGTTTATATCCTACAGGGATAATATCATTAGGTGTATGGACTACAGGTCCGAATATTTTTCTTTTATTTAGCGAGCTGAGCTCTACCTCTATTGCTTCTTTCCATTTCTCCCAGTCTGAGCGCTTCCGGCACTCTACTATTAACTTAGGCTCTGGATCCAGATTATCATTGGAGATGAAAAGAGAAATCGTGGAGGCAAATATGTTGTCGACAACTATTATATTTCTATTATATGTTTTTTCGGTATTCACAAAATTTGTAGCTACTTCTATGTTTATATCCACCAAATCTTCATCATTTCCCATAACATTTGGATTTGGTTGTTCCGCAACCGCAACCCCAGTGCGATGATTATCAAGTGCAGGTGTAATTTTACTGGGGCTTTTGCCTTCAGGATGATCCTCTTCAGGAGGTTTTGGGAGTGACTGGCTTTCTTTATTATATTTAGTTTGTTGCGGATTCTTATCTTTCGCACCGATCGGTTTCCCACGCTTCTGGCGTAGTGGAGCATCATTTGATATACTCAGTCCCTGTGGGATTTCCACTCTTTGTGGTGCATTTAACAGGAATATGGGACTTGGTCACTCCTTTGTGATCAGTGAATACGTCTGGCAACTTATTTGCTAAATTTTGCAAATTAATTATCTTCTAAACTTCAAGTTCATACTGACTAGTACGTGGATCTAAATATTGAAGATCTTTTTCATACCATGATATTTCCCGAAATTCATTTAATTTTTTGTGTTTATCTCCCCCTAATGTCGAGAAATGATCTTCATCGAATATGCAATCAACGTACTGAGCAGTAAATTGATCCCATGTCATAACCAATGTATATACCTACCTTTCGCTGAGGGCCCATAGAGGTACGCTTGGGTGGTGATATTGGAACATAAACTGCACATCCGAAAACACGCAGATGGGAAATGTTTGGTTCTTTCCCACGCACTAGTTGTAAGGGGGAATAATCATGATATGCAGTGGGTCGTATTTGGATTAACGCAGCAGCATGTAAAACGGCATGTCCCTAACAAGAAATAGGTAGTTTTGAATTTTGTAATAATGGCCTAGCAATTAATTTGATCCTCTTAATTAACGATTCTGCTAAACCATTTTGAGTGTGGACATAAGGAACTGGATACTCTACTTTAATACCCAATGCCATACAAAAATCATCAAATGATTTGGATGTGAACTCGGCAGCATTATCTATACGAATAGATTTAATTGGAAAATCAGTAAATTGATCTCGTAATTCAATGATCTTTGTTATTAATTTAGCAAATGCATTATTACGGGTGGATAACAAGTTGACATGAGTCTACCGAGTAGGGGCATTGATCAAGACCATAAAGTATTTAAATGGTCCTGATGCAGGATGAATGGGTCAACATATATCTCCTTGAATCTTTTAAAAGAAAATGGGAGATTCAACATTCACTTTAGTACGAGAAGGGCGTACTATAAGTTTTCCTTTAGCACAAGACTCACAAATATAGTCTAATGATGAGGGGACATTGTTGCTTGGCATATTATGCCCAATTGAATTTAATATTATCCGACGCATCATATTTTTCCCAGGATGACCCAATCGCTCATGCCATAATTTAAATGAATTTGGGTCTTTAAATTTTAAACTCATCGCAACATGCTTAGTATTAGGTCGGATATATGTGTAGTACAACCCTGAGGAGAAAGATGAAAGCTTCTCTATAACCTGCTTCCGACATCTAATTGACCGAGTCATGAGAAGATGTTCAACACTATTCTCATTTTCGGTTTCAATATGAAAACCATTAGACCAAATATCTTTAAAACTAAGAAGGGTACGTTTGGATTCTGGATATAATAATGCATCATTGATAATTAATTTCGTACTCATAGGAAATATTAGTGAAGCTCTGCCGGAGCCTACTATCAACACATTGTCGTTAGCAATGGTGGTTACACTTTCTTGTTTTTCAGTCAAAGTTTGGAAAAAATTTCAATCTTTCAGGATAGTATGTGTGGTAGCACTATCTACCAAGCACAAGATAGTCTCCTTCTCCATGGGTTGTATGCGAGAGTTATCGTGCTATTTAAAAAAAATTAAATATTCATATAAGCACAACAAAAATAAGGTAAAGGCATAATCATTTAAACAAACCCATACGAATTTGAAATTGTCTTACAAAAACATGCGAAATAAGTTTAGAACAATTCCAAATTATCTTAACAAAAGCAAGTAGAACAAGTCTGAACAAATAAAATAGACTAATAAAACATGCATAGGTAGTGATAAATAACATGATCACTCCTGGTCACCAAAATCATCAAGCTCCATGTTCAATAAGTCATCATCGTCCATATCATCATAATTGTCATCTTTCAGGGTCATGTTTGCTTCAGGCAAACTTGCATGATGTTTCTCACCTTGTTTTGCCTTCCCATTTGAGTCCTTCAGCATTCTCTGATAGGCCTCAACCAAATGTTTCGGTGTACGACATGTGCGAGACAAGTGGTCCTCACATCCACACCGATAGCAAGCTTGCTTGTTATTTGCAACCTGTTGATGAGAGTTAGGCTTGTGTGAATGAGATTTATCCTTGTTCTGACCCTTATCACGGTCCTGAAGATCATTAGCATTGCGACGACCACGACCCCTACCACCACGATAAGACCCGCGACCACGTCCACGACCTCTACCATGTCCACACCCATGAGTATTACTCTGATTTGCGGCATGTGCTTCAGGCACAACTTGCGAACCAACTGGTCTAGCATTATGGTTGCGCATCAGAAGTTGGTTGTGTTTCTCTGCAACTAGTAACGCAGAGATCAATTCAGAGTGATTTGAATAGTTTTTGGTCCTGTACTGTTGCTGGAGTATAAGATTACTTACATGGAATGTAGAGAGGGTCTTTTCAATTAATTCAGCCTCTGTAATGTTCTGCTTACAGAGCTTCAGCTGTGAGACAATAGGGTGGAGAGTTGAATTGTATTCAGTCACGAATTTAAAATCCTAAAATCGCAAGTTCAACCAATCATACTGTGCTTGCGGGAGCATAATAGTCGTATGTTGGTCAAAGCGATCCTTCAGGGATTGCCATGGAATAGAAGGATCTTTTTCAGTAAGGTACTCATTTTTCAGGTCTTTGTTGAGATGATGACGAAGAAAAATCAATGTCATTGCCTTCTAGGCAGAGCTGCTCTGAGAAGCTAGAACAATAGTGCTGCTTAAATCACAAGAATCCAGGTAGATTTCAACATCCAAGGCCCATGTCAAGTAGTTGCTGCCATCAACGGCAAGCTCAGCAAATTCCCTTTTAGTAATGTTAGACATTGTTCAGAAATGCTATAATTATCATTAGAAGATATATCAAATCCACCAAATTTATAAAATATTGCACTATACGAGGTGTACATACAAACAGAAGCGAATAAATAAAGGAGCCACAAATCATTAATTACAGTGCATGCCTCTGTTCTAATTAGCTAGGACAAGTGATCAATCAACAGAAGGTGTGCATTTACAAATTGTATTAAACCAGACTGCATGAAATCAACATATAATAAATGGTTTATATGCATGTATATTATATAACAAATACGAGAAGGGGGAGATTCTATATATATAAAAACAAATAAAATGTGAATGTTTGTTTATTTATTTTTACAAGATAAAAACAGATTGTATTCATAATAGACCAACATGCATATTTGTGTGTTTATAAAAGGACAACTCAGCAAATATATCATCATCACATGATTCGCATAAAAACAAACCAAAGAATTGCACATCATACTGGACATAATCATAATCATTCGACGGAAAGCTTAATACTATATAAATAGACTAAGGCCGAATGTATTATTACATTGCAGAAGATGTACACCTAAAAATCTATTACTACAAACCGATGATCACGAACCAGCTAGAGCCACTCGTGCTGACAACGTATTGTAATATAATGATGAAATAAAAACAAGAGACAAGAGATTAGAGAAGAAGAGAAATTGTAATTTTTATTCCTCATCATCCATTTCCATACATGGTACAATTTATAGATACATGATGGAAGATAAAAGGACATTGGGCTAATGAAAAGACACCAAGTTAATAGTCCACATACAAAGTAATGTCCACATACATTTTGTCTTTTAGATTTTAACATTACAAAATTTTGGATTTTGGTTTTATCCACAAACAAAGTTTTTACAAATAAATTCTAAAAAATGTTTATACATGTTTATTTTCAAGGTGGATAAGTTATTTTGGTTTAGCTTTATAGATATGAAACAAATACACATTTATACATATTTATATGTTTCATATTTATCATTTTGTCAAATGCATTAATTGTGCAAAACTTTATTTTTGTATAATATTGAATTTTTAGTTTGTAGACTTCATAACAATATTTTACATCTTTTATCAAGTCTACAAAAACATTCTATAAGGTGTCAAAACATTGTTTAAGTCAAAATATCAAAAACAAGTGTTTCATGTTTTCATGTTTTGACCAAATTTTGCAAAACGATGATATTTTACAAATGGAAAGTGCAAATTCAAAAATTCTTTTTGTAACATGTTTATTATCATGGTTAAAAATATTTTCTAAAGTTTTACATTTTTTTGAATTTGTTTACTATTTTTAAATCGAGTTTAAAAATCAAATTTTCAGTTTTCAGCCTGAGTATCAGAAATATCAGTTAACGGTCGACCACGAAAAGTCTAGAGACTCAGCCTGTTTTCTAACCTGCTCGTGGTCAACCGGACTGGCCTCTGCGGTCGACCACCAATGTTATCGTTACACAATAACGGCAAGTTTTCAGTTTTGTTTTTAGTAGGATTTTGGGGTTTTCTTGGGTTGTTTTCTTCTACCCTATATATACCACATTGCATTTATCATTCCCATCTACTTAAGAGAGTTTAAAACAAGTTTTAAGTGTGGTTTAAGTTTCTTTAAGATTTTGTTAACAAAATTGGTTTTGTGAAGATTATTTCACAAGAAGAGGAGATCACCTTTGGTTTGAGCTTTCCATTTCACATCTCCATCTCTCTTGATCTATAGATAAATTTTTCTAAACTCAATCTAGCTTTACATTTCTATATTTGTTTGATTATCATTTTATTAAGCTAGAGTTTATATTGAGTTTAGTTTTGATTTATTCTCTTTGTTACACACACCCACTTGAGCTTTTAGTATTTTCATACATAGTATATTTGGTGTTGTGAGATTGTAACATAGAGTTGGGTTTAATTGAGTTCTTACCTTGTATAGAGAACATTCACTTGTTGTTAGCGAGCTTAATTGTGATGATTCACTTTGTATTGCACAAGTACACGAAGATGAGTGTAGAGGTGAGAAAGGTGGTCGGTCCTAAGAGGAGTGGGGTCGGTGGTAATACCTAGAGGTAGGTCGTAATTCTGAGCACTTGAGGGAGATAGTGAGAGGCTAACACTTGAGGTGGGATTTGTGTAGTTACATTGTGAATGATTATGAACGTTGATCGGTGAGCATTGAAAACTGATATTGTATGGTGTAAACATTTTCGGGTGAGCGTTGAAAACCCGGTGTGATAGTGGATTTCTCTCCGGGAGTGGGGAGCGGAGACGTAGGTTGGAAGGACCGAACTCCGTGATTATTTGCTTGTGTTTGTGTTGGTTTATTTGCACACTATCACTCTTGTTTATTTTTGTTTATTTCACCCTTGTTTATATTGCTTATCCTTGCTAATAATTCATTGCATATCTTATTTTCTAGGATAACTTGTTAAGAAATTTTAATTGGTATTAAATCGGATTAGATTAACATTGACCCTATTCATCCCCCCCCCCCTCTAGGGTTCTTTCCTAGTGGCATTAGGGTCTAACAATTGGTATCAGAGCTTGGTGCCCTTGATTAGAGGCTTAATCGCCTAGAGTCAAAGTTCCTTGTTCTCATATTTGTGCTAATCTAATTTTGAGATTTATTCTTATCTTGCTTGCATATACATATATATCATGGACATGCACGGTGCACCTAGTCTTGATTATGCCATTAATATTGCTCCTAGATTAGATAATTTCCCCTATGCTCAATGATGTGTTAGATTTAAACTTTTTGTTCGATCTAGACACTTTGATTTATGGAAAATTATAGATTGTGCTTATATTGTACCCACTTCGAAGAAATCCAAGTGAAGTAAAAATGATCATAAGATGTTTACAATGAATAAGCTATTGTTAGAATTTTTGTGTAACGTTTTTGATTCATCTTTTTATAACAAGCTTGATTCATTTGATAGTACTTACAAATTGTGGAAATTCATAGAAGCACATGAAAGAAACTTGGAGGCAATCCGACAAGCTTTGACGGCTTCCTCTTCAAGTTCATGTGGAGCCTCATCATGCACACGACCACTAGGCGCGATAGCCCTAGTGTGGTAAGCGAGTCCGATTCCGAAAGTGAATTAACTATTGATGAACTCGCTTGTGCCTATGAGAAGTTAATTGCCTATAAGAAGTTGCATAAAAATTTTATTAATTTAAAAAGCAAGCATGTAACTTTAAAATCAGATCATGAATTTCTAGCATCTAAATTTGATACTATTGCTAAAGATAATGTGATCCTTAAAGAAAATAATAAAAAATTAAAATTGGATCACATTACCTTGAGTTCCAATGTTGCTAGCTTAATTCATGAGAAGAATAATACCATATTAGAAGTAGAAATATATTAGAAATGAATTTGATTAATTTAAGAATGATCATGCTCTTTCTACTTCTAATGTTAATGCATGTGCACCTAATGATGAATTGAATCTTGTTAAGGATCGCATATCATCTCTTGATTCTACACTAAAAACATGCATTGTTAATCATAACAAGCTTATGGACTTGTGTGCAAAGCCTAATGCAAACTCTTCTAAGAAACCTACACACTATGCACACATGTAATAAAAAATTTATAAGTGTTTCATTTACGGTCGAAAAGGTCATATTGCTAAATTTTGTTATAATGCACAAAAGCCCATCAAAACAAATAACTCTTGTGTATTCCATCAAGTTTCTTCATCACACACATATGCACATGCATCAAATACTCATCATAAGCATGCTAATGTGTTTAAATGTGATTATTGTGGTTGTTTTGGTCATTTAGCCAAATATTATTTTGATTTGAAAAGAAAATCTAGTTTGCCAAATGTTTCTAGTAGACTACATGTTTTTAAGTGTGATGTTTGTAGTAGGTTTGGACATCTTGCAAAATTTTGTTTTGATTTGTAAAAGGTTTCTCTTTTGCAAAATGTTCCAATAAGGGCACATTTGTTTGATGATGTTTCTCATTTGCAAAATAAATTTAAAAGACTATCTTTTCTTGCAAATGATTCACGTGCACATCCACATGGTCTACATACTCAAATGCATCCTCTTCATTGCACTTATTGCAATCGAATGGGTCATTTGAATGAATATTGTTTTGACCGTGTTCGTGCACCACATGCGCCTAAACAGGATCATTATCCTAGGGCTTTGAGCTTAAATGGTAGGGGTCATGCCCCTAAGTGTTTCGTCACCAAGAATGTTTGGGTACCAAAATCCATTTAAACCAAGATTTTTAATATTTTTATTTTTTTATTTCTTGGTTTTTGAAAAAATATGTTTTTAAAATTTTAAGAAAATAATTTTATTTTCATTCTTTTGGCTTTGATTGTCATGAGAGGTTTGTGTTTGAGCAACACCCGGATTTATTGGGTGTTTATTTTCCAAATCACGTTTACCGGGTACTAAAAGTCTTTATTTGGGTTGGAACTGTTAGTCCTTATGTTTTGATGATGTTTTACAACCACCATTAACGGTACTAATGGCTTATTGAGTGCAAATATAGTAAATTCATTTATCAAGCTTGTTAGTGCCATTTATGGAGGATTGGATGGAATATACGCTACAACGATGATATCCAAAGGAGGAGGAGGCATAGTGATGAAGCAATGTTATTTCAAGAACAACAAATTCATATAAAAGCTTCATCCAAAATCAAGCTATATCAAGACTCAAAGATCGTATTCTATGTGAGGATATTAGCTAGTTTTTTATTCTCTCTCTAGTATTAGAATGTAGGCAAAGAGTTATTGAATTCACTTGAAGCTATTGGGACTTACACACACATTTTCATACTTAAGCTTTTAAGCGTTTTTCGCAAAATACTATTTTTCACAAGTATGAGGACCTATCTGCAAAATTCCTTTTCTAAACAGTTTGATTTTAGTATTAAAACATTTTACAAAGTTTCATAATTTTCAGAGGTCATATAAATATTTTCTAAATATTTTAGTTTGAGTCAAAACACTTTTCTGGAGCATATCAGAATGCGGTCGACCGCACCGGTCGACCGCACTTAAGGTCATTCGTCACTGGGCTCCAGGGAGGTCGTCGGTCGACCGGTGCGGTCGACCGAAATCTTGATTTTTATATCGGTCGACCGCACCGGTCGACCGATGATGGCTCTGCTTGTTTTCTAAGTTTTCAAAGCTGTTCGCGGTCGACCGGATTTTCGGTCGGTCGACCGAATTCATCTTTTCGGTCGACCGAACGTTCTGGCGGTCGACCGATGGTTTATTCGGTCAACCGTGACTTTTTCTCAAACGGTCGTTTGCCTTGTTTACTGTGCTTTCACTTAACTGTGTTTGGCACAGTCTGTGGCAATAGTCTGAATAGGAGATTTTTTTCTTAATTGGGAAGATTGAGTTGTGATTTTAAAATGATTAATCCTTTCTATATAAACCAAGAATTCTTCTTCTTCCTGTTGCCCTAACCTCTGCTGAAAAACCAGAGAGACGCTGTCTTCTGAGAAAAATTTTCAAACTCTGTTTTCTGTGGTTTTTCACTGTGTTTCTTGTGTGAGTTCACTTCTCAGCTTTAGTACTCTTTCTCTTTGCCATAAGGACTTGTAAAGAGAGAGTCTTGCATCATTTCTACTGCTGTGTGAGTGTGATCTTGTGTAGATCAACTGTGAGGGTGTGGGATCTGTTGAGATCAACTGTGTAGTGAGAGATTGAGAGGGAATCGCTGTGTAGACGAAGTTCCGGCTTCCAAACCGGGTGTGTAGTGGATTTTTCCTCGAGAGTGGGGAGCTTGCTTTCATAAATCTACTTTCTTATGGTTTTTATGTTTTTGACTTGAGACACACTCTTCCATAATGATACATCCATATGTGTTCTCATTGTATTTTTGTATGTGAGTTTTGATTAAACATGTTTTCATCTTGTTTGCTCACATATTTTTGCCTTGGTTTTCATTTCATATATTCCATAAGGTATTTTCATAGGGGGAGCCATCCCAATTTCTTTTATTTTTATACTCACTGTGCTTATAGGTAGGGGGAGCCTTCGCTCTCTTTCATTGTTTTGTTTTTCCCATTTTTGATGTTGCCAAATGGGGGAGAAATAAGTGGATTTGTGAGTATATTTATGAGTATTATGTCTTATTGTATATTTTATATATTCTTTGTGTAAATTGTTTGTCGTCATAAAAAAGGGGGAGATTGTTGGCCTTCTTGTTTTGATGATGATTTACAAACAATTTCTAATATTATTTGTCTAGTGTTTGTGTTTTCTTATTAGGTATTCTAGACAAACAATCAGTTGGAGGATAGATAAAATCGAGTTTTCACGATCATATCCAATGAAGGATGGCGGAAAAGTAAAGTGAAACAATACATTTCAAGTCAAGATCCAAGATCAAGCTTCATCCGCAAAGTTTACCAAGAAGAGCTTATTGAAGATCAATTGCTTGGGTATAATTATTTTAGGTTTTATACTTGTGTGTAGATACTTTAAAGCTGAATATCATATACACACACATTTTATTGGTTTTTATCAATATATATATAGTTATATATATATACACACAATTTTGGTTTTTGTTTTTATCCACAAACAAAGTTTTTACAAATAAATTCTAAAAAATGTTTATACATGTTTATTTTCAAGGTGGATAAGTTGTTTTGGTTTAGCTTTATAGATATAAAACAAATACACATTTATACATATTTATATATTTCATATTTATCATTTTTTTTCAAATGCATATATTATGCAAAACTTTATTTTTGCATAATATTAATTTTTTAGTTTGTAGACTTCATAACAATATTTTACGTCTTTTATCTAATAAAAACATTCTATAAGGTGTCAAAACATTGTTTAAGTCAAAATATCAAAAACAAGTGTTTCATATTTTTATGTTTTGACCAAGTTTTGTAAAACGATGATATTTTACAAAATGGGAACTGAAAATTCAAAATTTCTTTTTGTAACATGTTTATTATCATGGTTATAAACATTTTCCAAAGTTTTACATTTTTTGAATTTTTTTACTATTTTTAAATCGAGTTTAAAAATCAGATTTTCAGTTTTCAGCCTGAGTATCAGAAATATCAGTTCACGATCGACCACGTGTGTCGTTGCGGTCAACCACAAAAAGTCCAGAGACTCAGCCTGTTTTATCAGCTGCTCACGATCGACCGGATTGGCCTCTGCAGTCGACCGCCAATGTTACCGTTACACAGTAACGGCTAGTTTTCAGTTTTGTTTTTAGTGGGATTTTGGGGTTTTCTTGGGTTGTTTTCTTCTACCCTATAAATACCCCCATTGCATTTATCATTCCCACCTACCTAAGAGAGTTTAAAAATAAGTTTTAAGTGTGGTTTAAGTTTGTTTAAGTTTTTGTTTACAAAATTGTTTTTGTGAAGATTATTTCACAAGAAGAGGAGATCACATTTGGTTTGAGCTTTCCATTTCACATCTCCATATCTCTTGATCTATAGAGAAATTTTTCTAAACTCAATCTAGCTTTACATTTCTATATTTGTTTGATTATCATTTTATTAAGCTAGAGTTTATATTGAGTTTAGTTTTGATTTATTCTCTTTGTTACACACACCCACTTGAGCTTTTAGTATTTTCATACATAGTATATTTAGGGTTGTGAGATTGTAACATGGAGTTGGACTTAATTGAGTTCTCACTTTGTATAGAGAACATTCATTTCTAGTTAGCGGGCTTAATTGTGAGGATTCGCTTTGTATTGCACAAGTACACAAAGAGGAGTGTAGAGATGAGAGATGTGGTCGGTCCCAAGAGGAGTGGAGTCGATGGTAATGTCTAGAGGTAGGTCGTAATTCCGAGCACTTGAGGGAGACACGTGATAAGCCAACACTTGAGGTGAGATTTGTGTAGTGACATTGTGAGTGATTGTGAACGTTGATCGGTGAGCGTTGAAAACCGATATTGTGTGGTGTAAACATTTTCGGGTGAGCGTTGAAAACCCGGTGTGATAGTGGATTTTTCCCCGGAAGTGGGGAGCGGAGACGTAGATCGAAAGGACCGAACTCCGTGATCATTTGATTGTGTTTGTATTGGTTTATTTACGCACTATCACTCTTGTTTATTTTTGTTTATTTCACCCTTATTTATATTGCTTATCCTTGCTAATAATTCATTACATATCTTATTTGCTCGGATAACTTGTTAATAAGTTTTAATTGACATTAAATCGTATTAGATTAGCATTAACCCTATTCAACCCCCCCCCCCCCCACCCCCCCCCCCCTCTCTCCCTCTCCCTCTCCCTCTCCCTCTAGGGTTCTTACCTAGTGGCATTAGGGTCTAACAAAGACAACAAGAAATATCACAATCAAACACAAATACAAATCACAAATCACAAATCACAGCAAGACAACGAATTTACGTGGTTCGACAAGTTGCCTACGTCCACGGAGCAAGGAGGGGGGTTCTTACTATTAAAGATGAAGAGAACTACAAATAGGGTTACAAATCTCACCAAAAACCATCAAACAAAGTTCTCTAGGTCTCTCTCAAATCCTCCCACAAAGGATGCACAATACTCTCTCAAAAGTCTGCTCAAATCGTCCTTACTTAACCCTAATTAATCAGGTTTATTGTTATATATCAACACAAAACGAAACGGGTCAGAAAACAAAAGCTCAGGCTCAGACCCGAGTCGCGGTCGACCGCACTTGACTCCGCGGTCGACCGGACAGAATGATAGAAACTGGGAAAATCGATTACAGGATTAGGGGTCGACCGCGCTTGATGCCGTGGTCGACCGGACAGAAATTTGAAAATACACCCTATAGTATGCACGTTTGCCGGTCGATGGTAGCTGATCTCGCGGTCGACCGACAAGCTGCCTGACAGTTAATTTCCTACTTGTTTTCTGAACTGTTCTTCGCCGTGTTTATCACTTCTACATGTCAATGAGAAAGGATTTTTTTTTTTTTTTAAATATTTGTCGTACATAATTTTGAGCTAAATGCTAAGAGAGTTGGAAGCGCCATTTGAAGCACTAGAGATTTACCGCTATACATTGGTGGAGGTGCAAGATGTATTATGTGCCACAATTATGGACATTCGTCCAAGATGAGAGCTAAACGACACTGAGAGCGAGCTCGTAACTGATCTATCCTATAAGCAGCAACCTGTTTGAGATCGGAGTGCACCATCACCAAGAGAGTCTACCAGGAAGGATGAAGTTGAGACCCGCCCTACTCACATTTGTTTTGATTGAAAATATAAATTCTTTTTCTTCCTCTTCATTCTTGAGTAATTCTGACTGCAAATTTTCTCTTCTTGAGTAATTTTGATTCAAATTTTCTGTTTACGTGGTTCAGATGCAAATATATATCATTGATAATCACATTTTATTGTAATTTTATACCCTCATTATCTATTTTATATAAATAAATATAGCACTAATAATTGTTTTTATCTTTAAATTGCAGGTTAATGAAGAATAAATCTCAAACTCCCATCTCTCAACAAAAGCCCGTGATTTATTGAAAAAATGAAGCCATGAAGCCCAATGAATTCTTTCAAGTATTTAAATGAAGAAATAAATCAAAGCCCAAGCCCAAGAGTCCAAGAAAAGCCCAATGTCCAAAGCCCCAAAGCAAACAACAAGAAGAATCTGCGGACAGCAAAAGCAGAAGGGGAGGCATCGATGCCCGCATCGATGGGGGCATCGATGCCTGCATCGATGCCGGTATCGATGCCTGCATCGATGCCTACATCGATGCCTGCATCGATACCCTGGGCGGTTTGTTACAGTTTAATGGCTGAAAATTGTTGGTTTTGGATAAGATTTCAATCCAATGGCTCTCATTCACTGATGTTTACTATAAATAGGGGTAGAGAGTGAGGGGTTAGAGGTGTGAAAATTTTTGTAACTCCTTTTGGAGAGGAGGGCTACTCTTAATTGAGAAGGCCTTCCAAAATTGTAACTTTAGTTGCAATTAATAATAATAATTTTTTCACCACTTTAAATATTTCTTCTCTTTGTTGGATGATGAAGATGGAGATGAAGAATTATTTAGAGGTTTGCATTTCTTTCCTTTTTCTCTTTTATTTCTCTTTTATTGCTTATTAGTTAGATTTATTTTCATGCTTGTAATTAGATTTTATTTTTCTTGTTAAATAGCCAAGAGGCTAGAACCCTCTTGCCTTAGATTTATTTCATGCTTATAGAGTAGATTTATTTTCTTGCATTTAATTCTTATAATTTTATTTTGTAGTTTAGATTTTGCAATTTATTTTGTAGTTAGATTTTAATTTCTTATACTATTCACCTTGAGGCTAGAACCCTCTTGGGTTTAGTTTTTCTTTTTGTTTATTTTTATTTTGTTTGATTCGCCTTTAGGCTAGAACCCTCTAGGGAATCACCCTTTTCTAAGAAGTGGGTTCAATTGTAGATTACCCATATCTATAATTGAATCCACCATCTTTAATTTCTTGCATTTTCTTTTATTCTAGAATTTTGTTCTTCATTCTTGAATTTTTTATTTGTTTCTTGATTTGATTCATTTTTCCTTCTCACCTTATTGTTCATACTCACTCGTAGTCCTTGATA
Source organism: Asparagus officinalis (assembly GCF_001876935.1). Lineage (NCBI taxonomy): Eukaryota > Viridiplantae > Streptophyta > Magnoliopsida > Asparagales > Asparagaceae > Asparagus > Asparagus officinalis. Next base: position 44,880,457 of record NC_033802.1, on the reverse strand, counting down.
AACTCAATCCATCTCCTCTGTCTCTGGTTGAGTTCCTTCTGGGAAAAGAGATACTTCAGACTTTGATGATCTATAAATAACTCAAACTGCATTCCGTACAGGTAGTGTCTCCATGACTTTAGTACAAATACCACTGCTGCCAACTCCAAGTCATGAGTGGGATAGTTCTGCTCATGCATCCTCAACTGCCGTGAGATATAAGCTACTACCCTCTGAGTCTGCATCAATACGCCCCCTAAGCCTGCCAACGATGCATCTGTATATACGACGAATGTCCTGTCGCTGCTCGGAATAGTCAAAACCGGCACTGTAGACAACTTAGTCTTCAAAATATCAAAGGCCTTCTGGCACTCCATGCTCCATATGAACTGTACACCCTTCTTCGTAAGGTGCGTAATAGTCATCGCAATCTTCGAGAAGTCCTGAATGAACTTCCTATAATATCCAGCTAATTCCAAAAAGCTGCGAATCTCTGTCACCGTCTTCGGTGGCTCCCAATTAAGAACTGCCGTAACCTTAGCCGGGTCCACTGCTATGCCCTCTCTACTGATGACGTGGCCAAGGAAATCTGACTTCTGAAAGCCAAAACTCACATTTGCTGAACTTGGCATACACTTCTGAAAGCCAAAACTCGCATTTGCTGAACTTGGCATACAACTGATGCTCCTGAAGAGTCCTCAATGCTATCCGCAGATGCTCCTCGTGATCCGCCTCCGACCTCGAGTAAATGAGTATATCTTCGATGAAGACGATCACAAACTGATCCAAGAAGGGACGGAAAACCAGTTTCATCAAGTCCATGAATACCGCGGGTGCATTGGTCAATCCGAATGGCATGACCAAGAACTCGAGAGAACTATATCGAGTAAGAAAGGCGGTCTTGGGAATATCAATCTCCCTAACCCGCAACTGATGATAGCCAGAACGAAGATCAATCTTCAAGAAATACTGCGCACCCTACAACTGGTCAAACAAGTCATCAATCCTAGGTAGTGGGTACCTATTCCGGATAGTGATCTTGTTCAACTCTCTATAATCTATGCATAATCTCATACTATCGTCCTTCTTCTTCACGAAGAGGACCGGCGCGCCCCACGGAGAATGACTCCGGTGAATAAAACCCTGAGCTAATATCTCGTCCAACTGGGTCTGAAGCTCCCTCATCTCAGCTGGTGCCATACGATAGGGTGCGCGGGATATCAGGGCTGTGCCTGGCTGCAACTCAATGCAAAACTCCACCTCTCTCACTGGAGGTAATCCAGGTATGTCCTGAAAGACATCCTGATACTCTGAGACAACTCTAGTCTCCAATAACTCAGCACCCTGATCCCGTCGCATCACCTCCTCGATGTACGCCAGAAATGACTCCGCAAATCGGTTGCCCTGAGAGGTGGCTACAATCATCTCGGACCCGTCGGACGCTCGCAACTTGACTGTCTTCGCAAAGCAGTCAATGCTAATATGGTAGGAAGACAACCAATCCATACCAAGGATGACATCGAACTCGGACATATGAAACACTATCAAATCGACTATGAACTCTGACTCGTCTAAACTGACGGTACACCTCCTACAAACGCTCTCCAGAAGCGATACCTCTCCTAAAGGGTTGGAAACAGATAAAAGGGGTGTCTAGAGGCTGAGCTACAAGCTGGAGTCTAGCCATAAATGCATGCGATATGAAGGAATGCGACGATTCCGAATCGAAAAGAATACGGGTGGAAAAAGGGATTCACAAAGAACGTACCCTCCAAAACTGCTCCATTAGCTCCATGATCATGCGGGACTACTACATATACTCTGCCGGTGGCTAAAGGCTACTCTGTCACTGGTGCTGGAGGATATGGGACAATCTGCCCCTGGGAAACCTCCTGAACTGCTAGAACCTGCCCTTCAGTCTTCCGTTGCTGCTGAGTTGGACCATTTCCCTTCTGAGCTCTTGTTGGTGCACTGCGGCACTCTAATGCCTTGTGTCCGACCTTGCGACAGTTAAAACAAGATCCCCGGAACTTGTGCTGCTGACTTGCTCTCTGATCCTGTTGAGATCCCTTCTTATGAGGGCTCTGCTGATGCTGTTGGGATCCAATCAAGGGTCTCTTGTTCTTGCCCTTGTCTCCGGCGTGCCCTCTCTTAGTACTCCCTTCCTCGTCCTTCTGGAACTTAGCTGTCCCATTTTCTTGAGAAATGACTTTTCTAGCTACTGATGGTGGTGGTGCAATATGATTCGCCACAAGCTCCTCAATTGCTGTCATCCGGGCAATAAGAGGAGCCATGATGTCCACCAAATACTGAGGAGCCTGCTGCGGCTCGGGTGGAGTCTGCCGAGGCTCGGATTGAGCCGGCTGCTGCTCAGATGGAGTCTGCTGCGACTCTGCCTGCCCAGCTCTCCGAGTACGAGGCCTACGACGTCCTGTCATCTTTCTGATCATAAGAAAATAAGAGTTGTGAGCCAAAATAGACGTCTATAAATAGCGTATCATGACACAATTTTCACATCATATAGTATTTGCACAAATACTTTAAACTTATACAAAATAGTTGTCATAAAAAAAAATTCTCAAATTTTGAGATATATGCCTATATCGCCCTCACTCATACTAGGAAATCCTTACGGACTCTATACATGAATCCTAGGAAACTCTATCCTAGCTCCACGACTCGACACAGGATGATCCTAAGGATACTGGAACTAGGATACCAATTGTTGGACCCTAGAGGGGGGGGGGTGTGACACCCCTAGGTTCACACAAGACTGCAGTCTAAGGTGAAACCAAGAATGTCAAACCTGCCATGCACCACACCGTGCAATAACATGTTTCACCATCACAATTCTATCACTCTAGTAGAGTCAATAATAGGTGTAGGTACAAAAGCAAGTAAAAGATACTACAAGAGATAACTGATGAAATGATAGAGATTAAAATAATATTTCATCATCCAACATACAAGAATACAAAGTCAATGTTTGAAATGAATAAACTGGATACAACAAGTCTGAATAAAGGAAATAAGGCACACAGCCTTTACAACATCTAGAATAAAGTCCTCAAATATCTACACAAAGTCTATAGTGGAGCTCCAAAATAAAGCATAGCTAGAATAGATAGCCGAACACTAAGGTGTGTCGCCATCAACCTGCGACTCTCCGGGCTCCTGGCTCGTGACCTGTAAGGGGGAGGGACAATGAGCGTCAAAGCGCTAGCGAGCAACATCACAACCAACCCCAAGGGAGAGGGCTCGTTGTATAAGAAAATATAGTTATCACAAAATATATATGTGTAAACAATTGTCCTGAAGCAAAGGTGGGTCTTAGTACTTAGGAAATTTCAACACGAGCATAGGTACGTCGAGCGAAATAATCCAAACAAGGAAACCCTCATGTATATACCTTGTATCTCAAATTGAAAATCCCTAAGTACCAAACCCGGAGTCTAATACGGGAACAGAAAATAAGTAAAAGGAAATACAACCCACCTCAGACATAAATACAGTATTAGGTAATGACCTACATGAATACCATTTCGCATTCTACATAAGTGTCATATCATACTCACATGGGTGACGTGTCAAAAAACGATTAAGTGTCCAGAACATAGACTACATGAAATAAACGTCCAACTCATGGACTGAGTATAACCGTTGTCCAGCGCATGGACCGGAAGTGACCGTTGTCCAACGCCTGGACCGGATGTGACCGTTGTCCAACGCTTGGACCGGGTGTGACCGTTGTCCAACGCCTGGACCGGGTGGTAAAGCATATCCAGCATGAGGATTAAAAGGTATGTCCAACACGAGGACTAAGAGGTATGTCCAACACGAGGACAAAAGGGGTAGTGCTTGTCCAACACGAGGACTGAGTTTAACCTAGTTTTCCCACCACATGGGCCGAATAGTAATCGTCGATGAGATGTATGAGGGGATATACTTATACAAATTTCACACTCAACTCGATGTGTGATTCTAAACTGGCATTTTAAGCCATCTATCATGCATAGATACTTAGTAGACTGAGAACCAAAGTTAGAAAGTCAAGACAAACACTCGAACGAGTGGAAAGTTCAACAAAAACAAACAGGGCATAATAATCTGTGCGGCGGTCGACCGCAGAGCCCACTCCGGTCGACCGCTCGCAGACCCGAGAAGTACTGGGCTCAAAAGCTGGGCGGCGGTCGACCGCTGGGGTCATGCCGGTCGACCGTTCAAAGTGCAGAAGCGATTCTGCTGGCAAAGATTCGCGACGATCGACCGCTGAGTCCGCTGCGATCGACCGCTGATCGGACAGAACCCCAGTCTGGGTTTCTGTCACCTTCGAAACTCATGCAAATTTTGAGGTTTTCTATAACCAACTAATTTTAACAATTCAATAGTAATGTATGGCAGTCAAAAAAACAAGTTTAAATAGTTAAAACCTCATTACCAAAAATCACAAACCTTAATCAACATGATTTAAAAAGTTCTTAAACAGTAAAGAAATAAGTTTAACCTTCATAAAACGTTTCAGATCAAGATCTCATTAATTAAACATCATTAGTGAACTTTTTAAGACTAAAAATATGATTTTTGCACCTCATGCCATAAGATCTACTTTATCTACACAAAATACGATTTGGGCTCAATAAAGACTGGATTAAAACTCAAATCTAAGCATAAAAACGAAAAGGGGTGAAGTTGGGCGAGATGTTACTCGCCTACGATGAAAACGAAGCCCTAGATCTGGAGGAAGATGATCCCTCTCGCTGAAACCACCAAAAATCCGCTGAAAAACCCTTCAAAGCTCCTCCAAATCACCAAAGAGTGAGAAACTAGGGTTTGAGGGGAGAGAGGGGGGCTAGGGTTCTAATTTCAGATGAAAAGGGGTTCTCTTGGGTAAATTAGAATATATACTAAACCCCAATATATATATATATATATATATATATATATATATATATATGATTAATATTCACAAGGAATTATTTATCATTAGAAATTCAATATATTCATTATAAAATTTACGGGGTTCTACATCCTAATACCGTGGAATCTCGACCATTAAATGTTATTTTGAATTTTTCAGACCCATTTAGAACTGGAATTAGGTTTTGCCACTATGGGTATAGATGATTTTAAGTGGTCATAATAAAGCTCTTGTTGCCAACCTGTTAAAATTTTGTCTGTCACACCTTGTAACCTGTGTTCGTGGTAGTTTACCAAAAGGACAAATTTTCAAAACAGTCCTATTTGGACTTTTATTTGTAAAAAACGACCCGTTTCGAAGTTATTTTTAAAAACCGACCTGGATTTAGCCCTGTCACTGAAACCAGATCGGTTTCTGAAAAAAATTTTACGAGACTTCACAGCAGTTCAACTCCCGTGAAGTTTAGCATATTTTTAAACTTCACAGGAGTTGAACTCCCGTGAAGATTAAATTCTTCAAAAATCTTCCCAGGAGTTCAATTCCCGTGAAGATTTATTCAGAGAACAGACTTCACGGGTGTTGAACTCCCGTGAAGTCTGTTAGAGTATTAAAAAATCTACGGGAGTTCAACTCCCATGGAGTTACAGGCCAAATTTCCCAAAGAATCGCTCTCTGGGAAATTAAAGCCTGTAACTCCACGGGAGTCGAACTCCCATGGAGTTTTGGCCTCCCCTATATAAGCGCGGGCGTACTCGTGAAAAGCACAGATCTCACTTCTCACGCCACCGCCCCAAACCCTAGCCCTCTCTCCTTCGTCCCAACCGCCGCCGCCCTAGGCCATTTCTGACTGCCGTCCCCATTTCCGACCGCCTCCCCCCATTTTCGAACCCCGGAACTGCCCCTATTTCCAACTGTCGTCGCCGGTAGTCCCGATCCCGCCGTTGTCGCCGGAGTTCGACAGATTCAAGGTAAAATCCTCCAAAAAAATTATTCTCTTAATTTCTTATATCTCTCACTATTTCATGGTGATTACATCTAAAAATTAGATTTTAGAATTTCATTGTGAATTATTTATGAATTTTGTGAAGAAAACTTAAATAATTTTATCGATATTAGATTTTAGAATTTCATTGTGAATTATTTATGAATTTTGTGAAGAAAACTTAAATAATTTTATCGATTTAGAGGGGAAATTATCAATAATGTAAAAATTAGTGTTACTACATATGTATGACATCAATTAGATTTTAGATATTAATTGTGAATAATATATGAATTTTGTGAAGAAAAATTAAATAATTTTGTGGATTTGGAGGTGAAATTATCAAAAATGAAAAAATTAGTGTTACTACATATGTATGATGTCGATATATGAATTTGGGTAAAATTATGGTTTCCTAAAATTGATATAGGATTTAATGGTAAGTAACAATCAATTTTTAAAGTCTTTTCGTGTAATATTGTTTTTGAATTTTTTACTCTTCAGAGGTAATGATGAACGATCGAATCATAATTCTTTGTTCTTATGATGGTAAGATTAACTACCTCAAAAATAATGTGCCCGTTTATGAAGGAGGTGCGACGAGACCGTTGTTAATAACAAAATCGTGTACTTTCAACGAGTTGGTTAATGAATTACACAAACTTACATTAACCAACTCACGTGAGTATCACCTCAATGTTATTTGCAATTATCCTGTAGTGGGGAACAGGACAAGCGGCATTCAAATATCAAGTGACTATGATATGGGTCTCATTGGAGACTTACATGACGAGAAGCGTTCGATCGAATTGTTCATTAAAAAACATCAAAGGAATTTGGACAAATCGTTGAATTTGGACAAATCATTGAATTATGACGGAATGTACTCCTCCATGTTGGAGGACCCTGATGTTGATTCCGTTGGCTTTTTATCTCCTCAACAAAATGAAGGTTGGACACAATCACAATATATGAGCGGTTCTTCGTTTGTGGGCACTTCAAATGCTTTCGATACTGACACAAGAGTTCAAGAAGATAATGCAAGTGTTGAATCTGAGAATGATGATGAAGAGGAGGGCTTACAAATTAATAGCATGACCTTGATAGATCGTGATGAAGGGGACAACCACCACATTGACGGGTGGATCACACATGTTAGTGGAATATCACATAGAGAAAGTCGCTCTTACAAAGTTAATATGTTGGTGGATCACACATGTGCGTGCACTTGCAATGTACCGCAACTAAAATCGATTCCTTGTTCACATGTTGTCACGGCTTACTCTGATCTATAGGGTGGTACTCGAATTTCACATTATGAGTTCATCGCGGCTTGGTATTCAACTTACAACTATCAACAAACATATAAAGAGTGTTTTCGTCCATCATACGATAGTCGACATTGGACACAAGACGAGCCACGGATATTACCTCCTTTGTATAAAAGATCGGCGGGGCATCTTCGTACCGTACGAATTAAAAATAGTATGGATGACGGCCGTGAAGGTATTAGGAGGAGAAATAAGTGTAGTAGATGTGATCAACCGGGCCACAACAAAAACAGTTGTCCAGCTAGGATTAGGCTTTGATTTGTAATATGTAGCATTTTGCACTATGTTTATTGAGACATATGACATTCGTATTTGTAATATGTAGCGTTTTGCACCGTTGTTTATTCCCATATGACATTCGTATTTGTAATATGTAGTGTTTTACACTATGTATATATGCTAATATTTTAATCTTAGATATATTCATTATGGATCCGGGACTGATACATCCTGACATTTTGTACCTCCAGGCGAGTCATTGTTCAGACCATATTGGCTCGGGTCAGGTAATACGTTTAAATTTTTGTATATATTCCTTTAGTTTATATAATTTTTTGTATATATATACTTAATCATTTTTTTATGTGCAGCCTGTACCAGACATCACCATGATCGAGCAATCCCAGAGTCATTCGGCTTGGGTCATTGAGGATGCGAGAGTACTAGAGCTGATCGCTCAGGCTGGTTTCCAGGAGTGTTCGATGGTTCGATATATTAGGCTTTATTGGCCGCTTATCACTGCACTGATTGAGAGGTAGAGGCCAGAGACTGTAGGCATATAAAATTGCTTATAGGTCCCTTAGCTCAGCTCGGCACGAACCGACAAACCAACGA
>NC_033802.1:44846780-44871413 GCF_001876935.1 Asparagus officinalis | reverse complement strand
TAGGGGTTTAAAGGCTTGTTATATACGCTAAATACAACCGCGATTCCTGCGAAAGTGAGTTAGGATTTTTTTTTTATTCTTCTTTACTAGAGGACTAGCAAAAGTTTAGGTGTGGGGTATTTGATAATCATATTTTATTACTTTTTTATACCCTCATTATCTATTTTATATGAATAAATATACCACTAATAATTGCTTTTATCTGTTAATTGCAGGTTAATGATGAATAAATCTAAAACTCCAATATCTCAACAAAAACCTCTTGATTTAATGAAGAAATGAAGCCCATGAAGCCAAAGGAATTCTTTCAAATATTTAATGAAGAAATAATTCAAAGCCCAATGGAAAATCAAGAGAAAATGCCAAGCCCAAAAGTCCAAGCCAAAGCCCAAGACACAAGCCCAAAAGCAAAATACAAGAGTTCTGTGGACAACAACAGGAGAAGAGCAGGCATCGATGCCTGTATCGATGCCCGCATCGATACCCCTATCGATGTGGGTATCGATACGGACGTCCAGGCAGTTACAATCCAATGGCTAATTTTTGTTGGTTTTGGATAAGATTTGAATCCAATGGCTCTCATTCACTGATGTTTACTATAAATAGGGGTAGAGAGTGAGGGGTTAGAGGTGTGAAAATTTTGTAAACTCCTTTTGGAGAGGAGGGCTACTCTTAATTGAGAAGGCCTTCCAAAAATTATAACTTTAGTTGCAATTAATAAAAATAATTATTTTCTTTTTAAATTTGTTCTTTCTCCTTTTAGGATAATCAACTAGAGAACTAATCGGTAGAAGAAGAATTTGATAATCTATGCTTATCTTAAATGGTTTGATAGGTTATGCTTATGAATTCTAGGATTATTATCATGTTGTTGTTCTTATCATGAATAGTAATTTTGACTTAGATGATAATTTGATAGGTTACACTTTCCTTAAATGGTTTGATAATCTATGCTTAATAAATCTAAGTTGAAATATGATAAAAAGAGAATAGTTTATATTTTGTAATTGAAATTGGTTAGTGGATTATATTCTAGATTTCTTACCTCTTTTGAATCCTCCATCTTAACTTTCTTAGATTCTCTTTTTATTTTTGGTTTTATTTCTTGATTTTATTAATTCATCTTTCTTGCCTTGTGATTTCATTTATTCTTTGATTCTTTCTTCTCTAAAATTCAATTTATTATCTCTTGCACACAAATCAAAACAACCACTCAACAAAATCACACTTATTCTTTATTCCTAATTGTCATGCATAAAAACATAAGAACCATTTCTAATAATCTCTTAAAATCACCTTCCTCGTGGGATCGATATTTTTTATACTATAACTTGATAAATTGTGCACTTGCAATTTTGGTACATAATTGTGCCGCATCATGCCCAGCAAAATTACTCTGTCATAGAGAAAGAGTTTTTAGCTGTAGTCTTTGCCTTAGAAAAATTCAGGTCCTACCTCATCGGTTCCTTAACCAAAGTTTTCACAGATCATGCCGTACTAAAGTATCTTTTGACCAAAAAGGATGCTAAAGCACGGCTCATTAGATGGATTCTCCTTCTTCAAGAGTTTGACATCCAAATTATTAACAGAAGGGGAATAGAGAACCCCGTAGCAGATCACCTCTCTCGACTCCCAAATGCACCAACATCAACCGTTCCGATCAATGAACATTTCCCAGATGAACAACTCCTAGAAATCCAATCTGTTCCATGGTTCGCTGACATCCTCTCTCACATAGTCATGAACCAGATCCCTTCTCATTGGTCTTCCATGGTTCGCTGACATTGTGAATTACATAGTCATGAACCAGATCCCTTCTCATTGGTCCAAACAGGATAGATCCTGTTTTCTCTCCTAAGTAAAATACTTTTACTGGGATGATCCATATCTGTTCAAATACTGTCCTGATCAGATCTTTAGGAGGTGTGTTACCACGGAAGAAACTAGGAGTGTTCTATCCTTTTGTCATGAGCAAGTCTGTGGGGGTCACTTTGGCCCGAGAAAAACAGCTGAAAAAGTTCTCCAATCTGGGCTGTATTGGCCCACTCTCTTCAAGGATTCATTCGAGTTTTGTAAAACCTGTAACCGCTATCAGCTTTTAGGGAAGGTCACTAGAAGAAATATGATGCCCTTACAACCCATCTTATCCGTTGAACTTTTTGATCTGTGGGGTATCGATTTCATGGGACCATTTCCAAATTCCTTTGAAAATGTCTACATTCTAGTAGACGTTGAATACATGTCAAAATGGGTTGAGGCGGTAGCTTGCAAAACTAATGACAACAAGGTCGTTGTCAAGTTTTTGAAAGAGAACATTTTTGCCCGGTTTGGAGTACCTCGAGCAATCATCAGTGATAATGGTACACATTTCTGTAACCGTTCTTTTGAGGCTTTGATGAGGAAATATTCAATAACACACAAATTGTCAACTCCTTATCACCACCAAACCAGTGGACAAGTAGAGGTCACAAACAGACAGATCAAACAAATCTTAGAAAAAACAGTTAATCAGAACAGAAAAGATTGGTCTGTAAAATTATGTGATGCTCTGTGGGCGTATAGAACAGCTTTTAAGACCAATTTGGGGATGTCACCATACAGATTAGTATTCGGGAAAGCTTGCTACCTACCAGTAGAATTGGAACATCGAGCAATGTGGGCAATAAAACAGTTGAATTTTGACTCAGACTCGGCAGGTAAAGACAGATTGCTCCAAATAAATGAGTTGGAAGAAATTAGAAATGATGCATACATAAACTCAAAAATTTACAAAGAGAAAACAAAGTTTTTTTATGACAAATCAATTTTGCGAAAAAATTTCTCTCCAGGACAAAAAGTTTTATTGTACAATTCAAAATTGCATCTTTTTCCTGAAAAATTAAGATCAAGATGGACAGGACCATTTTTTGTCAAACAGGTTTTTTCATATGGAGCTGTCGAGATAGAAAATCCTAAAAATGGTAACATTTTTAAAATAAATGGTCAACGTCTAAAACCAATTTTAGAATTTTCTACGCTCGGAGAGGAAGATGTGTTGGTTCTTCATGAACCTCATTATCTGTAAAAATAAAAAAATAAAAAAAAATAAAAATAAATAAATAAATAAATAATTACTTACAATTTTCCTCTTATTTGATTTCTTCATCCTCATACTAATAGTAATTGCAGATCCTTATCATTATTATCAACCGAACAACTGTAAGTTCTTCAATTTTATCTGCTTTATTTTGTGCTTCAGCGAATTTGCATTGAGGACAATGCAAAATTTAGGTGTGTGTGGGGGGGGGTGAGAAATACATATTTTCCTCTTTATTTTACCTTTTTAGTTATATTTTTCTTTCTTTTTGTTAAAAAAAATTATAAAAATATTGTCATTTGCCAAATTAATAGAGTTAAGTAATAATTGATCAAATTGATAGATTTTTAATTTTTCTAATTCTTAGTTAGTGACATATTCAAGTTCACCTTTTATGATAACTCCAAATAAAATTCTTAAGAAATAATTTTTCAACCAGTATACCTTACTTAAGTCTTACCTTATATTTTTAATTAAAAATAATGAAATTTTTGCATGCTTAACTTAGAGTTAAAAATATTTTTTTCAAGTTATCTTCATTTACACATTTTTTAAAAAGACTATATATACTTACACATATATATATTAAAAAAAAACTAACCTTATAAAAGAAGAGTGCGAAAAATAGGCACCACAAAAAAAACAAGGTGATTCTATCTTATAAAGCCTAAGTTGACTGAGCAATTAAGCCCAAGGAGTATCTCTATACTTAATGACCTAAGCCCAATTGGGTTGGGATTCATTGGCCCAAAACTCATTCAATGGTCACTTAGAAAGCCCGTTAAAATAGAAAACAATCACCAAGAATTAGAGAGTAAAAAAATATATATAACACTAACCATTATTTTTATATATTGTTGTTTTGTATATATGGTCTTGAAAAACAATTTTTGATCAAGAAACTTAAAAGTTATTTAAAACAAAGAGTTAGCATGTTCTTTTCAAAACTTTTTAATTAAATTTCTAAGATTTGACTTGGTTTTGTATTGCTATAATGAAAAAGATTTTCTAGGGGATTTACATTGGAGTTATATATAAAAACGTTTTCTTGATTATTAACTAGCTTCAATTAGAATGTTTAAATATATCAAGGAAAATCTGTTATTTACTGACTTATTTAACTTGGCAAGTTGACCGAATTTTGTGGGTATATTCACTACAAACCCTCACGAGACTATAACTCGTCCACTAGGGTAACCTAGGGGTTTAAAGGTTTGTTGTATGCGCTAAATACAACCGCGATTCCTGCGAAAGTGAGTTAGGATTTTCTTTTTATTTTCTTTGCTAGAGGACTAGCAAAAGTTTAGGTGTGGGGATATTTGATAATCACATTTTATTATAATTTTATACATTCATTATCTATTTTACATGAATAAATATACCATTAATAATTGTTGTTAGATTAGTTTGCATATAATTGAATGAAAATATAAATAAATATTATTAAATGTAAAAACCCCTCAAAAATCTCTCTTCTCTATTTTGTAGCATTTTTGAAGCCCAAAGAGCATCAAGAAAATGATGGCCCAAAGGAAAAAGAAAAGAAACAAAATCCACAAGACATCATGCACAGCCCAAAGCCCATCAAAAAAAAAAAAAAGAGAATACACCAAATGGACCGAATTTGATTTGGAACCATAGGAGACCAGACTTGGAATAATTGCTGCAAACAACAATGGGCCGGTTGCTGATAGGCTGCAGCTTTGAAATCATAAGAAATCATACGGGCTGGTTGCAGACAACAAGGATTTTGAATGGGCTAGATTTTCATTTTGAAAATCAAGTGAATCTCATGGACCGGATTTACTTTGGACCAGCTGCATAGGAGACCGAATTTGATTGCTTGGCTTGGATTTGAAATTCAATTTATTGTGGGCCGAACTTCCAAAACTTTGCTTCAGCCATTCAATTTTGATTTGCAAAATCAAATGATGCCATGACCGGACTGCTGGATGCAAGGATTTGAAGTGGACCGGATTTGTTTCAAGACTCAAGGACTGGGCTGCTGAATGAATTTTGAAAATCAAAGCTTCAATGGGCCGGATTTGCTGCAGCAGCTTGATGTTCATTTATTTTTGGATTTTGATTTTCTTTTGAAAATCAAATAAATCATATGGGCCTCCTATGGTTGGGCTAGAGAAGAACAAAAAGAAAATTCAAAGGTGGAGATTGCTTTGCTTGGGGCTCAAGACAAATCTAATGGCTCATATTCATTGAAGATTACTATAAATAGGGGTAGAGAGTGAGGGGTTAAGGGTGTGAAAAATTTTGTAAACTTCTTTTGTAGAGGAGGGCTACTCTTAATTGAGAAGGCCTTCCAAAAATTATAACTTTAGTTGCAATTAATTATAATAATTTTTTCCTCTTTAAATTTGTTCTTTCTCCTCTTTGTTGAATGATGAGGATGGAGATGAAGAGCAAATTGAAGGTTTGCATTTCTTTTCTCTTTTATTTCTTTTTAGTAATTTCTTTATTATTTCTTATTAGTTAGATTTAAATTCATGCTTGTAGTGTAGATTTATTTTCTTGTCTTTTTATTTTTCTTTTTGCACTTTAATTTGTAGAGTAGATTTATTTTCTTGCATTTAATTTCTGCAATTTATTTTGTAGTTTAGATTTTTATTTTCTTTGTAATTAGATTTATTTCTTGTTCATAGTTTAGATTTTTCTTTTCTTTTTAATTTTGTAATTAGTCTTCTTTTTCTTGTTTTTATTTCTTAAGATGTGAATTTAATTCTTGTAGGAATCTTAGAATTGTATGAAACTAGTCTAATTTCCTTTATATTGTATGAATTATTCTCTTGCACTTAAAATGTTCATGTTTAGGATAATCAACTAGAGAACTAATCGGTAGAAGAAGAATTTGATAATCTATGCTAATCTTAAATGGTTTGATAGGTTATGCTTATGAATTCTAGGATTATTATCATGTTGTTGTTCTTATCATGAATAGTAATTTTAACTTAGATGATAATTTGATAGGTTACACTTTCCTTAAATGGTTTGATAATCTATGCTTAATAAATCTAAGTTGAAATATGATAAAAAGAGAATAGTTTATATTTTGTAATTGAAATTGGTTAGTGGATTATATTCTAGATTTCTTACCTCTTTTGAATCCTCCAACTTGACTTTCTTAAATTTTCTTTTCATTCTTAGTTTTATTTCTTGATTTCATTAATTCATATTTCTTGCCTCGTGATTTCATTTATTCTTTGATTCTTCCTTCTCTCCTCTAAAATTTAATTTATTATCTTTTGCATATATTCACAACAATCACTCATCACAATCATACTTATTCTTTATTCCTAATTATCACGCACAAAACATAAGAATCATTTCTAATAATCTGTTAAAATCACCTTCCTCGTTGGATCGATATTTTTTATACTATAACTTGATAAATTGTGCACTTGCAATTTGGTACATAATTATGCCGCACCAGAAATACTGAAGAAATGTGAAATACATTGATCAGGCAGGAATGATAAGAACTACAAAAGTAAACTGGAACCATTAACTAATAAATGAAAAAGAATAGGCTTCGACTCTTCTTCTGCTCCGTCTGCAAGGCACTCCTGCAGAGAATCCTCTGTCTCCTGTTGAACTTGTTCTTCCTCTAAGCCTGACGTACACCAGAGAAAACAGGTGTACGTCAGCGTGTATGGCACATGGCAAGACCCCACAAAACTAATAGAGCGCACGAAAACCCAATGTGAAAACGATATAGCAACAGAAATGATAAAGAAACGTGCAACGGGAAATCCAACAAAATCAACATGCGAAAACACTACTAAAAACATGGTAAACATAAAACATCCAAAATTGATCAGGTAACGAGATCATGCAGCTAGCGATCAGTCTAATCATCCAAGTAACAGGGGTATATAATAGATGGAATTAATACCTAAAAATCTACAACAAGAGATGTAGTACGTCGAGAGAAATAATCCAAACAAGGAAACACTCATGTATATACCATATGTCTCAAATTGTAGATAATTAAATATTAATCCTAATCTATGTATGAAAAGAAAACAACTAGCCATCCTATCACAACTCACTGGTTCACATCTCACACAGAGTCAAAGTTCACATTATCAGATATCTGGTTAACCACATCTCACTAGTACCTCAGACCTGCCCCAGTGCGAAATGTTTCACTGGTGCGTGCCTGGATTTAATCAATAATCACAATATCACCGCTCCTCAGACCCACCCCAGTACGAAACGATACACTGGTGCGAGCCTAGAAATAAACAATAAACACATCCGATCACTGCTCCTCAGACCCACCCCAGTACGAAACGATTCACTGGTGCGAGCCTGGAAATAAACAATAAACACATCCGATCACTGCTCCTCAGGCCCACCCCAGTGCAAAACGATTCACTGGTGCGAGCCTGGAAATAAACAACAACATATTTGATAACATGAACCCAGACCTTCCCATCCTAACTCTTCTTGTTTTCTAAGTCAACAATACACATGTATCATGGTCTTGTACACGACACGCTAGGCAACTAAGAACATGAACCACTAACGGTTCTCAACAAAACATGAAATAATAAATAAATACAACTAATTTTATGCAAATCATATGATGAACATGACTATATAAGCTAGCGATAAATAAATACAACTAATTTTATGCAAATCATATGATGAACATGACTATATAAGCTAGCGATGAATCAGGTGTGCATATATGAATGAACATGACTATATAAGCTAGCGATGAATCAGGTGTGCATATATGACATGAGTGAGTATAAATAAGATTGTCAACATATCGATGTCAATGTACATGAAATGTCGTGTTCTACAACTATCAATCTCACAAAAATAATCTTTTTCCAAAATAATTTCTTTAAAAACTTTTTCATTCTAAAATAATTTTCTTCCACGACAAAAATTCTAAAAATATTATAATTAATCTAAAATAATTCTATTACCCAAAATAAATTCTTTAATTTATTATATTGATTCTGAAAAATACTATTTATCACATAATTACTATCCATTCAATATTATTCATCAAACCCACGCATATAATAACAATTATAAATTAACATAAACAGATAATTCACCAATTCATCAACAAGCCCATGCAGATAATAACAATTCATAATCTAATCTATGCAACTAATTAACGACAGATATAAATAGGAAATGACGAGTCAAGAGGAGCGAGATCTTGCATATAAATAATTTACGATAGATCTAAAATTGTAATGAAATACGATCGGAGAATAGGGATCTTGCCTACGACGAGTCCGAGGCGGGTAGAGGGCTGCGGCACGGCCATCAGCGAGCGGGGAAGCCGGTAGTGGGGTCGGGCCAGTGCCGCACGTCGGTGGTGGTGTAGATGCTGCGGCGGAGGGTACGGGGAAACTGCGGCGCGGTGCGGTGGTGCGGCTGTGGTTGCAGGAGGTGGCGGGCTCAGAGAGCGGCGTCTGCAAGGAGGGAGGCCTTGAGATGAGAGAAGGAGACAGGGCGGGCGGTCGGAGCGGCGGCGGCGAGCAAGCAGAGGTGGCGGAGCTCGAGCTGACCCACAGAAGGGAGGAGGGTGCGGGTCGTGGCGCGTCTCGGCGCCAGAGGTGGAGCGCAGCTGCCGTGAGCGCGCGGTGGATCTGGTGACGACGTGGCGGCCCGGGGGTGGGGGGCGCGCGCGAGCTCACGGCGACGACAGGAGAGTGGGCGGAGGAGATCGAGAAGCGCGAGCCTCGGACTGCGAGCTCGTCGCGTGGCACGGCGAGCATGGGCCGCACGAGCTCGGTGTTTGGTGCGTGGCAATGGGTTCCGGGTGTTTGGGGACAAGAAGAGTAAGCGAGTAAAGAATTGTGCCGACGCGGCTGTGCTGAACAGGAATCAGAAAAATAAAAATAAGGTATATATATATATATATAGGGTATATTAGGGTTAGGGTTAGGGATAATTAAACAAAAAATAATTTAAATAAATAATTATAGGTATTTAAAAATTAAACTAATTAAATAATAATTATCTACAAATAAAAACGTACATGTTATGCTAATACAACAGTGAATACGAAATAGTCGAAATATACATATATTGTACAATTAAATAAGAATATTTAATAAATAAAATATATTTACTTATATTTAAAATCAAATAATTATGGGATAATTATATACACAATAAACCGTACAAGTTATACTAATACGACAGATAATATGTAACGGTAGAAATAATACAGCAAATTATACAAATAATACGTAATTAATAATACAACGCATTATATGAAAATATACGTAATAATAAAAATAATACAACGTATTATTAAAAATAACATGTAACAGCATCGATAACGCAACAGATAAATTCCATAAATTTTCACCGAATAAAATTAATTTATAAATATTAATATCATTTAAATAAATACAAAACTTAAGACTTTAAGTCATAGAAAATCTAGAAAATCAAGAAAAATACAAATACACTTTTAAAAATAATAATTAACTATTTTAAAATACCAAAAAATTATTTTAACTGGTATCAAAAATTCATGGTCCTTACGTTCTAACCCCCTTAAAATAAATTTCGCCCTCGAAATTAAAATAAAAGTGATGCACTTATATGCATCATTCAAGATAATAAAAGAAAGCTACATCATCAAAAGTTATAACTAATCAGCTAAGTAATACGGCTCAAAACAGTATTATAAAAATTGTATAAACTATCACAATAAGTGTGAAGTGCATAAAATACAATCATAGTCATATCAAAGTCATAACATATCAGGCATAATAATACAAAAGAACAAAAATAAATATCATGTACATATAGACATCATAAACATAATGATATCTAACACCATAAAAATGTAGAAAACACTAAAATGAAAATTCACCATAATAGATACATAGTAATTTATATGACATATACATGATCACAAATCAAACGATATTAACATATTTAAGTAAAATAGCACAATAGTAACCATCAAACAAATCATGAAATGATATAATAATTTGCAGATTAATACCAAGAATATCATGTAAAACAAGAACAATACAGTATAAGCATTACAATAAGTCAATAGTCAAACAACACATAAGTATTAATTGGGACAAAACAGTAAGCACAATCATGGAAAGACAATGTGAGACGACACAACAATTCATAAAGTATATGCAGTATATTATATCAAAACAAAATAGATAATTATAGATGTATATCATAATAATAATTATCGAAACATACTTTATATAAGTATTATGACTATTGGGTACATAATATCATGACTAGAAAAATGAAGCAAACAAACTTGAACAAGGAACAAAATATATAAGTATTAAGATGAATAAGAAACTGTATTTAGAAAATAAGTAACCATAACATCAACAAAACTAAAAAGATGAAATGATTGATAAATTAAAACAAACAATGATGATACATGCAATTAGAGTAAAGAATGAAATAAAATATACTAAATGGAACTACTTTATACGTAATAAAACAAGCTAGATAATAAACTTATAACATAATATACAATAGCAGATAATGATAATGTAAAATGACTGAAATATACTAAACACGAGAATGACGTAATATCACTAGAAAAGTACAAGATATAAGACAAGAATGTAGAACAATCAGGCAGAAGGACAATAAAGATTATAATAAGGTATACAGAGCATACATAATCGCAATTGAAATAACATTAAGAAATAAACATAGATAAAAATATCAATACATATAGACAAACAAACAGAGACAAATCATAATAATAATCAATAGCAGAATGAAATGATACATAATAATTACTAGCATACAAACAGTTATATAACGCAAAGTAAATAATGCCAAATAATAATTAAGTTCAAAGAAACACAAATAAAATTAGAGTATAAAATAAAAGATATAAAAGCAAAAGGGATAAACAAGATTCAACAACAATAAGTCACTATATAAATCAATTTAGACATAGCTGTATATTGTGAATTAGTCAAAAATCACATAAATACAATCATCGTAATATACATAAAACATGAACTATGGAAGATAAAATAGATTTATAAACAAATAAAAACATACAATATAGCATTGTATGTGATACATAAAATATATAATAAATAATGCAAAATTAATACAATCAAATAATATATAAGTCAAATCAAGAAAATATAGTTGTAAAAATAATAACATATATAATAACGATCGGTACGAGGATAGAGGAGTTATACAAGAGAGGTTAATCGCGAAGCGATGGGACAAGAACCGTGGAAACTCCGGAGTCAAAGAGTGATAAGATAGGGACGAAATAAAATCTATCAAGAAAATATAATAAGGGCTCAAGAATAGTCTCAAGGATGAAATATGATATGCATCTAAATTGTCCATTATATTCTCACTAATGAGGACTCGGGACCGTGATCAGGACCGTGACCTGCATGGGCCACCAAAAAAACCTGTCACGCCCCGTTTCCCAAAAATATCCGAGAATCGGAACCTGAACAAGCCCGCGACGTATTAGATTGAGAAGAAATATACACTATTATTTTTTTTCTTTTTCTTCTTCTTAATCCAATACGCTAAGCGTCTGGAAATAAATACAATGCGAAGTCACAGGTCCCCGATCACAATCAGTAAGAATATAAGGACAAATCAGAATAAAATAATACATATCACAAATGGGATAACATCCGAGACATAATAATACAGGTCAAACGTGCCCTTATACCAAAACTATCTGAATGAAATACTGAAGAAATGTGAAATACATTGATCAGGCAGGAATGATAAGAACTACAAAAGTAAACTGGAACCATTAACTAATAAATGAAAAAGAATAGGCTTCGACTCTTCTTCTGCTCCGTCTGCAAGGCACTCCTGCTGAGAATCCTCTGTCTCCTGTTGAACCTGTTCTTCCTCTAAGTCTGACGAACACCAGAGAAAACAGGTGTACGTCAGCGTGTATGGCACACGGAAAGACCCCACAAAACAAATAGAGCGAACGAAAACCTAATGCGAAAACGATATAGCAACAGAAATGATAAAGAAACGTGCAACGGGAAATCCAACAAAATCAACATGCGAAAACACTACTAAAAACATGGTAAACATAAAACATCCAAAATCGATCAAGTAACAAGATCATGCAGCTAGCGATCAGTCTAATCATCCAAGTAACAGCGGAATACAATAGATGGAATTAATACCTAAAAATCTACAACAAGAGACATAGTACATCGAGCGAAATAATCCAAACAAGGAAACCCTCATGTATATACCATATGTCTCAAATTGTAGATAATTAAATATTAATCCCAATCTATGTATGAAAAGAAAACAACTAGCATCCTATCACAACTCACTGGTTCACATCTCACACAGAGTCAAAGTTCACATTATCGGATATCTGGTTAACAACCACATCTCACTAGTACCTCAGACCTGCCCCAGTGCGAAAAGTTTCACTGGTGCGTGCCTGGATTTAATCAATAATCACAATAACACCGCTCCTCAGACCCACCCCAGACGATTCACTGGTGCGAGTCTGGAAATAAACAATAAACACATCCGATCACTGCTCCTCAGACCCACCCCAGTGCGAAACGATTCACTGGTGCGAGCCTGGAAATAAACAACAAACACATCCGATCACTGCTCCTCAGACCCACCCCAGTGCAAAACGATTCACTGGTGCGAGCCTGGAAATAAACAACAACATATTCGATAACATGAACCCAGACCTTCGCATCCTAACTCTTCTTGTTTTCTAAGTCAACAATACATAGGTATCATGGTCTTGTACACGACACGCTAGGCAACTAAGAACATGAACCACTAACGGTTCTCAACAAAACAAGAAATAGTAAATAAATACAACTAATTTTATGCAAATCATATGATGAACATGACTATATAAGCTAGCGATGAATCAGGTGTGCATATATGACATGAGTGAGTATAAATAAGAGTGTCAACATGTCGATGTCAATGTACATGAAATATCGTGTTCTACAACTATCAATCACACAAAAATAATCTTTTTCCAAAATAACTTCTTTAAAAACTTTTTCATTCTAAAATAATTTTCTTCCACGACAAAAATTCTAAAAATATTATAATTAATCTAAAATAATTCTATTACCCAAAATAAATTCTTTAATTTATTATATTGGTTCTGAAAATACTATTTATCACATAATTACTATCCATTCAATATTATTCATCAAACCCACGCATATAAATAGGAAATGACGAGTCAAGAGGAGCGGGATCTTGCATATAAATAATTTACGATAGATCTAGAGGTGTAATGAAATACGATCGGAGAATAGGGATCTTGCCTACGACGAGTCCGAGGCGGGTAGAGGGTTGTGGCACGGCAACAGCGAGTGGGGAAGCTCGGGTTGGCGTCGGGCAGCGGCGAGGTGGTGGTGGTGTAGATCTGGCGAAGGAGTACGGGAAATGGGCGCGGTCGGTGTCACGGCTCGTGGTCCAGGGTGGCGGCTAGAGAGCGGCGCTGCGCGGGAGGGAGGCTAGAGAATGAGAGGAGGAGACATGGGGGCAGTCGAGCGGCGGCGGCGAGGCAGGAGGTGGCGGAGCTCGAGCGGACCACAGAGGGAGGAGCGTACGGGTTTGTGGCGTTCTCGGCTGACGGTGGAGGCAGTGCGCGGCTGAAGCGGCGCCGGGCGGAATGCTAAGGACGACGTGGCTGGGGCTACTGACCGGAGCTCACGGCGGCCCACGAGCGGGCGAGTGGGGGTAGGAGATGAGCAGGAGAGGCTGGTGGCTGGAGCTCGCTATCGGCGTGGCCAAGGGACGAAGTGGGCGGCCGGGCGACGCTTCGGGTGATTGGGTGGTCGGATGGGGTCGAGGTGTTTGGGGAAGGAAAGTAAGGAGAAAGAATTGTGGCGGCTGTCGTGAACCAGGATCAGAAAACATAAATAAGTTATATATATATAGGGTATATTAGGGTTAGGGTTAGGGATAATTAAACAAAAAATAATTTAAATAAATAATTACAGGTATTTAAAAATTAAACTAATTAAATAATAATTATCTACAAATAAAAACATACATGTTATGCTAATACAACAGTGAATACGAAATAGTCGAAATATACATATATTGTACAATTAAATGAGAATAATTAATAAATAAAATATATTTACTTATATTTAAAATCAAATAATTATGGGATAATTATATACACAGTAAAACGTACAAGTTATACGAAAATATACGTAATAATACCACAAATTATACAAATAATACGTAATTAATAATACAACGCATTATACGAAAATATATGTAATAATAAAAATAATACAACGTATTATTTAAAATAACATGTAACATCATCGATAACGTAACAGATAAATTCCATAAATTTTCACCGAATAAAATTAATTTATAAATATTAATATCATTTAAATAAATGTAAAACTTAAGACTT
This sequence comes from Asparagus officinalis, assembly GCF_001876935.1. Classification (NCBI taxonomy): domain Eukaryota; kingdom Viridiplantae; phylum Streptophyta; class Magnoliopsida; order Asparagales; family Asparagaceae; genus Asparagus; species Asparagus officinalis. The sequence continues at coordinate 44,856,906 of NC_033802.1, read as the reverse complement.
TAAATCATAGAAAATCTAGAAAATCAAGAAAAATACAAATACACTTTTAAAAATAATAATTAACTATTTTAAAATACCAAAAAATTATTTTAACTGGTATCGAAAATTCATGGTCCTTACAATAACAGCTCCTATTATGCAACCGTCGGATTAGAATCTCCAATTTGAAGTCATGACTGATGCAAGTGATTACGCGGTTAGTGCTGTGTTGGGTCAAAGAAAGGACAAGATAGTTCATGCAATTTATTATGCTAGTCACACTCTTGATGAGGCCCAAGTTAACTATGCTACCACTGAAAAGGAGTTATTAGCAGTTGTTTTCGCCTTTGATAAGTTCAGGTCTTACTTAGTGGGGTCCCAAATCATCGTTTATACCGACCACTCCACCATCAAATATCTTTTGAGCAAGCAATATGCCAAGCCTAGGTTGATTCGATGGATACTTCTTTTATAAGAGTTTGACCTAGAGATAAAGGATAAGAAAGGGACGTAAAACTTGGTGGCAGACCATTTGTCGAGGATGAAACAAGAATCACATGATAATGAGGATGAACTACCGATCGACGACTCTAGCCATAGAAAGATTGGATGCACCATGGTATGCGGACTTCGTCAACTACATAGTGTGTGGAGTTTTGCCTCCAGATCTGAGCTATCAACAGAAGAAGAAGTTCTTTGCTGACTTGAAGTATTATTTTTGGGATGAACCATTTCTATACAAACGGTGTGTTGATGGGATGTTTAGAAGGTACGTTCCTGAAGATGAGGTTACAAGTATTCTCCATCATTGCCATTCATCTTCTTACGGAGGACATGCAAGCACTTCAAAGACAGCTGCAAAAGTTCTACAATCAGGTTTCTATTGGCCGAGTCTTTTCCGGGATGCAAATCAGTTTGTAAAATCTTGTGATAGTTGTCAGAGGACCGGAAGCATTTCGAAGCGACATGAGATGCCTTTACACTCCATCTTGGAAATTGAGGTCTTTGATGTGTGGGGCATAGATTTCATGGGACCGTTTCCGTCATTGTATAATAACAAGTTCATCTTAGTGGCGGTGGATTACGTCTCCAAATGGGTAGAAGCGATAGCATCCCCCACCAACGATGCTAAAGTTGTTGTGAAACTATTCAAAAACGTTATTTTTCCAAGATTTGGGGTGCCACGGACGGTAATCAGTGATGGAGGTTCACACTTCATTGAAAGAAAATTCGAAGCTCTCTTAAGACAATATGGGGTCACTCATAAGGTTGCCACGTCATACCATCCTCAAACTAGTGGTCAAGTGGAGGTTTCGAATCGAGAAATCAAGAGTATCTTGGAGAAAATAGTTAATCGTTCGAGAAAGGACTAGTCTATGAAACTCTCGGATGCTTTATGGGCCTATCGAACTACCTACAAAACACCCATAGGTATGACACCGTTCAAGTTGGTGTATGGCAAATCGTGCCATCTCCCAGTTGAGTTAGAGCATAAGGCGTATTAGGCTATCAAGTTGCTCAATTTCGATATGAAGACCGCCGGTGAGAAAAGAAAGCTTCAACTTCATGAGCTAGATGAGCTACGATTAGATTCCTATGAGAATGCTCACATTTATAAAGAAAAGACTAAACGATGGCACGATAAGAATATCCTTCGAAGAGAGTTTAATCAAGGAGATATGGTATTACTTTTCAACTCTCGTTTGAAGCTTTTTTTGGGCAAGCTCAAGTCTAGGTGGTCCGGACCGTTTCAAATCCGCGAGGTCTTTCCTAATGGAGTTGTTGAAGTTTGGAACGAAACAACGGGATCTTTCAAGGTGAATGGGCAACGATTGAAGCACTACATTGTAAGTGAACAAAACGAGAAAGGGGTCACTTATACCCTTTCCGATCCCCTTTCGTCGGAGAATTGAGCGCAAAAAGGGGTCGAGCTCATGACTATAAACGAGCGTTTCTTGGGATGCAACCCAAGTTTTCATCCATTTTATTTATCTTATTTTATTTCATTTTAGTTTTATTTTTTTTAGGCAATGAGATCGTCACAAATTTAACTTATAACATTTTCAATCATGCAGGTGGGGAGAAGGGAGAACAATTCTTTCAGAAAAAAAAACTGCAGAAAAAGGAGTTAAAATGGGATGGCAGACTCTACCATACCCAGGGGTGGTGTACACCACCCCCATGATCCACAGGAAGAAAAATTTCAGAGCCTACCACACCCAGGGGTGGTGTACACCACACCCATGCTCCATAGGAAAAAAAATTCAGAGGCCACCACACCCATATGCCACACCCATGGCCCAAATAATAAAAAAAAGAAAAGAAAATTCTTTCCCCTTCTCTTTCGTTCCAAACCACAGCCCACCTTTCAATTTTTTTGCCCTAACCCCCCATCCACAAATCACTGCACCGCCCTCCACCAAGTAGCCGACCGCTGTCCTCTCCTTCTTCAACCACGATCGCCTTCATCCTTCACCAATTCATCCCGACCGCCGCTCCTATGAAACAACGCGACCAGCGCTCGTCTTCTTCCACCATCGCCGGCCATCAACACCACGACCTTCTCCACTGACTGCCATCACAGCGGCCGTCATCACCCTTCATCACATGCAGAAACCACCCCCACTCTCAGACGCCCTCAACCCCTCTTCGACAAAATCCGCCGCCGTTCTCTCATCCTTCATCACCGCTGCAAACCTACGGCACCTCTCAACTTTGATTTCACCGCACAACAGTCGCTCAACCTCAACCCTTCGATCAGCACCGCACCGCCCTTCACCAAGTCGCCGACCAACTCCGACCAGATCTCCACTTCTCACCTCTCCTATCTACCTCCGACCCAGATCTGATATCACCGCCCCCATCCATCAACCCTCAAAAACCACCGCTGCTCATCTCCCCAACGCTCACCACCGAACTCCTCACCATCTCAGACCTCCAAATAACCACAGCCGCCTCCTCATCGACAACGCAACAACAGCCAACGACCGCCTTCAACACCTACTGTCAATTCCTGTTCGAGAGCCTACATGGGACCTAAGCACGGACGTCCTAGTCAGGTAGCCTCAACTTCTACAGCGCGACGACACAAAGGTAACTCCCCCCCTCCCAAAACCCTCATAGGAATTTGTTAATGCACAACAACAATCTAGGTATAATACACTGGTTAAGCGGGGAATTTTGAGTACCCGCTACTTGGATGAGAATTGTTTGCATTAGTTAGGGCTGTGGAATGATGTTTCATACCTCCTGAGACGGGTTGGTTGGTTGAATTTTGTTGAGGCTAAACACCCCACATATGAGCGTATTACTCTCGAATTTTTGAGCTCTCTTGATGCTGTTTTATTTAATGGTGAGGGCGTAAAGGAAGGGAAAATCACTTTCAGGCTATTTAACCAGTCTCACACACTTACATTAGCACAATTAAATCAGATATTTGGTTTTCCGGAGGGTGGGACTAGAATTGTTCCTAAAAATTTTAACTTGACCCCCTTTTGGATTTCTATCGCACGCTCTACCACTCAAAGAACCTATGATCCCTCTTTGTCACGAGCTTCTGCTGTTTATAACCCATGCTTTAGATATTTACAGAGGTTCATGGCTTTCACCATTTTTGGTTGAGGTGAGAGTGATGGAGTCATGTGTCAGAGAGAGCTCTACCTTTTATGTGCCATGGTTGAGGGACATAAAGTTGATACAAGAGCTTTTATGATTCATCATGTGTCGTGCAGCGAGAGCAACGAGTGGAAAAATTGTGTTAGTGTGACGCCCCTGGGTTCACACAAGGCTGCAGTCCAAGGTGAAACCAAGAATGTCAAACCTGCTATGCACCACACCGTGCAATAACATGTTTCACCATCACAATTCTATCACTCTAGTAGAGTCAATAATAGGTGTAGGTACAAAAGCAAGTAAGAGATACTACAAGAGATAACTGATGAAACGATAAGGATCAAATAGTATTTCATCATCCAACACATAGGAATATAATGTCAATGTCTAAAATGAACAAACTGGAGTTCTTAATACATCTCAAATACAACAAGTCTGAATAAAGGAAACAAGGTACACAGCCTTTACAACATCTAGAATAAAGTCCTCAAATGTCTAAACAAAGTCTATAGTGGAGCTCCAAAATAAAGCATAGCTAGAATAGACAGTCGAACACTAAAGAACTCACATGAGTGTCATGTCCGAAAATGATTAAGTGTCCAAAACATAGACTATATAAATTAAACGTCCAACTCATGGACTGAAAGTAACGAGTGTCCAACGCATGGACTGAATATAACCAATGTCCAACGCATGGACTTAATATAACCAATGTCCAACGCATGGACTAAATCTCACCAATGTCCAACGTATGGACTGAATATAACCAATGTCCAACGCATGGACTAAATATAACCAATGCATGTCCAACACGAGGACTGAGTGGAATGAGTGTCCAACACGAGGACTGAATGGAATGAGTGGCCAACACGAGGACTGAATGGAATGAGTGTCCAACACGAGGACTGAATGGAATGAGTGTCCAACACGAGGACTGAATGGAATGAGTGTCCAACACGAGGACTGAATGGAATGAGTGTCCAACACGAGGACTAACTGTAAAATTATACAAAGTGTAAGTGTCGAATATATATATACACAAAAGATACACATAATCTCATGTCACACGTGCCTCGTTGTGCGGATCGGTGCTTGTGTCAAAAGTCAACTCACATGTACAGATAAATAATAAATCACTAAAATCTAACATCAAATAATGGAGGCAACTCCTCGAACACACAAAAGTATGCACCAAAATTAAAACATGCACAAACAGTGCGGCGGTCGACCGCAGAGGTCACTCCGGTCGACCGCGCCAAGAGCAGAACTGACTGCTCAACAAAAATGCCTCGCGGTCGACCGCACATAAGGCAGACAACCTCTGCCCTGCTGCACGCCAAGCGGTCGACCGCCGCGTCCACCGCGGTCGACCGCGAAATAGGCAGAGAGTTATTTACAGGTTCTCTGTCTATTTCACGTACTGATGCAATGACTCAAATAATTAAATCCTAAACATATACAAGTGTTGTATAAACATAATTTAAACAATGTTAAATAATGCATAAACCATAGAAGACAAAAAAAAACTATTCTATAAGATCTACCATTTAATCCCTAGACATGTTTATGCATATCGAAGCGTTGTGAAAACAGTAAACTTGCATCAAAACTCAGATTTAAAAAAAAATATAAATTTCAGATCAAATCTCTTTAACCAAAATCGTTGGTGAGCATTTGAAAACTAAAATACTTGATTCTTACATCTCATATCATAAAGATCCATCTATCTACACAAAATAATGATTTAGGCTCAAGAAACTTATTAAAAATCATTAGAAAACCCATAAAAGCGTGGGTGAAGGGCTGGGGACGATGTCACTCGCCTGAGGGGGGTTGATGAACACCCAAAAACGATCCTCCTTCAATCTAAATTGCGAAACCCCACCGAAATCCTTCGAAACGCCCTAAAACGCCAAAATCCGAGCTAGGGTTTGAGAGGAGAGAGAGAAGGGGGCTGGGGCTATTAGGGTTCAATAGAGGGTTCTGAGAGCTTCAAAACGAGTATATATACTTAGGGTAACAATCGGGTTTGGTATAAACAAAACCCGCCTGAAACAGAACTGGCAGAACCAGGTTCGCTGCGCGGTCGCCCGCAGCGACCACGGCGGTCGACTGCGCAGGTTCCTGGGTCATTCTCAGACTGGGGTTCGGTGAAAAGGCCATAACTTTCTCATCTGATCTCGGAATGAGGTGATCTAAGATTCGTTGTAAAGCTCGTGAAGAGACCTACAACTTTGATCTTATACACTTTTCCAGATTCTAAATAAATCAGTGTGTAAAATATAAAAACTCTCAACTAGTCAAAATTCTCAGATTCTCACTATTTGCCTTTGTGCATGTTTTGTGTATTTACACTCGTATATTCACAAATATGCATTGAATTGATCTCAAATCAATTCCTATCATACTCAAACATAAAAATACATTATTTTCATCATATAACATATTTATAATTAACAAATATGCATTGAATTGATCTCAAATCAATTCCTATCATACTCAAACATAAAAATACATTATTTTCATCATATAACATATTTATAATTATTTATCACACTATATTCAAATTTTTGGGGTTTTACATTCTTCCTCCCTTAAAAGAATTTCGTCCTCGAAATTCAGAAATTATACTCAAACAAATAATATTACTCTAGACAAGCATATTATGATATTTACCTTTAACAATCTAGGATGACTATATCCCACTCAACCCTTAATCAAATGGAACTAGTACGTCGGGCGAAAAATCCAAACAAGAAACCCCCCATATATATACCATATGTTCCAAAAGATTAAGAATTGAGCAAAAATATCTTCATTCTAGCGTTAAATCAAAATATAACCACACAAATAGTCGCACACATAAATCAATCCACTTCCTCACTAGGTGCAGGAAGTAGCGCGGCATAACATCTTCGCGCTCCCAAAAAATCATCTTTGATGTCTACACTCAACCATTAAAATGTAAATACTCCCACTTAACCCCTAACTAAATGGAACAAGTACATCGAGCGAAAAATCCAAACAAGAAACCCCTCATATATATACCATATGTTCCAAGTACTTAGGAGATAAGTGTTAATACCCTCATTTTAGTGTTAAGTATAAACATCACCATACATGTAACCATAAGTCATATATAAGTCATACTAAAATTTAATTTACCTGCTCAAACAGGTGAGGAGCCCCAATAAGCTCCAAAATCCGAAACAGTCCAATATATCTCAGTTCAAGCTTTCTCCGCCTTCCAAATCGCTGAACGTCTTTCATAGATGATACTTTCAGCACAACTAACTCTTCAAATCTGAACTCTAAATGTCCTCATCTCTTATCTGCATAACTCTTTTGCTGACTTCGAGCGGCTAGAACCTGTCCTTTGATTTATGTTACTTTCTCAGTAATCTATCTCATACGCTCTGGCCCAAGCATTAAAATATCCTCCTGCACTTCCCAATATATAGGCGATCTGCAAGGCTTCCCGTACGATGCTTCATACGGGGCCACACCAATTATCGCTTGATAACTGTTGTTATAAGAGAACTCTATCAGTAGAATATGATCCTCCCAGTTGACTTTGGAAGTAAATGGCACAAGCCCGCAACATGTCCTCCAACATCTGATTTACTCTTTCCATCTTACCATCCGTCTGTGGGTAGAATACACTACTGTAAGATAAATCTGTTGCCAAATGAATCCTGGAAATCCTTCCAAAAATACAGAATGAAATATGTTGGCTTCATTAGTATATCCATTATCATCCAACCAAAATCATTTTCTTTCTTTGACTTCGGCAACCCTACAATAATGTTCATAAAAAGGGTTGCCCACTTCTATTTCGAAACTGGAAAAGATTGAAGTGTTCCTACGGGTCTCTAATGTTCCACCTTCACTTACTGACAGGTAAGATACTTAGCTATATACTCTGAAATCTTCCTACGCCTATCACTCCACCAAAAGTGTCTCTTTAAGTCCTTGTACATCTTAGAATTCATAGTCCTCAATAAACTCAATCCACCGTCGCTGTCTCTGGTTGAGTTCCTTCTGGGAGAAAAGATACTTCAAACTCTGGTGGTCGATGAACAACTTAAATTGCACTCCATACAAGTAATGTCTCCATGACTTCAGTGCAAATATCACTGCTGCTAACTCCAAGTCATGAGTGGGATAGTTCTGCTTATGCACTCTAAATTACCGTGAGACATATGTTACTACTCTCTGAGTTTGCATCGAAACGTCTCCTAAATCTGCCAATGATATATCTGTGTAGACAACTTAGCCTTCAAGGTATCAAGGCCTCCTGGCACTCCATGCTCCAAATGAACTGTACACTCTTCTTCGTAAGGCGTGTAAGTGGTGTCAAAATCTTCAAAAAGTCTAGGATGAACTTCCTGTAATAACCAGCTAACCCAAGAAGCTTTGAATCTCTATCACCATCTTCGGCGGTTCTAAAACAAGAATTGCTGTAAACTTAGCCGGATTCACTGCAATGCCCTCTCTGCTGTTGACGTGGCCGAGAAATCTAACTTTGATGACCAAAACTCGTATTTGCTAAACTTAACATATAACTGATGCTCCTGAAGAGTCTGCAATGCTACTCGTGTTCTGCCTATGATCTCGAAAACATGAGGATATCAAACTGGCCCATGAAGGGATGGAAAAACCCGGTTCATAACATTCATGAATACCACAGGTGCATTAGTCAACCCGAATAGCCTGACTAGAAACTCTAAAGATTCACATCGAATTAGAAAAAATGGTTTTGGGAAAATCCATCTCCCGAACCCGCAACTATGATAACCAGAACGAAGATCAAACTTCGAGAAATACTACGCTCTCTGCAACTAGTCGAACAAGTCATCAATCCTAGGTAATGAGTACCTATTCCGGATAGTGTCCTTGTTCGGCTCTCTATAATAAGTGCAAAATCTCATATTACCGTCCTTTTTCTTCACGAAGAGGACCGATGCGCCCCATGGAGAATAACTCCTACAAATAAAACCTGAGTTGACAACTCGTCCAACTGGGTCTGAAGCTCCCTCATCTCAGCTGGTGCCATATGATAGGGTGCGCGGGATATCGAGGCTGTGCCCGGCTGCAACTTAATACACCACTCGACCTCTCACACAGGAGGTAACCCAGGTATGTCCTGAAAGACATCCTGATATTCTGAGACAACTCTAGTCTCTAATGAATCAATACTCAGATCCCGTCGCATCACCTCATCGATGAACGCCAGGAGTGACTCCGCAAAGCGAATGCCCTAAGAAGTGGCCACAATCATCTCAGACCCGTCGGACGCTCGCAAATTTGACATTCCTGGTTTCACCTCGGACTGCAGCCTTGTGTGAACCCAGGGGCATCACAGTTAGGTGGCTTGATTACCACTTTAGCTTACGGGATGGGTTTAGGAGAGCTTGTAGAAAGACTTCATCCATTAAGCCCTAGTGCGTCCATTAACCTCGATGCTTGTCTACATATGAAATTGATTAGTAATAAGGGCAATAGGTTATGGTTATGTTTTCAGGATAATTATCTTTTCCTACTCCCTGATCCTGATCGCACGACCATCCATAAAATTGCTTGGATTGTTGAAGTAGACTCAATCTGAACTCTCAGATTTGAGACTCTCAGCTCTTGGCAAACTCTTGCACACTAGCCTTCTCTAAGCATTCGGCCTTGATACTCATCAAGCTCGGGTATAATCGAACTCGATAACACAAGGGCTTCTACTGTGCACTGAAGTTCAATCACAATTTTGATCGAATCGTCCAAGGGAAGCAAACTCGATGCAAGCATTCGAGGGAGGCATCCTATCGCTACCGAAGAACCCACGTTAAACAAAAATAGAATTCTCTTCGCTTCTGTTGTAATTTTTTGATTCTTGATTTGTAATAAGTGATTCTTATCAATACAAATCTCCATTAAGAACCAAAACTTTTACGACCTACAAGCTTGTCCATCAAGGTTCAGTTAAAAAAAGTTTCTCTTGTGTATTCAGTGATAACTTCGTCTTTATTGAGGGGCAACAAATGCAAGTATGAAATCTTGAAGCATTATTTATATTGAATATCTATTGGCTATGAAATAAAATTTCTAATCTCAAATATAAATAAATAAGATCTATTTGGGGGGAAAAACAATTATTTCTTAGAGGACATTACATAGGTTAGAAGAATTTTAAAGGTAGGCAAACATGCTTCGTATTTAACTTTGAGATGTTGTATGTTAGGAGATCTTTGTTGTGCCTAATAAAGCAATTGCATAAAATTTTCTTATTTATCCAAGGCCTTCTTCAAACGTGCTTCTGCTGTGTTAATTATTTTTACTTCAGTTTTAGCCAACTCAATCTTCTTCTATAAATGTTGAACCTTCTTTCTCCACTTTAGAATCTATTGATTCAGATCATCCTTACATGATTTAGTATGATTAATAGCCACTTTATGAGCAGGTAATGACTTGTCTACGTAAGAGATAGGACTTTCCAATGATTTTGAAAATTCTAGAGAAGATACCATATCGGTATTTTCAAGCTTGG
>NC_033802.1:44798280-44846764 GCF_001876935.1 Asparagus officinalis | reverse complement strand
CCTACAATGATTTTCTCAAATGCTTTCCTTAACTTGCAACCCGAGTTACTAAGCACTCCACACAAAGTAATTTTATTCTCTATTAGTTTGATAAAACTCTCAAAGTCCTGCTCGAAAAGGACCCAAAGCTTTCCTTCACAATATTCTTTTACAAAAATGGGTAGTAGTACATCTGTAACCGAGCTCACAGAAGGGTCAATCGGTCCATCATCACTTGTATCATCACTAGCATCAATAATTACTGGTGTTAAGGGAGCCTCATCTTATTATTTTTCATCAACCATCATGAAAGGTACATGAATAAAACAACCTTGACATTGTTATTCTGAAATCTCATCTTGCTCTTAATGTGATAGATTCTGTGTATTCGGAGATGCTCAACTCCAGGTGGTGGCGATATAACGCATAGAACTAGATCTTTGGATTCATGCAAAAAGACTTGAGTAGCTTGCTCAATTGAATTAGTGCATTCACTCATCACATTATTCATTGGGGAACAACCATAACTTGATTCTGTTGAATTTGAGTGTCTTGTTTTGACATATCCTCATGTCTTAAAGGGCTATCATCTATTTTGAATTCTCATCTTCATTAGAGAAGTTGCTAGAAGAATCACGTTGTCAATAGTCTTTGATAATATCAAGGCTTCAGGTGCCTAACAAAATTCTTATAAGTATGCATCTAAAGAAAAACTAGTATTATGTATGAAGAACCAAAGGAAAAGTGGGATAAGAGGATAGGATGTTGATACCCTAAAGATACAGATATCACCACCTTAGAATAAGTAATAGATAACAGGGCTAGCCGACTGATCTAGAGATATAGATATCACCACTCTAGATAGAAATGGTGAATCACCACTCTAGGGACCCAGCCTTAGAGATATAGTTCACCACTTCAAGAATAAAGGAGGCTCCACCACCCTACAGATATAGAACAAAAGGAAATTTCACCACTCAAAGGAACACTAGTAGAAAATCACGTATTCTGGACGGAATATTCTAGACGGAATTTTTTCCGTCTAGAATGTATTAACACTAGTAGAAAATCACGTATTCTGGACGGAATATTCTAGACGGAATTTTTTCCGTCTAGAATGTATTAAACTAGACGGAAATTTTCCGTCTAGAATAAAGCATTCTAGACGGAAATTTCCGTCTAGAATAGTATCCTAGACGAAAATTTCCGTCTAGAATAGTATCCTAGACGGTTTCTTTATTTTTTATTTTTTTAAAAATAACCAGGTATTCTAGACGGAAATTTCCGTCTAGGATACTCATCCTAGACGGAAATTTCCGTCTAGAATAACTGACCATTTAAAAAAATTTAACCCGTCAAAAAAATTAACCGCCCTCCCCCTTCCCCCCAAAATGGAAAATTTTATCCCAAAATCCGCCTCCTATTCTCACCCCACCTCAAATCCCTCCCCAAATCTGACCTCCCTCCGGTGCTCGACTCGATCCTCTCAGATCCCGACGCCAAATCCCTCGACCTCCTCCCCCACCCTGTAAACCAAAGCACGGCCGATCTCGTAATCGATGAGATTCGATCGATCGACTGGTCGAGGGCGATCCTTTTGAAGATCGTGCCGTTGATTAAGGACTTCCATGGGGTTCCCAGCGCTAGGGTTTTGGAATTGGTTGACGAAGTGTTTGATGGGATGGGAAAGGTTGAGATCCAGGATTTGCTGGCGTTGGTGTACCAGTTGCTGGTTTTGGCGTCAAAGAGGGTGAGCAGGAGGGAGATTGTGAAGGGGATTTTAGGGTTTTCGAGGGGTTGAAGGGGCAGGGGAGGATTGTGAGGGAGGTGGAGGGGACGATGCTGATGCATGTGAACTTCGCTGTGAAGCAGGATTTGTCGATGGGGAACGAGGTGATTGGGATTGTGAAGTCGGATTTTGGGGGTGATTAATCATTTTGTGGTTGCTGTGGTTCTTTCCATTGCGAGGGTTAGGAAGTCTAGTAGCTCAGGCTCGAGTCAGGTACTTAAATTAAAGCTTTGGACGTATTTTTAAAGGATTGTTATTATTATTATGAAATTTTATATGGGAAACTATTTTTTGATTTTGTGAAGAAGCTCATGTGAATTTTCGAATCAGGGGCTTGGATTTGTGCCTGTGGCTTGGTTAGTGACATGATTCTCGTCAATTTAAGTGTATGACATTGTCTTCTTTTGTAGAATTGTAAGTTTTGTGTTATTATAATTTTAGGGGCAAATATGTGCATAATGTAGCTAGGGGGTCAATTAGAAATATGTGTGCATATGTTGGTTCTATTTTTATATATTTGGTTTATTTATTGTCCTTTCTCTATATATATGTGTGCATATGTTGGTGTCTTTCAATGAGGAGGACGAAATAATCAGTCTTTTAATTTTGCAAAACTAAAGGCGGTTCAAGTTTAAATCAGTAAATCAATAATAGACTTGGAGTTTGTTCTTGGCAAATTATTGTGCAAAGTTCAAGGAGCTTGGTGAACTTAAGCGTGAACTGAAGGCGGGCATGGTGATACTTTAACTTCTAAATAATAATTGAATTCTCTGTTTTTTTAATCCTCTCTCTCTCTCTCTCTCTCTCTCTCTCTCTTTCTCTCTCTCTCTCTTGAATTCTCTGTATTTTTTAAATTTTTACTTAGATTATTTTGTTATAATGTTTAGGTTCGTGAAAAGAAATGCCTCGTCATTGATCCGAAGCTCGCGGGTTCGTTCTCACTATTGATTCAGACCTAACTCCTCAAGGTGTGTCAATTGTATTGTTTAGTTTTTTTTAGCTTTAGGTCTAATATTAATTACTCAAAGGACTTGATTGTTTGACAATAGAAAAAAGAGAAATCATCATTAGTATCTATGTTTTCCTGTTATTGATTCAGATTGGGATTTTTTATGTTGAAAAGGGTTTGCATAAGAATTAACCGAAATAATTTCCTAGTTAAGGTACCTACAAGGCTACAAGCAATGGCATTGTTATTCACTTTTTATGGAAAATTGGCATGTAGGTAGTTTAATCTATATAGAAAATCTATGTTTACAATTATCCCTTTATTGGAGCACGGTGCTTTGTTTTTATGCATGAAGTTGGTTCCAAGGAGAGGAATCAAAGACCAAATAAGTGTGACATTTGCTTGCAGTTTTACATTCCGTGAAAATAAGCTTTTGCTCTAAATTTAGAGTTACATCAGGAGTTTATTGGTGTTTTGGCTCTGAAAATTATTTGCATTGATCCTCAAGCATATGTGATGTTTTGGCTCTGAAAATTATATGCATTGGTGAGTCACAAAATTTGATGCCTAAAGATTTTTGCGGAACCCATGTTTTTGGGGAAAGCAAGTAAATTGGAAACAAGCCAGAACTCTCCTTTTGGTGTCTGATTTCATGATGACCGGCTATTCAACAGAAGTACAAAACGTTCAGATGAAATTGTAGACTGATTTTTAGGGTACCTTTGGATGACAGGCCAGAGAAACTTGCAACTATTTCCTATTGGAGCTTACCTTGTGTTCTTCGGTTTGTTCCTCGTCATATACACCTATAATTATTTGCTCGAGTTTTTTTTAATTGCAAAACCCTCCTGAGTTAATGTGATTGAAATTATGGTGTTTTTTTAGTTGAGAATTTTGGGATGTGTACTGCATGATACATACGTAGGTTATGAGGCATGCTTACTATCTTAGTATATGCTTTTCAATGAGGAACAAGTTGGATAATTTTGTAGTCATTCTGTCTAACTAATTCATTATGTACTTATGTCTATTGTGTAGAACTGTGATACTTATGTTGCGTGAACTTGTAGGTTCTTAGAAATAAGCCAGATTATCATCGGATATCACAAGCAGGGGATGAGAGGATAGAACAATGTAAAAAGATTGTAAATATATATCCTTTCGTTTCAATTGTAAATAAATATGTTAACAATTTATGTATCGCATCCATTCAATACCGAGCTTTGGCTGATAATTTATGTATCTGTAAAAGTTTGTAAACAATTTATGTATGAATGTATTATTTGAATATAATGGGATTTGATATTGCAATATAGTTAGATTGTGTTGGATATGAATATAATTTTTTTATTGTTCAATATTGTGTACATGCACTAAAAGTAGATTCTGCAAAAAAAAAAAACTGTAGCATAGCATCCTAGACGGAAATTCCGTCTAGGATGCTCAAAATCCGTCTAGGATACTTTGTTTTTTTTTTTAATTAAAAAACATTTTGGGGGGAAATTTCCGTCTAGGATGACTATTCTAGACGGAAATTTTCGTCTAGGATACTCATCCTAGACGGAAATTTTTTCCGTCTAGGATAAATTATTCTAGACGGAATTTCCGTCTAGAATAATCCGTCTAGGATGTATTCTAGACGGTTTGGAATTCTGTCTAGAATATTCCGTCTAGGATGTATTCTAGACGGAATTTCCGTCTAGAATACTACATATTAGACGGAAATAAACTAGACGCGTATTCTAGACGGAATTCCGTCTAGAATATGCATCCTAGACGGAATTCTGAGTATCCTAGACGGAATTTTCCGTCTAGGATGCCTCATTTTTTAACAGTGGAATCCACCAAAGAGATACAGAGTTAAAGAGATAACAAGCAAGCTAAAAGCTTAAACTCAGAATTCAGATATCATCAGAAGTACTGATTACAATTGAGTATGGGTACCTGTACTCTTACTTGTAACAACCCTCCAAGCATAAGAAAAGTAAAATAAAAGCTAATTTAGTCTATCTAACTGCACTAATAACAAACGTCTAGAAAGATTAGATATTAAATGCAATTTTAGAATCTGACGAGGCTGCATGTATCTAGACACAAGAGAGCATTAGTTGTGTTTGGAAACACACAAAATCCATGTTCTCAAATGCATAGAAACTTCCATTCATTAATTAACCTAGGGATATTCATTTTACCATTGACTTGCAATAATTCACCGTTTGCATTTCAAATTATGTAACATCATAATTCTGATTATGCTTTAAGCAAGTATGCTCCAAGGCTTGGACATGGGTTGTAACGTGTGGGCTAGGCCTTTAGCCTTGTCCATGTTAGCTTCTATGTCAAATCCTATGGTTGATCTATAGTGTGTAAGGAGGATGCCTTTCAGAACTATCATAGATCAACATAGCCAATCCAATTGTATTTCTATAGTACTTCTAGGAAAGAGGTCTTTCAAAATCATCATAGATGTTGAACAACTAGCCCATTGGTAGTTCTTTAGTATCTTGGAAGGAGGTCTTTCAGAAATATCACATAGATATGGATATCCAATCTATTGGTAGCTTTACAGTGTCTAGTGAGAAGATCTTTGGAAACTATCAAAGCAATCGAGATTTCAAATTATCTAGTAGTTCAATGGCATCTAGGAAAGAGCTCTAAAGAAATCATCAAAGAAACTTTAATCCTCACAAGGTCTTAAGGAACCTTCATAAAAGTTTTGGTAGCCAATCCATCATAGATCTATGGTGTCTAGATAGCC
The DNA here is from genome assembly GCF_001876935.1 of Asparagus officinalis. Classification (NCBI taxonomy): domain Eukaryota; kingdom Viridiplantae; phylum Streptophyta; class Magnoliopsida; order Asparagales; family Asparagaceae; genus Asparagus; species Asparagus officinalis. Next base: position 44,841,289 of record NC_033802.1, on the reverse strand, counting down.
AATCCATCATAGATCTATGGTGTCTAGGGAGGAGGACTTTTAGAATTATTGTGTCTAAGAAGGAGGTCTTTCAAAATCATCATAGAGCTGGAATGCCAATCCATCAGAAGTTCTATAGTGTCTCCAAAGGATGTCTTTTTGAACCATAGCCGAGATTTGGATAACCAATCTATTTGCAGTTTTACAGTGTTTTGTGAGGACATATTTGTAAACTATCACAGGAGTAGAGATTTCGAATCACCTAGTAGATCAATGGCAAGCTTCACTCCAAAATTCATGAGGCATCCCATGCACAGATGAAACACACAACAAAAGATAATTTGCACAAAAAATTTACTTTTTCATTGATCTTAAAGGTTGCATATAAGTAAGTTTTAGTCTCTCAAACCACAAAGAAAAATAGCACTTGTTCCTCCAAATTTTTGATACTTCAGGAACAGAAAGGAGAAACACAAAGCAAAAAGAGCTCCCACTCCCCCTAATTGTGTAACGATTGAGGAACAAAAGCGAGACTCTCAAGCTAATTTAAACACCAAGTCCGAGGAAGCAAGACGATGTCTAATTACAATTGAGGTCCATATTTGTGAGACCTAATCACTTTCAGAATCTTCACTTGTGGAGCTCCAAGGGTCCTTCTTCAGATGCTATCAAAGCATTCGAATAGTCTTACGCAGAGCATGACACTCAAAGCTCCTATGGCGATTCACTTCGCACCATGCTTTCAACTTGCTCTTGAGAGTCTACTCAAGCCTAGCCTTTTTGGCCTTAAATCCACTAATAGGTGGAGAATACAAATTTCCTCCGCAGAATCGCCCTCCACTTGGGCCAATTCTTATTGAAGTCATTGGATCTCAGCTTCTCTATCAAGAAATAACTCTGATCTGGTGGATGGAAACTTAGACATGGAGAAAATGAACATGGAAGAAAATAGGCATGGAAGGGGCTATTTATAAGCTTTAGAAAACCAACTTCCCAAGATAAAAATCACTTCTTACAAGAAGTGATTGGGCCTAACAAAGAGGCTAAAAAGTAGACTAAATGCTAGGGTATCCATCAAATCTCACTAAGTGTTTGACTACCAAGAGAGATATTAGCCATAAATCAAGGCGCAAATCTAAACAGCAACAATCTTGCCTACTCACACCAATCAGCAAACCTCACTCAAACAGCCAAAATTAAGTGAATCCTGCCAAAATTAAGGGTCAGACAAATTTCACTATTCCATGAACTTTACGCCAATTTAAGGGCAAACAAACTTTATCCCAAACACAGAATTGGACGAACTATCAATAGAAGAGCATCCAGATACAACTAAGTACTTAACCAAGGTCAGTCTATGAGCAAAGAAGCCACATTTAATAGTACACATCTAGCAACCAAGTAGTCAAATGGAGATATATCTAGCTTGAGTAAGATAACCGAGCTATGTTCAATAGTACACCTCTAACTATTATCCAAAGTATATTGTTTCCTATCACAAGTCAAGCATAAGATCATGAAAACTTTGGAGGGGGTCTTGTAGAAGGTAAAAATATACAAGCTCAAACCTGAATTGATACTAAGTACGAATAATACAAAATCTGATACTTGAACCGAATACAAGCTTAAAAAGTGGACGCCTATCGGCTAAAACACTTAATCAGATTGGATGGCCCAAACATGATCCATAACGGAGCTCGTCTAAGCCTCAGCAAATCTCACCCAAGTTACATTGAAGCTTGCTACCAAAACCAAGTCAAAGTGAAGCTTCAAACAAAGTTCGTCCAAAATGAACTTCACCCCGTCCATGCGGACCACATCATCCACACCCAAAGAGAAGTGGATTACCCACAATCTGGTGAAGTTTGCGAGAGTGAACTTCACCTATATCTGCTCAACGAACTTCGCCCTGACTATTATTAGCGAACCACGCCTATGACCGGTTTCAAGAGTTATTGTTTTGGAAATGATTTGCCACCCATTATCTCCTAAGTTAATAGCCATTAAATCCTATTTAAGGGTCTCTCTCTCTCTCTTCCATACCTGCTCAACGAGCTTCGCCCCTGACTATTATTAGCGAACCTCGCCTATGACCGGTTTCAAGAGTTATTAAATCTCATTTAATGGGGCCTCTCTCTCTCTCTCTCTCTCTCTCTCTCTCTCTCTCTCTCTCTCTCTCTCTCTCTCTCTCTCTCTCTCTCTCTCTCTCTCAGCCTGTAGGAGGAGGGAAGATTGCTCATTTTTGGGCACTTGGAAACTTTGGCTCCATTTGGCCTATTGTGAACTTAGTCATCTTAGAGACTTCAACATCCAGCAACCTTCAATCAGCAGAAGATTCGCTATCTTAGTTGGATAGTCAACGAAGTATATGATCGATGTTCCATCGGCACATAAAAAAGAACCCAATGTTAAAAAAAATTCTTGTTTCTTTAGTTTTCTTGAAGTTGTAATTTGAGTTTAGTTACAATTTTAGGACCCAAAACAGTCAATACATATTAGTATATTTTTGGTGTTTCACTTATTATTGATACATATTAGGATGTTCCTTAATGCTTTGCATCATTATCGATACGTATTAGTTCACTCATTGTCGGTACATATTAGCATGTTCCTCGATGCTTTGCACCATTGTCAATATGTGTTAGTACATTCTTCAAAGCTTCATCCGCTGTTGATACATATTAGTATGTTCCTCAACATTCCACGCCATCGTCAATATTATTAGTACATTTCCTTAGCAACCCCTCCATTATCAGTACAGTATGTCCTTTGACATTCCACTAGTTGATATGAATTGAACGTTTCTTGACATGTTTCTATTGGTCAGTACGTATTGTCACATCCCCCGACTAAATCCCCATTGATTCATAAATACAAAACTCATGAACAAAATGATATTGGTACATATTAGCACGTTCCCTGATCATATGTGTCAACAAAATTTGGGTCATCCACCTCAAGAAATCCAAATTATTTTGGATATCACGATGTGAGATTCCAAAACTTTGAATAGGGTCTTGTAGGCAATTAAAATATGCAAACCGACTTATGAATCAACAAAGAAGGGACTCACAAGAAATAAACTTGATGCATTCCAAGACTGGCTAGGTTTAAGAGATGAGGACATAGGGGGTAGAAGTTAACTTGCATACATATCGGGCAAGGCTAGCTTGCATAAACAATGGGGCGAGGCTTGCTTGCTTGCATGCATGGGCCCATGCTAGGAGGGAGGGAGGGAGGGAGAGAGAGAGAGAGAGAGAGAGAGAGAGAGAGAGAGAGAGAGAGAGAGAGAGAGCNTCAAATGCCCCAAACCTCGCCTAGCATTGAGGCGAGGTTGAGTGAGCTTAACTACTCCAAGCTCGCACCAAAGTCAAATCATGATCACCCAATGACGATGCACTTGTTTGAAATAAAGTCAAACTCATGATCACCCTAACAGGATAAAATAACGACACACGCGTATGTATTACTTAGATATGAAATCCTAAACATTTTCTAGAAACTTATATGAATTTCATTCTCACATGCTTATAAAAACAATCACAAAATAACAAATCAGATTGACTTTAATTTCTACCCAAATTTTTGCCAAGCGAGGATGGGGAGGGCTTCATTAACCATGTTTCCTGCCTCCTAGCGGCTCTCTACACCCCCAATTACATCCAACAATGCCCCAACTTGTACCAAAACATCTCTAGCAGCATCCTACTTTCATCAGCCATACTTTACGGTGCCCCAACTTAGCGTAATCTACTATCAAAGCCTATAACGATTTCATTTAGACAGTGCCCACTTGTGTAACTCATCCTAACATACACCTCGACCTATAAATAATCCACTCCTTTGATTGAAGAATAGAGGCACAAACATATGAAAAGCAGAGCAATACAAAGAGATAGTGAGGTGATATAGCGAGCGTAAATGATAAAAAAGAGAGGATAAAAGAAAGATAGAGAAGCCTTCTATAGTCTAACATTTGCCCCTCTTACTAGAAAGCCTACTAGTCCTAAATCAGTAGCCCTTGGTGCTTGAATCAACCTCACCCCACGTTTTTTGTTATAAATGTGTAGTCCTTGAGATTAATCTCGCTTCATATTTATTTATATATCTAGATTTTGAATATATATATGAGAAAAATGGCTATGTTTGGTAGTGAGGTGGCATAATCTCATCCACTCATTCAAATGGTTGCATATCCCCATGCACTCCTCAACCCATGTGAATGTGATTCCCTATTTGAATGAGTGGAGGGGATTGTGCCACCTCACTACCAAGCACAAAACTTGTCGTCGCTGGATCTTAATTTTATACGGCTTCATAAGTTGGTTTTTACTGACATTGCAACCTCGCTTCAAACAAGCCTCATTCCCTCTTATAATCATGATTTTATCTCATTTGAGGTAACCCCTCCTTTATGGATAATTGAGCATGACAGACAAGGGCATGATTATTGAGACAACCTCATCGACTAGCTAGGGGTGGACCCTCATCAATGAGTCTTCCAAGAGCTCCCCTCATACCAAGCTCGACAATTGACAACATTAAGTTTCAATAGCACAGGATGATCGGACTGTCCATGAAGCTGCAAAAAGAGTCTCTATTGACAAAACTCTCTAAAATCTTAACGGAGATATATCTTAGCACCCGAGCATCTACCCTAAACAGTGAAGCCCCCGAGGGAGGCAGAAGGAAAGCAATGCGGCATAGTGATATGCATGAAAAGACACCATATGATGTGGATTACACATGATGACGATGACTGTCATGTACTAGATATTGGATGTGTCCTCGTGACACCAAATGAAGAACAAATATGATTAATTAAGAACAAGTTCAAGTGTGATAAATTAAGAACAAATTCTTGCTTTGGGATACATTACATTTGTGAGTGGAGGCTCGTGATCCTTCACCACTCGAAAACTTGATCAACTATAAAAAGTGTGGTAAATCAATAAAGAAACCAATATCAAGTATCAGCATGTAGCACCTCATGTTTGACTTACATTCTATGTTTGATGAGCATGAATTCATATCTTCGCTTAATCATCCGTTGCTATATTTGGCAACTGGCATCATGTGTATTGCAAAGGTAATGGCTAACACAAACAATGGCCAACACTAGTCAGCTAGTGACTATTTCAGCTATAGTCCTCTTAGGGGTGACGATGTGCTTAGGCGTTAGACCCCTACACAATAGAAGCCGAGCATAGTTAGCTAGGGCCACGACACCGGTGGTAACAAGGATATGGAAGGGAACATGTCGGAGGGGCTATGATGGTAGCATCAGCTATGTTGGACATGGTGATGGCGCTGGGAACGGATGCGGTGGCGGATATGGTGCTAGGGAACCACGGAGGTCATGGAGGAGGAGGTGGTGGGGTTGCCGGAGAGTATAATTGTGGGTCCAAAGAGGTTGGTGGTTATAGAGCAGGTAGAGGTGAAGGATGAAGACATGGCAGCAGTGATGTCAAAGGAAGAGGAGGCGGAGGTGGGTTGAAAGAGAGAATGGAAGGAGGGATAGGCGTAGAGGTGGGACCAGGTGGGGTCAAGCATGGCGGTGGTGGAGGGAATGAAAGGGGAGCGGCTGGGGGCATGAATATATATGGGAGGAGAGGAAATTTTCTTATGATAGCTAATTGAAATTAATGAGTGCCGTATGTTATTGTTTGATTAAGGTGGAGCATGCTAAGTTGCCGCATTGAGTAGGCAAGAATATTTTATATGAACGGACATTCAATTACTTGGCTCCCCTGTTGATTTAGCTTACTTGGATTAATTACATATTCAACCAAATTTTAATTGGACTTACCCACCATGCAACACTTTGTAGCGGAACTTGGGATGGTTACAGACGCCATTATAATATTAAGTTAAGAAAGCATGAGGTGGCTTTTATTGGAGTTAGAAAAGTTATGACATAAATTGCAAATGAGTGAGTTAGTTCTTAAACGGATACGGGATCAAAGATTGAGGGACAATATACTGAAGTAAAGTCAAGAAGTACAAATAAATAACGTATAGCCCGTTTGGAGAACATTATTTCATTTCAAAATTTGGAATTGTACCAATTTTGGTGTTTGTGTAACAACTCCAAACAAATATATATATATATATATAAAAAAAAATCTGCACTGTTCCCTCACCGCCTCACTTATATCGGTGATTTTTTTTTTCACCGTCTCACCACCACCTCTCAACAGTATAAAAGAGGAGGAAAGTGGAGAAGAAAGAAAAAAAGAAAAGAAAAGAGAAACAGAGAGAAAAAAAAAGAAGAAGACGAAGAGGAGGGAGGAGGAAAAGAAAAGGGGGATTTCATCTAAAAATCAAGCTAATCGAAAGGTATAATCACTCCCTTGTTTGATTTCTTTGATTTCTTAAGTAATTGGAAAAAAAAATTCTAACCTAGATTCGGGGAGGGGGTTGCTGCCGACCGTTCTTGGTCACCGATGATCTCCGTCGTCCTCTTGCCACCATGGAGAGAAAGAGAGAAAGAGAAGAGAGAGAGAGAGAGAGAGAGAGAGAGAGAGAGAGAGAGAGAGAGAGAGATGAACAGAGAGAGGAGAAGAAGAAGAAGGAAAAAAATGAGATGAGCAGAGAAGGGGGAACGGGAAGAAGAAAGGGTAGATAAGGGAAAAAAATATTTAAATAACGAAATTATTTTGGCACCACTGAAAATTTATAAGTTTGTTTTCTAGTCCTGAATATATAATAAGGAATTTCTGTTTAAACCTTGTTGTGCTATTAATATTTTCAAGAGACTCAAGCATAAGGGTTAAACCATGAATAGGAAATGATAGTTACATATGGACCCCTACCATTCTTTCTATTTATAAATAAGTCCAATCTGAAGAATTAAATATAACTTTTGGATCAGATAAATTCCCTATAACCCCCTGCATTATCATAAATTACTAGGAAATCCAAAAAAAAAAACTAGTATATGAGAGTTATAAAATTTTAATGAATTGCCAAAGATAACCATAAACTCATATGTACTGCAGAATTTAATTATCATTGATTATATCTGAATTTATTAGGCTCTAAATTTTGAATTGATTTACTTATAATATATGTTTGTCTTGAATTAGTAATTAGTCTTATATCTTATATTATAGGAACTTGTTGATATCTAGGAGACTAATATTTTGGGGAAGTCGTATCCACTAGAGGTGAGTTCATTTCTCACTAGTATTTTTGCAATATATTATTGCATGAGCACGTAGTACTATGTTGGAATAAATTTGTGCTCGAGAAATAAATAGTCTATTATTTTGTGTATATGAAAGTTAAATGTGATTTCATATATTTTTGTTGTGGTCTATCCTATAATTACGATGCTGATTTCGTACAAGATATGAAAAATCAATTTGATTTTATAGGAACTATGAAAAGTGAATTTGGTTCTTAAGCGATTTCAAATAATTGTGGGAATTGCTTTATTTGAAGCTTTTGAAGAAAATAAATATTTTGACCACATTTCAACAGTTTAACGGATTCAAAGATTTTTCGTGACTTAGTATCTGATAAAAGAAAAAGTAAATATCCGTAAACTGTTTTAACAGAAATGAGAAGCTTTACTTTGTCAATTTCATTTGAAAATATCTGTAAATTCTGATATGCAAAGTATTATTCATTTGACATGTGATCTCGATGTTTTCAAACCCTCGAAAAGTCCACTATGGATTGTTTCTGCCTGCCATATGGTGAATGCACCTTTATTTGGCCCTTCTGTATTAGCCTTGGCCCTTCTGTATTTGGCCCATCTGAAATTTGTTCTGGCCCTTGTGTATTTGGCCAGTAACCTATGGCAGTGTTAGGTGCATTCGATTCCCGGGAATTATCTGTTATCTGATGCGTTTACGCATTCCCATGCTACTGGGCTATAATTCGTAGCCTTAGTGTGACATATGAGGTGATTATTGTGTTTCATGAATTACTAGCTGGAAATGTGGAGCTAAGTGTTATACGGGGCTAAGTGCTACACCGTATGAACGCGGTGGGAGCCACCTCTAGAGCCCGTAGAAGCTACCTCTAGAATCCACATCGCCTGACAGTAATAGATTTATGATTTTGAGATTTGAACGAGAAATCGAAGAACACGACTCATCAGATTTAAGATTTTAACAATTGACTGCGAAATTGAGAAAATAATAGTCCTCTGGTTTTGTACCCAATTTAGTAATTTCTTTTCTTTCTTAATATCTACCTTGATTTAAAAAGGGTTTGATTCCAAGAAATGTCACAGTATATTCAGTTGCACATAAGAAAGAAAATATAATTGTTGTATTCTTTCTTGAAGACAACAATATTATGATATTCGGATCATATTTTGCTATTTTGAATTTCCGATACAAATCTTATAATTTGTTATTTTGGGAATTATACTTATTACTATATTGTTAGTTATCTAGGACTCTAGTGGGAAATGTTCTCACTGAGCTTTTTAGCTCACCCCGTTGTTTTCAAATTTTTTTTCAGATCTGAGTTAGAAAAGCGATGATCCAAAATTTTGATCATGGACATGGTTGAGAAGTGTTTAATTGCCAGTGGTGATATGTTCAGCAAAAAGAATGTTTTGCGCTGTAAATATTTATAACGGTAAGGGTTGTGGAATGTAAGTACTATTTATAAGTATATACATATAGTTTGCTCTGAACTGCTATCATCAGCATGTTTATAAATACTTTGAGATAAACTATGTGATATAAGTGTCATGCTTGACTCATGCATAAGAATTGTCTTGTGCATGGGTCGCTGCTATCACGTATCCTGTATTTATAAATTTTTCACTGTAGTTTCGGGGCGTGACAGTAAGATGGTATCAGAGCCTAGGTTGTAGGTCCTAATTGATTTTGGAAGGCTGTATGTCCTAATTGATTTTGGGGATGGTTAAGTAATGAAAGAAAAATATATATATATTGGATTTTGGTGCATAGAAATGAAAGTTGTTTTATTTTGAAATCTGATTAAGGACAATATGAATATTATTGGATCAATTTTAGTTATAGAGATATATGATTTTAGATTCATGGATTACAAAATTCCTTGTTTAGTTTTCCTAGATATAAAGGAATTAGTTCAGCTTAACTGGAGGCATGTTTGACATATGTGGCTCATGAAAATATTATCTGATGATATATGCTATTATGATAAGGAAAATTCAAGGGATTAGTTATAGATGATCATTATGATTAAACTTTCATGCTAAATGTATTTATTTTGGTGATGTTAGATTGTGATGACACTTGATGTGAGAGATTATCATTTGAGATTTATAGAAAAGAAATTTGATGGTTTATTTTGAGATGTTATAGTAGATAGTATGCCAACTTAGTTGGTTGATGATTATAGAAAATTCTATGTATGAATTCTAGTTAGAAACATGAAAGTATAGACTTTATAAATATGGAAGACCATGAATGCTATTAGTTTTGATTTAATTTTTCAAGAACTCACATATATAGCTTGTGTAGCATAATAAATGGTAAAAAAAATTGTGGTTATTACTTAAATATTTGCCTATGTACATAACTTGAGTATTTCATAGATTAATATTACTGATGATTGTTATTATAAATTATGATATTATTTCTTAATGACACCAACCAGATGACAATGCATCGATAGACTTCAAAAAAAAATGTTTGGTGGATGAGATAGTCTAATCATAAATAAATCAATTTGTAGTGGCCTCTTTGATGATGTATGAATATATTTTTTTTCAAGAGTCGGCATGGGCAAAAGAATATCTGAGGATTATTTTTGCGACGTTATAATAGAGCTAAAAATTTAGATAAAGTTATTACATCTTGAATCTTGATTAAAGATTGTTTGTTTAGTTTGTTAATATATTAATAGCTTTCAATGTCTCTCGATCTATGTTGAATTTGTGATTTATTTTTAGTATTCTAACAAGTGCAAGATAGAATACCATGAGTTGAAGGGCACTCAAAAATGTTTTTGCAAAGTTTGATATATGATAAATTATTCACACAATTGTAGAAATGTGAAGTTGTTGGAGAGTATTTCTTGCTTTTGTACCCACTACATTATTTTAGTATAAGAATTTTGATGCTAGCCCACTTAGGTTTATGGTGTAGATGCTGAAAATGTATTAAGCTGTACCATGTTTGTAAAACCCTAAAATTTTAAAATTTTATTTTTATTTTATAATAAATAATAATAAATATGTTATATTATGATAAATGATATTTATCAATATTTGAGTATGCTAGGAATTGATTTGAGATCAATTCAATGTATATATGTGAATATAGAAGTGATATCATGCACACGTACACGTGCCTGAATCTGGGAAAAACGACCAGTTAAAAGTATATGCATTTTACATATAGATACAGTTGAAATTTGTAAAAATGTAAAACAGCAAAGTTGTAGGTCTCTTCAAGAGCTTTCCAATAAATCTTAGATCACCTTATTCCGAGTTCGTATGAGAAAGTTACAGCCAAAATATCGTAGACTGACGGGTTGTTTCCAGATTCTAATAGGTTTCGGGTTTGGGCTTTTTGAATCGGGTTTGTTGCTATATAAAAACATGTTGGTGCACGAAAAAAGATCTATCTTCATCAGAATACCAAACCCTAGCAGCCCCTACCCTCCTCTCTAAAACCCTAGCTTTAAATCTTGTGTTTTTGGGAGAGTTCGTGAGGCGAACATCGAAGGAAATGTGAGATCTGTGGTGTTTGGCGGTAAGCGGTCGTTTCATATCATCTTCAGAGACTTGCACACGTCTTTAAGGCAAGATTATCTCCTACCCAAATCTTCCCAGTAATTAGTTGAAATTTTAACAAGTTATGAACGATATTATGCTTGCTTAAGCTTACTGTTATGTTAAAGTAAAAATTTGATTTTGATGATAATTTTGATCCAATGATAGAACTGAAATCTGATTTTTATTTTGAACTCCAAATTGAAAAAAACTGATGTCATATGAAAGATATGTGAATCTAGTTTTTAAAACAGAAAGAAAATCTTAAAAAGGATTTATATTGAGAAAGATATAGTCTTTTTAGTAACGACATGTCATGCAGAAAACTGCAACCTGTGTGATCAACTTCAACTGAAATCTGGTTTTGATTTTGAACTCCAAACTGAACAAGACTGGAGTCATATGAAAGATATGTGAATCTAGTTTTTAAAACAGAAAGAAAATCTTAAAAAGGATTTATATTGAGAAAGATATAGTCTTTTTAGTAACGACATGTCATGCAGAAAACTGCAACCCGTGTGATCAACCTCAACTGAAATCTGGTTTTGATTTTGAACTTAAAATTGAATAAAACTGGTGTCATATGAAAGATATGTGAATCTAGTTTCTAAAACAGAAAGAAAATATATAAAATGATTTGTATAGAGAAAGATATACTCTTTTTACCAACAACATGTCTTGCAGGAAAACTGCTGCACATATATGATGATTAACTGGATATTTGAGATAACAAATTAATTCCAAATTTAACCAAACTAGTTCCATTTGAAAGATGTGTGAATCTAGTTTTCAAAACAGAAAACTATTTCTAAAAATAGTTTTCCTAGCAAATGATATGCTTATTTTACTAACAGTAGCGCAGACCATTTCCTGGGCAGTTTGCCTCAGTTTCTTGTTTTCTGAAGTTTGTTTGCGTTGTTTTGAGATGTGTTTGCGGAGTTTGAGCCGCTCGATTATTACACTTGTAGTCATAAGTATGTTGTAATACGCATATGTGTATCCCAATGGGATTATGATCTGATTTGGTCTATTGACATATTGTGTTAGTTTTGTTGTGATAAATGGTAAACTAGAGTTGCATATATTTGTATGAATATCTTTGATGAACTACGGGAGGCTTGATCCCTTGAGAAAGAGGGTACGTAGGCAGCCAGATTGGTGCAGCCAAATTATTTGTTGGAATTATTTGTGTGAATTATTTTTATTGATGATGCGATGCTATCTATTTGTCGATCGCCGCTCAGTTTTGAGCCCAATGAATCTCGGCTCTGTGAACGGTCGACCGGAGTGGTCTCTGCGGTCGACCGCCACATAGTATTGGCCACTGTTGATTTGTGATGTATCTTTCCTATGTTGAGTGTTCGCCTCAATTATTTGATACCAATTTATTATGTTAGTGAGTTATTTATACATGTGAGTCGACTGTTGACACAAGTACTGATCCGCATGTCGAGGCACGTGCGACATGAGACCTTGTGTATCTTTTGTGCATATATATACATATTTTCGACACTTACATTTTGTAAAGTTCTTATTTAGTCCTCGTGTTGGACATTCACTTTGCTTAGTCCTCGTGTTGGACATGTATTTTTATTTAGTCCTCGTGTTGGACATTCACTTTGCTTAGTCCTCGTGTTGGACATGCATTTCTATTTAGTCCTCGTGTAGGACATTCACTTTGCTTAGTCCTCGTGTTGGACATGCATTTCTATTTAGTCCTCGTGTAGGACATTCACTTTGCTTAGTCCTCGTGTTGGACATGTATTTTTATTTAGTCCTCGTGTTGGACATTCACTTTGCTTAGTCCTCGTGTTGGACATGTATTTTTATTTAGTCCTCGTGTTGGACATTCACTTTGCTTAGTCCTCGTGTTGGACATGTATTTTTATTTAGTCCTCGTGTTGGACATTCACTTTGCTTAGTCCTCGTGTTGGACATACATTTCTATTTAATCCTCGTGTTGGATATGCATTACCATCCGGTCCAAGCGTTGGACAACGGTCACATCCGGTCCATGCATTGGACAACGGTCACATCCGGTCCATGCGTTGGACAACGGTTATATTCAGTCCATGCGTTGGATACTCGTTACTTTCAGTCCATAAGTTGGACGTTTACTTCATGCAGTCTATGGGTTGGACGTTTAATCTATATAGTCTATGTTTTGGATACTTAATCGTTTTCTGACATGACACTCATGTGAGTTTGACATGACACCATGTTTGAAAGTAGAGATGTGTTTCGTTTTCTTTTATTATTGTTCATGTATTAGATTATGGGTTTGGTACTTAGGGATTTTCAATTTGAGATACAAGGTATATACATGAGGGTTTCCTTGTTTGGATTATTTCGCTCGACGTACCTATGCTCGTGTTGAAATTTCCTAGGTACTAAAATCCCCCTTAGTTTTAGGACAATTAATTATACATATATGATTTGAGACTTGTTAAGAACTCCAGTTTATTCATTTCAGACATTGACTTTGGATTTCTGTAATGTTGGATTATGAAATAGTATTTTGACTTCTATCATTTCATCAGTTATCTCTTGTATGATTTCTTACTTGCTTTTGTACCTACACCTGTTATTGACTCTACTAGAGTGATAGAATTGTGATGGTGAAACATGTTATTACACGGTGTGGTGCATGGCAGGTTTGACATTCTTGGTTTCACCTTGGACTACAGCCTTGTGTGAACCCAGGGGCGTCACAATGTTATTTCCCCTAAGTCATCATGTAGGACATAGTGAAAACTTATGAAGTGATGACTTTGATAATAACTCTCAATTGCTTTTAACGTACATTGAATAGGTGATTTATCCTGAATAGAAGTGCAAAAAGGTTTTTTTTTAATGAAAGGACTGATTTGTTTATGCGCTTATTTCATGACCAGTGGATTTAATCAGTATACAATAATTTCATATACTGGCTTTGAATCATTCGTTACAAAATGGGAATATAAATGGATCTTGGAAGATTATGTCATATGAGTTGCGGAGTAGACAGTATTTACAAAGATTTTTAGTATCTCAAGAATTATATTTACCATGAAAGAGACATTGTATGAGAAGAAAATGGTCCAAATCAATAAAAGTTTATGACTTCAGTTTTGATTATCACCTTAGTTAGAGGAATGTAAAGGTAGATTTCTTGAGTGCAAAGTGAAATACTAGTATTTATATTTCAATCACCAAATAAAAAGATATATTGGAATAGGCTAGATTTGATATTCAGATTTATGACTCTGCAATGATGTTTACTTATTTTAGAATTCAAATTATCTTTATTGAAAGGATTGTGACAATACATTGTTGTGATATTTTGATAGTAAAAAATTAATCGAAGGTAAGAAAAAGGTTCGAGCTAATGACTTAACAGTGGAGATTTTATATAAAAAAAAGCCTATGTGCCCTAAATGATCCTAAGCTAAGGATAGAAATTTGGAAGTCGATCTCTTATTGATACATTTTTTAATTCATCAGACAATACAAGGATGTATAGTGATTTGTGAGCAGCATTCCAATTGATTCACAGGAAGTATAAATTGCAGATGATGTCTCTATGTTTGATGCTTGAGCCTATGAAGGTTGAGCATTATAAGATTGTAGATTTTGTTTGAACTCATTATATTTTTATGACAATGAGAATAGACAACCATGCACTGTTCTGACTGGCTTTAGGAGTCAGAATAGTAATGATCATATATATTAAAGATGTGTGAGTTGTGTTGAATACTAATGGCTATAATATCTAACAGAGAATTTATGTTTCATTCCAAATGTGGGAAAACTTGAACAATGCTTTAGAACAAAATTGAAATTGAGCTGTTATACTTGCAAACCGAAGAATAATTGGAGATGATTATATAAATTGTGGGAGCATATTCTTTATGCTTACTATTGGAAGTTGAGAGGTAGATGGAAATCATATTTATCCTTGCCAAAGTTTATCCAATAACAGTAGTCACCAATCTGATACTTATATGTCTGCTTAATAAGAATTTACTGACGGAATATGTGAATATCTATTCATTAGTGCAAGTGAAAGAAAGAATGTTGTTCAATTATGAAATTAGGTATCTCATGTTTTAGCATTGTAGTGTATTGCCTCCCCTTTGACTCGTTTTACCTAGAAAAGGGTTAAATTCATCTAGTCGGATGAATGTGAGAAAAGTTTCCAAGAGCTAAAAAGTTGACTAGTGTCTGCTCCAATATTTGCATTAACCAATGGAGACACAGACTTTATTATTTATAGTGATGCCTCTAGAAGAGGATTGAGATGTGTACTTATGCAAAATAGAAAAGTCATAGCACATGCTTCAAGGTAGTTAAAGCCTTATGAGCAAAACCATTCCACTCATGACCTGGAATTAGCGACAGTAGTGTTTTCTCTCAAGATTTGAAGACATTATTTATATGATGTACATTGTGAAATATACACTGACCATAGGAGTTTGAAATATATATTCATTCAAAAGGAGTTAAATTTGCGACAAAGAAATGGTTGGAGCTTTTAAAAGATTATGACATTACCATCAATTATCACCTCAGCAAGGCAAATGTTATTATTGACGCTTTGAGCCGCAAAGAGTACATGTAATCTAGCATATTTAACTACTTCTCAAAGATAGTTATTGGAGGAGTTAGATCGTACTGGAATTGAAATTAGAATTCACCAAAATTGGGGTTAAATTAGCAAATACAGTGATACAAGCTTCTTTGATAGATGAAGTTAAAGCAAACCAACAAAAGGATCCTCAACTCGTAAAGAAAAAAGAAAGATGTGGAAGAAGGCACTCGAAGAGAATTTAAAATACATAAGGAGGAGTCATTGAGGTTTGGAAATAGAATTTGTGTGCCTGATATAACAGAGATAAAAAAAATTTACTTATATTGCAGAATGTCTTACTTGCCAACAAGTAAATGCTGAACACCAAAGACCAGCTGGTTTAGTTCAAAATTTGGATATACCAATGTGGAAATGGAAAAGGATCACCATGGATTTCATCAGTGGCCTTCCCAAGGCTTTTAAGAAGGATGACACGATATGGATGCTTGTTGATCGACTGACAAAGGCAGCACATTTCTTACCTATCAATATGAAATTTTCATTAGAAAAATTGACTAAGATATACATTAATGAGATAGTGAGATTGCATGGCGTACCAATATCAATAGTTTCTGATCGAGATCCTAGGTTCACATCAGAATACTGGAAGAACATTAATGTGCATAGAGCTCTGCAGATTTTACTAAATATTAACTCAGCTTACCATCCATAGACCGACAACCAATCAGAAAGGACAATTTAAACACTAGAAGAAATGCGGAGATGTTGTATACTAGATATGAAAGAATCGTGGAAAGATACTCTACCCTTGGCTGAATTTGTATATAATGACATCTATCAGACTAGTATTCAGATGGAATAATATGAACTTCCTAATGGAAGAAAGTGCTGGTCTCCTATCTATTGGGACAATATTGGAGAAAAAAAAATTCTCAGACTAGAATTGGTGCAACAAACAATTGATAAAATTCAATTAGTTCGGGAACGTCTTCGTACTGCACAAAGACGTCGAAAAAGTTATGTTGACTAAAGAAAAAGAGAATTGGAATTTTAGGTGGGTGATCATGTTTCTTGAAGGTTTGGCCTACCCAAGGAGTAAAAAGATTTGGAATCTAAGGAAAGTTAAGCCTGAGATTCATTGGTCCTTTTGAGATTCTTGAAAGGGTTAGTTCAGTGGCATATAAATTAGCGTTACCGCCATCTCTATCCGGAATACATGATATATTTCACGTATCAATGTTGCGGAAGTTCATCCGAGATCTAAATGAGATAATCGAATTATCTTTAGTGGAGCTCAAACCTGACTTAACTTTGAGGAGAAACAAGTACTTAAGCATCGTACAATAAGATATGTGGAAGTACAATGGAAGAACCATTCAGAAAGAGAAGCTACTTAGGAAACTGAAGATTCTATACGAGAGAAATATCCAGAGTATCTTGGAGATTAAGGTATGTAAAGTTTCGAGGACGAAACTTTTTATTAGGTGGGGAGAGTGTAACAACTCCAAACAAAAATATATATATATAAAATAAAAATAAGTAAAAAAAAAATCTGCACTGTTCCCTCACCGCCTCGCTTATATCGGTGATTCTTTTTTCACCGTCTCACCACCGCCTCTCAACAATATAAAAGAGGAGGAAAGTGGAGAAGAAAGAAAAATAGAAAAGAAAAGAGAAATAGAGAGAAAAAAAGAAGAAGACGAAGAGGAGGGAGGAGGAAAAGAAAATGGGGATATCATCTAAAAATCAAGCTAATCGAAAGGTATAATCACTCCCTTGTTTGATTTCTTTGATTTCTTAAGTAATTGGAAAAAAAATTCTAACCTAGATCCGGAGAGGGGGTTGCTGCCGACCGTTCTTGGTCACCGATGATCTCCGTCGTCCTCTTGCCACCATGGAGAGAAAGAGAGAAAGAGAAGCACGAGAGAGAGAGAGAGAGAGAGAGAGAGACGAACAGAGAGAGGAGAAGAAGAAGAAGGGAAAAAAATAAGATGAGCAGAGAAGGGGGAACGGGAAGAAGAAAGGGTAGATAAGGAAAAGAAATATTTAAATAACAAAATTATTTTGGGACCCCTGAAAATTTATAAGTTTGTTTTCTGGTCCTGAATATATAATAAGGAATTTCTGTTTAAACCTTGTTGTGCTATTAATATTTTCAAGAGACTCAAGCATAAGGGTTAAACCATGAATAGGAAATGATAGTTACATATGGACCCCTACCATTCTTTCTATTTACAAATAAGTCCAATCTGAAGAATTAAATATAACTTTTGGATCAGATAATTCCCTATAACCCCCTGCATTATCATAAATTACTAGGAAATCCAAAAAAAAAACTAGTATATGAGAGTTATAAAATTTTAATGAATTGCCAAAGATAACCATAAACTCATATGTACTACAGAATTTAATTATCATTGATTATATCTGAATTTATTAGGCTCTAGATTTTGAATTGATTTACCTATAATATATGTTTGTCTTGAATTAGTAATTAGTCTTATATCTTATATTATAGGAACTTGTTGATATCTAGGAGACTAATATTTTGGGGAAGTCGTATCCACTAGAGGTGAGTTCATTTCTCACTAGTATTTTTGCAATATATTATTGCATGAGCACGTAGTACTATGTTGGAATAAATTTGTGCTCGAGAAATAAATAGTCTATTATTTTGTGTATATGAAAGTTAAATGTGATTTCATATATTTTTGTTGTGGTCTATCCTATAATTACGATGCTGATTTCGTACAAGATATGAAAAATCAATTTGATTTTATAGGAACTACGAAAAGTGAATTTGGTTCTTAAGCGATTTCAAATAATTGTGGGAATTGCTTTATTTGAAGCTTTTGAAGAAAATAAATATTTTGACCACATTTCAACAGTTTAACGGATTCAAAGATTTTTCGTGACTTAGTATCTGATAAAAGAAAAAGTAAATATCCGTAAACTGTTTTAACAGAAATGAGAAGCTTTACTTTGTCAATTTCATTTGAAAATATCTGTAAATTCTGATATGCAAAGTATTATTCATTTGACATGTGATCTCGATGTTTTCAAACCCTCGAAAAGTCCACTATGGATTGTTTCTGCCTGCCATATGGTGAATGCACCTTTATTTGGCCCTTCTATATTGGCCTTGGCCCTTCTGTATTTGGCCCTTCTGAAATTTATTCTGGCCCTTCTGTATTTGGCCAGTAACCTATGGCAGTGTTAGGTGCATTCGATTCCCGGAAATTATCTGTTATCTAATGCGTTTACGCATTCCCATGCTACTGGGCTATAATTCGTAGCCTTAGTGTGACATATGAGGTGATTATTGTGTTTCATGAATTACTAGCTGGAAATGTGGAGCTAAGTGTTATACGGGGCTAAGTGCTACACCGTATGAACGCGGTGGGAGCCACCTCTAGAGCCCGTAGAAGCTACCTCTAGAATCCACATCGCCTGATAATAATAGATTTATGATTTTGAGATTTGAACGAGAAATCGAAGAACACGACTCATCAGATTTAAGATTTTGACAATTGACTGCGAAATTGAGAAAATAATAGTCCTCTGGTTTTGTACCCAATTTAGTAATTTCTTTTCTTTCTTAATATATACCTTGATTTAAAAAGGGTTTGATTCCAAGAAATGTCACAGTATATTCAGTTGCACATAAAAAAGAAAATATAATTGTTGTATTCTTTCTTGAAGACAACAATATTATGATATTCGGATCATATTTTGCTATTTTGAATTTCCGATACAAAACTTATAATTTGTTATTTTGGGAATTATACTTATTACTATATTGTTAGTTATCTAGGACTCTAGTGGGAAATGTTCTCACTGAGCTTTTTAGCTTACCCCGTTGTTTTCAATTTTTTTTCAGATCTGAGTTAGAAAAGTGATGATCCAAAATTTTGATCATGGACATGGTTGAGAAGTGTTTAATTGCCAGTGGTGATATGTTCAGCAAAAAGAATGTTTTGCGCTGTAAATATTTATAACGGTAAGGGTTGTGGAATGTAAGTAACATTTATAAGTATATACATATAGTTTGTTCTGAACTGCTATCGTCAGCATGTTTATAAATACTTTGAGATAAACTATGTGATATAAGTGTCATGCTTGACTCATGCATAAGAATTGTCTTGTGCATGGGTCGCTGCTGTCACGTATCCTGTATTTATGAATTTTTCGCTGTAGTTTCGGGGCGTGACAGTTTGGATACTAAACTATTTGAGAAATTGGATTTGATCCAAATCTAGTTGGACTTTTAGCATTACTAGTCTCTATACAAGTGCTGCATTACACGGGGTTAAGTATCATAAATATTTATTTTTAGTTTATTTCTTTACTAAAATTTGTTCCTCGATTTTAATTTGATAGTTTTTGCTCACTCATATATCTAAACTTTAACATTATGATTATTTATGTTCTTAATGTTTGTTTGAATGGGCTACACCTAATTTAAAGTTTCATATTGATAACCGAATTGTCAGGAAAACTATGTGAAGCCAATTTGAATGTTCATGTTGTTTGGATCAATAGGAAACGAAGTTTTATCTAAGGATGTATAGTATTGCAAAAGTGAAAAACACTTGAGAAAAATAGGATTATAAAAGCAAGAGGAATAATTAAAGCCAAGCGTAGATGATTGATTAGAAGTGGCTAAAATTGCACAAAAGAGAATATGGATTTCGTTCCTAATTATTGATAGACTTCATTAAAAATCATAAACTAAATATTAATGCTAACTCTAGTATAATTTTATATAATAGAAACATCCACATAATAACTATATAAAAATACTAAAAATTTTTATGAACATCTCTTCTAAATATTCCTAATTTTACTCAAAAAATTAGGTTATTCTATAAAACACTCAGAAAATATTATCTTTTATTCTTTCTGTTTAATTATTAAGCCAAGATCAATCATTCTTCACTTTTATCTTTTTCTAGAGTAATTCTAGAGTAGTGTCTTCATCATCTACGCCGATTGTGACATCAGGCTGGACTTGGATTTCTCGTGCTCTTATCTTTCTCTAGACTCATTCATCTTTTATCTTCTCATCTAACTTCACAAGTAATTTGAATGTCTTTCTGTTATTCAACGCAAAGTTATGGAAATATATACTTTGATTTTTTTTCAATGAGAACAAATATTAATTTCATATATATGATATTTTTTTGTATTTCTATTTATTACTTAAGTTAAGTTAGGATTGATCTCTTTTTTCTTTACAATGAATTCTTGTGTTGTGTACTAAATAAAAGCTTCTACTTCATCAAACAATGTTACGTTTACAATGTCCATGTCATTTTTCATGAGGATCATAACTAAATACATGTATTTTTTTCATTGTTTATTTGCCTTAGGTATATGTTAGATTTTGATGTTGATATGTTTATTCCATGAAGGAGGGTTATTGCTTAATCTTGGTCCTAAGTCATCAGAGATTCTGCGATATTTATCATTTGGACACTCATTATTAACATCTATATCCACATTATTGTTGCAGCCTTTACATGCATAAAGCCATAGCTCAAATCTATTATAAATGGTGGTTATCTTTACTTCAAATGTGCAATATTGTATCTGTATATTGGTAAATTGTAAATAGGTTTAATTGTATGAATTATAGAGTAGGTTTTGTAAGATCATACCTCTTTCGAATGTTGTGATGCCTACATAATACCACTAAGTAAAATTTCTATTGCATTAATAAAGAGCATTGATGGAGGTGCTTTTATCTTGACAGCTTGTTCTGAATGAGCCCTGCACATATTAACTTTAAAATGTAATATTTTTTCTTTATTGTATTGTATGGATGTTTACTTAGTTTACTTATCATTCTCTTATTTCTTTAGTTAGTTGTTTCTTTGGGTTGATTATTTGTAAAAGAAAAAAGTATCAATTTTAATTTTATCCTTAAGCTATGATAAATAAGTATCATGTGCATACAAAATTAGAGATTATGAAATTCAATAATGCTATTATGGGCTTATCTTTGATCGTCTCGTAAAGAATTGATCCTTTTTATAGCCATGTTCCCAAATAAAGTTATATGTAGAGCTATCCCATTATATTTGTAAAAGAAAAAAGTATCAATTTTAATTTTATCCTTAAGCTATGATAAATAAGTATCATGTGCATACATTTTGTCTACTATAGCGATTTCCCACCTTTTGTCTGGCTTGTTAAGTAAGTATCATGTGTATAGCTTTTGTCAATTATAGTGATTTCCCTCCTCTTGTCTGGTTTGTTATATCTCGTAATATAGTTTATCAATAGCTTCATGTTTGTTGTTAATGCAAGTTCATCAGTATGTAATTTTATAATAAGTATATGATTCATTTAGTATTTGAAGAACAAAATATAAAATTTTATAAGTACTTACTTATATTTCCTGTATCGTCTATGAAAAATGCTTCTTTAATTGGAACAAAGTTGTTTAATATGTTTTCCGGTGGGAAATCAGTTAGCACTTCTTTAATCGATATGTCTCTTATTAATATCAATTCAAGTGATTCATGTAAGTTTTTGAATTTTGGGTTTATTTCCTTCACTTTTCCATTTGAAATAAAAGCAGCTAGATCCTTTTGAAAAATATCTCTGAATTTTTCAATAGTTTCTCTATATATAACTCATTGTATTTTTTTCACCCAGTGAATATTATTAACATTAGAGAATACTTTTTTATGCTGTGGGTATTATTAACATCAGAGAATAATGTTTATAAAATATAATCAATTAATGCTAAGCTATTATATTATAGTCTTTTATCATTTTAAGTGATTTAGTCTTCTATCAATTACTACTACTTCTTTTTTTGATACTCCAACTTATGAGTAAAAAAATATTATGCAATTACTTTTACTTAGGCAATGATATTAAATTTTAATCTATCAATATATATTCCAAATTTCATGGTGTTTTTTTGTAATTTTAAAATTTTGAGTGTTTCTACCATTTTTAAAACTTTTAGGGTGTTAATTATAAATTTTAAATTTTAGGGGGCTACTACTAATTTCTAGATTTTATGTTTGTTATTTAAGTTTTGATATGTGAGTGTGTTTTGTGCAATTTTGAACTATTGAGGTTGTTTTGTGCAAAATTTAAAACTTTTTAGTTTTTTGATAATAATTCATGTATTATAGTATGTTAGCTACTTATTATTTCCTTACCTTTTTATTATCATTTAAACTCATCGGTGTTTAGATGATATTATCATTCTCTTTCATCCCGAGGCTTAATTGACGTGCCAAAGAGATTTTACGGTGGAAAAAGGGGGATCCATATTTAAGCCTGATGATAATTCCTATAATTCATCTATGTTGTATGCAAGTTTTGATGGTGTTTTTTTGTAATTTAAACTTCTGAGGATTTTCTATAATTTTTGAAATGTTGAGTGTTTTGTAAATTTTTAATTTTTCAGGGGATGCTGTTAATTTTTAGATTTAATGCTTGTTGTTTTAAGTTTTGACATGTGAGTGTGCTTTGTGTAATTTTAAACTATTGAGAGTACTTTGTGCAAATTTTGAAACTTTTCCCTTTTTTGTTGTTGTTATATTTCATGTAATTTACTAATCTTATTTTTTAAATTGTTGATCTATTGGTAATTCATGTGGGATTAAGATATAATATAATTATGATTATGATTGATTAATGTTTATATAAAATATTCAATAAAGTAAAGAGTAATATTGACCAAGAAGAATTTTTTCCGAACTCGTGCTTTTAAAGGAAGTATGATAGTAGGCCTAGCTTTTAAATGACAATTAGAGAGGTGTCATTTGGAATTGGTCCCATTCTAATTTCTCTCGAACTCGTTCGCTTGTAATTCAGCCTCTCATGATTCTCTCTCACTTTTCCCTCCCTCCCTCCCTCCCTCTCTCTGAACCCTACTCCAAGAGTCAACTTCTCCTTTTCTCTCAATCACCAATTTTTTCTCTTGAGCCTTAATCATGTTAGGGAATTCAAGCTACTCGACCACCTGTCAAATATGAACCCTCGTGTGGAATTTTTCCTACAGGATCTGGAGTTAAGACAATAGAAAGAAGAAATCACAGTAAATTAAAATAATTGCAAGAAAAGAGAACACCGAGTTTTAACGAGGTTCAACAACTTGTCTACGTCCTCGGGAGCCACACAAATAATTTCCTTTATATTAAAGAAGATTACAAGTTGTAAAGAGCAGATCTCAAACTTGAGATCTCTTAATAAATAAAAAGTTATTAACTGTAGCTACAGTATACTAACCCCTCTTAAATCTCTCTTTTATTCCCCTTTACAGTGAGAATACCCTCTTTAAACCCCCTTTTAATCACCCCTCAAAACGTTTGAGAACTGGGGAAAAAATGAGAAAGAGGAGAGAGATTGTCGCCGCCAAAGTCGATCGCGAAGGAGAGAGAGAGGAAGAAGCGGCGGCAACGGGGCTTAGGCTATGGGTTCCCTTTTATAAGGAAACCCTAGCCAGGCTATCTCGTACTCTCCTGTGAAGAGGCGACTTCAAGCTCGCTTGCGGAAGACCCCCGCCTGAAGCTCATCCACGCTCGTTGTATGCATCAAAAATTACCTATAAGTTTTTGCACGTAGCTCGAGACAGAGAAAAGATGATGAATGCCATTATCTGAGTCAAAGAGAATTATTTGATGTCGGTAAGTGCATGGAGCAAGTCAACGAAGCGTACGAATCAACGGGACGACGAAATAACAAAGAGACGATCCGATCAGTAGTTACGTTTCACTCACAAAAGATGAAGCGCCACTCAAGTCTCATCCACTCCACGTATGATTCACTCATGGGACATTATAGGTCTCTTCTCCGGCTTTCCAATGCACTTTGAATCATGTCATTTCGAGGCCGGACCGGGGAATTACGGGAAAAAGAATATCAAGGCACGCAACCGAGACACACTTTGTGTCTCGGCCATGGCCAAGACACACTTTGTGTCTCTACCAAGGCCGAGACGCAAAGTTTGTCTCGAGGCTAAAAATGCTGATTTCTCTTAGATTTCGATTTAATCTTATCCAAAGTCTTCCCTACTGATCCGAAGTTATCCTAGAACGTGGTTCAGTGGTTATAACTGAGGATAAGATCAAATCGATTATTCTTATCCGAAAACAGAGCTTTCAAAGCCTATAAATACAGTCCTAAGGCTTTCATTTGCACAGATCTAGAATTCTCGAGTCTCGGTAAAGCCCTGTCGAATTAAAGAGTGAGGAGCATGAATTTCAGATAGGAGGAAGGGATATTGATGAGTTCTTCAACACAAGGAGGAGAAGAGTTCGAGAGATCTGCATCCCGTTCATCCGTTTTTCTTAAGATCGTACCTAGCTATGATTCTCGAGAAGAGTGATTATCTCATTATTACCGAGATTGTCACTTTAATTTCTTATCTCCTTTGTGAGGCAACGAAATCGTTATTCGGATCTGATCAGTTGGTCGTCTATGGATAAACCCTGGTACCAGCAAAGATCCCGTGCAAACAGAAGACCGATAAACGATCTATCTGCATGTGTTCTCAAGAAAATTATAATCTTTTTTATTTGTATTGTGTAAGGAGGCTTATAAAAAGTCATTCCTTTTAAATCATTGTAACGACTGAAGTTGTAATGAGCCCCGCAATAAAGAAAACAATTTTTGACCCGAACACGCTGGCGACCATAATAGGAGCTAACAGCCTCGTTGTCGAGGTTGTCGTGCCGTAGCCGCTGATCAAGATCCATGTGGATGAAGAGGTCGAATACGAGTTCGACCAGTAGAAGTTTGAGGAGTACATCTTCTCCTCCTCCTCCTCCAGAACTTCCTCTCCTTACAAGCGCAGGAAGAGCACTTCCCTCAAGAAGGTTCGTTGGTCTTCAGATCTGAGGACTCAGGGTGACAATCTTCACCCAAGTGCTGTTGAAGACTCCTCCCCAGCGTCCAAATAAACCAGACCTGGGGCTCGCCACAACTCCTCAAAAGTCAAGGAGTTACTCGCTGAAAGCGCACCAGTGCTGACTGATAATCACATTTTATTATAATTTTATACCCTCATTATCTATTTTATATGAATAAATATGCCATTAATAATTGTTTTTATCTTTAACTGCAGGTTAGTGAAGAATAAAACCCAAGATCTCTTATCTCAACAAAAACCCATGAATTAAATGAAGAACACAAGAAAGAGTCAAAAAGCCCAAGCCCAGAATCAAGCCGAGTAGCCTGTAGAAGCCGGAGAAAATAAAAAAATTAAATATGAAAAAAAATGTATTCAAGATAGTTGGCCGCAAAGAAACGACGATATCTCCCAATCCGGAAGGCGGAATTTAACATATAATATATAAAAATCGCCTATCTCGGCGAGACGAAGCCAACCGTGAAGTTAGAATTTTTATTGGAGTATCGATATCAGCATCGATGTGGGCATCGATGCCTGTATCGATGCGAAGTCATCCAGATTTTATCAACGGCCGAAATTGCATTCTTGGGGCTCAAGTTTGATCCAAAGGCTCTCATTCACTGATGTTTACTATAAATAGGGGTTGAGAGTGAGAGGTTAGGGGTGTGAAAATTTTTGTAACACTTTTTGGAGAGGAGGGCTACTCTTAATTGAGAAGGCCTTCCAAATTTGTAACTTTTTGTTACAATTAATAAAATAATTTTTTTACCACTTTAAATTTTTCTCTTCTTCTCTTTGTTGGATGATGAAGATGAAGATGAAGATGGAGATTAATTTAAAGGTTTTTTTTCGTATTTCTCTTTTATTACTTATTAGTTTAGATTTATTTTCATGCTTGTAATTAGATTTTATTTTCTTGTTTAAATAGCCAAGAGGCTAGAACCCTCTAGCCTTAGATTTATTTCATGTTTATAGATTAGATTTATTTCATGCTTATAGAGTAGATTTATTTATTTTTTTTGCATTTAATTCTTGCAATTTATTTTGTAGTTTAGATTTTGTAATTTAGTTTGTAGTTAGATTTTAATTTCTTGCACTATTCATCTTGAGGCTAGAACCCACTTGGGTTTAGTTTTTTTTTTTTTTTTTTTTTTTTTTTTTTTTTTTTATTCGCCTTTAGGCTAGAACCCTCTAGGGAATTATATTTTTCTAAGAAGTGGATTCAATTCTAGATTACCCATATCTTTAATTGAATCTGCTATCTTTACATTCTTGATTTTTATTTGTTCTTGATTTTTTCTTCTTGCCTTGTTGATCACATTTATATTATCACTTCCACTCTCAAATGTATTCATTTACACAATCATTTTCATCTCTCCACAATCACATTCACTTATCACTCCTATTTGTCACACACATAACATAAGAACCGATTTTATATTTTCTCCTACAAAACACCTTCCTCGTGGATCGATATCTTTATACTATAACTTGTCACGGTTGTGCACTTGCAACATTTTTGGTACATGTTTATGCCGCACCAAGTTTTTGGCGCCGTTGCCGGGGAAGGTACTTAAGTAGGTTTTAATTATTTTGGTTCTTTAACTTGTGTGTTTATTGTGAAGGAAACACTTGGAGCTTGAAGATAGCGGATTGGAGAACTAGGATTTGAAGATTTGCTTGTAGGTAATTCTTCTTTCTAGAATTTTTAATTCCATCCTTTAGGTACTTCTTCACAATTAGAGATAATTAGGACTTAAAAAAAGATATTTTATTTTTGTTGACCATAATAAAATTCACCCTCCACTTTGACATTTACTAACAAGATAATAAATTCAAATAATTTCCCCTTCTCATTTGTTTGATTGTTAACCCTAATTAGAAAAAAAGATTTTTTCTTTTCCATCCTTTTTAGTTGCTTTTAATTCATAGGGTTGTATTTCATATTGTCAGTAGGAATTTACCAAGTGATTTGAGCATCTTGATTTGGCACACACTTAAAAATATTTTTAAAGGCAAAACCCCATATTCAAGATAAGGTGAGGGATTTCATCACCCTTTCCTTAGCCCAAAAATCACTAATTCCTCACTACACCACCCAAGCCTAATAAAACTCATTAGACGTTGGCCCTAAGGATTCGAGCTCAATAAGGAACAAAGAATCCTTAAGTGAACCGGTTTAAGTTTTCTTGGATTAGTTGGTATCTAAGGCAAGGTTTAGGGGTTGCGTAAAGCGCTCCGCAAGGAAACGAGGTACTTAATTGATCTTTGATCACCCTCTAGTACTATCCTTACCTAGCTAACTACTCAGGTAAAACTTTAATCTTTTCACTTTAGGAGTTTTTGGTTAGGAGCTAGTCTAGTTGAGTTAGGCTTAACCCTAGAGTTAGAATGATTGAAAAGTGATTGATTTTGATTTGTTTAGTTAGGATTTTCCTCTTTTTCCATTCTCTCCTCATTAAAAAAACTAACTTTTATAATAAAAAAATATAAAAAGAAATAGTTTTGGTGTATGCAACCGTGGATTAGGGATAATACACATCGATTAATTCGCTTTGAACCAATCATAGAAATGGCGTATCCTAATCCAACCGTTCTTCAAGATATGTGCTATCCCATTAGGAATGCAATCCCCTCTTGTATTAGGCTTTCCGAAACAAATAGAATAAATTTTAAGCTTAGACCGCATTACATAAACATGCTTCCCAAATTCCTTGGAAATAAAATAGAAGATGCATATATTTTTATCTCGGAATTTGAGGAAGTGTGTATTATGATTAAAATGAGAGAATTAACAGAAGATGCGATCAAACTCAGATTTATTCCATTTGTTCTCAAAGACAAAGCAAAAAAATGGCTGTATAGCTTACCCGTAAATTCCATCACTACTTGGGAGGAATTTATCACCGTTTTTCTTAAAAAAAATTTCCTATCCATAAAACGGTGAAGCTAAGAAACAGCATCATGAATTTTAAAATTGTCTCAGGAGAACCTTTTTGGAAGTATTTTGGCCGATTTAAAGATCTTCTCATCCAATGTCCTCATCACAGTTTAGAAAAATGGCGATTGTGCTAAATAATTTATGAGGGATTAGATTATTCTGCAAAAACTTCCTTAGAATCAATGTGCCACGGGGATTTTATGAGAAAAAATGCTGACGAAGCTTGGGAATTTCTAGAGAGTCCATCCGAGAAAACAATGCAATGGGAATACTGTGATGACAGGGTTTCATCAGTTCCCCATTCTAAGTCTAGTGGTCTTTCCTTGGAGTCAAACATTACTTCTGAAGCGAAGATGGCCACAATTCTGCGAAGGTTAGAAGCCTTAGAAATTAAGGAACGAGCTCTAGCTCTAATCAATCATGTTTCTGCCCCAGGATGTCATAATTGTCAGTCTCCTACCCACGTTTCAGAGGAATGTCCTCTCCTAAGAAACAACCATGCATTAGAACAGATGAACGTTGTATTCCAGCGCTCTAGAAATGATCCATTTTCTCCAACCTATAATCCAGGTTGGAGAAATCATCCCAACTTTGCATGGAATCAAGGAAATTCTCCCGGAACTCAAAACTTCACTCCCGCTTCGACCCAACATTTTCCTAGGGGAAACACAGTTCCTTTCAATTCTCATCCATAATTTCAACAACCCAATCTGCCTTATCAAAATCAGTCTCCTCTTCATCAAGCTGTAATTCAGACTCATCACAATCCAAATCAGGATAACTATCTCAATGTCTTGGAAAGAGGTTTGGAAACCATAATTAAGACCTACACTTAAACCATGAATATGTTGACTCAAACGTCTAGCACTCTAAATTCCTTCATGCAATCAACTGGACAAATGCTTAACTCTAATACTCAAGCTATAGCTAGATTAGAATCCTAACTTGGTCAACTAGCTAGTGCCGTGAGTGAAAGAGAGAAAGGAAAATTTCTGAGTCAACCCGTGGTCAACCCTAAAGACACAGGATGCAGTTCATCCTATGAAGCTCAAGTGAATGCAATCCATTCACTTCGATCAGGTAGACATGTCGATAATCAAGTGAGAACTCCTCCAAGTCAAACTTTTGATCAATTACAAATTCCTTCTCCTTCTCCTTCTGATGAATCTATTCAACAATCACCCCCCTTAGATGACCAAGAACCTGAACCCGAACCTGAGCCTGCTTTTGATAGATTTAGACCAGTTGCTCCCTTTCCAGATAGACTCAGGCCTAGGAAACACTCTCCTCATGAGGAGAAGATCCAAGAAACATTCAAGAAGGTTAAGGTCAACATTCCTCTCTTAGATGTAATTAAACAAATTTCATCTTATGCTAAATTTTTAAAAGAATTATGCACTAAGAAGAGGAGAATAAATGTTCCAAAGAAAGTCTTTTTAGCCGCCAATATCAGTGAAATGCTATCAAATCCCATACCTTTGAAACGTAAAGATCCAGGTTCCCCCATCATTTCATGTATCATTGGTAATACTTACATTGATAAGGCGCTTTTAAACTTAAGGGTCAGTGTCAATTTGCTTCCATATTCAGTCTACCAGCAATTGGGTCTAAGTATACTGAACCCAACCAGATGCACCTTACAGTTGGCTGATAGATCTGTTAAGGTCCCTATGGATAAGTTAGAGGATGTTCTGATTAAGGTTGGAGATTTTATTTTTTTAGTAGATTTTGTAGTCTTGGAAACACAGCCTGTTTCTAATCCCAAAGGACAGACACCTGTCATCTTAGGACGATCTTTCTTAGCCACTTCTAATGCTCTCATCAACTGTAGAACTGGTCAAATAAAGCTGTCCTTTGGGAATTTGACTGCTGATCTCAACATTTTTAATCCAGGGGACCAGCCAAATAATCAGCCTCTAGAAATAAATTATATTCAGGAAAGATCAGAAGAAGAAGAAGAAGAAGAGTCTAATTTAAGTTTTAAGGAAATTTTTGATGAAGAGTTTGAGTTTTTAGAAGAAGTAGATCATGTCCTTGAGAATAATAAAACTGTGTTAAACATTTGCTGCTTAGAATTAAATTTTGAAGAACTCTTTCTTGATGAACTTAGATTCTTGGAGAATAATCAACAACTAAATTTTTAGAGCTCTACAGAAAAATTGGTTGTTAGAAAACAAAACTTCACAGTACAAGAGTCTAAGTTCATTAAGAAATACAAAATGCATGACACCAATAATACCTACCTTACTTTGTTGCAAGAATTATTGAACACCCCGAAATGCTTGGAATTTCACATTACTGATTATATCATTCTGAATTTATTTAAAATCCGGGGAAGAATTTTTAATAATAAGGTAGGATTCAATGTAGAATAGAGCTCTTCGTGTTGAACACTTTATTCTATATTATTTGTTTTGTTTATTTCAGAATAATAAAAAGAATTTATTCTTCTCTCATTTGAGAGTTTCTTGTTCAGTTGTAAAAAAAACAGAAAAAAGAAGAGAATAATAAATTTTTGTTTCTATCCTCCTCAGATCAAAGGTAATTGCAGATTTTTATCAGCTGATCAAATGTAAGTACTTTACTTCTTATCTGCTTTACTTTGTGCATCATGGAGTTTGCATTGAGGACAATGCAAAATTTAGGTGTGGGGGTGGGAATTAGTTGTTTTTTCTCTTTATTTTATATTTTTAGTTGCATTTTTGTCATTTTTTCCTTTTCCTTAAAAAAACTTTTATAAAAATATCGTCACTTGCCAAATTGATAGAGTTATGTAATAATTGATTTATTTGATAAATTTTAAATTTTCTAATATCTAGTTTGTTATTTACTCAAGTTTACCTTTTATGATAACTCTAAATAAATTTCTTAAGAAATAATTTTCAAAGTAGTATACTTCACTTAAGCCTTAACTTAGATTTTTATTTAAAATAATGAAATTTATGCATGCTTAGCTTAGAGTTAAAAATAAATTTTCAAAGTGTCTTGACTTACATATTTTCAGAATATATATACATATACATATAAAAAAATTACAAAAGAAGAGTGCGAAAAATGGGCACCAAAAGAAAAAAAAAACTCTTAAATTCAAGGTGATTCTATCTTATAAAGCCTAAGTTGACCGAGTAATTAAGCCCAAGGAGTATTTCTATACTTAATGGCCTAAGCCCAATTGGGTTGGGATTCATTGCCTTAAAACTCGTTAAATGATCGCTTAGAAAGCCCGTTACAGTAGAAAAAATCACCAAGGAAGAAAGAGTTACAGTAGAAAAAATCACCAAGGAAGAAAGAGTTAAAAATAATAATAATAATACATATATATATATATATATATATATATAATAAATGTTTTATATATAGTTATATTTTCTTAAAAAATATTTTAGATCAAGCAACTTGAATATTATTTTAAACAAAGAGTTAGCATGTTCTTTTCAAAACTTTTAAATTAAATTTCTAAGTTTGGCTTGGTTTTGTATTGCTATAATGAGAAGATTTTCTAGGAAATTTACCTTAAAGTTATTTATAAAAATGTTTTCTTGAGTGATAACTAGCTTCAATTAGATTGTCTAAAGTTATCAAGTGAATTTAGTTATTCACTGACTTATTTAACTTGGCAATTTGACCGAATTTTGTGGGTATATTCACTGCAAACCCTCACGAGACTACAACTCGTCCACTAGGGTAACCTAGGGGTTTAAAGGCTTGTTGTATGCGCTAAATACAACCGCGATTCCTGCGAAAGTGAGTTAGGTCTTCTTTTATTTTTCTTTCTTTGCTAGAGGACTAGCAAAAGTTTAGGTGTGGGGGTATTTGATAATCACATTTTATTACAATTTTATACCCTCATTATCTATTTTATATGAATAAATATGCCATTAATAATTATTTTTATCTTTAATTACAGGTTAGTGAAGAATAAAGCCCAAGATCTCTTATCTCAACAAAAACCCATGAATTATAAATGAAGAACACAAATAAGAGTCAAAAAGCCCAAGCCCAGAATCAAGCCGACTAGCCTGTAGAAACCGGAGAAAATAAAAAAATTAAATATGAAAAAAAATGTATTCAAGATAATTGGCCGTAAAGAAACGACGATATCTCCCAATCCGGATGGCGAAATTTAACATATAATATATGAAAATCGCCTTATCTCGACGAGACGAAGCCAATCGTGTAGTCAGAATTTTTATTGGAGCATTGATGCCAGCATCGATGTGGGCATCGATGCCTGTATCGATGCGAAGTCATCCAGATTTCATCAACGGGCAAAATTGCATTCTTGGGGCTCAAGTTTGATCCAAGGGCTCTCATTCACTGATGTTTACTATAAATAGGGGTTGAGAGTGAGGGGTTAGGGGTGTGAAAATTTTTGTAACTCCTTTTGGAGAGGAGGGCTACTCTTAATTGAGAAGGCCTTCCAAATTTGTAACTTTTTGTTATAATTAATAAAATAATTTTTTTCACCACTTTAAATTTTTCTCTTCTTCTCTTTGTTGGATGATGAAGATGAAGATGAATATGGAGATTAATTTGAAGGTTTGTTTTTTTTATTTCTCTTTTATTACTTATTAGTTTAGATTCATTTTCATGCTTGTAATTAGATTTTATTTTCTTGTTTAAATAGCCAAGAGGCTAGAACCCTCTTGCCTTAGATTTATTTCATGCTTATAGATTAGATTTATTTCATGTTTATATAGTAGATTTATTTTTTTATATTTAATTCTTATAATTTATTTTGTAGTTTAGATTTTGTAATTTATTTTGTAGTTAGATTTTAATTTCTTACACTATTCACCTTGAGGCTAGAACCCTCTTGGGTTTAGTTTTCCTTTTTGTTCATTTTTATTTTCTTTGATTCACCTTTAGGCTAGAACCCTATAGGGAATCACCTTTTTTTAAGAAGTGGATTCAATTCTAGATTACCCATATCTTTAATTGAATCCGCTATCTTTACATTCTTGATTTTTATTTGTTCTTGATTTTTCCTTCTTGCCTTGTTGATCATATTTATATTATCACTTCCACTCTCAAATATATTTATTTGCACAATCATTTTCATCTCTCCACAATCACATTCACTTATCACTCCTATTTGTCACACACACAACATAAGAACCGATTTTATATTTTCTCCTACAAAACACATTCCTCGTGGATCGATATCTTTATACTATAACTTGACACGGTTGTGCACTTGTAACATTTTTGGTATATGTTTATGTCGCACCAAGTTTTTGGCGCCGTTACCGGGGAAGGTGCTTAAGTAGGTTTTAATTATTTTTGTTCTTTAACTTGTGTGTTTATTGTGAAGGAAACGCTTGGAGCTTGAAGATCACGGATTGGAGAATTTCTAGTTTTTAATTCCACCCTTTAGCTACTTTTTCACAATTAGAGACAATTAGGATTTAAAAAAAAAGATTTTATTTTTGTTGACCATAATAAAATCCATCTTTCACTTTGACATTTACTAACAAGATAATAAATTCAAATAATTCCCCCCTTCTCATTTGTTTGATTGTTAACCCTAATTAAAAAAAATTTTCGTTTCCATCCTTTTTAGTTACTTTTAATTCATAGGGTTGCATTTTATATTGTTAGTAGGAATTCACCAAGTGATTTGAGCATCTTGATTTTGCACACACTTAAAAATATTTTTAAGGACAAAACCCCATATTCAAGATAAGGTGAGGGATTTCATCACCCTTCCCTTAGCCCAAAAATCACTAATTTCTCACTACACCACCCAAGCCTAATAAAACTCATTAGACGTTGGCCCTAAGGATTCGAGCTCAATAAGGAACAAAGAATCCTTAAGTGAGCCGATTTAAGTTTTCTTGGATTAGTTAGTGTCTAAGGCAAGGTTTAGGGGTTGCGTAAAGCTCTCCGCAAGGAACTAGGTACTTAGTTGATCTCTGATCACCCTCTAGTACTATTCTTAGCTAGCTAACTATCCGGGTAAAACTTTAATCTTTTCCCTTTAGGAGTTTTTGGTTAGGAGCTAGTCTAGTTGAGTTAGGCTTAACCCTAGAGTTAGAGTGATTGAAAAGTGATTGATTTTGATTTGTTTAGTTAGGATTTTTCCTCTTTTTCCATTCTCTCCTCATTAAAAAAAACTAACTTTTATAATAAAAAAATATAAAAAGAAACAGTTTTGGTGTATGCAACCGTGGATTAGGGATAATACACATCGATTAATTCGCTTTGAACCAATCATAGAAATGACGCATCCTAATCTACCCGTTCTTCAAGATATGTGCTATCCCATTAGGAATGCAATCCCCTCTTGTATTATGCTCACCAAAACAAATGGAATAAATTTTGAGCTTAGACCGCATTACATAAACATGCTTCCGTTGGAATTTCTTCGGCTGCGAAAATTTTTCGCACAGCAACGTGCGAAAACGGGTGTCAGCCGTTCGATCTTCTCTTTCCTCTCTCTCCGTTGGATTTTCTTCGTTCCCCAGACCCTCACCCTCTCTCTCCCATA
The DNA here is from genome assembly GCF_001876935.1 of Asparagus officinalis. Taxonomy (NCBI): domain Eukaryota; kingdom Viridiplantae; phylum Streptophyta; class Magnoliopsida; order Asparagales; family Asparagaceae; genus Asparagus; species Asparagus officinalis. The sequence continues at coordinate 44,806,700 of NC_033802.1, read as the reverse complement.
AACCCTCCTCCCTCTCTCATCCCAAACCCTCCTCCCTATCCCTCTTCTCGATCGTGACCCCAAGCAGCGCCGCCCCAAACCCGACTCCCTCTCCCTCTCCCTCTCTCGCTCGTGACCCCAAGCACTGCCGCCCCCAACCCGACTCCCTCTCAGATCGACCATCTCCTCTCTCTCAGATCGGCCATCTCCTCGCTCGTGACCCCAAGCACCGCCACGCCCAAATCGAGGTCCTCTCTAAACTTTTTGCTTGATTTTGATAAATTTTGGGAAGATTATTGTTGGATCTTGAAAAAGCTTGATCTTTCTTGGCGAATCTTTGATTATTGTTGGATTTTGATAAATTTTTGGGAGGATTATTGTTGGTTAGCTTTTTTCACTTAATCAATCCTTGCTACTATGATAACCATTATGACAAACAGTGCTGTATTTAAACTGATATATACATTTGTATGAACCTTGAATTTTGGGAAGATTATTGTTGGATTTTGTGGGAAAGGAAACAGGGGAAAAGAGGGGGGAAAGGAGCTTGTAGATCAATTTTAACATTTTGATAAATTACGAATAGATGTGAAGAGATGGCTAGCTGATCTAAGGGGAAAAGATATGACAGATTCATTTTCATGGTCATATAAGAGGTTTGATAAACTTCAAATATCTCTAGTATCCGTTTTGTGTCTAAAAATCTAAAAAATGAGTAAATGTTTGAAGGAAAACAATACTTGGATAATTTCTTTGATTTAGAGAAATCGTGATTGTGAACTTTTAAATGGGTTCTGAGATTTCTTCAAAAACTGATATCCCTTCAGGTGAGGTGTCCTCAAAATTCCCTAAATTCAATCTAAAATATAATTAAAACATGTTTTCATCCTTTTCTTCGGCACATATTTTCTCAAGCGACGAAGGTCAAAATCATACTGAGAATTGCAATATGTCAATATATGTAGAGGTACCTATCTATTTGTGTATCATATATTCAGTTGGGTAACAACAGAGAATTGCTTCCGTATGTAGATGATTTTCTCCCTATATCTTAGGCAATGTGAATTTTACCCATGACATTTATACATCCCGTATTCTGCATCACCTTACTATATATTTTAGCTTGTTAAGATTTTGCTTATGATACTGACATGATTACAATATGTCAATATATGTCGGGTCTTTTATGTCACCTTATGCGATTTTTCATTTTCGTTTTCCTTCGCCGTCTTTGAATGAAGTTACTAAATGTGAATCTCTTTGTGCAGGGGTTTATGTGAAAAAATTCAGCAATCATCCAAAGAGGGCTGTATCTTTAATGTATTCAAAGTTTGATCACGGTTGGCGGAGCAAATCATAGCACTATTGGTGAGAAGGGGCTAACAAATAACCTTGTAAACTCGTGAACAAAATTAGAAGTTTCTCTTCTCTCAAGGACATTTAAATTATTCGACATTTACATGTAAGGTGTTCAGTAAGAAAATGTTAAAAGTTCATGCAATAGTTGTGAGACTTTCCAAAGTCTGGGAGTGTTTTGTTAAAATATATGAGTTCAGGATGGTTATTTGTATAACCCCGCAAAGTTCCAGGGGTTTTATGAAATCAATGCTTTAATAAACAAGCTTGCTTGATCGGTCTTCTGTATTTTTTTACAATTTTCAAATTAAATTTTGCGTTCGTGTTGCATAGAGATTGATGGACGATAACGTTACTTGTGATATGTTTATTTTTACTACTTTGTTGGATGACCATAGTTGAAGAGGCAGGAGATGTACAATGCAATTAAGTCTTTAATTCTGCTGGTGGCAGCGACGCTGGGTGCTACTGAAGTTATATCATGAACTTAAAATTTGGGACTGCTATATTTTGTTCTGGTTTTGGCCATCTTATATTGCAAGTGAAACTTTTATTAGATTTTACGCTCTAAATAGCAAGTGAAACTTTTATCTAACTTGTCTTCATTTCTATGAGATCCATTTTTGAATTGAGAATTCGACGGTAAGTGTCCTTATTCATCCTTCCAACAGCCATAAAGCTTTCATGACCAAACTAGACCAACATCCATAGCCTTTCACAAGATTTACAAAACTTGGCAGCATCTCTTAAAATAAACACCAACTAGAAGCCGAGTATCATCGTCTATGAAATGATGAAAGAAACATGGAGACTCCAGAATTTGTGAACGACGAGACTCAAAACGAAAAAGATGCACAAAAACTTTATCACCCATGTCAAACAAACCACTTTCATATTCTTGATTTCTCCATTAGCAACATACAAGTCAATGTAGTACATGCTTAATAAAACAAGCATCATTAAAACTATTAAATATCTGTTTATACGCCATTACACAATTTCTAAGAAACAAAATTCAATTACATCATCAAATTACACCCCCAAGATTTCCAAGATAGAAAAACAAAGGAAACTAAGCAATGCCCATGAACAGCAGCGTATAGCTCTGCCTCGTCGGATGCTTCTCATAACTCCACACCTCTGTGAACAGCACTCTCTTCATGGTCTTCACCAGAAACATCCCCATACAAATACTCATCCAAGACATAACAAAATAATACGAGAAACTCCAACAAAGTTTGGCTTACAAACCCAAAGAGATTCCAGCGAACGCATAACCACCGTACATGTCAAGGAATGGGGCTTCACCGCCTCCTAAGGAATATAGCATTCCTTTTAGGAGTGAAACTTGAACAAACCAACCGACCAATCCTCTTGTGAATTGCATGCTCAATGCTTCTAGACTAAACCTGCACTTACAATTATTTATTAAGTGGAAAAAAATGGGTTTGAGGTGGCAGTTCATTTTGCTAAACGAGCTAATAAGAGACAGGCTAATGGTTAGTCCAAACTTCTAGTCAAATAGAAGCAGGTGAACCTCATCACTTTTATCTAGGTTATATGTCATATTAGACCCCCAAATCTTTGTTAATTCTGCATTAGACTCTCAAATCCACATATTTCCACATTAGACCCCCAAACCTTCATGTTGTTAAATATGAGGTTCTTATTTTAAACAACTTAATAGATTTGAAGGTTTTATTTAAAACAACTTAACAGTAAGAATGGAAATAAGACTACCTTCAGCTTGTTCCTGACATATTGATCATTTACTTGAAAGTAATAGTGGGGATTGGAGAAATATCTGCTTATCTGTTTCATGAATATCAAAAGTAAGTAATAATTGATGCACTCATATATGCAGAGAAACTATCAACTAAGATTGAATGAGTATTCTAAAAGCATATTAACACTTTACATAAAACATAAATTGCTTTGCATGAATTCAGAGCTTCAACCCAGAAATTTCTCTCCATAGACCCCCAAGCCACCTCGGATGATCCCAGATCCTGCTCCATAGAATGCATTGCCAAATGGGTTTGCTTGGGGATTTAATGGTGGTCTCTGCGACCCAGGATGGCCACCCAAATCAGCCATTGCTACAAAAAATGGTGGTCTCTGCGACCCAGGATGGCCACCCAAATCAGCCATTGCTACAAAATCATGTTTGATAAGGCTTATCAATCAGATCAAACCGACAATCATGAATAGAACTTAAAAATCCAACAAGCACTTCTGATTAAAATCCAACAAACATCAAGCATCAAACATCAAGAACCATCAATCTTTTAAAAAAAATAAAAATTTACCTACAAACACATTTGATTCAAGCTCCCTTTGGATCCAAGTGAGAGAGAGAGAGGAGATGGCCGATTTTACCTACAAACACATTTGATTCAAGCTCCCTTTGGATCCAAGTGAGAGAGAGAGAGGAGATGGCCGATCTGAGAGGGAGGAGGGTTTGGGTCAAGCTCCCTTTGGATCCAAGTGAGAGAGAGAGAGGAGATGGCCGATCTGAGAGGGAGGAGGGTTTGGGGCGGCAGTGGTTGGGGTCACGAGTGAGAGAGGGAGAGGGAGGAGGGTTTTGGGCGGCGGTGCTTGGGGTCATGATGTGGTATAGAGAGGACATCGATCTGGGCGTAGCGGTGCTTAGGGTCACGAGCGCGGAGATGTCCGATCTGAGAGAGAGGAGATGGCCGATCTGAGAGGGAGTCGGGTTAGGGGTGGCGGTGCTTGGGGTCACGAGCAAGAGAGGGAGAGGGAGGAGGGTTTGGGGCGGCGCAGCTTGGGGTCATGAGCGAGAGAGGGAGAGGGAGAGGGAGTCGGGTTTGGGGCAGTGGTGCTTGGGGTCACGAGTGAGAAGAGGGAGAGGGAGGAGGGTTTGGGAAAAGAAAGGGAGGAGGGTTTATGGGAGAGAGAGCGTGAGGGTCTGGGGAACGAAGAAAATCCAACGGAGAGAGAGGAAAGAGAAGATCGAACGGCTGACACCCGTTTTCGCACGTTGCTGTGCGAAAAATTTTCGCAGCGGAAGAAATTCCAACGGAAGCATGTTTATGTAATGCGGTCTAAGCTCAAAATTTATTCCATTTGTTTTGGTGAGCATAATACAAGAGGGGATTGCATTCCTAATGGGATAGCACATATCTTGAAGAACGGGTAGATTAGGATGCGTCATTTCTATGATTGGTTCAAAGCGAATTAATCGATGTGTATTATCCCTAATCCACGGTTGCATACACCAAAACTGTTTCTTTTTATATTTTTTTATTATAAAATGGAAAAATAAAAGTTAGTTTTTTTTAAGAAGAAAATGGAAAATCCTAACTAAAACAAATCAAAATCAATCACTTTTCAATCACTCTAACTCTAGGGTTAAGCCTAACTCAACTAGACTAGCTCCTAACCAAAAATTCCTTAAGTGAAAAGATAAAAGTTTTACCCGGGTAGTTAGCCAGGTAAGGATAGTACTAGAGGGTGATCAGAGATCAATTAAGTACCTCGTTCCTTGCGGAGCGCTTTACGCAACCCCTAAACCTTGCCTTAGACACCAACTAATCCAAGAAAACTTAAATCGGTTCACTTAAGGATTCTTTGTTCCTTATTGAGCTCGAATCCTTAGGGCCAACGTCTAATGAGTTTTATTAGGCTTGGGTGGTGTAGTGAGAAATTAGTGATTTTTGGGCTAAGGGAAGGGTGATGAAATCCCTCACCTTATCTTGATTACGGGATTTTGCCCTTAAAAATATTTTTAAGTGTGTGACAAATCAAGATGCTCAAATCACTTGGTGAATTCCTACTAACTATATGAAATGCAACCCTATGAATTAAAAGCAACTAAAAAGGATGGAAAAGAGAAAATGTTTTTTTTATTAGGGTTAACAATCAAACAAGTGAGAAGGGGGGATTTGTTTGAATTTATTATCTTGTTAGTAAATATCAAAGTGGAGGGTGAATTTTATTATGGTCAACGGAAATAAAATCTTTTTTTTAAGATCCTAATTGTCACTAATTGTGAGAAACTAACTAAAGGTGTGGAATTGAAAATATAAGGAAGAAGACTTACCACAAGCGAATATCCAATTCCTCAATCTCCAATTCTTGATCTTTAATCTCCAAGTAGTTCTTTCACAATAAACACACAAGTTAAAGAACCAAAATAATTAAAACCTACTTAAGCACCTTCCCCGACAACGGCGCCAAAAACTTGATGCGGCATAAACATGTACCAAAAAGGTTGCAAGTGCACAACCGTGTCAAGTTATAGTATTTAAGATATCGATCCCACGAGGAAGGTGTTTTGTAGGAGAAAATATAAAATCGGTTCTTATGTTGTGTGCGTGACAAATAGGAGTGATAAGTGAATGTGATTGTGAAGAGATTGAGAGAGTGAAAGTGGTGTGTAAATAGGTGCAAAGTATAAATGAGAGTGAGTATGAACAATAAGGTGAGAAGGAAAAATGAATAAAATCAAGAAACAAATAAAAAATCAAGAATGAAGAACAAAATTCTAGAATAAAAGAAAATGCAAGAAATTAAAGATGGTGGATTCAATTATAGATATGAGTAATCTACAATTGAACCCACTTCTTAGAAAAGGGTGATTCCCTAGAGGGTTCTAGCCTAAAGGCGAATCAAACAAAATAAAAATAAACAAAAAGAAAAACTAAACCCAAGAGGGTTCTAGCCTCAAGGTGAATAGTATAAGAAATTAAAATCTAACTACAAAATAAAGTGCAAAATCTAAACTACAAAATAAAATTGCAAGAATTAAATGCAAGAAAATAAATCTACTCTATAAGCATGAAATAAATCTAAGGCAAGAGGGTTCTAGCCTCTTGGCTATTTAACAAGAAAATAAAATCTAAACTACAAGCATAGAAATAAATCTACACTAATAAGCAATAAAAAGGAAATAAAAGAGAAAAAGGAAAGAAAATGCAAACCTCTAAATAATTCTTCATCTCCATCTTCATCATCCAACAAAGAGAAGAAATATTTAAAGTGGTGAAAAAATTATTATTATTAATTGCAACTAAAGTTACAATTTTGGAAGGCCTTCTCAATTAAGAGTAGCCCTCCTCTCCAAAAGGAGTTTACAAAAATTTTCACACCTCTAACCCCTCACTCTCTACCCCTATTTATAGTAATCTTCAATGAATATGAGCCATTGGATTTGTCTTGAGCCCCAAGCAACAATCTCCACCTTTGATTTATTTGATTTTCAAAAGAAAATCAAAATCCAATACAATTTTCTGCAGCCCAATACAAGTCCGGTCCATGAAGCTAATCATCCAAGTCCATATTTCACCAAGTCCATGTGATTCAATCAATTCTCCATCCAATGCAATCTGCAGCAAATCAAGTTCAATTTCCTTGTGAAAAAATCCGGCCCATGATTTTCATTTGATTTTTTTTTTGCAGCATTCAATGTTCTAAGTCCGGTCTTCATGCTTTAAAATGGAGAGAAAAAATCAACATCTCAACAGCAACAATTAGGTCCATGAAGTGATCATTTGTTGATGGGCTTGGCCCTTTAAGATCAAATATTTTCTCTATTTGAAATCTGCAGCAATTGGAAGTCCAGCCCATTTGCATTTGAATTGATTTTTGACTTTTTGGGCTTAATCTTCATGGTCTTGCATAATTTGGAAATTTAATTTTCCAATGGGCTTCTTGATTCATTTCTTCATTTAATCAATGGGTTTTTGTTGAGAGATGGGAAGTTGAGATTTATTCTTCATTAACCTGCAATTAAACATAAAAACAGTTATTAGTGGTATATTTATTCATATAAAATAGATAATGAGGGTATAAAACTGTAATAAAATATGATTATCAGAAAAAAAAATAAAAAGAAAATCCTAACTCACTTTCGCAGGAATCGCGGTTGTATTTAGCGCATACAACAAGCCTTTAAACCCCTAGGTTACCCTAGTGGACGAGTTGTAGTCTCGTGAGGGTTTGCAGAGAATATACCCACAAAATTCAGTCTACTTGCCAAATTAAAGAAGTCAGTAAATAACTAAATTCACTTGATAATTTTTAGATAATCTAATTGGAGCCAGTTATCACTCAAGAACACATTTTTATATATAACTCTAAGGTATATTTTTAAGAAAATCTTCTCATTGTAGCAATACAAAACCAAGCCAAACTTAGAAATTTAATTTAAAAGTTTTGAAAAGAACATGCCAACTCTTTGTTTTAAATAATTTTCAAGTTGCTTGATTTAAAATATTTTCCAAGACCATATATACAACTATAAAACATTTATTAGTTTTGTTTTTTTAAATTAATTAATTAATTTTTTATTTATTTTTTTAACTCTTTCTTCCTTGGTGATTTTTTCTACTTTAACGGGCTTTCTAAGTGACCATTTAACGAGTTTTGGGCCAATGGATCCCAACCCAAATGGGCTTAGGTCATTAAGTATGGAAATACTCCTTGGGCTTAATTACTCGGTCAGCTTAGGCTTTATAAGATAGAATCACCTTGAATTAAAGAGTTTTTTTTTCTTTTTGGTGCCCATTTTTCGCACTCTTCTTTTGCAATTTTTTTTGTATATGTATATATATTTTGAAAATATGTAAATCAAGACACTTTGAAAAAAATTATTTTCAACTCTAAGTTAAGCATGCAAAAATTTTATTATTTTAAATAAAAGTCCAAGTCAAGGCTTAAGTAAAGTATACTACTTTGAAAATCATTTCTTAAGAAATTTATTTAGAGTTATCATAAAAGGTGAACTTAAGTAAATAACTAACTAGGGATTAGAAAATTTCAAATTTATCAAATAAATCAATTATTACATAACTCTATCAATTTGGCAAGTGACGATATTTTTATAATTTTTTTTAAAAAAGAAAAAGGAAAAAAAAATGTAGCTAAAAATGTAAAATAAAGAGAAAAAATAACTAATTCCCACCCCCACACCTAAATTTTGCATTGTCCTCAATGCAAACTCTATGATGCATAAAGTAAAGCAGATAAGAAGTGAAGCACTTACATTTGGTCGGCTGATAAAAATCTGCAATTACCTTTGGTCTGAGGAGGAGGAAATCAAACATTTATTCTTTTCTTTTTTT